>NC_089274.1:670000-1405799 GCF_963678975.1 Dysidea avara | reverse complement strand
AAAGAAATCTGGGCTTTAGCGGTGCTTTACTTAGTGTTCAGGTGTGCAAATAAGGTCAGTAAAAACCGTCAACTATTGTTTAAAAGTATATATTTGTGTAGGTTATTAAATTGACTTCCCCAATTGAAAATGTTCAGTGCAAACTTGTGGAATATAGAGGGTTAAATGCAGAGAAATGATGATGGTTACACATCTCTTAACAACAAACTATCCAACAACAGAAAACCCCCTCCACAATTATAGGTCTGGGCTCCACATTACTACCTCAGGAGGAGGAACACCTCTTTATATCGCAGCACAAAAATTTCTTGGTACTAAATGGTCTGCTACATAGAGGTTACTCTAGTATTGGTGATTTAAGGCAAAACAAATGCAACCACAACAAAAAGATCATTATGATGTAAGCAAAAACAAAAACAAGAACAGCAGTACGTGGTAACATTCCACAAGCTACAATAATCATATCACAGAGAAGTTTGGACATACGATACAGCATCAGTCAAACATTTTGACTGCAAATGAACAAAGTTTTGAAGATCAAAAAAAAAAAAAAGCTTGTACAGCACAACAAATCAGATGATAATTTAGTTACTATTCTGGTTGGGAAAACTATTACAGCAATCCAATAATAAACCAATCCAGTTAAGTATTGAAACAGAACTTAAAAGAAAAACAAATGTCCAGATAGTGATTAAAGCGAATTTAACAAACTTGAACATTCAAACTATTCAACAAGTTCAGAGCAGGTAAACATAGATACGGCAAATTTCATTGGCCATTTCCACTAGTGATGTAAATTACAACTGCTGTTAGTGATGGTGTAAGGATGCAAAGACACTTAAACATGTGCTGACCAATTATATACTAAATTGTATACATTAACGATCAGACAGTAATACATGACATTAAATTACTAAATATTTAATAGCATTCTTTGAGACATATGATACACTTATGATCACACATAACATATTGTGGCACCCCTCTGGTGAAATATTTTAATGTCATGAAATCAGTTATATATCTAGGAGCATAATATGGTGAAGGCATTTTATCAATGTCCAGCAGCTAGTGCCTAACATATGAGTTAATGTGTGTATGTATCTCAAGTGTACATTGTAACATTGGTAACTGATCTAGAAATGTTAGTGGACAAATTTGGTCAAATTCTACATACTCCCTCCTCTGTTGAAAATTGTGTAGACTAAAGTGTTTACATAAAGGACTGATACATGAGGAAAGCTGATCAAACATTCGCACAAGTTAAAATCTCAGGATATAAAGCCTTAAAACTTAATAACAGTGGAGAGAAAAATCATTCACATTTGCATACAAAATTAGAAGTGAGAAGAATTATTAGCACATGCAGCAGCCACACAAATAGGACAAGCAACAGGAACTTCACAACTCATACAGACAATGGTCCTTCCAGTTTCCCCAAATAACACTATGGACATTGCTACTACAGCTGTTCTAACTATAGCACATACCTTATATGTATAAAAAAACAAAACAGAAACATTACTATAATGTTATAAAGATGTTGGAATAACACCTTAACTATTTGCTTTTAAAATCAACTTCAATACTAGTTCGTCGTGAATCCTGTGTTACCAGTTTTGATGAATAACAGAGGGTATTTTTTAAAAGACATTTTCTTTCCACTTCAGCATAAACACGTATTAATTATCAAGGTATCACATAACAGATTGATGGCAACACGCCTTATACACAATCATGTGAGAACCTTTCATCTGCTGATGCAAGGGATAGCTTAATGGCTTCAACTGTGTAGTAAGGTATTAATATGGAGGTGAACAATATACAAGCAACTTTGTGAATTGAAATTCATAGGCCAACGTGTCTATACTAAAAGGCCACCTGCCACTTTACATCACAGTTTGAAAATGGTGAGAACAAGCTATACCATGTGGGACAGAAATTTAAATATTTAGACTAGCTTTCCATCAACCAAATGTACATATTTAATATTACAATAATAAACGATTAACAAAGGTTGTTAGAAATAGGTAGGTTGATGAAATAGCCATGAAAAGGGGGAAAAGTAATGAAGTATTTCTTATACGATTTCTGTTAGACAACCAAGCACAAAGAAGAGTTACAGTTAAGAAGTCAGCCACAGGTGCACTGATAAAGCCTTGCCACATTTATACATTACTAGCCAACCAGTCACCCTCACAGACATACACATGGCATCATTTACTACAGCTGTCGTTTCCAAGATACTACAGTATAAGCCATACAAGTGTTGCACTTAATTAAGCTTTTGAAAATGCAGTTTTCAAAACTTTCTAATTTCATTACACATGGCAGCTTCATCACTGGTATGGCCTGCCAATGGAAGACCAGTTGCTACAAAAGATATAATAACCAATTTGCTGTAGTGTACATGTACACTAAATCAACAAACATCAAGAAACTAACAAGAAACTAGCATCCTTCCTTTGGTTGGTTCAAATGCTGGCATGTATATACATGCATGTGTGTGTATGTGTGTATGGTGTGCATGTGATTATTGCATGAATGTGTGTGTTTGCGATGGCATGCATATAGTAGAAGTGTGTGGTTGTATACTGTCCACATACTACTAGTATCACACTACACTCCAGCATAGAGTGTAGGGTACATCAATATGGTACAAACCACTGTGAGGTCACCTATCAACAATTAGACAATTAACACATACACACTCACACAACTTGGAGCTGATAAACAGCAGACTAGCAGCCCAACCACAACACTGTCAACACCAATTAATAGCCCAGTCATCAACACACACTTAACACCATGTCAACTTTAGACAGTGAAATAGTGGGTGTACCAGAACATACTTGTAAACAACTATTCTACTGGACAGTTTTACTAACATACAGCTTAAATAAGCACCATAATATAGAGCACATTGCCTAAAGGCAAGGCAAGGTTTTACACCTTGGGATACCAAAAACAGTTGGTGGTTTCATGTAGGTGTGAAATGACATTGGTTTACATCATTACCAATTGCCTTCTATACAATAGAGTGAGAAGACACTCCTCTGCATTGTTCACATACATGTGTGATAGTCATACTCACGTTTCGATTGTTTTTTCAGTGGTTTAGCTGTATCCAACCATCTCTATAGGAGAAAAGATAGAGAGCATTGAGCATGTGTTGTGTAGTGTCTATATTAAAGCCATACATTTCATCAGAAGCCATATTTACATAAGAAGTCATGTTAGAACACACAGTACAGTATAACAATGGCCTCAGTGGCTAATGGTAACAATTTAGTCAACTACATCTCTCTCTACAAATTAAGTTGCTACACGTACCATCATCTTCTTCTCGTCTTCATACTCTATCCCAAAGTACTCTCTCTCTAATATGTCCAATCTTCGGCACACACTGTCAAACAGGGCACTTGCCAGAGCCTTTTTCTGTGTATGAAATAAGAAGCATAATGCACCCCCATATGCACAAATACGGCTTCCATAGCTTCAAAGGAGCTGCCACACGCATTTTATCACACGCTCGTGAATGTTAACAGTACAGGCCATTGCACTTACGTGTATTTCCATAATTTCTGCCTTCCCGTCCAACAAAACTACATGACATTTTATCCCGTTCTTCCCGGGAGCCAGATCGCCAGGCGAATAACTAGCACCTTTATATCGCATCATTTTCTATTACCAGATTAACAATGATTAGAGTACAGAAACACTTTACAACACCTACCACCTCTCGCTCAACGTGTGTGTTCTATGCGCCTGAAATATTTCTAAGGCGAAACGTCATAAACAATTACACGACCGGCGTCCATTTTCACATCAAAAATCGCACGTGAGCAAACATATACGTCTAAAATATCACGTGACTTTTTTTATTCCGGCCAATATCACGTGACTAGAATGTGATTGGAATGTATTTGGCTATCAATTTTGTGGCCAAGTTAGCTAGAAGCGGCCGCAATGTTTTTCTCAAGAAAAGCCGCATGGCACCACCGGATGTGCGACACCGCGCTCAAACGACACATATAAAAGAGAGCCTTTTGGGGTCTGATTTCAGTCAGTTTTGAAGCTTTAAAAATATTTGAACGATTAAACTAAAGTGAACTATTTCAATAAGCAACATGGATGCTACATTAAAAGTAACATTGGTTGGTGATTCCGGGTGTGGAAAATCCGCGTTGTTTTATGCTGTACAAGAAGAACAATTTGAAGAGTTGCACTACCCAACTGTATTCGAGTTCTGTGACACAACCTTGAAGCTGAAGAGCGGTAGTGTCCAACTAACACTGTACGATACCGCTGGAGCCCCGGAATACAAGAAGCTGCGACTACGTAGCTACATTGACTGTGACGTAGTAGTTGTGTGCTACGACTTGTCTGACCCACAAAGTCTCCGCAACGTTAGCACCAAATGGTTACCAGAGCTTAAGCAGTATTGTCCAAACAAGCCATTCTGCATTGTTGGTTGCAAGAAAGATTTAGTGGCGGGTAGCAGCCGAGCTGAAATGGCCAGCCTCAGCGGAGACTCCGAAATTTCCTCCGACGAAGATAATATTCTTGGCTTGTGCCAACCAGCAGCTAACTGTGGCGCATTTGGTGTTTACCAGTGCTCAGCAAAGTCTGGGAAAAGCATCGTGGAGACTTTCACAGCCGCCATTGAATCTCAGATAGAAGACAAGAAAGCACCACGAAGACACACATTTGGAACCCCTGGGTTCTCCTCCCCTAGGCTTTCCTTCTTCAGGAGATCCAGCTGCAATGGTTCAATATTGGGCAAGAAGAAAGGGGCCAGCAACAAACCATGCAAAATAATGTAATTTATGCAAGCTGAGATGCTGCCACTTGCTTCCTCGAGTGAATACATGAAATAAAAGAAAACATGGAAGAAATATGGAGGAAAAGTGTGTTCAAAATACACTCAAGGAAACCCAATAAAACTCCCCCAAACTTCAAAGATGTTTTCTGACAGTGTGACATTTTATTATTTTTGTTATTCTTGTACCATCTTCAATTCAGTCTGTAACTGTTTTGTGTCTGTAATTGTATTATTGTTGTTGTCAACTGATGAAATTATCATGAAATTAAAAAATATACATTAAGTATTACAACATAAAGCTATTATATAGCTATAGTCCAGACAAATTGTGATTGTTTGTAAGCGAGTTGTTTGGATCATCAACATAACCCTCTGAAATAAAATGAAACAGTAAACATCTTGATGAATCTTGTTAACATAAATACCTTCATAAGCTCTAAGAATGCTTTCACACACAAACTTGTATTGAGCCTACAATGTGTTAGTAATATGATAATAATAATAATTGTTGAGGTAGTGAAATAGAATAGCCTCTTACAGGTGTTTGTATCAGCATTCCTCGTTGGTTACGCATGACTCGCACAATGTCCAAAGGATTGACTGGTTCCATACATTCTAACATACACAGGGCTGTCTCTACTGCCATCAATACTCCAGTCCGACCTATACCAGCACTGGAACAACAGCAACATTAATTCATTGTGTGTGAGGCTTCATTTTGATACCTGCAATGAACTATCGTGGGTTCTTCCATTCCCTCTCTTTCCAACCGAACATGTTGAACGAAATTTAAAAATTCCAGGGCTTTGTCAGGTACACCTATAACAGTGTAGAACACATCACTGATAAGATATACACAGACACACACACTACACAGACACACACAGACACAACTCTACCATGATCAGGCCATGATATGTATTGGAGCTGAAGTATTCGTCGCTCTTGTTTCATCTAAACAGTCAATCACACAATTTAGTGAGTTAGTTGACTACACACCTTAATGTTTCGTAGTGTGAAATATCTAGTGATGTAGGTCTGGTCTTGTTGTTCTGACACACATCTCACTTCATAAGGACCAAAAGCTGATGTGGACTTGACATCTGGCCAGTATTTGCAGCACTTCACCTGAACAAAAGAAACACCACTTATCAACCATTATAATATTCAGTTAAGTTCCAAATTGCAAGAGTTTGTACAAACTATTATGGTATACTGTAATAACTTGTAACTTCCTGTAAACAAGTTGGGCTGGGTCCCACCACAAGACACTATATGGAGAATGTGTACCTTTCCAGCCTCTGTAGTCAGTGTTAACATAATGATCAGAGTACTCTCTTGCTCCCAGATCATCTATAAGGGAATACAAGCATTAGTATGTGTGTATGTGTGCTAGTACATGACTTGATGTGAATACATAAGCCATCCTTTTACCCAAACAACACAATTATTAGTCAATACACACACTGATTATTCAATATATTTACCTGCCAAAAGTCTCTACTGGTATGCTGCATGGGACCCTGTGCAGCGATGTATCGATTGACTTGGTGAGTCTTGACTAGTTCCATCTATAAGGAAACAAGGAATCAACAATTACTATATCTCCATCAAAGAGCTACAAGGAAAGACATTAGTTAATTCACATCATGAGCTAATGCCATTCACTTCTCCCCAGGAAAGCAGGGTGACCTTGAAGCCATATGCTAAGACAAAGTAAAAAATTTAATTTAGAATTCCTTACCTGGTGAATTTTCCCCTTTAGTAAGACATGTGTGAGGGTGGTCAAAGACTTCCTGATTTGTACAGGTGTTTACATAACAATAATAGACTGTTAACCCACAATAGACCTCTGCATTCCTCTTTGAAAAAATTAAACTATCAGGCACTTGTAACTTGGAACACTTGTCTTATTTGATGAGACATTTTAAAACTACATGCACATGTCACGGAATACATTACAAATTGCTTGAAGATGAAAACGGAATACAGTCACGGAATACAGTCACGGAATACATTACAAATTGCTTGAAGATGAAAACTGTTTCAGTTTCTTAGTTGCATGACTTCTAATTGTGTTAGCTATTAAACAATGTTACAAGCATGGCACAAGTGGCTATGATGCAGCAGAACTGAGTGTGCTATAGTTACTTGCCCTCTGCCACAAGTAATCAGTTTACATTTTTTTAAATGTCAAAATAGCTTTTTGATCACATACACTGTTAGAAGCATTCATCCTCTATAGCTATTCAAACTGCTTTAATTCTCCTACCCAAAGAAATCCCGGCAATAATCTATTCATAGTCTTTCTCTGCCACCGTAACTATTTTTGTTACTATCTCAAATGGCATCACTTTATCCCTTTCAAAAGTAAAAATAAAACAGATTTAAATTAAATGACAATGAGTGTTGCAACTCATTTTAATATTTAAAATTGAAACAGAAATAGTCCTACACCACACCCATATTTACTTATCACCTAGGTGTCAAAAACAAACCATATAAGTCAAGTTACTATTATTAACTTTGTTCAAATATATTCCCTCAACATCAGTTACTAGGACACTAAACAAACATAGCAACCACAGGGCTACAAAGGGCACATTATATCATAACTTGTTTACTCACATTAACATAGTTAGCGTTGATATAGTCAGGACCATCCAGCAGCTTCACTCTAGTAGCATCATCTGTGTACACAACAATATGCAACGTGCTATGAGAAAATGCCTATATGATAATCCCTGGCTTCATTCAGAGAAAAACCTCTTTATCATATAGCTGCAAAAACGATGTATGGGCCAAAACTTTGTTCCCAAAGTGTCTACTATGGAGAGAAGTCTATAAAGTTTTAATAAAGGTTGTGGACAGGTTTGATGAGTTACGCATGTGAGAGTTGTGACTCACTAGAATGCAGTTTGTTTTTGTTTAATGCACAAAATGTTTTTGGTATTAAATTGATGAATACCAAAACACACAGCGTGTAAAGTGAGCGCTAACTGTCTGCTTGTGCTCCTTAAGAAAAACATCCTTCACTATCTGTGTTGTATTGTAAATAGTAAAATGCCAGGTTTATATGTGGTAAAATGTGTGTGTGTGACTGTGTGTGTGTGTGTGTGTGTGTGTGCATGCGCACCCGTCTGTATGTGTGTGGCAGCACAGCCAAGTGGCTAGAGTATCAAAAGGTTCCACCTGGGAGCACACCAATTATCAATATACAAATCAGAACCTCACTACTTAACTACAAAACACTCCAAGGATACAGACTGCCATTAATTGTAATATTAAATATTAGAACTATGAAGCCATATAGTTCACCAATGTGTACTATTCTGGGAAGCTAGTGTTTATGCTACATAGAGTACTCCTACATAATATTAAGATGTCACATTTCAAAAACTCCTTACATGCTGAGATGTCCCTGTATCTGTTCTTTGCTATGTTGTGTGGTTGTTTGCAGGCCAGTGCAGCCATACCAGGTTTGCGACGATACAGTTGCTAACATAATAAAGACAAAATGAAGGCTATAAACAAATTATAAAATGTAATCAATCACCATATTAGATAGCTAATATCAGAATTCACTATGTAAAAATGACGTTTGTCAGATGATATATAATTTGTTGTTATTTAACACCTCCTTTGATGATGATAATTATTGAGTTTCACTACAGTTAAGTCATATTAGGGTCCACCCTTGATTCACGTGTTCTTACGATAATTGTTACATAATATAAGCAATATTAAATCATCAGTAGATATGTAATATACATCAACATGCTCATATTCAAACCTCGTTGTATATGATGTTTCAAGCAAGTTTCTGTCTTAGAAGATTTATTGAGCATTAAAATTGAGAATAGAGATAATTTCTTATATCTTGTTAATGTATTGGTTGGGCTCACAATGATTGATAGGCTTGTATTCATTCCAACAAAACATAAGAAATATTATTAATTTAGACTGTCAAGTTAGATCAATACTCAGAAACAATTGTAAAGTCTTACTAGTTCTCATGATGACCTTTTTGGGCCAGGAAATTACCAAGTTTACAATTACAATAAATTCCCAGGGTATTCATAGCATTTTAGAAGATAGTAAACACATTACATGAGCTGCTCACATCAAATTGTAGCAGGGCAGTACCGTCCCGTAATGACTCCCTCAATTGCTGTAAAGAAATTTTGACGTTCTCTTCAGGGTTGTCACTCTGAGCAGTTGACTGGTCCATGGGAAGAGGATTGATCCGTGACAAATCTGTGAAGTGTGTTGCAGTGTAAATGTGATATAATTATGTTAGAGAATCACAATAGTAGTGAGGGGAAAAAATGACTATGGCTTTTGTTGATATACAGTGAAACCTTTTCTTAGCTAAATTCTAAATTTAGAACCTTATAGGAAAAAAAGGACGAAGTCCCAACGAATCTGGCTTCATACTTTCATCTCTGCAGAAAAAGGGAAAATTCAGATAAAATGGGCCCTAAATATATCCATTACATAGAGAAGGTTAAAGTTATATGGTTAACCTTTGTTCTGAAAAACATTACCAGTTAAAACAACACCTCAGTGACTCTATAACCCAATTATGTATGCTACAGATAAAAATAAATTTCTCACACTGATACTCATCTAGGTGTTCTCTTTACATCACAACACAACTGTGTGATGTTATACACAATCAATTACATGACACAGCTAGGACCACAATTAGATGTAGTAAAGCCAACATTTACACAACAGAGGAAATTACAGAACACATACAAGTGTTACACTGGCCATTGTTGTGGTCTGGCTTTCATCAGAGTAAGTTATTATAGAAGCCACCAAGATGTCTTACCATGTGGCTTGATGACCAGGACTAGTTCACAAGGCCTCAACTCCTTTGACGCCTTTATCATCATCACTGCTTGTTCATGAGTTTGGTCTGCCATGGAGTGACCATTAATGTATAATATTTGATCTCCTTCATTTAGTGATGGGTTAGCCTTAGCTGCCTACAAAGAAAATTAAAAATCTTTAACTAGACATGACTATTGTATGTATAGTAGAGTGTCAATACAGTGAAACTCTCTACACTGGACATTTTATGAATAAGAATGAATCATGGAGGTTTTGTTCTATTGTGTTGTTAATTTGGACAGTTTATTACATAAAAGAGGATCCTCTATGGTGTAGTAGCATTAGAACCTTATGGATTAAAATACTTCCCTTCCAATAATAAATTCTTAACTAAGTATACTACACTAAGAATTTACATGTAGTTTAACTAAAGTGTTGCAAAAAAAAGTTCACATAAACCAGGGAAGTTACCTGGAATACTTGGCATGTGTGAAAGCTGCGAGTCTTGGTTCATCTGGCTAGACTTGTGTCACTGATTAATAATTGTGTATGATTTGTGTGACAACAAACTGACCACAATTTCCTGTACTGGTCACATGGACCTGACTTATCATTCTGTATCTGGGCATGTGTGTGTGTGTCATGGACACTTCCCATATTTCATGTCAGTTTAAAAAGACACAAAATTATATTGTGTATACAACATGACGTTGTCAGTGTGTGTCAGTGTGTAACACGATCAAACATATTACTGTTTAATCACAATTTTGTTGTATTGTACACAGGGCAGAGTAATTCACTATAATATAATCTGGAGGAAGTAAACCAAGTATGTATGATCGTAGACTATTCATTGTTCCAATCAATAATGTTTCCAGGCACACAGAACACTATCATAGCTATTGCCAGTGTTCACACTTCCAATAGAAACAGATGAATATTATTAATGAGATTATGAAGATGCATGGATTGTATTGAGACACTGTGGAATGTGATATTATCATCAATATAGAACTAGTACACATATGGCTCTGAGTATGACAATATTTTAGTAACACTGTTACTTACTGCTCCATCTGGCACAACTCGTGACACCATGATTGGCATCTCCTGGTCCACGCCTCCCTATAAGATTACATGATCACAATGTGATAATCACATGGTTATAACTCACTCTAATATTAAACCCAAACCTTCCCAGCTCTCCACCTTCAATCCTAGTCAGTAGTAGTCCATCAGATGCCAACTCATCCTACAGAGGTCATACAGTAATGGCTAGGGAATCCCCCTGCACTTAATGAGCATCTACTAATGAGACCACATGCTGGTGATATCATTAGTACTGAGAATTTCCTGTGTGTATTTTACTAAAACAATTTCATGTCTAAATTGGCCAACAAGGATCACCACATAATGGTCCTTCATTAAACTGACACAATAAAGTATGCAGTGGTTTGGAAAATAAAGAACAGTCATGCATTGGTGGAAAATATTTATGAAAAACAAGATCAATTGCCAAAAGTAGCCAAAAATCACAAGTACATTAGCAAGAGTTCATAATATAATATTGATATTGTATATTATAAACTCTTGACATTAGTACTACAAAATGCTGTGCTAATCTGCTCCTACTGTATTTAATATTTAACCTGTGTCTAGTACAGTGTAATTACATATTTAATACTCTTGTTGTGTACAGCCCAGAAATAAGTGGAAATAACTAACAAGGAGGCAATATAGCACCTGATTGGTAACTACAAGATTTTTTTTTTACAAAGTGAGAAAGGTTTGCATTCAGTCAACACACGTCTGACTTGTATTTTTATCATTCTTAAGGAGAAGCTTTAAGGCTCACTTACAATATGAAAATTTCTCAGGAAACTTTCACAGTTTCATGATTAATGTTTACAGCTACTAGGTAGCTAATGATTAATGAAAGCTTTCACAGTTAAAGACATTATCTTGCATTGCCATGCAAATATTACAAAATCTTTAGAAATTAAAACGTTTGAAGATTAAAATACCATAACTTCCTGGTGAAGACACCAGTTCCTGTAGTAATTGTAAGATGATCAGGTATATCATGACCATCTAGTTCTAGTTTAGAATTAGGGGGAGTTGTATTTATAAATGCTTTACTGTTGGATGCACAGACAACTTCAGGAAATGTCTTCTCTGGAAATGCAGTCACCTTACATTTACTCACAACTTAATCACAACTTAATCACCTTGGAGATCACTTGGTTGTGACTGTATTTTAAAGACTGTGCACCTACCAGTGAGAGCTTGGGGATGAAGTTGCACACATGTACACTGAACACTGGCTTCCTGAAATTGAAATTAACTATCACTTACATGTGTCTGTCCACCATCACATGTGTTTTGTGTTGACAGTTTGTAACAGTGGTTTCAACCATGTAAATTGTGGTCATGAAATCAGCTGGCAAAAATTCATTAAAAATAATGGTATGGACTTGTTGAGATTAGTACACTTTTCTACACATCACGATGCTATCAATTTTAATTTGTGGTACCATTTAACTTCTATGTGCTGTGTAAGCTTATAATGACTATATGATGCCCTCCAAAGTGTTTGTGCCATGTTGAGCTAGCAAAACCTGGTAAAATACTTACAATAAAAATAATATTCACTGCATTAGTAATAGCATCTTTTAAAGCAGTGTTGAATTTTGATTATATAGCACAATAGATTAACGAGCTACAGGAGGTATTTCAAATAGGAACTAATATGTAGCTGTCTGCCAGTTTTGACTTGAATAACTCAAAGCAGTGGTCGTTACCAGTTACTATAGTTCCAGTAGTCTATGATTATGTGTTGCTATGGAGAGTAGTTGTTTCAGCATATAATTTATAATTATCTTTACAATACTACAGGCAGGCCTTGTATGGCTTTTATACACATCCTTACACAGTTGCAGTAAAGTAGGCTGTTAGTAAATATCCACCAAACAGCAGATAGCTACTCTTATACATATTAACTTGGTAAAGCATCACATTGAGCGGACTAGATATAACTAGATATTTGTACACAACTAAAATAATGAGCAAATCAAAAATAAAACTAATTTGATTGTAAGAGTCAATTTATATGGCTTCAAAAAACAGAGGTACAGCTATTACCAGTTGGGAATAAGACAAGAGAAATATTTAATACTTGTTCCATTATGATGGTTATGCAAGTAGGAAGAAACCTGTAAGGTACAGTACCATCTTAAAAGTGATAAACTACAAAATGTCTACTTTCAGTGATAAGTAAATTCTTAGTTGACTAGTTAATATCATTTTCAAATACACAAAGGGTATGCAGTGGAGTCTGTTAATATGGACATTCAAAAATACGGACACCAGTGTATAATCCAGACAGTCAATCCAATGATCAGGACCAGATGTTATAATTCTTAGTTAACCAATTATTGTTTATACATTTCATTTTCAATCAAACAAAAACATCTTCAAAATATCTGCTGATACGGACACGATGAACTGGACGAACTGGACACTATCGTTCTGTTGTAATGATGACACCATAGAAGTCCCTTCTCACTAATACAACAGAATGATGAAATGTTTGAAATATCATTTTAAGCTTCTAACTGGCAACCAGCAATTAGTGTTGGAACTGAGAATAATATTTTGTCCATAAATAGTTAGGAATGTTGTTTCTAGTGTAATGGATAAAATGTGGTGTTCATGGAGACCAAATATTTCTAAAGGAGGTTTCATGTATTAGTATAGTAGTCTTCACATACTATAGTAGATGGTGATCAAATGGTCCGTTGTGTTGATGATTATTTTATTGGTGAAACAGGGGAGGTTGATAAACGTCATTATAACATATAGCTGCTCCTACCATCAAAATTTTGATGTGCTTAACAGGAAATGTAAAATAGTCGTAGATGAGGCTGGTAGAACATATAGCTCACATATAGTAGAATCTGTCTTAGCAAGCAGCAAGTTATAATGACTACCTCTCTAAAAAACTGTAAAAAGGTCAAATATAGAATTCCCATATGACAAGTAATAACTAATCCACCTACCACAGCCACCTGGTAACTTGTCCTGTAGGAAATGGATTATGACAAACAGTACCAGTGGACGATTGATACAGTGTTACAGCCTGTTTACACTAGCCCTCTAGTTCAAACTATCTCGAATCAAAACAATTTCCAAGTTAGTGTAAACACGTACCGTATCAAACTGAACTGTGTCAAATCGCTCTGAAATGGACCTGCAAGGGACGTGGGTCTGGTTCGATCTAGTTCACTCTACTTACCCAGTATAAACAGTTGCAACCCTGCAGTTCGATTTGGCTCTAATAGATGGAATAAAGATACGGGGAACTACAGTTAAAATTGCGACTGTTATGATGAAATGAAGCAACAGCGAAGTATTTAGGGAACGATACAGAAGGTGCAGCCTCAAGAACACAAAAGGGCTAAAAAACAAACAGGTACACGTGTGAATTAATAGTTAACGAACTCCACATAATTGAGAGGTTGTCGCCAATACTTCAAACTTCATAACCTGATGATGATAGAGAGCACATATCCTCTAACTCCATCAATAATCTCTACTTTGAAGAAAATTATGATTGTGGGTTTTAGTTTTTTGCTGATTGGAGCGGGCTAGGCCTTCGTAGTATAAACGGGACTCAAAAATTGATCTGGATCACACTGAAGCGATCTCGCCTGGAGCGATCTGTAGTATAAACTGGCTGTTACACAGTAAAAACAAACTAGTGAACGTCACTACTAAATGTAGTGAACATTACTACTAATGTCTGCCACAATACTCACTATTTTTGTGTAGTGACGTTCATTACTAATTTTGTAGTGAACGTCACTACATTGACCACCAAGTAGTGACGTTCACTGCAAAAAGTAGTGACGTTCACTACAAAAAGTAGCGAACGTCACTACTCAAAAGTAGTGAGTATTGTGGCAGAGCAATTCACTACTAATTTTTTACAGTGTAGCATATCAGTCTACTACACAATAATGAACTGTCACACATTACACAAGTGTACTAGAGGAATTGGTCAATACCAATCAGAGGCAAATTCACACTTTTAAGGGGTATTAATGGAACCCTTTGAACCCCTCCTGGTCCTGTTCATGTGTGTATTACAGATAGCCTGAGATACAACATGTCATTTACTGTTTTCAAATTTTGAAAATGAAATACAAAAATTATGTAACTGGTTAGATGTTATCTGCTAAAGGATGTTTGGTCAGAATGATAAACTTACTATGGCTTTACTACAACCTTTTGTCTTTACTTGATAGGAAATAACAAGATCAGGGAAAAGTTATAATTGTTGTATACAAAAATAATGACTACAGTCATTAGTGAAAAGAAGTCTGCTGCAATGATGTGTAGAGCTATGCCCGCTTGTATGCTAAGAAACTTCACAGAATTCTACGCCATCACAGCCAGTCATGACATATTCCCTTACACTATCTCATGATATCAGTGTAGAACAAACAGCAAAAAACAACAGATGATGGGTTTTGTGAAGTGTCTATGGAGAGTGTTTGCTACATTATTGTATTACTGTACGTTAGTACAAATTCCATGACTGAATTAAAAGTGTAATACTAGCATTGTCGACGTATTAGTATCATATAAACTATTTGTCCCAGCAACCAAGTGTATCCATTAAGAGATATGGAACTACACAGAGACCTTATGGTTCCATCAATAACTTATATTACATGTGGGTGGTATACTCGTGGAGGCAATAGTCCATTAAACAAATTACCATTGGTATGCAATAAATAGTAATAGTTCAGATTTTTAATATCCGGGGTGGTATAATACTCAGACTATATCAATCACTTGTAGTTGATCATCACCAGGTTACACATGCTAGCTGGGAAGTAAGACGGAGAGTAATTGATGACCAATAGGTCCCATTCTCATCTGTTGGAACAAGATGCCATTTTGCAAATATACAAGGAGTGCCTTCTATTATTTTAGCAGTGTGAGTGAATGAATCAGGAAATATATTTTGGTCTATCTAACAAATCCACCCTTAGTCCTCAGTGTACATATCACAATAATATTATGTAACTAAATTATATCAATAGATTTCAAGACAATAGTCATAACACATAACTATTGTACTACTAATAATACTTTCCCACGTTAGCCATAACCAGACTCACATACAAACACGCACGTGTTGTTTATCAACTAAAAGTTTACATACATGTCAGGTGTACAAGAGGTATGCTTATAAAATACCTAGATGAGATGTTTACTGTCTTAACATCAAGCTCACAAAGTGATGATAAACAAACACAAAATACCTTAAACAGTTAGAAAAAATATATTATATCATCAACAAATTCAATGATTGTAAAAATCACATACACTATTGCGACAAGCTCCAATTCATCCTCCATCATATTAGATACAACTATGACAATATAATATCAACAACATTGTTCTTCTCAAATGTTGTTGATAGTATATCAACACTCTACTGGCTCTTAAAATGTTCCCAGTTGCAGAACACACTTGTTATATACTACTAGTACTAGTACTGGGTGGTATACTATTGCCATGTTACCCAGTGGGGTCTACTGAGAAGCATAATCATTGGAACCAACTACTACAAACAATTCAGCACTACAGACAGTGGTTTAAATTGATCTGTTATCATAACATAAATCTGGTATTCATGTATTAATATGAGCAGCTCCATGGATCATTACAACACAATGTGTCAATACTGTAACTATTAAGATGGTATCCATCTGTTATAAGTGTACTACTACCAGTGAGTGTGATGTTCAGTGACTACCTCAATAATAAGACCATATGCTTAATCATTTCAAATAAAGGAAGAAGCTATTCGTTGGCAACAAAATAATAATAAAAAAGAAAACTGCAAAACTTCTGGAGCTCAAACCTGAATCACCGGTGTGAAAGGTCATGGTGGTACCAGTTCTTCAATAAGTAACTGTACACAGTAAAGAAGATCGGATGAAGAAGAAACCAAAGCTGAACCCTAACCTTAGCCTTAAGTTTGCTTGTTAAGCACAATGATGTCCTTCACTGTCTGCATGAAGGTAAGTTTTTGGTGAGTTCAAGGTGAATTAAGGTTGGACCGGCTTTGCTGGGACGCTCACTTCACTCACTCCAACCCTAGCTCACCTCAAACTCACCAAAAACTACCTTTATACAACTAGCATGCTTGATACTTGAGTTATGATGGGTGAGTACCAGACAAATAGTCTGTATAAGTTGGCAACAAATAGTCACTGTGTTCAAATAAATTGCAGGGTGGTCTATATTACGGTGGCCTCATCATTAATGAGACCGGTGGTCTTACTAAGGGGGTCTTGCTGTATTTATAAGAGGACAGACAAATAGTTGCCATTGATCTTTGAAGTTTTTGTTCATAGAATGCTAGTAACATGAAACATCCATAACATTGATAAAAATCTGGTCAATACATTTATTAGTTGGACTAGTAAACTACTATACACAGACCATGGGACCCAACAACAATACAGTGATAATGGATGATAGTGAGTAAACACTCTTCCCCTGTTCTATTCTCTTGTGTAACTATAAACACTTTTCACGCATTCTGTCTTCAACAATCCTTCATCCTATTCACTACTTCAATGCACAAAGATTGACTAAAAACACTGTTAACAAAGGGTCAAAGAGGTAGGTTATATTTTGTACACCACAAAGAATCCAAGCAACTTTCAAGAACTAACTAACATACCAATGTGATGGTGATTCTAAGTATTGCCACTGGGATTGAGTGATTATTAGTTATCACTTCATACAGCTATTATGTGTGTGGTATCTGTAGTGTGGGTAATAGGTTGATAATGTGTTATGAATAACATTGAAGATGTGTCACGCTCCTCATAGGTAGTCATGCTTATGTGTCAAGTATGGTAGGTATGGGACTTCGTTATAATACAGTGAACTAGTTGTCTACATATTGGGTATACAACACATTACAGCAAACACATGTGTGTACGTGCTCACACCATACATGTGCATACTGCATATCCATGTAACACGTGTACTATACACATGTGACATGTACATATGTACACGCACATTACTTGGACACTAAATATCCACATACACTACACACTCATACTTACCATAGAAAAATTCCCCACAGTTTCATCTTGAGCATTCCTCTCATCATAGTATTCAGTAGGCTAGTGTACCACACATCACTGAGTATATACTACATATTGAACAATATAACATACTCCAGTACTGGGGACCATGTCAAAGAAATCAGTTGATGCTTGACCACCGCCACCACCAGTATTGTCAAGATCAGGCTTCATTGTAGAGCTTTGACCAGCAGTGACTTCCCCATTAGTAGTTGTATCACTGTAGGGAAGATATAGTAACCCCATACCTCATATCATATAACCATGCTATGGTTGTCATATTGAAGATCCCAAGAACACAAGTATTGTTAGGAATCAAAGGAAATACCAACCCCTACTATGTAGGCTGTGCTACGTACTCCTGATTGCAGGGTAGTTTATTATAAGTTGCTCTATGAGCACAATGATGGCACCATGACTTGTAATACAACAACCACACAATGAGGTGATTCCCTAACATTTAATAAATTGTGGGGATAGAATTGCACAAGATCTAGACATTGGCTTATTTTCATAGCCCGATACAAATATTTTGATTAAATGTCCAATGCTTTATTACTCATTAAGGGGTCACATAGGGAAGCCATGAAACAACTCGGTAATTTGCTGGCGACATTAATTCCAAGTTTTTTTTTTTTTTTTTTTTTTTAACGTGAGCAACATGAACATACATACTTCCATGTTTAAAGTGACAATAGCATTTAGCCCACTTTTCTGTATAATATTCAGCAAGAACATGCGATTTTCTTGAATTGTTTAATCAGCTGCCTATTGACAGTATTTACAAGTTGGCCAGTTACACATGTACATCTTGATATTCCTGTACAAACCACTTCATAACCAACAGCTCATCACATGACATTTAATATGATACAGCCCTTAGGAGCCTAATTGACAGCATGTGACTAAATGTCGTAACATATCAGAGAAAAACTAACAAGCAGAGAATATAGTGTCTCCAGCAGCATGTAGGACTAATTAGAACAGTGAAGATCAGTTAACAAGGATACACATTAATCCTACACTGTGTTAGTTATTGTATAAACATTACTTGTTCATTACAGTGTAACCATAGTAGTGTGTGATGTTGCTATGTTAGTTAGTAGGGACCACCTAATGATATTCCAGGAAGCTTATGAATACGAGCATGCATGATATTTGTGAAACCAACCAAGCGAGACTTGTGTATGACCTCTCACCTAACTTGCTACATAGTAAAACATTAGTAGTAGTAGTTAGGTAGTGTCATTGTTATGAAGTGCTTGTTGTACTGTTCCAACACAAGTCTCATAACTAGCATTTCTCGTTTGTCGTTGTGATGGTAAACACAAACCAGAGAAGTTAGTAAATCAGACCAGAAATCACAAACTTTGTAAGTAACTATGTACCTGTGTTAAGTGGTACTTACAAAAAATATTCTGTGGTCCTATATATTAAAACAGCAAACAGTATTGAAACGACTACAAAGTATAATATTATATGAAGAGCCATCTTTATCCTAAATAAGGCCTCTTTGATCAGGGTACACAGTAGTATGATACCAGTACTGGAACATTTATACACTATATATCTGAAACATAATATTGAAGCAAATACTTGGATACTCATTTAGAGGGTTTTGGAGTTCAGAAAATTGGTACTAGTCTTATCATGTGATTCACTATTGTATGGCTCATGTGATGTGTTTATCATCAAGAAGTGACACCATGAAAGTAATAAATATTTGTGTAGAATGTACTACAGGAACATACTTTAATAGAGTGTATATCTATCACTAGATAAGCTTAGCATAAAGCATGTCATGGTAACTAGTGTATTGTTACACTGATAACCAATCTGATTATTGGTACACCTCTAGTTAACACCAGAGAGTACTAATTGGTGACCCTAATTATTTATAATTTAACACAGTCCTTTCTCATTATGTATAAGTGTTCAACATTAACTATGATAAACAATACAATCAAGTCATGATAAACAATACACAATCAAGTCATGATAAACAATACAATCAAGTCATGATATACAAACACGTGACAGGTACATACGTACTGTAATACGAGATAATCTCTCCTGTATACAATTTCATTACAAATTCAATAGTTATAATACGCTAATTTCTCTTTAAATGAGGAAACATATATACTTTCATTGTAATAACCCATAATGTACATTACAATACGTATAGTGTTATGAAAAGGGACACATGCAGGTTTTGTAAAATGATAATTTGTTTATGAAAGTTTTGCAAGACATTTGTATAACAATTTTAGTACAACTGAAATGGACACAGAAGGCAGATAATATGGCATCTACACAAGACCACATACAGTATGTAAGCAATAGACAATTTTCTGTCAAGACACCATGGTAGTTGGAACTACAGTACTAATAAGACAATAATATCCTGACAGTAGTATTCCAGACCAGTCCATGTAAAGTCCTTAATTTAGTGTTAGTTACACATGATAAACAACAACTGGTTGCCATGGAGGCCCATAAAATCTATCAAAGCCATTGTTGATAATCAATGGTAATTTCCCTTAGCTAAAAAGTATATGGTATGCCCTACAAACAATATTACATTGCTCTTTTGTTTTGTAAATATTCACTGTGAGTTATAGAGCCATAAAATTAAAGATTTTGCTTTCCGTGGCTGATACTTGTGAATTTGCACTTGAAAATGACTCAGAGCTGAAAAGCAGTAGAGTATAATCCAGGTGATACTTTTGTACTGTTATTCACTTTAAACAACATAGAAACAAGCATCTGTTTGCATGGAGTTAGTAAAACGCGGAATATGGAATAACGGAGTAAGCAAAACTTATCTTTTGCAGATTGTACAAAGAGTTACATGCTCTATAGTAATTATACTTTATTTACACCTTGTAACAGATCTGCATGGCCGGCACGCCACAGCGATGGATAAACAGTAGCTGGGTGAGCATTAAATGGGACGAGCACAACCAATCACCCTAGAACGATCTACCTTCGCTAAACATCTATACACCTTAGTTGATATAGCTACAAAACACCAAGACCTAGTCCTATTCTTAGGTTAAACTAGCTGCCCTTCATGTGCATACGATCGCGACCGAATTTATTAGAGTCACACTAGAATTCAGTAGGGAAGTCCAGTGGTTGTGTGTCTTTAAATGGATTTCAAAACTCTTCAGGTTTGAATCAAGAGTGTAGGTAAGTAAGTTTAGCGAAGGTAGATCGTACTAGGGTGATTGGTTGTGTGCTCGTCCCATTTAATGCTCGCCAGCTGCTGTTCTATCCATCGCCGTGGTGTGCCATGCAGAGCTGTTACAAGGTAAATAAAGTATAATTACTATAGAGCATATAACTATTTGTACAATCTGCAAAAGATAAGTTTTACTTATTTCGTTATTCCGCATTCGGCGTTTTACTAATTCCCTCTGTTTGCAAGCTTTGTCACCAGACAACATTTTTTTGCCAGGCTCTTACAATTACAGCAGCTCATACACAACACCTAAACAGCAGACAACCAGTTCTGTGTAAGAAAGTTTTAGTGTCCGTGGTTCCACACTAACTGCAGCATCCAGTATTGCACAATAATAAATATCCGAGCAATTACTGTAAAATACACTTTCTTAAAAATAAGCATCATCATGATCATTAGACCCCTGGAATCAGGACACCTCACTAATAAGGAAACCTTGATAATCAGGACACTTGTCCATGGTCCCATTTGTACTAGTGTATACACATTTAGACCCCTGAAATCAGGACACCTCACTAATAAGGACACCTCACTAAGGCCAGGCCAAGTTGATTGACAGTTTATCGTCCGGGGTATTTGAAAAAGTCATGCGGGCGGGAGGTCATTTTTCATATTTCATAATTTTTTTTAACATGGAAAAACATTAAAAAGTAGCTTCACACAGTTGCTAGCTACTTTAACAATGATTGCAGAGCTTATTTGAATACGTCACTGTTAATACTTAGCTATTCGTTTATGCAATCTCTCTTTAGAAATCCATTTATTGAAGGTACTAACGAGTCCAGACTGGGGATAATCGTCACGCTTGTTGCACACACCATGTTTTAATGTATATAGAAAAACGAGTTCGGAAGCGTAAGCAATGATTATCACGTGAGAAATAATGAATTATGAATTTATTGCTCTATTCCTAAAAACCCATGCGGCTGGTGACCGATAAACTGTGAATTAATTTGGCCTGGCCTAATAAGGATACTATACGTGGCCCTACAGTAACAAATGGGACTACAGTAGACTCCTCTTACAGGACACACCTGAATTGTAGACATCCTCTTTCAGAACAAAGGACATTTGTTTAGGTCCCAAATCAATAGTACTAGTAGTTTATACACCCTTTGACTAAGGACAAAGGATGAAAATAAATTCCCCAATGGTGTCTATCTTAGAGGGGTTCCACTGTATAATGTTCACTGGATAGAAATTTAACAATTTAGGAATCTTCAGGGGAGGTTGGACATGCTTCAAGTGCCATTAAAAATTACAATATAATCTGTTTTGTATCTTGGGTGTAGCTAACACCATCATTACAGAATACAAGTTTGATTGATAACATTATGATTCATTAAGTTCATCTAAAACTCAAGTGATTGTATGCAACAAAGTACACACATTGCCTTGAAGCTTACATAATTAGAATTTTAAAAGAACCCCAGTAAATCCAGCTACGCAATCACGGGCAATAATTTGTGGTGGTTAGTGTGTCTAACCTCTACTGAAGAAACTTGGTAGAGATGATGTTGATGTCAATATGGCACTATAATAAGGTGGATATGATCATAAGCAACAACAAGTGGTATCCACTATCTATATCCTTCATGTAACTAATATATGTAGTAGATTAACTGATGGGAAATGATCAGAACACACAATCACCTAGCAATGTCTAACATCACGTCCCAAATTATCTTGATGGCTACTAATTTACATCAGGAAGAGTATCTAAATAACACCTCGGTCTAATCTCACACAAAGGCTGGGCCATTCTATCACTGTAGCAAAGTGTTTATGCAGGGCCTGCATACTGGCAATTAGATACTCCCCCAATTTTGGTATATCAAAAAATTAGTTGGTTAAACAAACTGATGTTGTGCTACTAGGCAACTACGTAACTGCTGTAGTTTGTATTAGTAATTAATATAATCAATTAC
This sequence comes from Dysidea avara, assembly GCF_963678975.1. Taxonomy (NCBI): domain Eukaryota; kingdom Metazoa; phylum Porifera; class Demospongiae; order Dictyoceratida; family Dysideidae; genus Dysidea; species Dysidea avara. Next base: position 1,382,780 of record NC_089274.1, on the reverse strand, counting down.
ACAATAATGATTCAGTGTAAACACCAATCACACAAATGGTTACTATGGAGTTACTATGGAGTTCATAATAAACAATACTGTACTTTTAATACACAAATACACACAAATACATCTGCTTGGCTGTTTTGTGTTTTATACGTACTTTATTTATTACATGAGATTTGTTTAGTCAGTTTTATGGTTACAGTCCATTTTGTTATGGCCACGCCCACCCATTAAAGCACTTCATTATTGCTGCTACTATTTGAGCCCAATAACGAGTTTTCACTTTTAAATTAAAACACCACATCCACCCATTGAATTATTTCAGAGATACACCCTTCAAGTCAGCACACATCAAAAAAGTGTCACTTTAACCATACCTTAAAATTAAAATTATGGGAAATAACACTTAATTTTATAGAGATGGGGTTTATTTTGTCAGAATCCTTGAGTCGCATGATATCAATGTTTTGTGTAGCAACCAAAGGAAAAGAAGAAAGAGCCTTGTATAGCAAATTTACACACATCCAGGTATGAAATAGTACAGTAAAAAAGGACAGTGGTAGTCGAGCACCAGGTTTGATTCCCGGTCAGGGACTTCTACCTACTACTGTTGTTTCCCAGGCAGGGACTTACTACTACATACTGTCGAGCAAGAAACTTTACTCCCATTGTTCCAGCCACCCAGTTGTTAAACTGGGAACATATTGTATATGTACAATTCAGGGCACAGCTGAAGAACAGCCTGTCATCCCTGTAAAATAAAATTGAAAAAAAAGCCTTGTTTCTTCATAAGTTTTGCTATAATCTTTGTAAAATGGCTAGTTAAGCCGCTAGTTCAGGTGGATTCCTAATCAGTACACTCCAACTCATAGAATGTGTAAGGGACAACACAGTACACTACTGATGTTTGTATACTGAGGTAACTACTTTCTCTAGTAGAAAATTGTATGGAGTGTGCATTATGGCAGAGTCAACTGCCACTATAAAAATATTACACAAAAGTTTAGATGCCTATGTATAGAGGAATGTATAGAGGAATGTATAGAGGAATGTATAGAGGAATGTATAGAGGAATTCAAGGGCTTTGTTTTTATGTATGGTTTGTCAGGCAAATGGACAGACTTTTGTATTTTTGTATATGGTGTAAATACATGTAATGGCTGTTGACAAGGATTTTTTAAAATTGATTGATGGGACCAAGCTAAAACTACAAAAAGGAGTTTGTAACACATAGAACTGAGGTTAAAATTCAGTACTGTGTACAATCTTATATTAGCCTTTTAAAAAATTGTATTAGTAGACTGTGTGAGGTTCATATAACATAGATTAGGGCTGAAACTGGTTCATGAAGATGGATGGTCACACATTCAGGTAAACGTACAATTTATTTCAGGAAACGAGGAACATGCCCACAGCTGGGTGGAGGACAAATCCAATATTCCTAAAGTTGTGACAAGAATACAAGATAACTCTAAGACTAATGTCAGGACTATGGTGCCGTCTTTATACCAGCCAAAGTCTTTTATTCTGATACAGCCACCTGCTATCAAATATTACTAACCCAACTATAATGTATGCTGATCTCAAAATGTCTGTACCGTGTACACATTGTACTGTACAGTGGTGTAATAGCCTTAAGAATAAATTTCTGCGGTTGCTTAATCTGTGAGACACGTTGAACTTTTATGTAATTCTACTTTGAATACTATGACAATGTGTGACAAATACAGAAGTTTTTGGAGAAACAGTCTATATCAACAGAATTTTTTCCCTTAATTTGCAAATTTCACAGGAATTTTGGACCACGCGTGTTCTTACCTCTGTAGTTAGTACAGGACTGTATGGCATCTTTACAAGCACAGCCTCATCCAGTGGGTGACACACAGTAGACACACATACTGGTGATGTTGTGGGTACTAACAAAACACCTTGCCACAATGAAGCCATTGATAGGTTCTAGGAACATGGATATTTGGACATGTTCATCCACCATGTAATTTGTTGTTGTAATATTTGGATTTATTTTAACAGGAGGCAAGGAGTCTGATTTTATTCAACCCTTATATAAACAAATTAATGTTTGTCTGCAATGGAAGTGGATGCCCATGATAACATAATCTATGATGTCAGCACTATGATGTCAGCACTATTGCTCATTCTTATCATATTAGACGTTTGCACTTCTCACCAAAAAATATAAACCAGCTTCACAATACCTTCATTAGAATCAAACCCAAAAGTGTCTTTAGAGTGGCCAAAAAGGTAGTTGCTATAGATTTTTTAAATGGAATTTTCTACTGACTGACTAACTGCCTGGTGCCTTCACTCAATAACACCTAAGGCTACAGGTTTGATTTGTTTCACCGTTAGACGTTGCTTCGACCGACAGAAGCTTTTTGATGTACTGCAGTACATACAATATACATATACATATCATGGAATTACTTTTGTGTCCTATTTCTTTTCACTGAAAGTGCAAGGTGTGAGGCAAGGTGTCATTTGCAGTAGCTAGTGCACGATGGCGTAATGGAAATTGTCCATATTTTCTGCAGTGACTGGATTGATGGCAGAGGCACTTCTCATAGCATTCTTCATTTGCAACGCTGTGTAATGGGCCAAACATAGCTGAAAACAAAGGCCATGTACGTGTGTGTATGTGTTTGTGTGTGTATGTGTTTGTGTGTGTATGTGTTTGTGTGTGTATGTGTTTGTGTGTGTATGTGTTTGTGTGTGTATGTGTGTGTGTGTGTGTCAGCACCTTCATGCAGTAAGCAACAGCTATTAGCCTAATGCTGATGATGATCATGAGGTTGGATTACAGTATGCCATACTAAGGATGCTGTGACTTGAATGTGGAGGTTTTGCATGCCTCTCAGGGATAAGTTTATACTTAGCTTAGTGGGCTTGTAAAAAATGTCGGTGGCACATGTTGCTGCTGCTTTTTAGGTTGCGTGACCCACAAATGGGCAGTGAAGAAGAGGAGAGGAGTGTAGTGTGTGTGTAGTGTGTATATATCTAGGTATGATATGTTGTTTACAATACATAATATGATTGTCCTGTTAAAGACAATATTTCCACACTTAACATAGTAACACAATACAACATCATCATGACAAAAAGACTCTCTATATATCACTTACTGTCCAAAAGATGAGAAGTCTTGCCAAGACAGTCGTCGAGGCTCTAGTGCTGGTTTGACGCCTCTAAACTCCTTAATGGTGTGAGCTCTCCTGTAACAAGACATATGTTAGCAACCAATCTAATAAAACAGTCATGATCACATAAAAGTTGATGCACTGAAATACCATCACTAACACACAGGGATAGAAATAATATTTGACTATCTGCATTGATGTCATGATTGACAAAATGGCTGTGTTAGTGTGGAGACTTCATCATATTTTCATTCATAGTAACCAAAATGAGCTTTGTTTACAGCTTTCACAACATGGAACTATTGGATAGTGAAGGTAAGTGGTAAGTTAGCGTGATGTGGCAATGTGAAAGAATCACACCAAGTGAAACCAGACTAAAGTTTTGATATGGAAGTATGCATGTATCATTTTGTCCCTTGTTGCTGTATACAAAAATTTCCATCCCTACTGATACAACCCTGTACAAAGTCCCCACACTATCGCTGCCATTTTTATGTTGTGATGTCAATGTGGATAAGGTCCTTTTTCCTACCAATATCAACATCTGACCATACACTTCCATTTTTTATTGAGTGTTTGTACTACATATTAGGAAGATTAATTCTACTTGAGTCTCTCTTTGTTGTACTATATTATCTTGTGTTGCTTGTACAGCAGCTAGTCACAATGTTGACAACATTAAAACTGTTTAGTGCAGTAACAACCCAGAACCAGCTGGTAAGTCTAGCTAAGCACCTCAGGAGCCGTACAGCCTGAGATCACAATGGCTGTTTATTAATTACTAGCCCAGCACTTGTACACTCTGTGGCTTTGCACACTGTTACTGACTTTGTGTGTGCTGACTATAATTGTATTCTATTGTATTGCTGCACATGTGTTGGCTTTAGTCTATGCTGGGCGTAACGCGCTACTTTTGTAATGCGTTACGTAATATTACTACTTAATGTAGCAACGAAGTAATATAGCCGCCACATTTCCAAAGCTAGTAATATCTAACGGATAGTTACTTTACATAAGTAATGTGTTATTAAAGTAGCACATTTCTACTCGTTACTGTAGTATTATTACCTAACAACCAGTGCTCATGTTACAGTAATATTATTACTTAACAAAGTGCTAACGCCAACGAGTGGGTTACTGTAATAATATTACATAACAAAGTACTAAAGTATTACTTAACTAGCACGTTACTGTAATATTATTACCTAACAAAGTATCCTTATAAATTGTGTAATATGTAATATAACATATTACTAGTTATTTTTAAACTGAAGTAATATATAACTGCAACGCATTTTCATTGCAGTGGCAGTAACAAATAATAAGTAATATATTACTTTTAAAAGTAGCGGCCCAACACTGGAAAAACAAGTTTCTTTGGAGTTGATACTACTTGCTGTAGTCCTTCAAAAAGCTTTGAAATAGCAACAAGTTTTAAACTGTCTTCATGGTGAAAGGAATTTATTATGATTAAAGTACCTGGTAAAGGCAGAGCCTGTATACCAGAAGGCCTTATAAAGGCCTAAGATGTTTATATTAACTGCACTAAGTATGTTTGAGAAGTAGGAGAAAGAAGAAAAAATCCATGACTGGATCTGGGCAGCCTCGAACCTGCAGCTAACCGATTAACGCTTGAATTTTGTTACATCAAGATATATTTTATAGTTATAACACGCTTATGAGGGATATGACTAAAATATACGCACGATTCACGAGAGCGCGCAGCACTCGAGTGAGAATGTGTATATTTAGTCATATCCCGAGTAATCGTATTATAACTGTTATATTCTACATCCCAGTAGATGAAAACGATTATAGATAGTAAGTTATAGTGAAACAGCACCTCCTGGAGATGGAAATAAATAGAAATTCTTGATGGATCAGACGTTTCACACTTTTAGTGGTGCCACGCCCACACAGTTACGATTAGTGAGTTATCCACAAAGGAGACAAGAGTTCATTGAAACTTGTTCCAGTTCCTGAGGTGAATAATTGTTGGTTGATTTAGGCACTTGTTATTAGAGACTTGTTTACCGTTTAGATAAGGATTTCGCGGAATGTGTGAAGTTACACCATATATGGTAAGCGTAGCCACAAAGCGTGGTATATCAGTTATATACCACAGTGCGGCACTTTTGATCTCAACTACAGGTGTGGTATATAGTAATATATACAGTAATTATGTTACAATACACACCAAGAACTTTTGATTGTGGGATTGATTTTTGGGGTGTAAGGATTTTAATATTACACTAAACTTTCCCTATTGTGGCAGTAAGTAAGTTAACAAGTTAAGTACAGTACTGTTCAAGTGCAAGTCGCACTCGCAATGTTGCTCAAGATTAAAAAAATCGCTAGTTAAGGGGAGTGGCAACTGTTTTGATTGCGATTCTCGTGAGTGAAACAGCTGCTACGCTGTCTCACGAGCAAAACAGTTGCCATACCCCTTAATTAGTGATTTTTAAAATCTTGAGCAAAATTGTGAGTGCAACGTTGCAGTTGGGCAATACCATACTTAGGACTATAAGCTACTCACCTAGTTGTCATATTCTTCTTGTTTCGTGGTTTGCTCAATGGCTGACACCCCTCCCCCCCCCACACACACACAGTGGGTAGAAATACACATCCGCGCATCATCCAGGCGATAGTTTTACAAATCATTCATCTTAGAATCAAGTGTAGTTACTGTCAAATCCCATCTAAACTTCACAACTACACTGAGCCTTGCCTAATGTGCTAACTATAACCCACAATAACATTCTCTGTGTCGCTCAATAAAACGAGTCAAAGTGTTTCATATCTTTGAACTGGTTGGGCATCAAAGCCATGTTCCCATGATATTGCCTGGTGAATATGCGAGTTAAACCCTGAGCAGTGCCTTTGAACGTCCACACTAAAGTGGCCGGTATATATACACCTTTCCTTTGAGTGTGCTATGATGGAATAAGTCTTGGACAGTTTTTATGTGCTACACAATCTTGGGACAGAGGTGATATACAGCTTGTATAGTAACACCAGATCAATCCCATTTGTTAACTACTAATAAAATAGTTCTGTTCTCATTTGTTTAAGTTTGCATTACTGAGTAACTCAAGGAGTATGGATGATTGCTAACTGGAATGGCACACATCAGTACAAGAAGAGCCCAATATCACATCATTATTATTATTTATTATTATTATTATTAGTGCTTTACAGTGACCAGCACTGAAGGTCTGACAGCAACATGTGCTGCAGCCTTTGCATTACCTAACATACAAGGACTTAGACCTAATGACTTGACTTACTGACTGAATAAGGTGCAACAGAAAAGGGGCCAAAGTGTCACTATCCATGGATACAAGCTTGTGCTGTTTATGTGTATGGGTGAGCATTCAGATGAAACCTACGTACATGTAGTGTTGAAACTAAAATCTGTAGTGTTCTACAGTTTCAAGGTCCTGTGTTGACAGTAGTTTAGACAAAGGTAACATTCATTTTCACTGATGATGGTCACAAACAAACACTGAAAAGTGTGGTAGACCACACTATAAATTTAATATGAAACAAACAAAATGTTTTCCTGTTAACATAGTGGGATAGAACCTGGTGTATTGTGAGACAGTTGTTTACCCTGATATTCACAATGAAGACATTTCCAGTTAATGGATGCCATGGTCTAAGCTACACATGGTAATTCATTCGTGTACAAACAATGTCAATAGATATTTGCTACAAGACACTATAAGCTTGCATTGTACACAAACAGATCAAGAGCCATCTTTCAGGCTTCAGCTACCAACACATCTTCAGTATTCAGCTTAATTTTTTTTTTGTATTTTGTTTCTTAATACTATTTTACAACTACAAGGAATTATAAGTTCAACTAGGGATCATAGAAATAAAAAGTAGTGAAACAAGGGAGGTCACCTAGACTTGAAGATATACTAGAGGACATTTCATCCCTAATTCAGTCATGGGTAGATAGGGATTAAATGCCCACTAATATATCTTTAGATGTAGTAGGTGCTCTCCTTGTTTCACTACATTTTGTTTCTGTGATTCCTTAAAATTCCTAATTTTTCCTTGTTGTACTTGTTTACTTTCTGTAACATTATTATGAGCACATACAACATTAGCAGACAGAATGGCATCAAGCTTATTGTTTTCATCTGAACACACGGCCCAACTATCAATTACTGAAATAGCAAAGTAACTATTACGCTTTGTTTTCAGCTAGTTCAGCCCATTACACAGCACTACAAAAGAAGAACACTACGAGAAGGACCTCTGAAATCAATCCAATCACAACGGAAAACTTGGGACAATTTTTGTTACAAACATGAGAAACCATCACACATTGCTACTGCAAATTGATACCTTGTGCTGTGCTGGATAACAATCAAGCCAAAAAAATAAAACCTTATCCAAGACCTTTGCTATCATGCTAGCTCTACAAAGCAGTCAGAAAATGATAGCCATTCCTATACAACTTGAAATGTGAAGGTGTCTCCACCCTAAAGGATTCTTTCCCAATGCAAAATTTTCCCAATGCAAAAATAATTTATTTTCATCAGGGTATGACAGAGTTATTGGTGCACAATTGTCTATAGCTTGTCCACACCATGTTTAATTTGTTAAACACTGCAGTGAACATTACCCTAAAGTCAATGTGTTTGGGAAAAGCGTGTTTACACAATAAGGGCAGGCATGGTGACACTAGGTGGGGTAACTTAATTCTGATAGCCTACAACAACACATTGATTACTGGGCTACTTGGAGAAGGTTAATCGAACACTAACTATAGCGACTTACTTGTTATGAAGCAGTGAACAACAGCAAGACGCATCTCTGTGCTCAAAATTCTAGCCACGTGTTTGATTGTGGGTTTGAGTCATATATGACCTGATGGAAAATTCAATGGCAAATCAAACAGAACTTGTCGCAAGGTGATAGGAGCAACCACCATACAGTTATGGATCATTTTATAAAGGTATGTAAAGTGTTGCCTTACCAGAAAGTTACATACACGGCTAGTTTTGGCCTCACTGTTTAGCATTGGGTAAAGCCCTAGGAATCATTTTACATCAGGAGTAGAATGATGTAAATTGTGTAGCCATAGGATGGACGCTTTGAAAGTTACAGCGTTTTGTGTAAGGCATGCGTACTTGTTAAATCGATTAAACCTATACACCATCTTATTTGCCTACTCATGGAGAGTTCGAAAATCTTTGTTTTATTTCTACAGCCCCTATGGTTTGTGTGTCACGTACGTTTGTTTACGATGCGGTAGACGTAAACAAAATTGTTGCCATTTTTTCAGTAAAACCGCCTTCATACACCCATACACAAGTGACTACAGGGCTAAAACTAAACCTTGGTCGATCTGCCAATCCATGGTGAACATTGTAAGCCAAATCACAACTCTGTAGACTACTCCAAACGGAAGTTATGGCTGTGAATGTAAGCACCTGTAGTTTATTTTTAGTATAATCACTGTACAAATCGATTCCCTGCTCTCCCTACTGTCTAGCACTGTAATTCCAAAACTACTCACCATAATCGACTGAAACTTTGGCAAACCATTCCTTGGACAATGCAGATAATGCTGCTAAAATAAAAAGAAATTCGGAAGTTGTACGAACTAGATGGATTTTCGCTAACATGGTCACATTTATTAAGTTTAAATCCAGTTTTCTGGATTATGCGGGTTTAAGAGTTTAGTACAGCAACTATTTATAGAACTGTGTAATTACTATTCAGTTGCTATATATAGTACAATTCACTTTGATGTGCACTAACTACAGCTTGTAACTAGTAAAGAAACAACAAATGGAAGGTATGGCCTCCAGACACAAAACATGGAACAACTATTACTTTTTTTCTAGAGATGGGTAGCATTGCATTTTTGAAGAATGGTATACGGTATTAAGAAAATACATACTCACTAAAAGACGTTATGATTACACACTTGTGTTATTAGCTAAAGGAGCAAATGAAATGACAAATAGTAAGGCTGGAAGTATCCCCATAGTAATCATTATACAGTAGGTGGTCTGTAGTGTAAAAGTGTCTGCAAGGAGCTTGGCTTGATGAATGGCCAACACTAAGCCATGAAAGTTAGTATTTCAGTATTCTAGAAATCATTTCGCTATGTGAAACAAACCTTTATTAACTTAATACCTCCCAACCCTATTTTTTCTCTTTATTCAAAATATTACCGCAGTCAAATTCCTATCCCAATAAAGGGTAAGCAGCTAATTCCTTGGAACAACACTTCAGTATGCAATAGCGGTGACATTCATCTAAAGACTTGTGTGGCCACTACTCTAATGTGAAAACTATCAACAAAGTAAATAGTGTGTGTCTGGTTAGCATACAAGTAAAGTTGACACATTATTGACGAGAAACAGCCTCACAATACCTTCATGGCACCTTGGCAGTATTGGTTAGGTATAATCAAGCCGAAAAGTACTTTCAGTATGACCCAAAATGCTTCCAGTAAGTTGCCATGAAATAATTTTTTTTTTTATTGCCGACTGACTGACTGACCAACTTATCCTTCAGCCCTGTCTCATTCTCTTCTAAGACGGTCTTCTTTGTCCATGTCTATGTAGATAAGAAGTTGTAACCCACGTGACAAATTCTAGCGCAAATACGGCCTTCTTCGTACAGGAAGTTTTCGTGAACGTGACACACGTATCATTCACCTGGGCATTCACCAGCCAGTGTTCCCTCCTCGCCCTGTCTCGTTCTCTCCCGGCCTTCTTCCAAGACGATCTTCTTTGTCCATGTCAATGTATATGAGAATAAGTTGCGATACAAGTGAGAAGCAACAAATTCTAAGCCATGTGGCACTTTTTTTCCGTGTTCGTTACATAAACTCTTGGGAATGGTCAGACGTATGGTCGTACATACAGTTGAGCACTACCAGTGTGGGGCTGTCCATGTTCGTTATGTAAACTCTCGGGGATGGTCAGACGTACGGTCGAGCACTACCAGTGTGAGGCTGCCCGTGTTTATTATGTAAACTCTCGGGAATGGTCAGACGTACAGGTCGGACGTACTAGTGACTACTGCCATTTGTGGGGCTCGCTCAGGCTCGCCCCAATGACTAAAGGCTATGGGCTTGATTTTTTTACTGTTAGATGTCACTTCAGCCCAACAGGTGCCCGCATCATGGACTTACCTTTGTCTTCCTTTCTGTCTTACTGGTGTCAATTTGTGGTAGCACAATGGCTTCCCTACATTTCAACAGGAATCGTCCTTATTTCCCAGTGGCTGGATTGGTTGAAGAGGTGCTTCTCAAACTGCTCTTCATTTGTAATACTGTGTAACAGTCAGACTAAACATAGCTGAAAACGAAGCTTAATGACTACTTCACTTTCAGCCAGCAATTAATAGTTGGGGTGTGCATTCAGACGATAACATAGTCCAGCGTCATTCTTCCTTTTGATGTGGCATGCACAGGCTCACCAGTCATAATAATGTAAAAAAAGTAAACAAAGAAAATTAAGAAATTTAAGAAAAAATGTAGTGAAGCAAGAAAGGTTTCATCCCTAATTCAGCCATGCAAGATACAGACTGAAGTAGTAGTGCACTAGTATATCTACAGGTATTGGTGGCCTTCTTTACTTTTTTCTATGATTTCTAAATTTCCTGATTTTCCCTTGTACTTGTTACCACATCAAAGAAAAGAACCATCATTCGTCTTTTTTTTCACTACTTTTTATCACTTGGATCCCTTCTTCATTTTTAAATTAAATATACTAGTATATATAAATAACTGTGCCTGAAGTACAAAAGGGCAGCCAATCCATTTATCATGCATTAGTTACTGGTTAGGCCTACAGAATTCCTGCACAGTATGCATGAACAACTGAGCACCTGTGTGTACTAATGTGTGTACTAATGTGTGTACTAAGCACATGAAATATGATCAGATAGTTAATTGATTTAAATATCACATCAGGTCAAGTGTGCATGCGTGACTATCAAACAGTACGGATGACACATGCCACCTAAAATGCTGCCTTTTATAGGCGACTGGATATAGAATGTAAAAAAATCTAATTTTTGGCTGCCTGACCACAGTTGCAAGGCTGGAGGCTAAACGAAGCAGCGCACAGCCACCATTTTACACCACAATAACAAACTCACCAGTGGGATTTGTCTTTTGTGGTGTGTGTGCCCTCTGCACTTTATATTCCTTTTAGGCTGGCCGTCTTCTTCTAGATGCAATGAAACCATTAATTTTCCCTATCAATGCTTTCCTTGAGTAGCATATTTAGACACCGCAAACTTATTTAAGCATTTGTGTTCAGTAGATACTTGTAACTTCATGATAGGTTCAATGCCATGCCTATTAATGTGATCTTGGTAGATTAATAACGATCGAACACCAAGACCACACTTTAAACAATATATCACAATGACACCCCGCTATTATCAATTCATAATGCTAGCACAATGAAATATGAAATAGTGACACACACCCTGGTAGGTGAAAGACTGACTCAAGATACTCTAATAATAGAACAGTCACTAATAGAACAGTCACTAATAGAACAGTTACACGTGTATAGTTTTATACCCTTTGGCCTCTGGGAAAATCCTAAACACTTCCAGTTTGCTATATTGTTAGGCTTTAGTCCTGTATCACCTGAATCACTAACCTTTGTTACAAGTTTCTTAGATAGAATTGATCCCCATTTGTTGGGGAACCTCTTTGAAGACTATCACCCTCGTCCGGAGATCTGAGTGCTACCAGCAGCCTTGGAACTTTCCAACATGACAATTTTACACAGTTGTAGAAAAGCATCCATAACTTTGCAGCAGATGGGGCTATTAAAACAACTAGCTGCCATCTTGCTGGGTATGACATGGCAAATCCATTATATTATATTTCAAGTCCGTACACTAAAGCATGCGGAATATACGGCATAAATGTTTTGAAGAATTACGTGCATCAATCCCCTTGATATTAACAGTCTTTACTGCCTTCCCCTTCACCCAATCGCTAAAACTTATATATATATATATATATATATATATATCATTCGAAAGTTTATTTATCAAGGATCCCATTGAATGTTATCCCATCTCCTTACATTGAGGTATGTGGATATTACAGCGGTTTGTACATGACTCTATATTTAGTGGTGTTTGGGGTTAAAGGGTTAATTAAAACTTGATACGCATGTCTGACAGCCCAAGGGCTGCAGGCTGAGGGTATACATATCAGGCAAAAGAGGAGAAAGTAGCTGAATTTATAAAAAGACAATCATTACCACACTTTTAAGCTATCAGAACACACCACCATACCCTTAAGTTACTACAGATATATAAGTATAAGAAGATTAGGAATTTTAAACTAGAGTAGGGCCAATGTAGTACCACTGCAATAAAATGTACTGAAACAAGCTGGATCAGAGTAGTATGTGATGTCATATACTGTAAAACAATAAGAAGTGAATATCCCTACTGTGCTACGGAGATTCTACAATCAAAATGCACAGTAGGGACATTCACTTATCTACATAGACCACCTCTCTACTACATAACATCTGCATAGCACAGAATTTAAAACTGGTAGGTAGATACATAAGTTATGTAATATCATAAGTTGCAAATTTAGAATTTTTATTGTAGTGTTGACTGTTCTATTAGAGTATAGTGTGAAAAAGTTTATTGTTTTTCTTTAATTTGAACATAAGGGAGAGGGATGTGCTCTTTGGTTGTTTCCCTTGGCTGGTTGAATATCACATCTATAGCTAGATTAAATGTACAGGTATTTACTGCTGGTGCTCTATCACTGTTCATCCCCAATGTATATAATTACTGATTGTTCTATTAGAGTATATTAAGGTCTTACTTGACAGCGGCTGTTGTCACAGGATCGGTATCTGACAGTCGTTGAGCTGGTATAGTTCTCTTCTTGTAGCGATTACTTGGAGTTCTCTCAAAAGTGATGTTCTCAATTCTTCTCTCTCGTACCTTGTCCTTATAGTCTTGCATGGCTTGACGCTCCGTACGACCACTGCAAACACAAGAAACACTCTAGATGACCAGTAAATCATAAAACGTACCATTCTTATGTAACACTAAACAAAGAATAGAATATACAGTGACATTTCAAAGTTGATAACAAGATTATCAAACTATGGCTACATTAGAATTACTACTGTATTGTAGGGACTCTCCCCAAAACAAAATGTTGCCATCAATAAACATCTTATGTGACAAAAATTACTGTCTAACACATTAAACTCTTACAAAAGTACTGGGTGTATTAACACCTCTATGTACCACTCTGCGTGGGCAGTTCAAAGGTGCCGCCAGTACCATAATTTGTATATGGCACTGTTTCAGACCACAGCGAGTGCATTATAAGTTATAATGCACCAACCGCAGTGCAATATACAGATATTGCACTGGCTGCAGTTTTGTGCAGCATTTCACAAGTGCTGGAAGCCGAAACCGCTACAACACCTCACCTAATAAATGGAAAGGTACCTCATAGATCACCCGAATTCTTTATAGCCTGACATCAAGAGTATATAATAGAAACCAAGAGTATTGAATGGGTGTATTACCCTGTGATTAATCATTGCGTAAAGTAACATGGATATTTCAGCAATTGTTTGTTTTCATTGCCATTAAAGGTTGCTGTGTTTAGTCCAATTCGGCTACTAAACCAAGCGAAAACATGATAGCATTAAAGGGAATTAGCTAATGTTAAAGTTCTGGCAACGCCAAGCGGATCCCTGAAGCGTGGCAACACGCTCGTTTGTACAACCGTTGTTTTAGTGAGCTGGAGTTATCTTGGGTCCTTACTACACTCTCTTTGTACAATAACTGTTGAATACTTGGTTGAATAACATGGAAAACTGGTGAACAAAGACCCATTGCCACGGACGCATTTCAAATTACCATTTCACATAAACAAACAATTACTGTAATATCCGTGTTACTTTACGCAATGATTAATCAAGGGCTAATACACCGTTCAACACTCTTGGTTTCTATTATATACTCTTGCTGACATGTAAAAGTCAATTGTGGGCCATAATGTCACCAATATGCATGCAAGCAGCCAATGGCGATCGAAAAAGCCAATGCGGTGGCCACAACTCTAGTCTACATATATATATATATATAAACATACTTATACACCTTACTAGTATGGTGCCATCTGAATCCCAGATTAAACCGTAGTCCACTTCGACAATGACTCAATAAAACAATTATATTCTAAATAATACTCACCATTATGCAACCAGTTTTTATCATGCCACCAGATTCGGATAGTAAGTACTAGACTAGTATTGTTTCGTAGTTAGGTTTTGCTTACTTAAACCATCTATTAGCTTCTTTTTTTTTGCTAGAGAGAATCACTATGGGCAATCGAGTGATATCATGTATGCTGAGCACTACATGATGAGAGTCAAACAGTGAATGCAGGTTAGTGATATTACCCATGGCATACTAGCTTTCAATATCTCAGGTGGCTGCGGTACTGTAGAGGGAATGTTACTACAACGTTTGGCTATGTCACCCACAATCGATGTTAGAAACCTGGCCCTTATAAGAGTTGCAGCCGTCTTGTGAGACTCTCCCCACCTATTAGGTGAGTGGTACATACCGTACAGTGTAATAATTCGATGGCAGAAAATTTTGACAAATTCATTATTGTCAAATATTTACAAGGAAATTTTGACGAATGTACTGACTTCAGTATTGTAATTAACCAGTCATGTGAGCTTTGACAAGGAAAAATCCCCCCCCCCCCCCGGTTAAATTATTACGCTGCACGGTAACAGTTATACAACGTGCACTTGTGCTCTGCCTGTATAAATGCACTTCTCTTCGGGCCTGACTGCCCTCAGGCTCGTGCGTTTATATCAGGCAGAACACTTGTGCCCATTGTATAACTATAATATGTGACCGTCTCAGCAAAAACCCGTCTAGTTCGCACAAGCATGCGTATTGAGAAAATTGAAATTTAAATAAAATTATGTTACAAGAAAAAATACACAAGTTTTTATCAGGCCAGTACTCAAAGAAGGAAGACTCAAATCAATTAAAACTATACACCATCTTATTCGCCTACTCATGGGGAGTTCGAAAATCTTTGTTTCATTTCTGTAGCCCCAGTGGTTTGCGTGTCATGTGCACTTGTTTACGATGCGGTAGACGTAAACAAAATTATTGCTGTTTCTTCAACAAAACCGCCTTCATATGCCTATGCGCAAGTAACTGCAGGGTTAAAATTATATCTTGGTTGATCTGCCAATCCATGGTGAACATTGTAAGCCAAATTCCAACTTTGTAGACTAATCCAAACAGAAGTTATGGCTGCATTCGAATGCAAGTGCCTGTAGTTTATTTTTAGTATAGTCACTGTACAAATCGATTTCCTTGTTCTTCCTACTTTCTAGCGCTGTAATTCCAAAACTATTCACCACAGAAGGCTGAAACTTTGGTGAACCATTCCTTGGACAATGCAGATAATGCTGAGAAGTTTAAAAAAATCAGAGGTTGTGTGAACTAGATGGGTTTTCACTGAGATGGTATAAGTACCTCAAATAATTTTGTGGCATCGTAATATACTCTGCAAAAGTGTTGATGATATGATTTCGTTGCATGAAGATGATGACCAGCATGACTGAAGACAATAGAAAAGGTAGTTCATTATTGTGGCATAAAATGGTCGTCATATGATGTGTAAGGTAGTCAGGCTGGCTGACAAGCCAACCGGTGAATTTTTTTATTAAAACTTTATAATATTCATTAGCTTGCACAATAGGTTCACCACTTAAACAGACCACAACAGCCAAGCCCCTTATATTATCTAGTTGTACTTATAGCAATTGAGCATGACAACCATGCCCCTCAATAACTGTATAAAAGAGAGCTACTGAAACATCATGTAGGACATAGGCTCAAAATAGTCTAATAAAGCACACAACAGCCACACACAATAATATAATAGAACAGTATATAACAACTAGTATATTACATTATTAAATGAAGTAGGAGTCCTAATAAAAAGTAGTGAACCAAGATATCTGAAAAACGGTATAACATGATAGCTCTGTGGGAAATCCCACTTTGGCATTGAACAAAATAGTTGTGATAACATGTAATGTAGGGATTTTCTCTGTTACAATACCCTCATTTATCTTTTGCTTCACTACTTTTATTGCTTTGGTCCTTACTTCATTTTTTTCAGAAGAAAATTTTCAAAATATACTGGTGAATTTGGGATGGTGGTTTGGAGAGATACGCCGTGATATAAATGGAGCCTCTTACACAGGTATGGACCATTACCATGTTTGGTGTGCCTTGTAACTAATAGAAACAAACCCCAAAATCAGCCATAGGCTGCCTTATAAAATACAAAAATGAAGTGAGATCACACAAAAACAGCCAAAAGTGCAGCCTTACAGCACATTTTTAGCATTAACATCACTGCAGCCATTCCTTGGTGCCACCATAGGTGGCGGAAAGGGGGGGGTTTAGCCCCCCCTCAGAATGATATCACGCGAAATTATCCTTCTTGGAGTGGGACTGAAAACCGTGATCAAGATCAAGATACTCTAATAAAGCAGTCACAGTATTAGAGTAGTGTGTAGTGAGCTATGTAAGGATTTTTATGTAGTTTATCAGTATAAATTCGTAGCTGGTGAGGTGGGCAGCTATTGTCAGCTGGCTGTGACCTTTTTTTTTTTTAAGTCTCACCTTATCAAACCAGAGACAATGTAGTGGCTTCAGTTCATTTTATTTTTTTACTATAAGTCTGGATCCACCCCTGGTCAGCCCTCCCTCATATCAACTACTTCCTCCGCCTCTGGCTGCCACATTTAATTTCACAACTTTTTTCACCCAGGCTGTACCATTTTTTCATAGCTTGGCTGTTTTAGTGTGGATAGTTAGTACACACAGAAGGTACAGTCAGAGGAGACATTATTGTGATGATGATATTTGTTACAGAGTATCACACACAACACATGTGCCACACATCATTAATACTAGGACATACAATCCATCACAATTGTTACTGTAAAGTTTTAAGAGTCTTTGAGATCACTACAACAATTCCCAAGGCAACAACTGACAATCCTTAAACACAAAACAGTACTAAAGCTACAAATTGGTTGTTAATAGAACTACAAGTTTGTTTGACTAAACTAAATTGCTATGAACAACAGCTCCACACTGGTATGGTTTTAGAAGCCTGCAAGGAACAGGTGGGTAGCTGCACACCTTAACATTTATAATGGTTTATGGAGTTTCATACACAACTAGTTGTACTGCTTCTCTAGTGGATACCTGACACCATAACAAAGTGACCATACCCCTCCACAATAAAGTAGTTTGTGTAAGGACTCCATTGAATTTTTTCACTTCAAATGAACTGAGATCTGACAATGCATAGATAACATCACTGTAGGAATCCTATAAAGTGCACTGAAGACCAGTACACTAGCTGGTATGAAATAGAAGATAATATACAGCTGTTAATGAAAACCTTTATCTTCTCCATGAACATGCAGAACCTTACGATGGTCACAGCAACTAACCACATACTATGATTCTACTTTACAAGACTTAAGGCAACAAAATGGACTATTTTATCAGTGGAACTGACTATCTACTAAATATTTAGTATGTGGAAACCAAATATTAGATTGGTTTTTGGTATAATGATGTCTACACTGACATACAAACAGGTTAGCTGGCATGGGCTGTGATACTGAGTGTGTGAAGCAGGCCTTGAACAAATGTACAAATACATCTTCTGAAGTTTCTTTTGACAATGTTACCAAAGCTTCGAAGCTTTGCAAAAAACATCATGTCAACAATTACTGAACACGATTGATGGTTAATAGGGTGTACACTGTAGTACAAACTCCTACACTTTGTTATAGCTTCAGTATCACCATTGTTTAAACTATAACTACACCAAAAAAATACATAAATTGGCGAACTTGTGCAACTGGTTTAGCATGGTAGTATCCATGGTAATGAAGCTTTGGTGGGATAAAGCAACATCCGAATGTTATGAAACTGAATATAGCTTCGAAGCTTCGAACTATTTGTCTCAGTCCTAGTGTGAAGTTGACATAATCATATCATTTTTATAAACACAGAGATCTGACGTCAGCTAATTATTATTATTATTATTATTATTATTATTCTCAAATTGTTTAAAGGGATACACAAAAGGCATGTGCCTGTACAAGGTGATACCCTTACATACAATCTTTTACAGTTACAAAAATACAAGTACAAAACAGAACAACATAAGTACAGAATTAAACAATCACATTAAAATAAACTGTTTCAATCTAGATCTGAAATGTTTAACCTGGCTTCAGGCCAAAACATCCTCAGGAATAGTGTTCCACAAGAATGCCACAGATACAAAAAAACAATAACGGAAAGCATTGATAGTAGAAGAAAACACTTTTAAAGTTAGGGAGTGTGACCTTGTACACAGTGTATTGAACTCAAACTAATTCCAATATGCATTCATCAAATACAATTATTCAGTGGAATATAGTGTTGCTGTGGCTTCACATTGTATGTTACGATCTCATGTGGTTCTTGATCAAAACTGAACAATCACATGATGGATGCGGTGATCAAAACTGATCAACAGGGTCATGTGATAAGAGTTGTACAACAATTGTTTTAAAATTCCATAGCAACTTATTGGAAGCATTTTAGGCCACTCTGAAGACATTTTGGGCTTGAATCTACCTAACACAAATATTGCAAAAGCGCAATGAAGGTATTGTGAGGCTGGTTTCTGGTTAATCTTTTTTGTGAGAAAGCCCAAACCTCCATGATCTATACAGTACTATTGTACTGTATGACATTGACAGAGAAAACTGGTAGGGAATACCAAACTCCATTCCACAAAAGATTCTACATATTAATGAAAACAGAACCAAATTGTGAGAAATTTACTCTACCATTTCTCCCTACATCTCCAGATGGTATTAATTTCTTTTGTTGCTCAAATTATAAACAAACATTCAATTTTACAAATTAGTAGTGAGTTAAGAAATGATTAGGAAACCTCCCAAGAGTTGCAATGATACCCTTGATGTGTGTATGTTAGCTCACTGGATAACTACTAGTAGATGTTGTAGAGATAATTGTAAACCTGGACACTTTCAGTTTTCACTGAGTCTTTCAGAACTAAACTGTACATACGTGTACCTACTATGTGAAATCTCTCTTGAATCTCTCTTGAATCAAGGAGATACAACAGGAAAAACCGTCATAGCAAGTACAACAATTTTGGTAACAACAGACCTGCTCAATTTTTACCTCTAAACAACATAGCAAAATACAAACAAATTTGGTCCCAAAGTGAAGATATCAACACAATGTACTACAGTTTGACGTGTGTAAAATTTCCCTACCATCTAGATACACTGTTACTGGTCAGCTTACCTGTATGTAAACTTTGATCCTCTTCTGAAGAATGTCCTCTTCTGTGGTTCTGGTGGCTTGTGTAGCTTGAAGAAAGTGTGATGCTCAATGCAAGTCTTCCAAATCTCCTTACACAATTCAGAAGTCTCCAATATGAAACTAACATGAGTCTGACTAGACTATAAACACATACAAAAATAACAATTAACCACACTGACTACAGTGCTAATAATTGGTGAAGCTGGTTATTTTTAGAACTGATTCTACACTGGTCAGCTAAATTGCTCATTTTTGTGTATGGGTTATCACATTGATATGGAGATGTACACGTAAATAATTTACTCAAACTATCATGCCCCCAACCCCCCCCCCCCCAGATGTAGCAAGTTACGATACTAGGTAAGAGGAAGATGCCAGAACAAAACATCTCCGAAGTCATGTTGGTTAATACCAGCTAGCAAGTATGAATGGGACCAAGTCATCTTGAAGTATTCACAAGTGTGTATTTGGTACAAGCCATTGGCTACCAGCTACTAAACAGGCCAACTTGCTGCATTCATATGATTTAGTTTCTCTACTGGATAGTACACCAGTTCAACCATCACATGAAAATAATCCACCAACCATCAGTAGCTCATAAACACTATAAGCTATGTGTATGGGCCCACACTATACCGAAGTACATGCATTGATAAAGAAGACAATCGACAGCAGAAAGAGGTGTGTTACTAGTGCTACAGAGAGATGTTGTGTTATGGTTGTGTTTAGGTGCAACACTAGGAGGTGTTAATGAAGTAATCGTTGATTAGTTTATTTTTATGG
Organism: Dysidea avara; assembly: GCF_963678975.1. Classification (NCBI taxonomy): domain Eukaryota; kingdom Metazoa; phylum Porifera; class Demospongiae; order Dictyoceratida; family Dysideidae; genus Dysidea; species Dysidea avara. The sequence continues at coordinate 1,362,390 of NC_089274.1, read as the reverse complement.
AAAAGAACAATTAATACAGACATACACAACTAGTTCCTCAGTATGATTTCAGTAAGCTACAGACAGGAAACAAGAAGCCATATTTGCTACAAATTGAAACCTCCATGTGAATAATAACAGGATTAGTAATAACACATAAACATCCTCTGTGTCCTCAAAGACCCCTAATAAGGACACCTCAATAATCAGGACACTTGTTCATGGAGTCTGGGGTTCTACTGTACAATAATTTAACTACACTACTACTGTACATGACATTATGTTGAGCATACAATCACTTCACCTGTTCTGGAGTGATGTGCATGGTGAATCTTCTTCTCTTGTACGTCACCTGATGTATGTTTGTCCTGAATAATAACAGCATGTACAAGATGGTCCTAGAGGTGTGTCCTCACCATTCAAAAGTGTTGACTTTGCGTTTGTGATGGAACACGACAACGCCCATGTGAGTGATGCCAACCATAAGCTCCAGGCCATGTGGGTCCTATGACACGATATAGTGAATTTCATTTCAATGATGACCACTTCATTACAGTGACCATGTCAAGTAGGTCCCAAACATAGCTAAGGTGTACTTCATGACCTCATTAATAAGACCACCTCATTACAGTGACCATGTCAAGTAGGTCACAAAGGTTACCTGAGCTCTGAATAATTCTATTCCATAGAAGTCCATATCTTTGGCGTGCATTAGAAAATTGTACTCTGCATCAGCTGGAGTAAGGCTCCTAGTGAGTGTAACAAGATCATTTTAAAGACAGAACTCTTATGATTGATAGAAAACCTTTAAAATTTAATCGTAAATTCTAATGTTACATTAACCCTACCAAGATATGCATTTCCCTAAATGATAACTTACAAGTGTTGAACATGTAGTTCTGCTATTCTTGTTTCTAGCTCCTCAGTCTATGAACAAGGAATAAGTCATACAATATTACACATAATGACCCCACCACTAGCTCCTACCACAGTAACTGAAGCTTCAGAAAACGATTTGGACATTTAGAACCAGCAAATACCTCCATCCAATACAAGACTGTTTAGCTAAACAAAATTAGTTCATACAAAATATTCTATCCCGGTGAAATGGTCGTAGTTTCCACTCTTCAAAATTTTCTGCTAAATGGTACAACATTCTCTTAAGATGTCTTCTCCCCCACACATCGTAACAGAGGCAAACTGTGTGGCAGTTAACTAATGTATCACAGATTTTGTGTGCTTGCACCCTAGATGCTGCACGCCCAGTGGTATTCAAATTACCAGTGAAACATTATACAACAGAGATTAATAACCCAAGAGCTGTAATACTCAGATACTCAAAACAGTAAACACAGACACACAACCACACACACCTGGTTGGGGACGAATCTATATTCTGAAACATAACCATCGGGATGTTCTTCAGAGTTGTAGTCCCCTAATTCACCTAATATAAAACATATTCATGTGCAATAAGGCATTAACAATCTAAATAAACTATTCTTTCTTGAATATACAACTTGATATTGTATAGCATTCTCAGAAAATGCAATGAATAACGTTAATATCATTGAAATTTAAAAACAATTTTTCTATGCTACATAACCCTCCAATTAAATATCTAATGCACTAATTAGTATTATATCATCATTAATAATAGAGTTTTGTCTCACCACCCCCAGAACACAACCAAACAAATTTGCTGCCAATCTCAAAGTACTTCAACACACTACAATTCAAGCTTGACAATGTCTACAAATATATTACCTAGCCAGCACATTAGCCATACATTTAGCACCATACACTTGTATAGCACTTTTATAACACTTAAACTACAAGCTATAAATTACATAAAATCATCACTCACTTTGTATAATGTAGGAGGCCAAGATTGCTGCTTCTTCAAATGAACAGGGTAACCTGGTAGCAAATAATGATATTACAAATTGGATACAAGTATTGAACAACTAACTTGTTCTGAAATATGTCTCTCTTTATCTGCAGGAAGAACTGGTATCTTGTAAACTCTTCTTGTACTTTGGCAGGACTGGAGACATAAAACTTCACCCTCAGTTCCAATGTACACACATGGTCTGAGAAATGAGCTAAAACAAATTACAAAATAATATTTTTAACCTCTGGTCATATATTACATTGACCAAAGTAAACCATTGTCAAATTGAATTTCACTTACATTTTAACTGTTTCTTAATGGTCTTCAATGGGTTTAGCCATTTCTGTTAGAAATAGTAAACAATTGTTAACAATAATAATAAACTATCACTATGTACCATCTTGCCATCATCATCATAAGTGAGACCAAAATAATCTTGTTCAACGATGTCCATAAAGTCAAATACTTCTGACAACAGAACGGACGCTTGGCTGTTACGCTACATAACAAACACATGCCAACAATTGACCTTGTCCTATCACTGACATCTCTCTTAAATCATGTGTGAATAGAGCCATAAATGACTATATGTTGTATGATAAAATTGTCACTCACTAAAACAGTTAATACACTACATGAGAACACCTAGGTATTCACTAGGTAAACAGAGCCTATATATGTATTATATGGTTAATGATGATGACATACAAGTAGGAACATTAATGAGTTCCCCCCCATTGCCCAGACCAGCAATTCACCTCACCTCAACTTCAAATGTCTTGTAACTATCATCTAACATAATGACATTACACTTGAGGTACTTGTTGCTCCTGTCAGAGTGTTCCGCACCAGTGTCTGTGGTAGGTGACCGAGTAATTGTATTAGATGTGCGCCTCATGCTGCCCAGTCGACGCACTATACTTGCCATTGTAGCGATGTGTACTATCTAGTAAGGTGTATTGTACCTGTGAGCAGCAGTAGACAGTGATAAATGGTGTTCCCATGTTAAAATTATCGTTATAAGGACAATTTTACAAGACTCACGTCGTGTTGATTCGCGGTATGTTCAGCGCACACCAGAATGGAGTGTTGTGTTATACGAGTTAGTTTGGTAGCTATTTACCACAAATTTCTTCCTAGTTTTCTTCCACTTGTACAAGACGTTTCGATTTTCTTCACACCACAAAATTCGTGCACACATATGACGTGAATTTTTATTGACACATGGGTCACGTGAACGTTCCAGTCTGGCGCGGCCGCCCCAATACTGCAGTCTAGGCTAGAATAGCTGATGCACTATGGACAACATAACGTTAGCTACACGAAAACTGCAGGCGAAGTATGCATGCAATGATTTATCTCTTGCGCACTACAAACACACACACAGCCTTCACCCTGGCAACTCTACAGATGACACAAGACACTATTAATGGTTTACTTTCCTTAGCACAAGAAAATGCTGCTAAAGAATGCTACAAGTCCTTTCAAAGCCCACAATACATCATCACCATTACCTCACATGTCAGAGTTCAATCATGTACATTGTAGCCAGGCTACAATGCTGCTGCTGCCGCCAACACAATAATGATCCACTCAATTATACCAATGATTTTGTTGGACTACAATGCCTTTACTCATGTCAAGCTGAGGAACAATTTGTTACTCAATATATTCTGTCCCACATTATAGAAAATGAAGATAGTATTATTATTACAGAACTTTTAGATGTTATTCACTTTCATTATTGCTGTGTCTACGTACCCATTTACTAAGCACTACAAGTTTCCCTTCATTGGCCGGGAATTGTTCATGTGATGGAGAGGTATGTGATTCTTGTTCCCGTTTTCTTTCCCGTTTAATGTGACTATCCCAGCGACTTTCTCTCTCTCCCCTCCGATGTTCCCCTGGGCTGGATGACTGGTCCCTAGGTGAAGGTGAATATCTGTCTCTACTGTGTCTCCTCGATGTGTGACTTCTATGATCATCATAATCACCATTTCTGTGATTTCTGTCTCTCCAGTGAGGGCTCCTTGATCTGTCTTTCCTTAAAGGACTGTCTCTTCTGTAGGGACTTTCCCTTCTTTTGTAGGGACTTTCTCTCCTTTTGTAGGGACTTTCTCTCCTTTTGTAGGGACTTTCCCTCCTTCTGTAGGGACTTTCCCTTCTTCTGTAGGGACTTTCCCTCCTTCTGTATGGACTACCCCTTCTAATGGGACTTCTTGAGAAAGTTCTCATCCTGCTGCCATATCTACCAACATCACGATCATCATAATCTCTACTCCCCCAAGCATCAGCTTCATTGCCACCTCCTTTGGGTGGTGTGTGAAATCTCTGTCAATGAAAATAACAACTCTAACTACATGATGTGAACACAAAATACATAATTATAGTAGCAGGGTTGTAAGTGCATGCACTATCTGTATGAATTCCTATATATGATGAGCATGTGTAACACACACACACGCACACACAGACACACAGACGCACGCACACACAGACACACACTACATACCATAATTCCTCTTCCCTTCAGTTTCCTCCCAGATGCTGACACCTGTTAAACATTTTATTTATTTATTTATTAATGGATAAAACAATGTATACACATAAGGCCTGAGGCCTTCCACAGTATCCATATCCTATTACAGACTAATCATTGTCTAATCTAGATTATAAAGAGTTTTATTGTGGGTGCTGAGATTACAGGACTAGGTAAATCATTCCACTGATCAATTATTTGATGGCTGAAAAAGTAAAAAGTCCTGTCTTATTGAAGTTCCGGCTCTTTGTTTGTAAAGTTTTAGATGGTGTCCTCTATTACTGGTGGTGGTGTTCAAGATAAAAAGACTCTTAAGATCAAATTATATTGATTATTTAATATCTTGTAGAGTACCAGCCAAAATGGCGCAACGCTGAACATTTTCCAGTAACAAGATAAACATGCAATAAGGTCACTTGTTTAACTGGAAATTCCCCTAATGTGCAATACCTACCTAATGTAGAACTAAAGGTCAATAAATCTAAACCAGCCAAAGTGTGTCACAAGCAGACAAAAATGACCTGTTAAATCTACTGATCTAGTCACCTGCTTAACAATTTCAGCAGTGACCAGATTTGGCAACCCTACATACATACAGATGTACACACATGACCCTCACATTCGCTTTGATTTAATTTAAATTCTGCAGAGCCGGAGAACTTACCTGGTTGTTTCTCGGTTGAAATTGCTGTCTTATCAGCACTGCACGCTGACGGCTTCTTATTTCAATATCTTTGGGTGGAGAGGGACTTTTGCTACGTCTCATCAGAAATGACGGCTTGCTGGTGTGTACCTCAGGAATCATCTCCATGTCAGGAAGTATAGTGGATACAATCATCGGCTCTTCAACAACCACCCTTAAACAACACCGCATAAAATTCTCATAACACATTCAGGACTACATGTTAAACAGCAGGGGAATTTGGCACCAAATATTATCAAACTTTAAATTGTCTAATGACAAGTACTTTCACTACCAATCCTTTACACTATACACAGCACAAATTGCTGTACTTTGGTGGGTCATCATCAATTTCTCCTTCTTCTTCTTCTTGTTCCACTTCTTCTGTCATTATCTTCGTCTTTTCTGTCCCTTTTTCCTTTTTCTTCCTTTTCTTCACCTTTTCCGTCTTCGTTACTTTAGAATGCTGTTTCTTTTTAACTTTACGTTTCTTAGTTGGTTTATCTGCTTGTAGCTTGAGTTTCTGTTTCTTTTTCTAATACAACAATACAGACATGTATCAACAAATGAAACCTTGCTTAGCAGCCACCGCTTTAATAAGACCATCTCACTATAGTGACCAAGTCAAGTAGCAAACATAGCTAAGGTGTAAGACTTCATTAATAAGACCACCTCATCATAGTCACCATATTAAATATAGCTAAGGTGTACTTCATGGCCTCATTATAAGACCACCTCATCATAGTGACCATTTAGCTAAGTTGCACTTTATGATCTGTGGCCCACCAGATGGTTCTATTAATGTGGTCGCATTGTAGTAACCTTTTTTCTCTTCTTTCTTCTTCGTTCTTCTTCACTGGAACTGCTGCTCTCAATGGATTCATCCTCTGATGAAGATGATAAGCTTTCACTATCCTCACTACCACTAGTTGAAGATGGAGCATCGTCACTTTCTCTTGATAGTCTTTCCACCTTCTTTATCTTCTTCTTTGATGACACTAGTAGCAAAACAAAATGAGATAATGGGCCCGAGGGTCAAGTGGACAATTTAGTGGCCTATTTGGTGCCTGGAATCTATGTGATCCCAAATATTTATTTGAGCTCATCTATGTTACAGACTTTCAAGAAAACAAAGTCACAGGACACCCCTCAACGCTATTTTCAGAGCAAACAAGCTGCCACACAAAATTGAGTCTACAAATACAGCCATGTTTATTGCACACATCACTATAATAGTGCTCAGTATTATGGGAAGGGTATATATTTCATCCCAAAAACATACATAAATGCCAATGTTGTGTATTGTATTAATATGAGCATAACAAAATTCTTAAGTTTTCATTATACTTGTTTGCTGACTCTATACTGCTATAATTGTGCAACAAAAGACGTGTACCAAACTTAATCAATAATACACTATAAACAAAGTAATCGCTTCACTTTGTTTTCACTTTACACAGTTCTACACAAGGAGAACAATATGCAAGGGAATTATCTCAACTGTTGGAGGTGAGATGCAAATATTATGAACAATCCTGTTTTATTCATTAGTTACCAACACTGTCCACACTTTGCTTTGCAAAAGGGAACAGGACACAAAGAAGGACAAAGTAAAATTCATAGGAAAATCTGAAAATCCAATGATACCCGGGGGTGGTTACCCAACACTCCATATCTTTGGTATTCTCAATCACAACAGTAACAGGAGCACATAAATGCCTTGTGGAACTTACGGGCTCCTGACAGTAACAATTCCACCCCTTGTTACAATCAAAGAAATAAGCTACTGTGCTACATACAAGTACTAGCTCAAAGGTAAAAAAACAACAGCTTTAATATCACCACCACACAATATTGAATGGGTTTACAAGGGATGAACTAGATTCATCATTATAGGTATACTACAAGACAGACAAATGGTTCAAATGTGTAACGTATCCTGAATATTACTGAAAGGAGTGCAACTTTGTTTCAATGACATATCCATTACTGCCCCTACATCATACTTTATGCAACCCTTTAATCCTTATACAATCCACCCTTATATTACACACAATGTAATACGGGTTCTCATAGATAGCAGCTAACATGTTAAATGGTGATATCAATAACAAGATGGAGGTATTGAAGCAAAGTCTTTAGAACTACAAACATTGATGCTGCAGTGACTTCAAACAACCAATACAGATTTACTACACATTAAAAAACACCCTAACCTGTGGAATCAGGACAGTTGTCTATGGTCCCATTAGTATCAGTGTACATGAACTGAAATCAGGACACCTGGCTAATAACACTGTGGTCCCAAGGTGTCCAGAATAATAAAAAAAAAGTTTCACTGTGCAGTAGACTGGAATACTTGAGGTAAAAGATGAATAAGTTGGTAGTACTAATATAACACTCAATACCTTTATTAGGTTTTATTAACACTAGTTCTCCACATCGTACAATCCTGATGTCAGCATATGGTCTATGATTAGTGTCCACCCTCTGGTTCTCAATCTCTGTGACATACTTGTGTCCATCCACCACCCTCCCAAATACTGTATGCATTCTATTGGCATGGTGTAACAAAGGTAACACTGATGTTGAAACTTACCCATCCAAATGGGGAGCTGGTCGTGTTGTACTACAATAGACAAGGTAGAGAGAAGTTCACGTTATGCACTTAACGTTATGTCCCACTACTCCACATTAGCAAGAGTTCATAATACATATACTGAAGAGAGTATCCTACTCTCATATACCCTTGTAGAAGGGTGTATCGTGAAGTTATGGCATAACATTTCTGAGTTTGCCCGTTTCCCTTGAATAACTAATGATGTCATTAACTGAACATAATATTGATTGAACATGTGCCTAACAATGTTGCTAGCAACTGAACTAACTCGAGCTCTCAGTGTTTCTCACTGAACTACAAGCGTACTTTCATAGGTTTAGACAACTGCATAGACATTTCTTGCCAGGCCATTCGTAAGTATGGCTTTCACGAGCATTGCGAGTGTAACAAAATGCTAATGATTATTGCACTTTTACAGCTGCTCATAAATCACAAACTACAACACCTTGTTGTTCTATAGGGGTATACGAGAGTAGGATACCCTATACAATTGTTATGAACTCTTGATGCTACATAGGTAGTGGATTTCCATTTCCATAGGGGTTTAATTAGCCACCTAAACTTGTACCCAGGGTATGTGTAGGAACACTTGCAATTTACTACTAAAAATGTATGCACATCTTTTACTTTAGTAAGAGAGATATTACGTACTCTTGCACCTAGTAAGCAGGGTCTGTTCTCTGTGCATGCCCTCCAGTACCTAATTAAGTAGCTGGTAAAGTTGATAACAGCAAAACAAACAAACAATAAAGTCCTGGGGTAAACAATTGAGTGTTTTCTAACATGAAATTGTCCCTTAGGAAAAGTTTGAACATAGATATACTGTTACATCTATGGTGTGAATTCGACCAGGGAAGTGCAGCAGTTGGGATATAACATTGATAGGTGCATTCAACATCAGCTACTGTAACATACATGAAAAATTGTGAGCCATTTGTATTGGGTCCTCTGTTGGCCATCGATAGCTGGAATTGTCCATCATGTTTTAGTACAAAATTCTCATCTGCACAGATAATTTTCACCAAGTTTGATACCATTAAAATACTAAAATACCATCAAATGTTCCTCCATATACGGACTCTCCTCCTGTGCCATTTCCTAAAATGCATTCACAAATATCCTGCCGACTAGCTCATGCATTTTCATGTCTACTGACCGCTTGCAAAATCTCCACCTTGAATGATAAACCCTTTTACCACTCTGTGAAACGGAACGCCCTTGTAATGGAGCGGTTTATAAGTTGTGGGTCCTTCTCCTTTCTCCCCTATTTATGCAACCAGTAAATAAAAAGTAGCTCATCTATTTAATGCCCACCAGTACAAAGACATCTGAAGTTTTCACAAGTTATAGGACACACATCAGTGAATAACTCAAACACAATACGTCCTGTCGGTATTCCATTGATGGCGATGTCGAAGAAGCACCTAGGTCTCGGCATTACAATAATCACGTTGTTAATATTATACTAATGGGTACATAACTGACTTAAATTACCCACTGCTACCAAGTGGTCCCATGGTGTAATGGTTAGCACTTCAGACTCTGAATCTGACAATCCGAGTTCAAATCTCGGTGGGACCTTTTTTTTTTTTTTTTCGAATTCTCAACCTTTTTGTATCACGTTTTGTATGAGCAAATTTTTCAAGCACAAACGAAGGGACATCGCAAATCACATAAGCACATAATATTACTGAGAAAAATCATGTATAATACAGAGTCTTATCAAATCAAGATTTGCCACTCTGAAAATCAATCTGCATTAATTACAATCATTAAATAACATCATTTTACTTTTGAAGATGCTGTAGAGCTCTTCCGCTTTTTCCGACGCAATGACTGCAAAATGCAACTCTCACATGGGTACAAACACATTAAGCATAAGCATACCGAAGTGGTGTCTGAAGAAAATGCCTTCTCTACAATTCTTTGTCGTGCTGATGGCACTGAACTAGCCTAGAGGAAATCCAATGATTTCATTATCAACATACATCACTTACTTGAACGGTATCAACTTCTGGTGTAGTCACAATACCCTACAAGGTTTTTACATATAATACAAGTGATATAAAGAAAGAGAATACTATGACATATCTACAGTAGAACCTGTCACTCTATCTAGTAGTAATGTGCATAAAATAAACCACTTTTAAAACCAGGGCATGGTGTCCAGAGGTGTCTACATTATTACCATTTTTGTTGAGTACTCTAACATTTTGGAAGTCAGTGATAACTAAGTGCTGCATTTTATTAGGAAAGTATTTGCACATAACAAACGCTATTTAATCAACCTATTTATACATTTGACCTGTTGCTAAGTGCACTACATACCTGGTTACGCCAGCTGAGGTAATTTTCCTTAATATAGTGTAGCTCTTTGGCCACAGTAGATGGCCGCAGCATACCACTTGGTAACAATGATGAGTTGTTTAGCTTAACTTGTTGGTAAGCTACCAATGCTGACTGTACTTGCTACAAGAAGGATGACAGTGGTTATGCTATTAACTGTGTCCTTACTGAGATGTTGTCTGAGTCAAGGACTTGTAGTAGGAGACAAGACTCATCTGATAATATGTGAGAATGGATGAAACCCACAAGAGCCCTCTCTCCAATATCACCACCCCAATTACCCAGACTTAACTAGAGCAATGAAAGACCATAAATGCAATTACATACATGCATCCACATGCTACGTATGCACGCACGCACACTTGCACGTACGCACTCACACAGACTCACACTCACTCACACTCACACACACAAACACACACACACACACACACACACACACACACACACACACACTCACACACACACACTCACACTACACATACACACACCTGTGTGGGTGTAGCTGTAAGCCTCAGTGCCTTATCTTGCTTCAACTTACAGGCAATGTAATCAGCATCACAATGCTGTAATATTAGTATACAATAATAAATATATTAAAAATTATAAATTTAAAAATAAAGTAGGAATCTAAACGATAAAAAGTAGTGAAACAAGAGAAGAACAATGGTAACTATTACAGCATAGCTCGGTGGGAAATTCCTATTTTGGCATTGAACACAAAATAATGGCTATATCATGCCAAAGTAGGGATTTCTCACCGAGCTATGCTGTAATAACTACCATTGTTCTTCTCTTGTTTCACTACTTTTTATCGTTTAGATTCCTACTTTATTTTTAAATTTATAATTTTTAATATACTAGTTTGTTTAGTTTTTTGTTAAGACATACAGCTAGCTATAAACATGTGACTGTTCTATTAGGGTGACTGCTGTGTTAAAGTATCTCGAGGCAGTCTGCAAGATGTGCGCTTGCCAAAAAAGGGACGTGGTTTTGATCGATTATAGAGTATGTCGAGTCAGCCTTCCAAATTGAAGGTGTGTGGTCACTGAAATATAGCTAGTGAAAGAGGTGTGTCATCGTGGTTTCAATCGATAGATCGATAATGCGTAGAATGAAGAAGAATGGGCGTGATATTGTGACCTATCGTGAAGCTATCTAATACCAGTACCTCCATACAGTACCCTCCATCATAGATTATATCAGTAAGGAATATAATCTATTCCTTCGTACAGTAGTGTAGTCTAAGCGTCTTAAATAATCTTGTGGCGTCTATTTATATGCTGTTTAAAGAAAGCGTTGATACAGAAAATTAACGCCTCAATATGGTTTCGTTGGATGAAGAAGACAAGCAGCCTGATTGAAGATAAAAGAAAAGACAAGGCGCAGATCTAGAGGGCACACACTCGTCGGAACCCCAAAAGGCACATCCCACTGGTGAGTTTGTTATTGTGGTGTAAAATGGTGGCTGTGCGCTGCTTCGTTTGGGCTCTAGGCTTGCGACTGTGGTCAGTGAGTGAGGCAGTGAGTCTAAAATTCGAGTTTTGGTGATTTTTAAAAAATTTATATCCGGTCAACTGTAAGCGTTTTGTTGTATTTAATGCTGTTTTATGTACTATATAGACTAGTACTATTCCGTAAAGGTGATTTTCATCTCGTAAGATATCTCTAGGATGATTTTTAAACGCGGAAAATTTGGTGATTCGTGAAAATTTCACCTGGATTCCTACTTAAACGGTACGACTGTACCGTTTGATATCAACACAACAAGACACACATACTCCTTCATTTCTTAGTTGCATGTGTAACTCTTCCAACTTAATCCACATTTCTGGTACTAGTCTTATCTGTAATATCATCATGTCCACATCACACTAGTACAATACTACACACAATACCTGTACACTGGGCTCGTGGGTCTGAGTGTTGTAGAGAGCATAGAGGAGATAAAGTGCTGCCACACGAACATTGACTGGAAAGCAGTCACTAAGGTAGGCACTGGCTGTACTGAACAGTTGCACTAGTATCTGTAACAGATGACAGATGGGAAGGAATTGTTTAAAACTGTAATAAGCAATAACAATATGACAAAGTATTTCTGGATTACCCTATTATCTTAACAAAGTGAACCAATAAAATGGGACTATGGACATAAAGCATCCTGAGTGAACAATGTTTTGCCAAACTAAAAGCCGCCAAATCATTTGTCCAATACAAATCTGTATTAGCTCAACAAATTCGCTAAATTTTGTTCTCACCAGAATCCTATTGTGGCAAATTCACCAAAGTTTCGTCCCACCAAACTTTCCAGCTATACAGTACATCATTTGTAGCATAATTACGCTCAAAATAAAGGAAACATCTAGCTGGGAAAATCTCGATATCATGTTTTCTCTTACTCATTCCATAAATTATTATCAGATGAATGACAAAAGGCAGTACAAGGTGGTCACCACTAGCCAACTGTCAATATAGATGTATTCTTTGGGCTCTATTGCAAAGATGAAAGCATCACACACAGGTAAGCCATCTAAGCAGCTATAAAAGTTTTAAAAATTAAAATCAGGGGTAGTCACTTCCATACCGCCAGTTTGATACATTTACAACCAGGATCAAGAATTTTGTCTTGATTTCACCTATAAAAGAGCCTTGATTCTTGATTATCAATCATAAAGGCCTCATGTTGCTAAAAGTTTGCTGCTTGATCATCACTTTTGGGGATGTCTTGATCACTTCATTAACTGTGCAAAAGCCTCTTGATCACTTGATTGAATCCTGGTTGTAGGTGTTTCAACAGACAGTAAAATATTATACAGTACAATAGTAGGGGTTGGTAAGAAATCATATGGTTTCATGGATTTTCGCACCTTAAAAAACGGCCTTGCATTAAGTTTTACCCCCCAAAAAAAAGAACACCTGGAATACATTGGTATTGCTGTAATGATGCTGTACCTTGGTTAAACGAAGCAAAAAGTCGAATGTTTCGATGTACAGTGAGTTTTAAAATTTTTGAAATTCACCTGGATTTTGTCTGCCAGCCCGCCTGCTGTAAGACCTAGGTGTACGGCTCCAGAAATTTCAGACAGCTAAGGTAATGACGGCGGAATCACGGATCTGTTGTTCCGATTAAGTTCTGTCTACTGCACCATGCTGTTCGCTTTCATCATTCATCCGCTTCTTTGGTCTTCTTGAAGGATAATTAATAGTTGAGGCGTTTAATAGTTGCAGCACGCACCACAACACAAATATATGATTTTAACAAAGTGTTAGCACGTGTGCACAAGACGAGGGTGAATGGGTCATAGATACTATAGACTCCGTAAAGAGTTTATAGTATCTATGAACGGGTGCAGTACCCAAGGAGTTGTCTCTAGCATTTAATAACGCTGGGTAGTCGTTTTACATAGTCTTAATTACCAGTTTAGCTTTTTTGTGAGGTAGCTAGCTAATCATGCCTTCAGTAGCGGATCCACCTTGGGATCCAGACTTCTAAAAGCGAGGGTTCCACTCTTAATGGTGGGCTCTCCAGTGATTTTTTACTGTAAAATCATCAACATTTAGACCATTAGAAATGCAGCTGAAGCCTTTAACAGTTGCTGTAATAGCTGTAAAAGACAAAACGATAATTATTTTGGAGGCGCTTATTGCGTATGAAGGTAAAAGACAACTGCTTCAAGTGATGTTTATACTATGTGGAAAATAAAAGGAGTATAACAAAGCTAGCTAGCTAGACTAAAAAAAAAGTTAACAAACTAGCTATTTAAAAAAATTTAAATTTTAAAAGGAAGTAGCTAGGGATTGGCATAATATACATGCTACAAAAAGTAAGGAAACATGCTCAAAAATGTTACAGCTGAAATGAGAAATGATCCAGCAGTAAAAAGTAAGGAAACAATATTAGACGACTACTTGCTAAAATGAGATACACTTTAATCCCTACTATTGGCTAATTTTATAGAAGTGGCTAGATCAAAATACAAACACATCACATAAAATCTACACTACAATTACACACCTCTCTTTGTTGATATTCATCCTGCCCGACCCTGGGGGAAATAATCAATATTACTTTTTTTATCAAATATTGGACAGGCAACCTACCCTTGTAAGTATACAAATCTTGTCTCCTTCCACACTTGCACGAAATCAGCAAACCTCAGCGTCTCTAACTTGGAGAATAGTTCAATTATTTGCCAACAATCAGTTACAAACGGGCTCTCCATATCAACTTTTAAGTTAACTGTGCTGCGCGTTATTTAGACTTATTTAGAATGAGTACACGGCATGGCTCGTGGCATGGACGGAGTTACGTGCTCTGGTCAGCGTGGGAGGTGTTCTATTAAACTTACGCATTTTCATAAACAGGTGCTCTCTATTTTAGCTACCATGCTCATTAAAGTTTTGATTGCATGTCCATTTGTTTCACTTTCTTCTCTCGTCTTGGTCTCCTGTAAAGGGTGAAATTCCACCCTTTACGGGAGACCAAGACGACATTACATCCCTACAGCGTGTCCGAAATAAGGATATGATGTCGTCTTGGTCTCTTGTAAAGGGTGGAATTACTATTTTATTGGCTGAACCCCACCTTCAGCCTCTTTCTGGTGAGACCCTTCAAATACAAAACAGCTAATCGTGATGATAACGCAAGGCTTGACATTGCAGCTAATTGTTTTTGGGGAGGACGATTTAGAGGTCATACTTTGATGTCAGAATTTTAACCCTAGTGCACCCTCAAATCAACCCCTACACTCTGCATATACCGACGTCATGATAGGGAAAAGAGATGTGAATACTAACAACGGGTTCATGAAGTAGAGAATGCCTCATTTACTCCCTTAATTTTCACTACTACCCTGTACTGGTGGAATGGGTGATGCTGCTGCTCAGTTTTATAAGAGATTGGCCAACCTTTTGAGTGCTAAGCACAGTCTTTCTTATGGAATAGTGATGGGATGGCTGAGATGTAAATTAAGCTTCTCTTTGTTGAGGTCTACAATTATGTGCATTCGCGGTGCCAGGTCCAGTTTACGCTGTTCCATTGCTGAGGCACCAATTGCTGTGCAGGTCGCTGAGGCCCATATTTAAGATCACTTGTATTTGTTTATTATGTAGCTACTGTTTTATCTTATGAAAAAAAAAACTTTATTTTTGTTATACTGGACAGCCAGTAATTACTGATGTGTCCAGGGGGACCAGCCCCTAGAAAAATCAAATACACACGTACATGATCAGCTAACTATTTACATACATGCAATTACATTAACTATTTCTTGTAATTATATTTGATTCCCAAGCTATAGTCACACATATATAGTCAATTACTACAATTTGCTGATGACACTACATTGATATGTTCTGGTGAAAATCATGACACTGTGAAAGAAAAATTGTGCTCTGACCTATGGAGAATCGGCAGGCATGGATTGCATCAAGCAGAATGAAACCGGCTTAATGTCAATTAATCTAGTGTCATGTGGTTTGCTCGAAAACGTGCATCTAGTGTAGTTCCTCCTACGACCCTAGTAGATGATCACCACTTCAAGGAAGTAGATAAATAAAAATCATTTTTGATAGACATTTACAATGGGGCCCTCGTTTAAGTAGTGTGTGTAGTACGGTGCTATATTTACTTAGCCTCCACCAGAAACATTTGATGTTCTTAAGATGTTGGTTGAATTGCTAGGATTGGTAGGGTCCACAATCCAAAAAATCAACTTTACAAATTGATCCCCCTACCATTGTGGAATTCCACCATGAAACTGGAGGCACAATCGTTGTCTTACCATTTTTAGTATCTCACGAGATGCAAAAATTATTTATAAAATTTCGTGCTCAACACAAAGGACCATATAAAAGTTGCTACTTAGCCAGATCGTATCCAGAGTTGTTGTAGTTAAAAGTAATAAGCAAACAATTTGCTGTGTGCTTAGCACAGGGTTGCTTTCTTTGAAAAAAACAGACATATAAATCGATTTCAAACTACCCTAACACCCAGGGCAAGAGAAGCCAACTCTTCCTCATAGTGTTTTGATAGGTTGGGTGCATAGTCTGTCTATGTTGTTAGTCTGGAAAGGAACTGAGACTTCTTACCATCTGGGTGAAGAGCGTCAAAATTTTCTGCAGCATTAAAGAATTTTGTTGCGCTTTCTAGCTATTTCCAGTGCTTCTGCAGCCGCAACAATCATTAATTATTGACTAAAACTATGGCAAAAGATTTCCCTGGATGTTTGGTAGCAGTGGTTTTCAATTATTATTTCATCCACAGCTTCCACACAAGCTATACGCACCACGGGAGGCAGTTGATTTGCCTTCACCTCTCACACTCCACAGCAGCTTCAAATATTTACTAGATCACCCTACATCACCACTATGTTGCAAAATGTCCCAAAACAAACCAAAAAAAAGCACAAAATCTTTCATTATCGATTCAAGCTGGGTGGAGCTCCTGGTGAGCTGCTGGTATACTGCACCATATAAATCACAGAACTACTACCAAACATTTTGCATGGACCATCATTTATCATCATCCTAGGTGATCAGTGTGGCATCACACGTACTGGAAAGGACTTTGGCACTATTGAGAGAATCCCATGAAATGACACACAAAAATTTGACGCTCTTCACCTAGATGGTGAGAAGTTTCAGATCCTTTCCAGACTAACAGACTATGCATCCAACCTTATGTGTCCTTATCATATCACTATGAGGAAGAGTTGAATCATTTGCTTATTACTTGTATGTACTTTTTTAACTACAATAACTCTACATAATATCTGGCTAAATTGCAAGTTCTATCCAGTCCTTTGTGTGGAGCACAAAATTTTGATAAATAAATTTTCATCTTGCGGAATACTAAAATCAATGTTTCTGTGAAGCGGACAACAATTGTGCCTCCAGTTTCATGAGCAATGGGATACTACGATGAACATCCCACAATGGTAGGGGGATTGATTTGTAAAAGTTGATTTTTCGGATCAGTTGTGGACCCTAGGATTGACTATGCCTTACCTGTCTGGGGTCCTCCACTTAAAGAGTCACAGTTAGCATGTCTATAACGATTGCAGAACAGGTGCATTCATGATACTAAATCTATATAAGGAAATACAATCATATTTCAGACCATCATCGACATTTAAACTGGTTGCCCATCTCTGATCAAATTTTGAATCTAATTGTGCCGTGTTTTGTCACATGCAATAACAGTAAGCCATGCTTGGTTTTCAATCCACCAATCTCATTTGGACCACAACGTAGTTATCATACACATTGCAAGGACAGCTTTGCTAACCTGTAAACTTGTCATCTCTCCTCGACCATAACTTTATCTGTTCATCTGCCACTTCTTGGTGGAATTCTGATGCCACATGTGTTACTTGTAATTATGATGAATTTGTATTCACTGTCAAAGACTTTTACTTTTACTCAAATAAGCTTGTGTAGTATAGTCTTTTTTTGTATGTGTAACATGCATGGTTGTCTAGTGATTGTGTTTTGTACTGTGTTTATTGTTGTTGTGTGTGTGTGTGTGTGTGTGTGTTTTGGTAGGGAAAAACGGTTTTTGTCAACTACTGTGAGGTTAAAATGAAAATTAATCAATCAATTTGTTTGCTGCGTGACTTGCATAACCACCGGGCCTGTGAAGTACCTCAAGCTACCATATCCCAACTTCTATTCTGATAACTTCATATCGCTCTGATATTGTTGTATACAACTTACAAGTCCATTGCATTGCTAATTTACATGTCCACTTAAGAGACTATGTCCATCATTTACAATTAGAAAGCAATCGAAAGAATATTTGTAATTATTGGCAGAATTTGATATTGTAAGTCTGAAATGCCCTGCAAATAAGCATTCCCAGTGCCCCTTGTATTTAGAAGTTCAGACTCCCAAGGTCAAAATTCAAGGCTGGAAAATGTTAATGCCAACATTTTGTCACTTTGATGAAAGCTCAACGGTGAATTCAGGGTGATATTTTAGGCCAGAAAATTATCCTAATACATAGTACTATCATACTGTATGATCTACTACACCACCATTGTGTGATCCCACATCCACTCAAATGGTCATGAACTGAAAGAACACAAAACTATTTGCTAACCTGGTGTAACCAGAGATGGCTGATGTGTGCCATACAAGGGCAGATTTAGGGGGAGTGGGGTGCTGAAGCACTCCCTCTCCAAAATTTTACTTACTATCTGCTAGCTATAGAAAGTTAGTAGAAGCTACAGTATATAAGGCACAAATGCATCATGGGCAATGAAAAGAACAAAGGAAGAACTAATTTCTTTTAGGAATTAACGAGAAGTGGTCAAAATTCTGGTTTAGATAAATTTACTGACAAACTGAGTAATTTTTACATTCACACACAGAGCACACACTCATATATGAGGTTCTATGCATAATCAATAAATTATATTTCAGTGCATGCTAAAACGCTGCTAAAAATCAAAATACCTGAACAGTCAAATACTCTAACATCCATCACTAAAACTCTTCTAAACTCATAAGGAACAAATGATGAGAATCTCTTCTTCACCTATATGCATGTGCAGACATCAATTCTTTTTGAAAGGCAAATAACTTCTTTCTATAAGCATCTAGCTATACTGAAAATTACCAGGGCTACAGCATCTGGGGGTTGCACCTATACTGATCAAACTTCACACATTTTTTTAGTTTTAATACAAACAAACTGTAGCTATACATGCCTTCTAGCATGTTGCATTGAAAGTACATATACGTGTATGCATCAACGTTGAAACCGGGTCACTACTGCTGACCCGGATGACCCACTGACCCGGATGTGACCCGGATGTGACCCGGATTAATTAAAGCCGAGACGTGTTTCGGCTAGTCTCCGAAGGAGTCTACGTTTTGAGCGTTCGATTCGTGTTGAGTAAATATTGCAACTTCAGCCTAGCTGTAGGTTGAAGACCAGAAAAAAAAAAAAAAAAAAAAAAAGGTCTTCACCTACTGACAATAGCTACCCCTCACCATAGATACCCTCAGTTTCGTGCTACATACTGCACTTACTAACAAATAGGCGTGGCTGAGCATATGTCGGTAATGCGATAAGTGGGCGTGGCTCACGAAAGAGCTACGCGATAGCGTTTATAAGTTCCACGTCGTCAAACGAACAATTTCGTTTCTCACGTGATCCAATCCGGGTCAGACTCGGATAAATTGTAAACCGGGTCAGACCCGGATGACCCGGAGAAAATGTGACCCGGATGATCCGGATGACCCGGATGATCCGGATGACCCGACCCGGTTTCAACGCTGGTATGCATATATCAAGTCCTATATCATCATCAGTACTATAATGATGACAGTACATGCATCATGCATCATCACCTTACATTCCAACTTTCCAAGGGAATAACCACAGTCAGTGTTGGGCAAGTTACTTTTTAAAAGTAACTAGTTACATATTACATATTACTTGCAGCTGAACTATTTAGTTACAGTTACATATTACCCATAAAATAAAGTAACTGTAATAATATTACATATTATATTACTTTGTGTCCATAGCCTTAAGCTGTCACGTGTGAAACTACCACCTTATCACGTGACACGATTGCGTTGTTGGACAATGTGCAAGTCTTGATATAAGTAAGTAGCTGGTGAATAAGCCTTACTTAGTAGGCTTCATTACTTCGTTGTGGCTGGCGTTACTCAGTGGGTTACTAACCAGATTAGTAACTTCGTTACTTTTAGTAATAATATTACGTAATATTAGATTCGTTACAGTAACTATATTACTTAGGTAACGCGTTACATTTGCAAGTAGAGTAACTTGAGTTATATTACCTGTTTTTATAGCGTATTTCGTTATATTACTTTGTTACCACAAAAGTAATAATATTACGTAGCGCGTTACTCCCAACACTGACCACAGTATGAATCAGAAGTTCCCAATCATAAGTAATTACCCATCCTTGATTAAAAACTCTTTGAAAGCAGTTTGTATGCAGCATAAATTCACTGGTTACATTTTCAGATAGCAACGAAGTATATATTAAATGACTATACCACTCACCCTACAAAACTAGACTAATACAACTTGATTTACTCCCTTTAATGTACCAATACGAATTGAGTGATATACTTTTTTTCATACAATCCTACAAAACTCCCTACCCCCACTTCAACATTAATAACTACATATCAATGAAAGTATCAGTATCCACAAGATCATGCATCATCATCAGGCAATTAGTTAGTCCATCATATTTCCACAACTAATTCAAACCGTCATTTTTCTTTTTGCCGACTACCAAGATTATGGAACTCTCTACCCTTGATTGACCTTAATCTACCTTACGTGACAATAAAAAAGCAACTCACCCAATTTTTATGGCATCACTTTTTAAACAATTTTAACTCTAATAATACTTGTAGCTACATTTCATTTTTGCTGTCCCTGTTCTTTCTGTACAAACAACACACATGCACATCACCCCTTTCTCCTGTATATGTAACTAAGTAGTATATTTTAATTAGGTAGTTAGTATTTGTAATTAACTACTGGCAGTTTGTAACCTTTAGCTATCAGCCACCCTATTCTAATCACCAATCACCATTGTCAGTCTTGTAATCAACTATATTTGTACATGTACAGTGTGGTTGTAAAACTAATAAATAATAATAATAAATAGTATCAGTTTAAGCTAATATCTGGAGATTGCATGCACTCCTAGAGCACTTGAAATTCAATGCAGCGGCATTAGCTAAGGCCACATAAACTTAATTTTGATTAGTTTCTCTTCCTTCTGTACTCAAAATAGCAGGACGGTGGATGTTTATTTTATTTTTTACTGACTATAGATAGCTAGTGAATATTAGCTAGCTAAAATGACTCAGAATGCCGTTTTCCTATACGCATAGACTGGGTACCAACTTTAAAAGGTGCTGGATATAGCTGCACTCAGCCACCAGTGGTGTAAAAAATCCTAAGAAAAACAGCCATGCAGGCGGGAATGAGAAACTAATAATTAGCTAAGCCATTTATGTGCCCTATAAAGCTGTGCCCTTTAGCTACCATGCATGCACAGCATGCTAGAGAATACATGCAGTGATTCACTAAGTGACTCACAATTCTTATGCTTGTTCAGAAGGCTAAACTCGGCAAAATTTCCTGTGCCCAGGGGGGACCAATTATGGTTGCTGAAACCGTGTTCCGGGGGACAGCAGTTGTAGCATGACAGTCAACCCCACAACCTCAGACCCCCATATAGCTACTAAACAGATGCTAAAAGCATGATGCATGGGCGAGCCTGAGTTGTGTAAAAAGAGATGCGGCATCGACTGTTTCCATGAATAGCATTTAATGTGTGTGTGTGTTTGTAGCTATAGCTACATACAGAAATGCTCAGGCTACTCTAGAGGTAGCTGGAGGAAGATGAAAAAAGTTCCAAGTCAGTGGGAGGCTCATTGGTCTGCCAGTATATAGCTACAAACTGTGTGGAAGCATAGTCAGCTAGGACTTAGCTATCTGCCTGTTTTCTGGCGGTTTCATGCATTGGCCAACTCGAGGGCCAACTGCATGCTCTCTTCTGCCGAGGGGTGTGCATGGCGTCTATCAGGTGTCTTCTACTTTATCTGCGCATTTCTGCATGCTGCCATCCTCGCCCTGTCTCGTTCTCTCCCTGCCTTCTTCTTTGTCCATGTCTATGTATAGATAAGAAGTCGTGGCCCAAGTGACAAGAGAGATAACCATCATTAACAATTGTGATGAAAAGATGTACAACAAAACAAATAGGCATGCGAAACCTTGGACAGCATGCGAACACGAAAAGTAGAGGACTACACTGTGGGCATGGCAAGGCAAAAACAACAACAACAAAAAAGACTAATTACTGTAATTACAAAAATAAAACTGTCTAATTTGTGCACCACTATGTACAGTTTCGTGCTAGAAAAATATTCTAAGCCAAGTGGCGCAAATGCGGCCTTTTTCGTACAGGAAGTTTTCGTGAACGTGACGCACGTACCATTCACCCGGGCATCCACCAGCCAGTGTTCCCTCCTCGCCCTGTCTCGTTCTCTCCCGGCCTTCTTCCAAGACGGTCTTCTTTGTCCATGTCAATGTATATGAAAATAACTCTCGGGAACTCCCCAAAGTTGGCTCCGAGTGTGGCGCTTGGCCGGAATCTGGGTGGCCTGCGGCCGGATCAAGTCACGATAGGGTTGGCTTTTTTTTCAGGTAGCTATTTGTCCCGTTTCACTTTAGGATTTAGCTCAAAGATTTTATACGCTTAGGCTCCTTGGCTATGGGTAAACACCTCAAACAGACTCTGCCTTCTGTGTGCACCCTCCAGTGCCAAACTGATAAAAGAGGATCAGTAAGAAAGAAAGAATAACTCTCGGGAATGGTCAGACGCAAGGGTCGGCTTACGAGTGACTACTGCCATTTGTGGGGCTCGCCCCAATGCTCCGCATGCTGCATGAGTGTCCACTTAACCATGCCTTTTTAGCTAGATACCTCTACTGAGCTTAGCACTCCCTTTGGTGTAAATCCTAGATCCGCTCGCCTAGATCTGCCTCTACATGCCATGCACGTGATGCGTTATCACGTGGTATTAAATAGCTACCCCTGGCCAATTTTCCGGCATGAAGCGTAACACTGAGGATCTCGTTGAGGATAACGTAACCACTTTGGTGAATAGATCCCGATGTCATTCTGAGAGTAAGGATTCATCCGTGTTGTGTATGAACATACTGTAGGTGCGTGGACTAGCTATCTCTAATACCAGCAGGAGCGCATGGCCTAGCTATATGGTATTCTTGTCCATAGTCATTAATTTCTCTGAAGAAGAGTAACACAAAAGGCTAGACAGCCTATAATCTATGGCCTGTACACAAGGTGGTCCCCAACATACCGTATAAGGTAAGTAGCTAAGGGGTTTCCGGAAAAAGTAAGGTTAAAAAAAGATTTCTCGATAGCTTTATAAGGCTGTTTTTATTTATTTAGGCTTTATGGTGTGAAAACACCAAAGGTCTGTTGGTAGCAACCAACAGCCATGAAATACGTACAATAATACTAACCACTTAAGTAATTACATATATAGTTAAGATTATAAGTGGTTAAAATTGGTAGTTGGAGGTTTAGTTTGGTGACATCTGGAGCATGAAGAGTGCAGATTGCTGTGATCCATCACGATTTATTTATTTCCCATATATTTACAAGTGCACATTGGAAAATTTTGGAATTTTCAACTAGAGTAGGGACCACATATCAAAACTACTCTAGCTACATTTTGTCAAATCACAGCCATTCTACCGATGGTCTATTTTTTTCACAGAATATAAAGTTTTACCCTTAATTCTGAATTAAAATGATGTAATATCTGCTTTATATCCCTTTCACTACCTCAGGTTGGTCGATTCAAAAAACCTTTTCATTCCCTTTTCCAATATAAAATACATTTTGCGTTTTGCACTATATACAGAAAATACAAAAGTACAGGAATTAGCACCTATAATTTCTATAACACATTATGCAATGAAAGAAAGCCCTTGAATTGCACTGTACAATGCCGCCTGTACTGTGGTTGTAATGTTACCAAGTACAACCTGTTATCCTCAACCAAATCCGCTAAACTTTGTATTATTTATGTGTTGAAGTGTATTAATTAAGTATTCATCCGTACTGAGTCTTTAACTGGTAATTTTACAGAGAAGTACACGAAAATCCTAGCATTTATTTACGTACCTGATGGTGTGTAATTCATCAGAGCAAGGCTCTTTCTGCAATTTTTGCATTCATCTCTGAGCAAAATCTAATATACCACGGGACTTGTCTGACATCAAGGAATCTGATAAACCAAACTGTGTTTCCGTAAACTGAAGTATGTGGAATTTATAGTGGTTAGTTTACGAGGTGGTGTAATTTTTACCGAAAAAGCTAGGGCAAAACCTTGTGGAATCCAGTAATTTGACATTAGTTTTGATATGATAGGCACATCATTAAAAAGTACCGAAACAAGCTGGAGTAGTGCATGATATTAAAACTGCTCAAGATACCATAACAGAAATGCACAGTAGGGGTATAACACTTATTGTTTTACTGTACAGCACTACTCCAGCTTGTTTCAGTACTTTTTATTGATGTGCTGTGGTCCCTACTCTAGTTGAAAATTCCAAATTTTTCTGTGTACTTGTATATATATTTTTTTGTTATACTACAAAAGCCAACTAGTGTGCGATTGAGTTACTCTAATAGTGCAGTCATCTTATTAGAACATTCAACTACTCTATTAAAATGTTCAGCCTCACCCTGTGTAGAGTTCAGGTACATAACAAATCACCCTAGAGAATTTTGTGTGTCTATTGTAAATATGAAACTGATTATAATGTAGCTATTAGGGTGACTTGTTACACAGTTGAACTGTTTATTTATGTGTAGCTGAATACATGGTGACTTGATTGTAGCTGATCTCTCTGATTTGTAACATAGTTAAACTCTTTACAGGGTGATTTGTCCGCAGCTGAATTTTTATAGGGTGACTTGGCTAAATTCTCTACAGGGTAACTTGATTGCAGCTGATCTTTCTACAGGGTGACTTGTTCGTACCTGAAATTTCTACAGGGTGACTTGATTGTAGCTGATATCTCTACAGGGTGTGGCTGAACTAAAGTTCAGCTATAAAGCAAGGTATCCTGTATACAGTTCAACTTCATGTAGCTAGTTGCATAAAGTTCATTACACAATATATTATTTTTTGCCATCTACCATGCAGCAGTTCCTCCAGAGTAAAAAAAATCTGCTGATATTTAGCATTTCAAACTCCATTTATTGTACGTTGCTTGAGCAACTTGACACACAGCCGGTTGACCTTTTGATGATAAAGAATGCACCTGCTACATAGCTAAAGTTGAATTCACTTGGACTGAATTAAAAGCCTTGTCCAGTAGACTAAACAATATGTACACATTATGTATATAGATTGTGTTTGGTCCTGATTCTTGAATCTTTTGTCTGTAGCAACCCATGATTGCTGTAGGTAATTGATCTATTCTCTTTGTAGCAGATCTAACACTAGTGGATGGTGCAGTAGTGATTGATCAAATTACAAATAGTAAGTGACTTGTATTGTGTATTATTACCATTACCAGTATCATGTGTGACCTGTAGAGGATGATACTCCAACAATGAGAGATCTCAACAGATATGTTACCAAGAGAAAGTATGCCACTGATTGGAAAGACATTGGAATAGAGTTGGGATTAGAACTAGATGTACTTGATGTGATTGAGAAAGACAATCCTCAGCAAAGTGTTTCTTGTTTACAGAAGACACTAGACAAGTGGTTAAAGTTAACTCCTAATGCTACATGGAGAACACTGGAGATTACTCTTACTAATGTGAGAAGATTACAACTCTGTCTTGATCCTGTTGATGATGTGTATGGTGAGAGCATTTTAATTATGTAGGTATGAATGGTAATTTTCTTTCCATGTGTTTGTATATATCAACTACTGTATTTAAAACTTGGTAATAATGGAAATAGCTAGCTTTTTTTTTTATGGTGAACTTTATGCTCAATATAACTCAGTACATACAAGTAGGGCTGTCACTTTCAATTACTTTATTAATCGATTAACCATCGATTACTAAATCGATTAATCTATATTTAGTGAACACTATGCATATAGCATCAGCTACACTTGATCACCATTCAGAATAACATTATAGTGGTAAAAGGAGAATTGAAGGAATGGCAGCAGTTGATAGGTAGTTACAACTAGTAGTACATACAGGCTGAAATTTAGTTATGAGCTCAGAATCTGTCATGAATGTGGTGAGCCAACTAGAGGTGTTGAGAAAAGAGAAGTGATGTAACTTTTGCTATAAAGCACAACAATACCCCTGGTTACCTATGGTGGTGTGGCCTCTATTACATAACCCAGACAATTAGGCACCACACATATTTGAAGGGTAGGTAAAAACAGTGGACCCGGGACCAGGGGACCTGCGGAAATCCAACTCTGCTTGGGTAGTGATGAAAGCCAGAATGGAACGGAACGGAATGGAACCAATAGGGGGCGTGCGCCAAGTTTAAAAATCGCTTTAAACAGATTATGTGCTGTTTCCAACTTTCACACAATAACTAAAATTAGTTCGCTACTGCTATAGACATGCTAGAAAACATTTGCTCGATGGATCTATTTAATGCCCACTGCAAGAATGCATTGTACAATTCAGAATTGTCTAAGTTGAAAAACGATCATTTAGCTAAGCTGTTAACCTATTTTTGTAAGCACGTTAATACAACATACTGCAGTTCGCTAACTCCCGTAAATCGCTGCCAATAATGGTAGAATTATAGTCGCTTCAGAAAACCAGCGACACTTGTACAAAACGGCTTGAATACCGCTACAACATAAAATACTACAGTAGTTTACCTTTTGGAATGGTAAGGAAGTCATTCTACATCAGGATTAAACTAAACTGGATGGATTTTATTTACACACCTTGCCACGTGGTGGGCATTTAATAGAACTTTCGAGCGAACGATTACTAGCATGCTTATTAACAGAAACAAACTAATTCTAGCACAATTCTAGTTATTGTGTGACAGTTGGAAATATTGCACAACCTGTTTTAAACGATTTTTAATTTGGCGCGCCCCCCGATTGGTTCCATTCCGTTCCGTTCCATTCCGGCTTTCATCAGTACCCACTCTGCTTGGAATTTTATACACTTCACAGTATTCTATACTTGTACTAGGTACCTCTGCAAGTAGTCTTGCATGGCCAATCCACCTCCCCGCCCTCACGGCATCTCGCATGATGTTTACACCAACGAAATTATAAGCGCCTCTGAAAAAGTGTCTGAAGTTGACTGCATTTATAGGCCACTGCCTCAGAGATGCCAACCTCTCAATAATTTTAGGAGTGAGACCTCAAACACTAGTAGCAATGTGAACTAAACTCAAGTGCAGCTCCATGATTTTTGGTAGTGAAAACCAAACAAAAAAAAAAAGGTCACTGCATGCTCAAAGTACATAAATAAGCACAGGGCTGTCCAATTTTAAGCACAGGGCTAATTATGAAGCAGGTCAGGCGTGAGAAATGCATGAGAATTAAGCTGAAAGAGTGAGAAACAGAGGGGTAGGCATGAGAGCATGAGATTGCTAGCCAAAGAGTGAGACTCACGCCTAATGTCTGCTGCCTGCTACACAATAAGCATACTAGTCTATTATGCCGCCTAGCTACTAGAGTAGTTTAGGTACATTGTACAAATGCACCATGATGTATGAAGAGCTGCTGGAACTTGCTTAGCTTGACTTAGCTGGTAATTGTTCGCCTGCTGCACAATGAGCATGCTAGTCTATTATGTCACCTAGCTACTAAAGTTTAGAAACATTGTGTAAACAAATATTCTGGGAAAATAGCAAGTGACCTATAATTAATGCAGTCAGCTTCAGACACTTTTTCAGAGGCGCTCATAATTTCTATTTGGTGTAAACATAGTGCGAGATACCACGGGGGGGAAGTGGATTGGCCATGCAAGACTACTTGCAGAGGTACCTAGTAGTGCTGGGCAATATAATGAATATATTTTGTATCATGATATATTTATTTATGTTGTGATATGTTAGCTAGAAATTATTATTGTGATAGAACTCATGTGACCTACCCAGTACTATTTAAATTTATAAAATGGTGCCTCTAGTTTTGCCAAGCCTTGCACTGCACCCTCATTGAAAGTGTTACAGTAGTTATATCATTAGATATTCTGGTAACATGTACATCCAATCTAGTATACTTTCTACCATTTTGAAAGGTGCTAGGTAAATACACAGATATGTTTACAATGATCAATGCAATGCAGTGGGAAGTAAGAACAGTAGTTCAAAGAGCCAATGCAATTACAATTGTAATAGATAATGGTGACAAAGGTATCCCAGATTCAACCTTAAGACTAAGTATAGTAACTTGTAAGCTATCAAATACACTATATCGTGATATATATTCATATCGTGAATAAATTTTGCCATGACATGACATAAGAAAAATGTATATCGCCCAGCACTAGTACCTAGTACAAGTATAGAATACAGTGAGGTGTATAAAATTCCAAGAAGAGTTGGATTTCCACGGGTCCCTGGTCCCGGATCCTTGAATTTCTCTATCCAATGCCGACCGTACAAATGGGAAAATTTTGCCATAGCGACAGTTATTTACTGCTGATGATGACATAATACGTGCTCCATACATTAACCTATTGGAAAATTCAATTATCTCGGCAATTTACAAGTTGTTATCCTCAACCAAATTCGCTAAGTTTGGTATCATTCTATGCAGCGAAGGATGCTTAATAAGACTCTGACCATACAAATTATTAAACAGGTTAGTTTACAGAGATATTTTGAAAGACATGTGTTTTACGGGCATTCTGAACACACTTAAGTTATTATCAATACACATATATATCATATGCTATCACAAAAAGTAAACAAAACCAATGTACTTAAATATCAGTGAAGTAGGGATCCATGTTGTGAATAGGGATAGATGCTGTAAAACAAGAAACATTATAGCTACACCATAGTTCAATCATTGGTGATCGCACCCTTTTAATTTCAGAACATTAACTTTTGTTTATGAATGATTATCATATGTGACCCAAACCGGTCTTATTGCCTATTTAAAAATATCGAGAAATGCCAGTTTTAAGTATTGACTGTGTTGTAGCTTGCCAGTGAATGAAGCTATGAGTACCAAAGTTCACATATTTCATACCAATTCCTTGCCACCGTTCATACGGATCACACTATGCTTGGGAAAAACAGTCAGCAAAACCAGACCACTTAAGTCTAGCTGATTTTGATAAAGAAATTTGATAGTTTATTCATGTAGCTTTGACAATGTGTTCTTGGTGAAAATCAAATCTGTTGTCGTGAGCGATAAGACTGGTTTTCCCAGACCAAGCCACACAATTAATTCAAAGTTCTGATGACTTGGTTATGGCAAGATTGCATTGTGAAGGTGCTGTCTCGTGTAAAGCAATCAGTTATATCCATTACAAAATAATTTAATGTCTTATATTCTTGCATGTAGGGCTCTCACGATTAATCGATAATATCGATTATTCAATTGGGCTGGTAAAAATATAATTGATTTTTATTTTGTAATCGAATAACCTTGTAGTATATGTGTCATCAATAAAATTTCTAAGTGAAAAGCCTCTTTGCTCACTACAACAAATAGAAAGCTTCTGTGTACTTATTCCATAAAGCACAAAGTTACTAGAAGCCATACAACTGAATGTGTAAGTACTGCTACTTGTGTTAAAATATTCTTACCCAGATCTTCAGAAAATAGTAGCTGCTATACTTCTTATCAAAACTTTGGTGGATGGCCTAATAATGTTAACCAGACATTTTTTTTCTGTTGATTTTGCTACATATCAGCCACTATACCAGCACAGCCCTGGAATCTCATGTCTGGACTCCAATCAAGGTCTGCCTCCATTTTGAAGTCTATCCCTTGCCCACCCCACTACCCCCCACCCTCCACCCCTTTGTGAACACTCGTGATACTACTTTGCTCATCCAACTGCTCAGATTTTCTATCTAATTTGGTGGGAAACTCTATGAGCAGCTACAAGTACTGGAAGTGGTCTGAAAGGTAACAGATTGATGCATCTTTTGTGTAAGTTTCATACGCATGCTTGCTGTCTTTGGCGAGTTATGTTAACTTGAATTCTTTAAACTGTTTATCTCGAAACTTCTAATGTGCAATTTGGATCGTTTCCCAAAATCCAGTCACAAATTATGAAGAGACCAACCCCATGGAAAGTATTGGCCTATATTCACATGGCAAAAGAGAAGGATTGAAAATGAAGAGGTATGTTACAAACCAATTATGGCAACTTTGGAAAAGTTGCCACTTTTGACAACTTTTGATCTGCTCACAATTTCCATTTTGGAAAATTTCTGCAAGTGTTTATATTACTTAATTTTATTGAAAGTACATTATTCAATACAGTAGGACTGTATATTTCACGAAAAATGTTGACCAGAAACCAGCCTCACAATTCCTTCATGACATCTTGGGTATTGGTTAGGTAGAATCAGTGTCTTCAGAGTGACTAAGAGCACTTCAAATAAGAAGATGATGCTTTAAGAAGATGATTAGTATACCTAAATGGTCTATTCACCCATACAGCTAGGTCGCAGTTATTATATCTCTTTGGGCAATCAGTTTTAAGGTATGTGTAGTGATGGCAGAAAAATGAGTGAATATTTTTGCGGGTCTTTAAGTTTGTGTTGCAGGTGGCGATTGATAAAGATAATGATGTAATAAACAAAGGCGGATTTAAGGGGGTGCAGCAACAAATTTTGATGAAACCGTTACCAAGTTTGGTGCTTTTATCAACAAGTGATTGTTTTTTTTTCTTTGCCGCTCTACCATAAAAGCATACATGGGCAATGAAAACATGAAAAGAGTGAGAATAGAAGAACTAATCTCTTCTAAGAATCAACAAGAGGGGATAAAATTACTTAAACAGCTGCTAAACATCAAAATACTTTAATAGAACAGTCAAATACTTTAATAGAACAGTCAAATACTTTAATAGAACATTCATCATTAAGATTCTTTAAACAAGGACCAACTGGACCCTTTGAACTTCAACTTTGAACTCAAACCATACTGCAGCATATATGTTGCACCCTTTATAAGAAAGCTATTCATCACTGCTAGCTCACATTGCTTATTCAGTAAGGTACAGTCAATATTATTGCCAAATTCGATCTCAGAAAGTTAAATTTACAAAAAAAAAATTGTGCCCCCAGACTTCCCTAGATAAAGCATGCTTCTCATGCTGAGTGTGCTTCTCACACTACACTATACTAGTTGTATCAACCAGTTTCCACATTGTTTAATCCCACTATAGATGCCCCCCCATTGGGAAATCCTAGATCTGCCCTTGTACATACTATTTATTATAATAATATTATGTTGCTGCTGCTGCAATACTTTAAATTTGTAACAATGCTCTGCACTTGTTTTTATGCATATAGCTATAGGCCTACAGCCAGTGTTATTCACATATAGTAACTGCCTTACTGATGAAAGGTCAAATGTTTATTGCTATATAGCTATAGAGCTTAGCAGGCATGAACTACAATTTATGGGTTATGCAAAATCGCATATTTTGATAATTTTGTGTTACGCCTGTTATTCTGCTAGATTTGGCAATATTGGGTATCAAAACATTATCATTTTGGAAAATCATATCTATATCCCCATAATCCATTAGCTTTTTAAAAAAAGGGTGTCACATTTGGTAGAATCTTTTTAAGTTAACTTTTAGTAGCCAAAAGTTTTCATTTGGCGATTTTGAGTATCTATCCCAATTAATGAAGTATTAAATTGCTTAAAAAGTGACAATTTAAAAGTGACAACATTTTGTTACCAGTTTTTTGGTAATTTGTGAGCAGCAATAAATTGCCAACTTTGGCAATTTGGCGAACTAGATCCCTCAGTTCATTGTTCTTTATAAAGGAAGTAGTACACCCATTGCCAGAATTGGTAGCTTTTGAGCACCATCTTGTGGTTGTTCAAGCTGCCAAATTTGGAACTATGACCAGTTTCCAGTTTTGAAAACTTTTGGCCTGCTTGGAAACTATTGGATTGCTTAAAATTTTCCAAAAGTAACAGCTTGAAAGTTGTCAAAAGTAGGAAATTTTGAAATTGCCAAAGATTGACAATTTCTAAGCAGTCCAATAGTTTCCAAGACATGAACAATAAAGGTAAGGCACAAAAAGATTAAATGAACAATAAAGTTGTAAAGTTAAAAGATTTTGCTAAACTACACTTTCCACGGCTGATAATTGCTAGCTCATGCTTGAAAGCCACTCAGCACTGCTTGGCAAAGCTTAGCACATTTTAATCACAGCATTCAGTATTGTGTAATAGCTAAATACTTTGCCTTAACTGAACTGGTATATCATCACATAAAATGGAGATTGTGTGGTTTGTCATTTATAGCCTCTAGTTTTGTGACTGTAGCTAGGTAGGAAGGCAAGCAGACTAAAAATCGGGTAAGTAGAATTCTTGGGAAATAGAACAAAAAGTGGGAACAACCAGCAGAAATATCTGGTATAGGTCATCATTTAATATACAGGTTGGATTTTACACCTAAATGATCACCTGATCTTGAGTGATCTGATGATCATAATGATCTTAAGTGATCTGATAAATGATCACCTGATCTTGAATCACCTGATCTTAATCACTCAAGATCAGTTGCCCTAGATAAGCGGAGTTGATCAAGGACAAATTTTCGACTGAAATTAGTCAAAGAAGACCATGAAATAAGTAGAGAAACTATAATATCTGTGAGTATATAGCACTTTTATTGCTATTGCAATTGTTACTTAAACACCATGCATTTTCCATACACTGCTCCCATTTCCCATCGCCACGCTACTATAGTGGCTTATGCACTTTTAAGGGTTAAGTTTCCATGTAGGATTTCTCAACATGCTGGCAACATTAGTTGTGTGTGTTAGATGATTTATGTACATGTGTTTCTCTAATAGTTCCAAGAATGATAAAAAAGAAAAGTGTTTCTAGTGGATTACACAGTGCCAGTGTGAATGGTTAGTTGGTGAAATGTTATATTTATGTGCATAGCTGTTATGAGTTGGACTAGTAATCAATTAATCAACTTTTGGAAATAGCATATATAACTTGTTGTTTTGTGTATCTGCATCAAAATATACTAGCAACGCATGTTATTTAAATTTATAAATTTTAAAAGGAAGTAGGGATTGGTATAATATTCACGCTACAAAAGTAAGGAAACAAGCTCAAAAATGTTATAGCTGAAATGAGAAATGATCCAGCAATAAAAAGTAAGAAAACAAGATTAGACGACTACTTGCTAAAATGAGACACACTTTAATTTAATCCATACTTTTGGCTAGTATCTTGAAATGAGACTATCAAATTAGCCAAAAGTAGGGATTAAAGTGTGTCTCATTTTAGCAAGTAGTCGTCTAATCTTGTTTCCTTACTTTTTACTGCTGGATCATTTCTCATTTCAGCTGTATTGTTTTTGAGCTTGTTTCCTTACTTTTGGAGCATGTATATTATACCAATCTCTACTTCCTTTTAACCCTTAAACCCGCAGAGAACTTTTCGGAAATGCGTGTTTACACAATATGGGCACGCATGACAACACTAGGTGGGGTAACTTAATTCTTACAGCCTACAAATACACATAGTGTGTTTACTGGGCTACTTAGAGAAGGTTAAATGAACACTGTAACTACTTGTTATGAAGCGGTGAACAGCGACAAGTCACGTCTCCATGTTTCTAAATTCTTGCCATGTGTTTAATTTCGATTATGGGTTTACTCACATGAGCCATATATGGCCTGATGCAAAATTTCACGAAGAATTGAATGGAAGTTGTTGCAAAGCGATAGGATCAACTACCATCGAGTTATCGACCATTTTATAAAGGTATGTAAAGAGTTTACGTGTTTCCTTACCTAAAAGTTATTTTCATGGCTAGTTTTGGCCTTACCATTTAGTGTTAGGGTAAAACCCTAGGTATCATTTTAATCCTTGCTACATCACAAGTAGAATGACATAAATTGCATAGCCATAGGATGGGCACTTCGAAAGTTACAGCGCTTTGTGCAAAGCATGCGTATTTATTAAGTTTAAATCCAGTTTTCTGGATTATGCAGGTTTAAGGGTTAAAATTTATAATTTTTTGAATAGCTAGTTTGTTTCCTTTTTTGTCTAGCTAGCTAGCTATATTATACTCTTTTTGTTTTCCACATAGTATAAATATCACTTGAAGCAGCTCTCTTTCACCTTCGTACACAATAAGCGCCTCTAAAAATAATCATTGTTTTGTCTTTTTAAGCTATTACAGTCGCTGTTAAAGGCTTCAGCTGCATTTCTAATGGCCTAAAATGTTGATGATTATACAGTAAAACATCGCTGGAGAGCCCACCATTAAGAGTGAAACCCTCACTTTTAGAAGTCTGGATCCCGAGGTGGATCTGCCCCTCAAAGACATCATTAGCTAGCTACCTCGCAAAAAAACTGGTAATTAAGACTATATAAAACGACTACCCAGCGTTAATAAATGCTAGAGAAAACTCCTTGGGCACTGCACCCATTCACCCTCGTCTTGCGCACACATACTCACACTTCATTAAAATCACATGTTTGGGTTGTGGCACACACCGCAACTACATGTATTAAGCGCTGCAACCATTAATTACCCTTCAAGAAGAACAAAGAAGCGAATGAATGATGAAAACAAACAGCATGGTGCAGGTAATTGGAACAACAGATTCGTGAATCTGCCGTCATTACCTTAGCTGTCTGAAATTTCTGGAGCCGTATACCTAGCTCAACCGGGTTTTACAGCAGGCAGGCAGGCAGGCAGGCAGGCAGGCAGGCAGGCAGGCAGGCAGGCAGGCAGGCAGGCAGGCAGGCAGGCAGGCAGGCAGGCAGGCAGGCAGGCAGGCAGGCAGGCAGGCAGGCAGGCAGGCAGGCAGGCAGGCAGGCAGGCAGGCAGACGAAATCCAGGTAAATTTTTAAAACTCACTGTTAAAGCATAGCCGCGAGTGCTATATGAAAAATAAAGTACGAGGAGTGCAGCTGAGTACTTTATTTTTCATATAGCACGAGCAAGGCTATGCTTTAAATGATTTATGGAACTTTCTAGTCGTGTAGCTTCATCATACACTAGGATTCGTAATTAACACGCGTTGCATGAACTATTAGCAGCCTAAATGCACGCAGACTGGTTTA
The DNA here is from genome assembly GCF_963678975.1 of Dysidea avara. Taxonomy (NCBI): domain Eukaryota; kingdom Metazoa; phylum Porifera; class Demospongiae; order Dictyoceratida; family Dysideidae; genus Dysidea; species Dysidea avara. Next base: position 1,327,526 of record NC_089274.1, on the reverse strand, counting down.
ACAAAGTAACTCACACGTAGTTCACCATAGTTTGGCATGGTAGACGTTCATTGCATCTTTTGGCAGGTTTTGCTCGCAACCCACAATCGATTCTATTGTGAGTCACATGGTGAAGTATTTCCATGATATCTCCAGGACTTGTCCGTTTACATTAACAAACGTAACAGCAACGTTACCTTCTCCTACCCATCATCGAAGCATTTAGGTATGTCTATAAAAGCAATCCAGTGGTAGAACTCGTATTGGCTGGGGTGACTGATCACTCAGCACGGTGAGGCTATCAGCCTTCACCGGCTTGGGTGATTAGTCGTACTGGCGTGAGCCCCGTAGACTATTAGCCTACACTAAGGCACGTGGGCAACTGTGCTTTATTGCCCACAAAGAGTGCTTTATTGCACCGCAAAGAGTGCTTTATCCGTTCAATAAAGCACTCTTTGCGGTGCAATAAAGCACTCTTTGTGGTCGATGAAGCAGTTGGCCAGCTGAGAGTGTACTTTATGAATTTAAAGTACACTTTTTCCTTTGATCTCGCCCACGCAAAGTTCTATATGTTATAGTTAAAGCACTGCCGCACGTGTGTATGGAAAATACAGCACGAGGGGACATGTCGAGAGGCTAATACAGCACAAGGCGAAGCCGAGAGCTGTATTTGCCTCGAGACACCCCCCGATTGCCATATTTTTCATACACACAAGCATAGGCGGTGCTTTAAGTGTTATATTGTACTTCCTGGTCTCGTCTGGCCCAGAGCAATTTTCTCTAGTACTCAAACTGCTGTGATTTTCGGTGATCAGGATATCAGTAAGTGTTTAACTAATCTATTTCTAGTCGTAGAACGAACTAATAGGATTAGTTTGGCTAGTTTTAACGATTTACAATGTCACGCATGTGATCAATCATGATGTCTTAGTGGAGTCGTGTTAAAAAGCTTTGTGATCAGATGATCATTAAGTGTTTATACAATCTATTCCTAACCGTAGAACGAACTCGTAGGATTAGTTTGGCTGGTTTTAGCGATTTACAGTACAGTGTTGTTTACGTAACATTCCTTAAATAAATTCTCCGCATAACTGTACTGTATTTGCCCAATTAGCTGCATAACTGTACTGTATTTGCCCAATCAGCTGCATAACTGTTCTGGATGACTCATACAGTACAGTCATGCAGCTGATTAGTACTATATGAACAATACAATACTTGGCATCGCTTTGATCCTCCCACACAAAGTACAATATATCGAAATATTCGACTTTTCGCTTCGTTTAACCGAGGTACAGCATCATTACAGCAATTTCAGGTGGTATTTTTGGGTAAAACTTATTGCAAGTCCGTTTTTTAAGGTGCAAAAATCCACAAAACCATATGATTTCTTACCAACCCCTACTATACAGTACTATCGTACTGTATGATATATATCATGATGAAGCCACCTTACTTCAAAGGCAAATTTCAGAGCACATAATCATGTAATAGTTATACTATAAACATATGCACCAGCCTTATATGGAGTGTCAGTAAATCATGCCAGTTATTGTTTAAGCATTTGCCATGTTTTTAACCCAGGTGCGTGTGCCCACAGCCTGCTGAAGGCCAGCTATGAGTGTACGTCTGGTTTACTGAAGCGTAAAAGTGTGTCTGTCTGTGTGTCTGTGTCTGTGTCTATCTATCTAATCTATCTATCTATCTAATCTATTTATCTATATCTATCTAATCTATCTATCTACCTATCTATGTTTGTCCATACGCACCCATGTGAGCAAATCCTTTTAGTGATAAATGCAGTCAGCGTATGAAAATTAAACACTAAATGAAGCCCGTATTAAACTTGAGCATATAGGCAAGGTTTCGCTCTGAGGCGGTTTCTTTATGCCAGTTTGAAATACAGGTGTAGTGTCTCTCTATAGAATTTGTAACCTACCTTCCCATCAGACTCTTCATGTAGTTAAAATACCAAAAAACACCTCTTAGGCTACTAGAAAATACATATCTCTTCGACTCGAAAAGGGGTGTGTCCCTACGTAAGTGAACAAAAATGAAGGGTAGCCTTGAAGTTTTGTAGAGAGAATTTGCACTATAGATAAACTATAATAAATTGTGGAAAGTGGTTTGTTTGAAATGCGCTTCCTTAGCAATGCATAGCAACATAATTAGAGAATTATGAAATAATTCACCAATTTCGATTATAGTATATTTCCAGCTGTATAACTAGTGCTGTGTGTTTAGAAGTAGCACAACATCAGCTTAATTGTAATTGTCTGTGAATGAGACATACGTACCATCAACTCACTAGTGTGGGGCTTGCTCAGGCTCTCCCGGAGATGAGAGGTGAAGCAGAAGGCAGACATTCGTTAGAACCCCAAAAGGTACATGTCACAGGTGAGTTTGTTATTACAACATAAAATGTGTCATTTACCCTCTACTGTGGTCAGGCAGGTAGGTTGACCAAAAAATTTGGTTTATACTTTTTTCAACTTTGATATTGGCGATTCTGTTGGGGTTTTCTTTTAACACTAGATTTGATTAGGTACACCAAGTAGACTTTTCTGTAAATGTGTGTATGTTTCATCCAGTAAAGTGATGTTATTTTTGAGTGGCAGTGTTTTGGCAAGTGCACTTTATTTAAGGTGATTCCCTACTGAAGTGCTACAATACTATATGATGTAAAGTTCACATCATAGTATGGTTCTTGATGCAGTTGCTCTTATTTTATAGTAGTTGATAGGCTGGCTGATGATCTGCGTGCTGACTACAAAGAAGCCAGACAGAAACCTCAGGAAGAAGAATGGCCACCAGATCAGCCTACGTCAATTGTTAGTGTTGCACTAATACATTATAATAATAGACGAACACAACAAGAGTTGATTGAAACATCTAAGCGATTCAAAGAAGGTGCTCCTGCTGTAGACAAATTAGCATCATCACATTCCAGGGTCACTAAAGATATTAGCAAAATATTCACAGCAGATCCTACTGACAGCTCCAATAGGTTATCCAATTGTATTCTAATAGAAGGTGCACCAGGAATAGGGAAGACTATACTGGCTAAAGAAATTGTATTTCGTTGGTCGAATGGTGAATTATTAAAACAATGTAAGCTAGTTTTTTTGTTATATCTTAGAGATCCAAGAGTACATGTAGTAAAGTCAATTGATGATCTATTGAAGCTGTTTACTGTCACAGCAGCACTACAAGTGTTGTCGAAATATATGACTGAATACAGAGGGAAAAATGTAGCATTCGTGTTTGATGGCTTTGATGAATATCCTGTTGCCCTGCAGGGTAACTCACTAATCACAGATATTATCAAACGTAAAGTATTGCAGCAATCCATAGTAGTAGTCACCTCAAGACCAACAGCTACATTGTCTCTACATCGTGTAGTTGACAGGAGAATTGAAATTCTTGGGTTTGCTAAAGAGGAACGTGACAAGTATATTTCACTATCACTAAAAGATTCAATTGAGAAACAACGACTAGAGAAGTATCTGAAGCAACATCCTATTATAGATGGTCTTTGTTTTATTCCACTTCATTTAGCTATTCTGCTATTCCTCTTCGAGATGGATACCTTACCAGAAACATTAACTGAAATGAATGAGTTTTTTATTATTCACACAATATATCGCTACTTGCAAAAAACAGTCCCGTCTGATGAACGTGCAGTTAACAAACTGACAGACTTACCTAAAGATATATATAAAATTGTTGAGAAACTGGCAAAACTAGCCTTTGATGGATTATGCTACAATCAATTAGTGTTTTCATATGGTGAAATCAGTGAAGTGTGTCGAGAGATTGATGACACCCCTGGAGCTATCAATGGGTTTGGTTTATTACAAGCTGTACAACATTATGTTCAGAAAGGAGCTGGAAGGACCACCTCTTTTAACTTCCTTCACTTCACAATGCAAGAATACCTTGCTGCCCTCCATGTGTCTAAACTTCCTAATAAGAAGCAGTTATTACTGATGAAGGAGACTTTTTGGGATGGCCAGTTTAATTTCATGTGGATGATGTTTGCTGGTATTGTCAGAATACAGTCAAATGTTTTAGTTTATTTTTTGTCAAACTTTGATAACTCTATGTCGCCTGTATCTAATGACTTAGATATCAAGCATAAAAGGAACACTGACCTTAAATCGTCAGCTCCTACTCACATGCCTATTGTGTCTGCTGGTCGTTATTCACTAAGACTCCCTTGTGGTACACATACTGATCATATCCCAACTGATGATGTCATGCCAAATCTCAGTTATCATCGTCATACAGATAAACTAGTACTCTCGAAAGATATCCGAAATGATAAGAGAAAGTGTTTACACTTGTTTCAGTGTTACATGGAGGCAAAAAGAAAAGAAATACCTGAAGTAATTCTTTCAATATTTAGTGGTGGCATTATTAGTCTCACTGGTGTAACATTACTTCCACATCATATTTCATCACTGATATATTTTATGTCTGCTTCTACTGTGCAACACTGGAGAACTCTGGAATTAAGAAACAGTAACCTTAGAAGTGTTGGAATGAACAGTTTGTTGGAACATTTTATTAAAAATGAAGACAACATGGCAACACTGAAATATGTTGACCTCAGTGGAAACCACTCATCCCCATGGGGCGTGTACTGTGTTATCATTAGACATTGTTGTGTTAATAGTTTAACACTTTGTGGAGATGATGGAATGGAAGAATATGTTCAGGAGATAACAGCTAGTCTAGAAACAAACAGAGAACTTGAATCACTAACGCTGCGCAGCATTGGCAAAACTGGAGTAGAGTCAATGAAAAAGGTTTTAGTTGATAACAAAATATTTAATCAAGTTGACGTGTCATGGAATAGAATAAGGGGTGAAAGAACCAATATGATGCTTCACTTTAAAAAACCACATTTACATGCATTAAATGATCAAATGGTGGATATCAACATATTGTATGATAATCATTGTAACTGCTTACATAATGAAATTAGATTTTCTAATGAAGATGTTAATGATGATGTGGTAGCAATAATTGTATTTGGTTTATCTAGTAGAATAAGAGTTTATAAATGTCCCCATACATGATCATCGCAGAAGAGAGAATATCCTTGATGGAAGTAACACACTTAGAGAACTTGACTTGTCACATAATAAGATAACTAGTATTGGAATGAAGTACTTACTAGAATCTGTTACGAGTGCATCAATACTGGAATATGTTGACCTCAGTGGAAATGACTCATCCCCATGGGGTGTGTATTGTGTTATCATTAGACATTGTTGTGTTAATAGTTTAACACTTTGTGGAGATGATGGAATGGAAAGACATCTTGAGGAGATAACAGATAGTCTAGAGGCAAATAGAAAACTTGAGTCACTAACATTGTGTAGTACTGGAAGAACTGGAGAAGTTTTAATTAAAGAAATTATAGTGAGCAACACAACTTTGAGTGAAGTGAATTTATCATGGGAAAAACTTAGCAATGAAGTAATAAAACACAACAAGGACAACGTTTCTGTCTATAGTAAAATTCTACCAACTATGTTAAACAGTGCATCAACAGTAAGTAGCGGTAGTAAAGTGGTAAATGTTAACATATTTTGGGATATGCAGTGCTACAAAAAATTTGATCCATCCACTAGTTATAATGCTTTAGCATTAATAAGATTTGGTTTATATTATTATTTCACCAAGATGAAATGTGACATTTCTCATTATGGAATATCTGATGAAGATGTTGAAGATATGTGTGATAATCTCAGGAGTGGGACTAAATGCTTATACCTTGTGTTAACGCAGAACATTTTAAATTTCATTGCTAAACTGTCCAGAGAAGATGTGATATGTGATTTATCTGGTGAAATGATTGGTGATGCTGGAACTTTAGTTTTTTCAACAATGTTATACAACAATACTAATGTAATAAAGCTTGATGTTTCATGCAATAAACTAACTGATGTAGGAGCTTTGGCTATTAGTTACAGTCTGAAGAATAATATCACATTGCAGGAATTGAACTTAAATAATAATAATATTGGTGATATTGGTGCTGTAGCAATTGCAATAGCTATGCAAGTAAACTGTGCACTGAAGAAATTAAATGTTTCATCAAATCAAATAACTGCTAATGGAGCAGCAGCTATTATCAATAATACCAATAGCTCTTTGTGTGAACTAATATTTTCACATAACAAAGTTACTGATACAGGTATACTACACATTGCAAAGAGCACAGAAGTTTGCACAACACTACAATTGTTAGATATTTCACAAAATGATATTTCTGAATTTGGAATTACGTCACTTTGCAGTTCCCTTAAAAGTAATACATCATTACTGACACTCATAATATCACTGCCAAAGACTAAAGGTGTCATTTATGTAAATGGAGAAGGCTCAGTATGCAACATGGCTAATAAACAGTTGGGAGATACTGGAGCACAGATTGTATCAGCATTGTTATATAGTAATACTAATGTTATAAAACTTGATGTGTCAGGGAACCAAATAAGGGATGATGGGACAATTGCCATCAGTGACTGTTTGAAGAATAACTCAATGTTACAAGAAATTATCCTGTCGTGTAATAATATTAGCGTTGTGGGAGCTACTAAGATTGCTGAAATTATTCAAGTTAACACAACACTACAAAAACTTGATATTTCCTGTTGTGGCATTCCTGATGATGGAGCAGTGGTCATTAGTGAGTCTTATAAAAGCAACAAAACATTACAAGAACTCATAACATCTTGGAACAATGATCAAGTTATTGTCAACACAGTTGATACATTTTGGAACTTATCCAATAAGAATATTGGCAATACTGGAGCACTAATAGTATCAAATCTCCTACACGACAACACGATGGTGAAACAACTTAACATTTCCTACAATAACATTAGTGAAGATGGTGCAGTAGCTATCAGCTGTTGTCTCACTAACAACAGCACACTGGAGGAGCTTGACATGTCGGGTAATGATATCAACCAAGAGGCAGTAGAGGCAGTTTTTAATGCTATTAAATTAAGCTCATCACTAAAGAGACTTCATGTTGTATAATAACTATTTTGAATAATGTAGCTAATACACATAATAGTGATTACCAATATTATGTTTTTGCCAAATCCTAATAGAACATGCCCCCACCCCTTAGAGAACAAAAGAAGTCTTAGAAGTTAATTTGAAAGAAGTATATATATGAATTATGAGGTCAAAATCAACCCATGAAAGTACTTTATAAAGAACTGAAATTCTGTTGGGTTGTGTGGCCTATTTCTATAAAAGTTGGTTTAGCTTACTTATATAGTTGTACACAGTCATGTGTCCAGTAGCCACTGATGTAACAGTGCCACATGCTATATATAATGTGTTTTTTCCAAAGGGTTTATGATCTTCAATTTCCATGTATAAACTTAATTATTAGTTTCTCGTTCCCCAATGTAGATTATTTTTTTATAAACTGGACAGCTCCTAAAATTGCATTTTTTCTTAAGAATGCTCCAGGTAGTTACAAGGTGCTGGATGGCTGCACTCAGGCCACCAGTGATACAAAAATTTATAGTTCAGAAAAATGGCTATGTGGACAGGCCTGGGATGAGAAAAATAAATAATTAAGTTTATGTGGCCTTCATTGTTTTCTTTGTTTTGCTAACCTAGCTACAAGGTAATCTGCACTTTTGGAAGATAAAAACTGTCTAGCTTTCTTACTATGCCTCTCCATGTCCATGACCCATACCGCAGTACATACAATGCAGTTTCGTAGCTTCCTATACATTTTAAATCTCACTGAAGACACTTTTGGGCTTGTCTCATATATATATATACCTCACCAATACTGCCAAGTTCCATGAAGGTATTGTGAGGCTGATGTCTAGCCAATATGAAAGTGCAAACCTCCATGATCACTAATACATTCAGGTTAGCTACTGCATGCTTCATGCACTTAATATATGTACATCATAGACTTGCAATGGAATGCATGTGGTGACTATTAGAGTATTTGACTGATCTACATATTAAAACAGATCATCTTGGTCTTGTATAATATTGTGGTTGCATTTCTTTGATATGTAGATAGAGAAATGGGGCAAGGGAGTACTGATGCATCCCTGTACCCCCTTTGTAGATACACTGAACTTTTGTAGTGTTAGGAGTGGTATATGTTTTTATGACATAAACAAGTTGCTAGGCATGCATGTACAGTGAAATCTCTATTTAACGGACACTTTGGGACCAACTGATTTTGATGCAATTTTACTGTTATAAGGAAGTTGCCCTTTTTCAGAGGTAAAAAAATGTATTGGTAAAAGGTCTATAGGGACCTCAGAAATTGTCCAATATAAGGAGGTTAAATGTACTGCATGTGTCCTTTACAGGGAGGGTCAGTCCTTCAAAAGAGGCTCCACTGCAACATACAGGGACGTAGTTAATGGAAATGACTCTTACATATACATTAACATTCCCAATTGCAATTGTTCCAATTGTACATGTATGGATTGTCACACATAAGATATATGGTACAATCTGCCCTAGTTTAGAGCTAAAACTTAAACTCCCCAAAATCCTTCTGAACCCAATCAACTTAATACATTCAATGAATAAAAACATAATTTATTAAAAATATAACCAAGCATAAATAATCTCTAATTCTCATTTAAATATGATTATTTGAATTCGTCAATTGAATGCAAGATTGCATGTATATTGTTTTGGCAGAACACATCATAAAATTAGACATGATAACCAGAATACATGCAAAAGGACCAGGCATAGCCATAAGCGATTCTTGGGGGGGGGGGAGGGTACTGAAAATTAAGTTTTGAACAATATTGGGGAAAAGTTGCGGTATAATTATAATATACTTGACATGTTTTTATTTTATTGAAATCCTGCAGCTTCTGTAGGTTGCACCCCCAGACCCCTGAAACTCTACTTTATATTATAGCCATGCAACAATAGTAGTTATGCTGTATCCTACTTCCCCCCTCCCCCCTAAAGGTCAGGTCTACAATTGCCACTGCATAAGCATTAGCTAGGTCATCATTACAACCAATTAAAAGACTAATCTGAATATAGCTGTAGCCAAAAGAGCTATAGTTGCTGAACTCACTACAAAGGAATTTTACCCTTGCATGTTTAAGAAATATGGTTTGAAATGAGAAATTTTGTATATAGAAAATATGAATATTTCTTGCACTTTGTTGTAAGTATGTAGAAATATTTCCTACATTTTGCTCAAAATTTGGATTCCTTGGTTAGTTTGGGAAGTGTTAATACTATACAAGAAGGGTGACCTATGCACAAAGTACAATATAAGTGGATAGAAAATTCTGAACAGTTTCTTTTTAAAAAGGTATTACAATTGCTATAATTATAGGGTTATTTTTCTATAGCCTAAAGATGTTCTACACTATGTCAGGAATCTTTCTGGTAAATTTCAAATTGCTTCCTTGTTACAAATCTATGCATATATAGACTGGCTGAAGAAAAGGCTTTTTGGCTTGCCATGGCCTGGTATACATGGGCAGATCTAGGAGACACACTGTAATGCACTACTAATGTAAGCTGTGTCTATAGTACTAGACCTTTACAATTAAAACCACATCTCAACAATACATAGCTGAAACCCATAAATATATTTCTGACCAAGACTATACACAGTTAATAGTAGAGCAGCATAGTGCAAAGAAATGGGAATTTTGCGCACTTTGTGATACAAAATTTTCCACACAAATAATTTACTTTTTGATGTATAGTGCCACTGGCACTACAGATTTGACCTTTCATGACCTTTACAGCCATTTTTACATAGAAAATTTACCATTTCTGTATTATTTCCCTGAGGCATTATTTTACGCTTTTAAAATGTGGTTTCAAATTGAAGGTGTTGACCTAAGAAACAACTTGACTTTTGTTTGAAATGAATAGCTAGTTTCATTCCACTCCAAAGTTATGACCATTTTTATTAGCAACAAAATTCTTGGAATTTATTCACCCTTAGGGTGTACCTTATAGAGGGAAACACTTTGATGAATTTGGCGATTCATCTAAGTGTTTCCCTCTATAAGCGATTTGCTATGAATTCGCCAAAGTTTAGTCTGCCAAATGCAATTTAGCTTGCTATTCACCAAAGTTTCCCTCTATACGGTAAATTACTAATGAGCGGTATAACCTTCATATAATTTCATGGCTAATAATAAAAGGGTCAAAACTTTAAAATGAAATCACCTATTAACTTCAAATAAAAAACAAATTGTTACTTTGAGACCATTAATTTTTAAGCTTGTTTTAACCATGTGTGCCTCAGGGAGAAAAAGGCAAAAGGATGAATTTTCAAATGCAAAAATGGCTGTAATGGTCACCAAAGGTCAAATCTGTGATGGCACTATATCAAAAAATGAATGTCATAAGGAGTGAAATTTGTGTGGAAAGTTCAGAATTGTATTAAAAATTACATTTTTTTTGCATAATGCTGCTCTACTAGCTATTATGAAGATCATGTGCTCAGAAAACATAATGTTCCCTTATGCAATGGTGCCAACAGTCTAGTATAACACTACACAATACTGTACACCAAATATTTGAGTATTTTTCATATCTAGCTACAGCAACTGGGAAGCCCTATGTGCCTACATGGCTATATGGATAGGGACTTAGGGTTGAAATTTCTTTGCTGTAGTCAGATCATCTCAATTAAGGTTGCCCATTGACTAACAAAGCTCCTGATTGTCTATTATTTCATTTAAAAAAATATAGACCATCTTGTGCTGCTTATACTTTTCTTTCTTGTATTCAACTTCTCCACCACTGCCATGTATGCAATATGCATGCATGCAAGAATCCTGAAGCAGAGGCATCACTATATAATATTATATAGCAGTTTCAGATCTCAGTAGGGATGAACTGATTTTGCCAGCAAGTTAAGGAAGAATAAACTAGTAAAAACAAAGATCAAAAGCAAATGCTGTATTTGTGACATCATATAGAAAAGGTGGACCTTCTGGGATTCATGTTGGCTGGATTCCCCACATTACTCATTGAACTAAAAACCGTACTACTATAAACTAAGTGTTGTCAGTCATACACTTCCACTCAGACGAACAGTTTATTGCTGAATGTGAAATCTTTTCTTTCACACACAATAACAACCGTAACACATTTATTAATTTTGAATTTGAATATAATAATATTTATTTAATGCACAAAGAACTCAATTATGAGTGTGTGAAAATTAATGTGCATGTGTGTAATTTAGTCTGAAAGTCATTAACATTTTCAACAGCAACAACTTTGATAGGGAGGGAGTTCCAGATTCTGATGGTTGATGGCAGAAATGAGTGGTGGTAGCAGTTGACCCTGGTAGAAATAGGGATGAATCTTTGATTGTGACCATGTGTAATTGTGGAGGATACGTGTCCCAACTAAGTAATGTCTGACTCTGAAATAGATACGGAGGAGCAGATGGAATGACACTTTTAAAGGGCATACAAGTCTCATTGTTTCCTCCATAGGTGTTGATGTATCACAGTAAAAATCAGTGGCTAGGAGTATTTTTTTTAAAATTACTTCTAGATATAGTATAATAATCTCTAATAGTGCATACACTGTATAAATGTAGGCACACTTTTAAAGGGTATACAATACAAGTCTGATTCTTTCCTCCATAAGTTTGCTCTATACGTTGATGCAAAAATAAGACTTGTTCAGTGTCTAGAAGTATTTTAAAAAATTATCTCTATTTGCTAATAGTACATGCAGTGCATGAAGGTAGGTAACAACATAACCTGTTCCTAGCACATGTGTGACCCTCAACACATTTGGAAGAGGTCTCAACTTGGGATTGCTACAGTGGCAGAGGTCATCAGTCCTTCTAATAATGACAACTGTGTAGGGATGCCAGCAAGTTTATGAAGATGTGAATTGTGCAAAATTTGTGTCCCTCAGTGTGCACTTCATAAAAACTGCACCTATTATGTGAGCACCAGTTTATTTTTCTTTAACTTGCTGGCATCCCTACACTGACATGTACAATTGTCACTATTAGAAGAACCAGCAGCCTCTGCTGTTGTTCCTACACCTTGTGTGACTGTTTTATTACTAGCAGTCACACAAGGTGTAGGAACAGCATGTGGAGAATAAGATACTCTAATAGTGCAGTCAATACTTCTTTTGAGCTTGAGGTTGATTCTGACCAGCTAGAATAGATAAATTGTTGAGCATATCAAGTGAAATAGCTGCAATTAAAACAGTTAAGAGAAAAATAATCTCATCTCTATTACTGTGATCTCATTATGCCATAAGGCTCAACTGTAGTACATCATGCAGAGTAGCACACACAATTCTGATAGAAGAGCAGCTTTGAAGCCCCTCAACTCATTTTGTTGTTGAGAAGATGGGAATCCATGATTGACCTTAGCTTTTCCTCCAAATTAACTTTGCAGCTGAGATGTATGATACAGGTACTACATTTATATTGATTGATTGATGATTGATTTGATCATTATTAGATACCGGGCTATAGAATGCAGAATGGGAATTCACAAGTTTGTTTTCATCTTGTACCCCATGCACCACTTCAAATATCACAATAGCCTAGTGAAACATTCAAATATTCCAATACTGATTCAGCAAATCCTAAGATATAGCCTACACAGGTGTTGCTTATTATTATATTTTATTAATATATTCATTTATAGCATACAAAACTTAGAATTGAGTATATAAACATTTAAACTAAACTTTAAAAGTGTTCAAAATGACGATATGTTCAGGGAGAGTGTTCCATAGTCCGATGGAAGAGGGAAAGAAGGAGTATAAATTATGTGTTTGAACCGGCCTGCTGCCACATGTTGTGACCCCAGGTGGATGCAGAAGACTGGGTATAAGATGGCGGTCATATGATATTGAAATTAGATTATTAAGTTTGTAAAACATGATGTAGTTTGGCTGGATTCCTTCTAAGTTCTAATGTTAGTCAGTTCAAATAGTTATGATTTCAGCTATAGCTACATATAGCTTGTATGACTGATCCTTAACATGATGAGACCACTCATATTTGGGTGACTATTTTGCCATCATTCATGTCTTTCCAGCATTCTGGCAGTAGCAAGTCAAATCTTATGACAGCATGTAACTTGCATAGGCTATGAATGGTCTCTCAGACTCCATGCATACTATATTGATACACATAAAGGTACAATGGTAACCCTTAAAAAGGTTGCCATGCAGGACAACTGTTCATGGTTTGTATATATATTTAGACTTCAATCCTCTTAATCCAAACACCTTATTCAGTAATGTATAAAGTCAGCTATAGAACTGTTTGAATTTGTCAAAGTTGTAAATTCATTGAAGTTGGAAGAGTATCAGAGGAGGCCCTCAGTGGAATGAATGTGATGGCCAGGATGAAATCCAAGTAACAGTCTGTTCCACAAGTGAGTTCAGTGATATTTCAAGGGAAGGAGCATCTTTAAATTTACATTAGTTATTAGTACACATAGCTTTCTCCTTAGCAGTAGCAACTTTCTGTACAGTTTTTTAGCAGAAGGCGGAATATGGTGTCTAACTGTTTCCTCGTCTGGGTAAGGATTCCACGTTACATGTTTCTGACTCCCTGTATTGGCACAGGCTTTACACCTTCTCACGTGCAGGTCCCTATAGTGCATTCACAGAATAAAGAATGATGTCACACTGAAGCAGCCCAAAACCGGCCAAGGTCTGGTTGTAAAGCTGATTCCTGAAGCATTGTATCAGACAATGTTGCTTAGCTTGCAATGCTTAACAGTTTAGGAAATACTAGGAGAGCACACTCCAGGATTTCTCTGGAGCACTTAAGCCACTGTTTAAGGTATTTGGTTGCCAAATTCTCCATCTTAGTGTGACTGCCGACACAGTCTATTGTAAGATGAATATGAATAATAGTAATTCTGATAAATCAACACTTTTTATAAGCACATTTCAAACACATTTTGATCTATTCTGAAGCAGAAATCAATATTATGGCATCATCCATATAGCCCTTTACTGAATGTTCTTTAACATGAAAAGGTCCTTTCATACACATCTGAGAGGCAAACAACTTCTGCTGGTTACCATGGAGTCAGAGAATCACTGTAAAGAACTGTGAGAAGCCATCGCCAAAATATTCTATCACCTTACCACCCAGGCTGTTCATTGTTTGGCTCCAGCTACTTAATATAAATGTTTTAACAGGAGGATAATCATGAGAATTAGGGAGGGAATAGGGACCATCAATTTGAAGCGAAAATCATAATTTATCCATTGTTTTGCTTGCTAAGCAAAACAGTGAGTAAATTATAGGTGACATGGTATCACCTTGAAAGATATCACGGCATATAACTTTACATTTGACCACAGCATACAACTGTGAATACTTTGTATATTTATTTATTGAGGCTTTACAGCACAACTGTAGGACACCTGGTCCTACAGCCTGTCACATAAAGTGCCATGATTGGACCTGGGTAGCCTTGAACCTGCAACCATCCGATTAACGCTCGAATGCTTACAGGAGTCTGCCAGGCGGTCAGGATGTTTCTCCTTGTCAATTTCATGTGTAAACTACAACAGAGACTGGAATCTGTACAGCTCTTAGCATGTCAAAGATATAATTGTGTGGCACTGATCCAAAATTAATCGTTGAGATCAATGAATGTCATCATCAGTGGAGGTTTGGAGGAAAGCACTATAGCCATATACCTCCTAAACTGACGTGTTGACAAATGAGTTGGTAGTAAATAATGTTCCAGGTGAACAGCCAAAATCTTGCAAAGCAGTTTACCAACTGCTGAAGTCAAACAAAATGTCCCCAGGTTATTGCAATAGAATCCCTCTTATGTACCAGGGGAGTGCATGACCATCTACATAGATGGAGATATATGCTAGCCTGTAATAGTTTATTAAACATGCAGTGTAGCCAGAAAATGATGAGATGATGGCTGGTGTCATAAATGAACATAAGTCACTAAAGCCAGGATAAAACAAAAAAAAAATGTTAGAGATTGAAGTTTTATCAAAGGGATTGTTAAATGCTGATGAAGTAGGTAAATTTCAGTCAGGAAGAGCATGATATTCTAACTGGCATTACCATTAGTCCAGTGCATAAGTCACAAAATCGTTCACTTTTTGATAAAAGCACCAAATTTCTTATGGGGAGGCATGTAAAGAGTCTTTTGGAACCCAGCCGTGTCAATAAGTTATTTGTTTACATTGAAAACTATCAATGTCCTATTAGCTATTTTAATCTACTACTAGACCTACAGGAACATTCAGCTGCAACATCAGTGATGGTCCATTAACAAGCAAATTGTTTTCTCAACAAAATGGCTGAAAATGTTATTTTCGAGGTTTTTTTTATTAATCTGTTCTGTAGTATTATGTACAAGGGGGATGGTGTAGCTATCGCTTCTTTACCAAAGATGTATAACAAAAGGTTATTGAATGATGAAGCCGGTTTTAAGTGGACATAAAATTATTGAAATCCCTTCAGTGAATACACTAATCAAGCAATTATCCTTCAGGCCTTGCAATGCTGATCAAATCTAATTACTATTGCAGAGATACCTTGTTGTTCGGTATATACACCAATGTTCCAATGATTTTATGGCTACCTGTAACCATGCAATTAAAAAGTTCATCCAATAACACACCTTCAATAAATAAATGATACACGTCCTTGTACATGATTCTACAGAACTGCGTGTATTAGAAATGCGACTGAAACTTTAATGAACACCCTTGAAAATAGCATTTTCAGTCATTTTGTTTACTGCCTGCAGGCTGAGAAAACAATATGTTTCATATGGCATTTTAATGGGCCATCATGTTGCAGCTGCAGACTTTACTGGTCTAATACTAGATCCAGCCTTTAAACTAATAGGATATTGATTGTTTTCATTGACAAGCTAAAAAAAATAGGGTTCCAGCTGAAAACAGAAAGTGGAATGGAAACGGAAATGGTCAAAAATTTATCCTATAGAGAAAACCCTTGTTTAGTGGGCATCTTTAAAGACCACCTTCTTTCAAAGACCGTGCACCTCCATACAAAACCACATTGTAATTACATTTCAAAGGCATTACAGTGGAACCTACGGACATTTTGTGACCCTGTTACTTTTTGCTGTAATATATATATATAGAAGTTTTCCTCTCAGAGGTAAAAAATGAGACCTGTTGGGACCAAAATTTTTTGTCCTTATTATAGAAGTTTTTCTATTGTGTCCTTAATTCGGGGAGTTTGTTAAGAGAGGTTCCACTGTATCAATGACCCTATAAATAAGACCATTTTGTGATAATAGCTAAAGACCTAGGCTTTCAATGTCATCATCTTATAGTGAGACCTCATTTGATACACTAGTAGCGGGTTACCTACACTTCATTGGCATGGACTATTTTTGTATGACACATTCTGGTACAAACTAAACAATAGAGATATATAGAAAAAAAAGAAAAAAAAGAACCGCAACATGTGGACCAAAATATGTCAACAAAAATGGTGACTTGAAAAAAAATCCAAGACCCAAAATGGTGACTTGATCCCCTGCAATGCATGTTGCGGGGGATCAAGTCACCACTGGGATTTTTTCTGCATTCTTCAACGTTTCAGTTACATGTTTCTGACTCCCTGTATTTCACAGGCTTTAGCCTTCTCACAGGTCCCTAGTGGGATAGCATTTAATATGGGAGATAACATTGACCCCTCCCTTTCTGTGTGAGTCATGTATGGAGCTTACCATGTCAAGAGGTGGTCTTTGTAGAGAGGTTGCCGGTCTTTATAAATGGTGACCATAGTTATATGAAGTGGTGTAATCAATTAGATCATTAAGTATGCCTTAGAACCTAATATTACAATGTGGTACAGAAGTGGTCTTTAAGAGGTGACCACTAAGTGAGGTTTTTACATGTATAATGTCTGTTTCCATTGTTTCCAATTTCCTGGATCACAACTACCGACTATGTTTTGTGTTGCTCAGTACCCCCCCCCCCCCCCCCCCTCCCTCCACAGCACAGACTAGTGGTACGTACTAGTATAGCTGGTTATATTATTGGATATATGTAGCAGTACCAGCTATAATATAATAATCACGGTCACCAGTCTTGCCAGCCAGCCAGTATTTTTCTTTTGTCATTGGTCAGGTTGTCATTTGTGACCGGATTTCATATAACAAGGCTTCTACACACACAAAATCAAACTTACGATTTTACCAGAAATGGATTGCTGTTCTAATACACTATCATACTTCACACTGTACTTCCTTCAGGACTGGCAAGTCTGGTTTCTGTAGCAGCTTTCTTCCGACCCTGTCAAAGCCACGAGTGGGAGATTGGTGCCATTAAATGGCCATGGCTTTGTGATAATGGTGTGTAGTGAGCTGGGACTTCACAGAGAGCTCGCCAATAGTGTTCCCAGTCAATTTGGAGTAATCTGAGGGCCATGGAGGGCCATGGAGAGCCCAAACTTGGCCTCTGGATTCCAATCGTCTTCTTACTTCATTTTATACCTGATTCCTTAAAATCGCCATATCTCCTAACAAAGCTTTGTGCGTCGAAGCCTTGTTTTGTCAAATTCAGTCACATTTGGTCTGTATTTTTTTTCTTTTTTTTCCCCCAACCAACCGACAAAAGCAAAATACAGGGTGGCTGGTGAGACTGTAATGTCACTGTATACAGTTTCATTGCACAGCAGCTACATGTGCATTCATCTTGGTTGCACGTACTTCACCTGAGAAATTGTATTGAGCTGCTGTTCTCAAAGAATATTTATGGCTAGGGACTGTCGTGAGTGGTTTCTTGCCTCCCCAGACTGACTCTTCAGTTAGTTAGTTAAATGTACATGCATGTATACTTACTTTATGTTTTGTACTCCCTTGCCATGCCCACCCAGGTGTTTTTAACCAACCCTGTCTGGTGGTCGCATGTGACCGAGGATTCCTTAATGTTAATGTAAATGTTTGTGTCTCATTATAATAATCATGGTTTTCTCTCCATTTGCTAGCTGTAGTTTTCAAGTTTAGCGCGAGAAACCATAGTCATGATAGTCTAATAAATTGTTATTGTAAGGCTTCCTCATCGTTAATTAAAATCAAATGATTGTGGTTTGCAATATTGATGGTTTCCAGGCCACCAAATAGATACCGATATCACAGGGAATTTGACAGTAACTTGTTCTTCGCTTATCCTACTAGATGGCATCGCATCTTTTGCTGCGTACGATAGTTTTATGGACCTTATTGTTTGCTGTACCAGACCAGCAGGCTGAATGCTTCAACTTGGACGAGCAAGTGGCTAGGCTGTTTTCAGGCGGGAACAAGACTGACTCGCTGTTTGGATTTTCATTAACACCTCACTCGTTTCCAGACGATTCCACGAGGTAAGCTAGCGTGTATGTTTTTGCTTTACTCGTAGCTAGCTACCCTCGCTTCTTCCTCGATTTTGTGCTGTTTTAATTGCTAACTTACTAAATATTATGTTACCTCACCTAGCATTCTTGTTGGGGCGCCTAGAGAAATAGGCTCTGGCGGTCTCCGAACTGGTGCGGTGTATCGCTGTGACCTTAACGATAGTAGCGACAGCTGTAGCAGACTGGAAATTTTTGACAGATATGATGGTGAATATAATTGTTATGTGTACGTGGATAGAGCATTTTATATCTTTCATATTAAATACACTGATGTTTTGAAGAAATGATGTGTATATATAGTTGTTATAGCTGGAGTTGTGTTTTAGATCAAGGATTGACGTTCAGAAGTAATCTCCCAGTGTTGGAGTCATCTCATAGTGACGATGTCAGTGCTATTGATGGCCAATTGCTGGGGTACTCGCTTGATTCCATCAATGAATTTGCAATTGTGAGTTGTTGTGTTGTGGTTGGTCTCCTTATAAGAAGTTGTTTATTGTTTAGTCATGTGCACCCCACTACACGCTGGTGAGACGAGCTGCTACAGGGGGTGTTATATTACTTGATCATGACGGTCGTTGTGTTATGCTGCATAATAACAACCTTACTGTGCCGTACCTTCAGATTCCGTACAGTAAGAAACTACTTATTATGGTCCTTGTTTGAATGTGTCCCCATTTTTAGTTGACCAGCTGTTTGGACCTGCCAGTACCTCGTTCAGATTATTTGGCACTAGTGTTCGTTTATCAACAAGGGTAAATGTTTGTGTGAGTACGTGTGTATGCAATGAGTGTACCCACAAATGCTCATAAATACTATCTCACATTAGGGTAATGATACACTCTTTACTGCTTCCAGTCCTCTAAGTGGAGGAAATGGTTAGTTAACATCATGTGATGTCATATCATGTGAGGCCCATTCCCCTCTTATCTCAGGTCTTCATCCATTTGGAAGGTTGTACGAGTCAAGGACAGACCCTGTGGATTTGAATTTCAACGATGGATTAAATTCAAACACCCTCTCAACAGATTCTGGAGTTAATGGTTACCTAGGTATGTACAGTGTAGTGTAATGGAATGTGCTGTAGTATGGCTTTGTTATGGTATCACTGCATTCCATGACCTAGGGTTTCACATTGAACTTGGTTACATCACAGTGTCACGATCTGATGTCCCTAATCCTCGTAAGTTTGTGTTGTCATTCTTGTCTCCAAGTAACTATTGACTTGTTACAAGCAGAAGTGATAGCTAGTGCTCCGCGCAGCTCCCAGCATCGAGGGGAGGTAACAGCATGGAGTGACGTCTACCAGGCTAGCATCATTACTGTCGCAGTTGGTGAAGAGGTGTGTGTAATGGTTGAATAATGGTGGATGATGAGTATTACCTTTATTAGATTAATGGTTACTTTGGATATGACTTTGCTGTATTACCACAAGTTGATGGGTGAGTGTATAACTGTGTGTGATGCGTGCAGTTATGTGCATACTAGATCAGTTTACTCCCTTATAATCACATGTTGTTCACCTCCAGATTTGACAGTCTGGTTGTTGGGTGTCCACTGTGTAATCTCGAGAGAGGAGTGGTTTACTTCTATGTCAACAATAATGGTGCTCTTACCAGTGATCCTGTCAGGATACAATCCCCCTGTGGAAAAATTGGTCGTTTTGGTTTATCTGTTGAGAACATTGGAGACCTTGATGGGGATGGCTTTAAGGGTATGTCTCATTATTTACAAGGTTTCTATAATGTGTTGTTGCTGTTCTAGACGTTGCTATAGCAGCCCCAGAGGAGGTGGGGCAACATCCTAGTGACGGCACTGACTACACTGGAGTGGTGTACATATATCGTGGAGCATTGAGATCATTAGTGACCACTCCATCTCAGGTATATTAGCATACCAAGAAGTGATGCAATGTTTGGGGTTATCATAATAACATAATTGTTATTTATGCTCTATTGCCTTTATTGGTCACTGAGCCAATCCTCCAGTATTGTAGTTTATGCATGTGTGTTTGCAGTAGGGGTGAAACAAATATCTAATTTTTAGAATATGAATATTTTCTAATTAATGAACGAATTAACAAATTATTCTTTAAGAATTTTTTTCATAACTAGGTGCTCAAAAGGGACAAATCATTTTACTTTGATTACTACTACATCCTATTATGAAAAGTCCTTTACATACATATATTTATCGTTTCAGCCTTAGTTTGCAGCCTGCTGCATCCATGTGTACGTAAACCTCATTAATGTGGTCACCTTAGGGCCCCCAATATTTGAACTCATGAGGTTGTCTTATTAAATGCGGCACCTTGAATAGTAGTAGTAGCCCAGTGCTACAATTGATTTTCATATTTAATATGAGCTAAGCATTGTTATACTTGACTTTGAATAGTTGCTGCATCAATTTTTTATCAACGCCGCGGTCAAATAAATATGGTATATTTGTGACATGGTCACTATAATGAGGTGGTCTTATGAGGCCATGAAATACACCTTAACTATATATGTTTCGGACGTACTTGACATGGGTTACTATAATGAGGTGGTCTTACATGAATTTGGTTTGCAACATATTTAAGCAGTGCCTGTTGTTGTCACACTATATAGGTTATATATGGACGCAGTACTATTCCCTTATTTGGTTATTCTCTCAATGGTGGTAAAGACATTGATAGCAATGGCTACCCAGATCTTGTGATTGGAGGAATATCAGTGAGCCAGAACAGTCAAGTTAAAATATTGAGGTGTGTGATTTCCACTTTGTAACAGTTAGAATATTTAGAAATAGTCTCCTCTTAAAGGATGTGTGGATACTAGATCCGTTCAGGCTGAGATTTCCTTTCTGAATTTCTTAGCTGAATTTTTTAAGTATTTGTCCTGTCAATTTTGTAGGCACCTGTCAGGGCACCTGAGGTAAAGTGTTGCTATAATTAGTGACACCAATTAAGACATTCTTTCTTTGTTAGTTGTTTTTGGTGTAGTTTAACTGTTTTAAGGAGATGACATAACGCAGGGTTTCTGTCTGATGTGGTATAGACTTATGAAATTCCACATGTCTGAGGTTGTCTGGTTACCTAGCAACCAGTAACATGATATTATGATGTTGTCATAGAGGTGCTCCTGTGGTGACTGTAGTAGCTGAGTTGACAACTCCAAGTGCACCACTTGTCCTTGGCAACCTGCCAGATGATCAGCAATGTGAGGTGGTGGCTGAGACCATTGTGGTGTGCTTTGATGTGACAGTGTGTTTCAACTATACCACCACTCTACCTGGAGATGTAGTTGAGCAGTTCAGTAAGTAAACTATTTGTTTAGGTGCAGCCATGTGTACATTGTGATCTTAAACTAGTAAATTTGATCTGGTACCTTTGACCTCTCAAGCTATATAGTTATAAAGTGACCTTCTTAACTAGGAAATGATTACCATTCATCTCATGAATGTGATAAAAGAACTCAGTATTGATAACTGAGAGTGCAGCTATCTGAGATACTGAATTGTCTGTTATGTTGCAGAATATGATATGACCATTAGAGTGTGTGTGGTGGTGTACAGTGGGTCTTTCAGTTGTTACAATTAATCAAGATCACCTACAATAACTTGTTGACAGCTCTGTACATGTACTGTAACGTTCATGAGCTGAACAAAATTGTGAAGGCTTCATTCATGGTGGTTAAATGATATAGTTATACTATTGAAAGTGGATGCAAAATTTATGTGCTTTGAACTGCTCCAAATTGCAGTACAGCAGACACTGAAGTACAGGTCCTCGTGCTACTGAGCAGTACTACAGTTAAGTAAATTAATATTTTTGTAGTTTATAGCATATAGCATAGAAAAAGATTTCATTCTATCATTCCAAGAATCACTCCCATGGTAACATGTGCTAGTGTTAGAGGTGTTGACAATGATTTGATAGGACTATTAAAATTGCCAAATAGAGAATGTTATTCAGGTGTATGATGTTGTTATTCTATGGTGTAAGCAATCACAGGTGTGGCAAAACCACCTGAAAACCTAGTGTTTATTGGAGCATGTTGTGAAATGCTTTTATCTAACACACATCTATAACGACTGACCAATAACAGTTTACAAAACAAATGTATCCAACCATCACAAAAACAATTTGTAATAGCAAGAGTTAATAATATAGAGAGTCACTATGCATGTTGGGAAGCCATGTGACTGTCATGTACCATTACAAGTTGTTGTGGCCTTTGTCTTGAAGTGATTCAGTTTAACTGCTCTAACCTAACTTCCTCACAGTGTCAGAGCATTATACCATATTTATGTAGTTAAACGCTGCAAGACTAGTAGCTGCACTCGAGTGGTTCTTTGGAAATAAGGGCTGCAACATTGTTTTGAGTGTTGAGTAATGGTCAAATTCAAATAGTCGCAGTATTTATTACCGTTGGATCAATTAAAGTAATAAATGCTGTGGCATTTAACCAAGCAAATGTGGAATTTTGTGTAGGAGAACCAAAGTGCTAAAGTACTGTATTTTAAGTATGAAAAGCATATAGCCCACTGACAGCACAGCTAGTGACATACTAAACTCTTCCTACTGTTTCTTTTGAAACAGATTATATCATCTTCATTGCAACTGAAGGAATTCTTTCAGTATGGACTGATCA
Source organism: Dysidea avara (assembly GCF_963678975.1). Classification (NCBI taxonomy): domain Eukaryota; kingdom Metazoa; phylum Porifera; class Demospongiae; order Dictyoceratida; family Dysideidae; genus Dysidea; species Dysidea avara. The sequence goes on along the minus strand of NC_089274.1, from coordinate 1,304,498 downwards.
TTAGGGGGAGTTCATTATAATCCATTGCCGTATTCCTTTCATGGGTGCCCCTGTGGGAGATTCTGTTTTCAATCCTTTAATTGACGTTGGGAGAGGCCGAAGTATTATTGAATGTCAATTCTCTTTCCAGGGGTTGCTTACTCACTCAGCTCAGATGAAAGAGTGTTCACCAATCCTAATGATCTTAGCAGTGACAGTAATGTAACGAATGAGATAACTTTGCAGGGAACAGGCAACTTGACTTGTCAGACTCACAAAATTTACCTCAAGGTGGGTGAAGAGGCCTGGTATGTGCATGCAGCCATGTCAGAATTTGTATCTATTACATCAATTGGAAAGTGATTATACATGATTGTGGTGTTTTATTGGCTGAGGTAGTTACTAATTTGAGTAATTTCTTGTTGAATTAAACCATCTGCTTGTCCAGCAGTAGGTAGCCTTATATGTTTAGTGGCTCTATTGAGGCTTTAATGTGTTTGTGTAGCCCGAGCTGTCTTCGCTGGATGATCTGATATTTTTGCTGGCCGTAGCTGATGTTGCTGATCCACTAGAATCTGGTGATGGTCTCCATCCTGTATTGAATGTGGGTTATACCACCAAGTGGAGCGAATCGGTATAATATGTGTGTGCATGTGTGTGTAGTGTTTGTGTGTGCATGTGCATGTATGCGTGCATGCCTGTAGTATGTGTACATGTGTATGTGTGGGTACCTGAAGTGCCATAGTACAGCCTGCCTACATGCATGTACCCTATTCTGTTAGGTAATGCTGAATTCCACTTGTGGTCCTGACAACTTCTGTACTCCTGACCTGAAATTGTCTTTTGACTACACAGGGTAAGCACTACACATCTAATGTACTAACCATCACATCACACAACACTCAGCTCTTTACCAGTCTACCTCACTGAGAGTTTCAACATCACGTTCAACATCAGTGTACGAAATGAAGGCATTGAGGATGGGTTTGCTGCCAGAGTGTTGATAGAACTACCTCATGTAGGCATTATCAAATTTGATGAGGTAAGTTGTGTTACTGGGGTGCAGTGGAATTCCATCTACAGTAGGCATTTTAGAACCAAGCTTATTATCATACAGTATGACAGTACTGTATAGTAGGGACCACAAAGGAGTAGGTGTGGCCCACGAGATAACATCACCCAAAAACCAGCCTCAATTTTCCCAGACGATGATGAGGCAGTATTGGTTAGGTAAAACTAAGCCCAAACAAGCTTTCAAATCGACCCAAAACACTTTCAAAAAGTTGCTATGGAATTTTTTTTTAAATTATTTAATGGAATTTTCTACTGACTGAGTAAGTAACCGACTGATCTGATGTTTTCAGACAAGTGTAACTCAATAACAACTAAGGCTACGTGCTTGATTTTTCACTGTTCGACGTCACTTCAGCCTGAGAGGTGCCTTTTGCCACACCGCAGTACGTACAATGCATTCTTCATGGACTTACCAATGTCCTCCTTTGTGTCCCATTCATCTTTGCTGACAGCAAAAAGTGGCGATTTTGCGGTAGCACGTGATGGCTTTCCTTCATAACAGAAATCATCCGTATTTTTCATAGTGGCTATTTTGATTGCTGAGGTGCTTTTCGAACAGTTCTTGATTCACACTGCTGTGTAACGAGTTGAATATAGCCGACAACAAAGCGTAATGGATACTTCACTTTCAGATGATAATTGATATAACTGGGGACAAACAAGTACACAAAAAATTTTTGGAATTTTCAACTAGAGTAGGGACCATAGCACATTGATAAAAAGTACTGAAACAAGCTGGAGTAGTGCACGATAGTAAATCACAGTAAAACAATAAGAAGTGTTATATCACTACTGTGCACTTTTATTATGGTATCTTGAGCACAGTAGGGATATAACACCTCTTATTGTTTTACTGTGATTTAATATCGTGTGCTACTCCAGCTAATTTCAGTACTTTTTAAATGTGTGTGTACAAATGGGACATGTATAAAATATTTAAGACATCAAGTAATATTTTGTTACTTCCAGACTCCTAACAAGTCTAACTTCATTTATTTTTATCTGTGAATTAAATTTATCCTTCCCAGTATATTCATGTACAGTGGTAAATGACAATATTTGGTATGTTTTCTTAAGAAATGTAGTGATGAATGATAGACTGAGATGTTTTAATCACTCCCTTACACGCTAGGTTGAACATCAAAGCAGATCACTTCAGTCAAGATGTATCCCTAGTATTACACGTAGCATGACGTTGGAGTGTCCCATTAAGAGTCCGATAGCTCCCAGTGAACTGGTAAGGGAATACAGTTCATGATGTTTAATGCCACTGTGGTCTCCATATGTACAGATATCCTTTGATCTCATACTGATACCACGAGTGGACGAAGTCCCACTAAACATTTCCAGTTTGCCATTTACCTTCCAACTAGTGGATGAACAGTAAGCAGTTGTGATATTGTGATAACTTTTATTCATGTGGTTTTGTGTGGACTAATAAAGTGTTGAATGTGTGTTGTGTGTTGTGTGTGGATCACTGTTCCTCTTGTTTGTATGGCTTCTGTGTCAGTCTAAGTGTACACGCTTTATAATTGCCATAATTTGCAAACACATTTAGTAAAATTAATTTACATTAATCATCATGGTGATGTGGTCATGGCTGTTCATCTGGTTTCCTTCACTTATTAGAAACACTACCAATGTCACTATGAGTCACACCTTACCTGATGTCCGGTCAGTTGCTAACTACTCGGTGCTGATCCAATATCTTGGCAGTGACCCACTGGTTGCTCTTCCTCTCACATCAACTCTCAACCAGGCTACTGAGATAGAAGAGATCCCTACTGAACCAAATCAGCTGGGACCATTATCTCCTGTTAATTTTGTGGTGAGCTAATGTCTATGGTGTCTGTTGTCAAAATAAAAGCCAGATTTAATTGCTTGTTTCTGAATAATGAAAATGGTGTTGTGTAGTGACCACGGTGCAAATGTAACAGGCCAGAGACCTGGCTGGGTTCAATTGCATGAGATCAACTTATCCTATCCCATAACAATTAGCACCTCTTCTGCACATTTCTTTATATCTGGTAATGAAACTGTGACTATAGTTGAAATTTGGATGGTGTGGGCAAATTGTTAGAAGTCCATCCTCACTCATACCAGCTTGTACCACTACTGCACATATCCACACACCAAGGTTTTAGACAGTGTATTAAAACAGTAGCTGCCTTGTAAAAATAAGTTGTAGGGTCTTCTGGTTCTGACGAGAAACCTGAGGCTGAGATATGCGTATAAGGGCTTGTTTACAAGGTGGTATTTGAGGCTCCACGAAGCCTGCATGACATGGCTGCCACAGTGAGGTGATCTTATTAACAAGATTAAGTGCAATGGTGTGTATGAAGTTCTTCATTATCATCCAGCTGTTGATTGGTTAAGCTGCCTTCTTCAGGAAACCCTCCACTGCTAATGATATTTGAGGTGTCCTGATTTCAGCGGTCTAAATGTGTGTACACTAATACAAATGGGACCATGGACAAGTGTCCTGATTATCAAGGTGTCCTTATTAGTGAGGTGTCCTGATTTCAGGGGTCTAAATGTGTGTGTACACTAAGTATCCTGATTACCAAAGTGTTCACATTTTCAAGGGTCAGTTCCACTTCAACACAGATGACTTATCTTCACTGTGGAATGATAAGTGTTCAAAAGCTCAATATGGCCTCCTTGTTAACACACATATCAAACAATAAACAAGCTTGTTTACACTAGTTATACAACCTCAAAAGATTGTAAACATCTGTTGAACATGTTGTTATGATGTCCAGTGGTGGGAATCAAGTACATTTTTGTCTTGACAAGAAGGCAACAAACCCACACAGTATTATATTGTCATGATGTGACTGAAGTGTGTCAAGAAGCTTAACAAAACTGGTATGTATAGTCTTACATGACTGCAAGGTTGCATGGACAGTATCATATGGCATTGCCATTGGCTGATATTTCAGGGGCAATTTGATATGAGTGTTGAAGTAGCTATCTCAGTGAGCTAATCCTAGCCTAGTGTGTATGGTCCATAACAGTGGGTTATTTTTAAAAACTTCGAACATGCACACAAATATTTGCACTACTTGTTTTTTATAGCCTCTAGTGCCTCTAGTGCCTTGTCTTGTTGATATTCATCCAGCCACGCACCCAACCATGTTGTTAGTCATTTGTCACTATATAAACTGTGGCTACTGTACAAAGGCTATGAATATAGTTTTGTAGTGCCTATGAGCTGACTGCTTGTCTTGCTGTGTAACAGTTTTACCGTATAGTGGGAAATTTTCGAGGGATGAAACTTTTGCAAAACTGTTCAAAATATGATTTTCACGTTTATAAATTCACGAAAGTCTAGAAAGTGGGTAATGGTTATGTGTATAAACTGAAACATTTCACGGTTATATTTTCACGAAGCTATCATCACTCACGAAATTCGCAAAAGTTTTGTTCCTCGAAAATTTCCAGCTATACGGTAGTTTATCAGACAATCAGTGATGTCACATAGAGTGACATGGGAGTTGTTTGTGTCAAAATGTGTTCTAATTTATAAATCAACGTGTAAGGAAAATTAGAAAATTTATATTTAAATATGGATCACAGAAATAAAGAACGATGAAACAAGGGAGGTTATCTACACCAACATATACTAGTATTCCAATGCAGCAGGGGTATAGCTACAAGTGTAGATGACCTCCCTTGTTTCCTAGCTTTTATTTCTATGTATGATCCAATTCTTACACTTGTTTGTTAACTTTTTGTAACAATTATAATTACGACTGGTGTACTGCATGAAAGGAAAGAATCACACATTACATGTGTCCCAGCTACGAAAAATTTGCTGGAAAGAGATGTGGCTATCCCACTGCATTTTGGGTTCTTTCCAATACCAATACCAAGCTGTTGTGAAGGAAAAGTGAGGATGGTTTTTGGGTGATATATTTGGGCAAGAAAGCCCAGACCCCCTACTATACAGTACTACTGTACTGTATGATATTGACTACTATAAACCTGTTAGATCACGATGTAGCCATTAGCAATGTATATATGAATTATTTTGTGAATTAATTTATTGTGCATATGATAAAATTAATAAGAAACTGTCGTACACACGTTTAAACTCCTGAAATCAGGATGCCTCATCAATAAAGACACCAGTGTCTCAGAAAGTCTCTCCATGGCACATTCAAATTCCATGATATCCCACACTAGTGGCTTTTAACTAAGTAAATTCATAGAAGACAGATTAACCCACAGGCATCTAGTTGTAATGTTTTTAATGGACCATTATATCACTAAGTGTTAATGTTTTAATGGTTGACATCAACCAATAATAGTGATCACTTCCAGTAATCATATTTATTGTGGTTGTAGATTCGTAATGATGATTCAAATAATCAGAGTTCACCGATTGCTTCCAGTGAGCTGTTGATCTTCTGGCCAAGTCAGACAATAGTTCAATCAAACACATTGTTTCCATTCCTCATCCCACTGCAAGTGTCAATTGTAAGTGAAGTATGTTGTTGAATCACTTTAATACAACAGTCACTATTTGTCAGGTATGTGTGGTGAATGTGTGTGTGTACACGTGCTTTACTCACATTGTACCCAGCTGTATATTGGGGACCTGGTGTCATCTGGGGAAACAGCCCACCCAGCTGTAACACCAATGAGTACCTGGTGTTTACTTGGGAAGTAAATGCCCAACTGTCCTTGTCTCATTTAGCAGTGTTAGGGTCGTTGTGGAACTTCAGGTTCTGCGACCTCTCTGTGAGACCTGGACAGTCCTCCTGCAGGTTACTAGTCCTGCTCCAGGAGGAATTTCCTGCACTAGCTCAAATGCCTGAGTGGTGCACAGGCATCCCAGTGCTGGTTCACTGGGTGGCAATAGCTGTGTTTCGTACGGCTGCTGTAGGCTTTGTGCGTGTACGTACTCATGTCTGTGTGTCAGTTGTTTGAGTATGTTGTACATTTACTAGGAACAAGTGGACAGAATACTGTGTACACAATACAACCTAATCCCACAACGATTGCGGGTCGAACAGTTCTTCAACCTCACTCTACCTATGACTGACACTCCTCCCAGCCCGGACCTGTACCCTGAGGTTAGTTGACCCTCTCTCTACCACACACAGTATGACTCACGTCTCTCCTTGTGTTAACAGGATTGTCCTAATACGACATGTGGTGTGATCATTTGTGACATTACCAATCTACAACCTGATAATAGCATTATCATATTTGTTTCCTCTGTACTTTATGTAAGTCTCATGTTTTGGTTTGTCAGTTGTGTTACAGTGACATCATCTTCAGAGTCCATCAGTGACTAGCAATCGTCCGGTTAGCATTACTAGTCTGATCAGGAACAACAATCGATATCCCATAGTCAAAGACTTTAGAACATCGGTACTTTCCCTTTTTGTTGGCTCGCATAAGCAGTCAGTCATGTATGTACCTTACAGACAGAACTACGAGTTGAAACTGCTGTACAAGAAGTGGCAGATGATTGTGTTAATGTGTACATTCCAATAGTAGCTGCTGTTGGTGGATTTGTTGCCTTAGTAATAATAGCCATCCTCTTAGGCTTGGTAAGCTAATGCAGTGTTTGCTAATGTGTTAAATTTCTTTTGTTTTAGTTGGGGTACTTCACCCGCAAGTGTGAATGTTACAAGAATAATAAGGGTGGCACCCACAGATTTGAAGATGATGCATTCTATGGTCCTCGTGTTGTTGAGTATGAATTAGAAGGCACGGGAGGTGAATCACAATTTGCTCCTGCACCAAGGCCAGCCAGCTGTAATCCTTCTATTGGTGACAGTGATATTGCTAATGGCAATGCAGTTGCAAATGGGTACAGTAAAGAAACAGAACTAACAATAGAGGGTAACACTAGTATGCATTTACAAGTACCATATAACGTGCAAACTATCAACTCTCATTCTACCTCACCAGAAGATGCGACAGTGATGTATGATGAACGTGACATAATTGTGACACCACCATTAACCACATCAAAGGAGAAATCGTCCAAAGACTCACTACACAAACCCACAAGTCCCACAGTTTCCGTATGTTCAAAAGAAACTGATGTATAGCAGCCACCATTTGTACCTTTTTACCACAACAATACTATTCATCACAATAAAGACATCACAAGATGAAATGATTATCTGTACATTACTCATATTTGTACAATACAATGATTATTATTATTATGTACTGTTTTTGTGTCTATGAGTCAGTTTACTATTGTATGGGTACTGTGAATCTTCTGACATGGGTGGTGTTGATAAAGATGTACCCATGGCTTCATCATAGCTTGGTAGGGCATACTCTTCTTGTGGTACAACATGACGGTCTATTGGAGTGCTGGAGTTGACTGGGTTGTTTGACATAGCAACAGCTGTTGTCAAGTTGGACGGTTGTGGCTGGCTGACAATTTGTTGTGACGAGTTTTGTTCAGAGAAGTCTAGTTCAGGGAATGGTTCATCATCATCATGGCTGTCATAGTTCCCGTAATCTGTTGGGTCATCATCAAGTTGGCTATCATAGAAACCATAGTTGGATGTTGGGTCGTCATCTTGATTGTTTGCAGCTGGACCATGTTGATGCGGCTGATTTGCTTGATTTGCTGCAGGCAATAATGACATGTTGAGGTCCACGTTACTAAGGGAGGGATCATAAAGAAGTGACTGCATTGGGTCTGCTGCTACATGAAGAGAATACCAACAGATCACAAATTGTAATACTTCCCAAACTATGGCCTTATTAATGAGGTCACAATGTACATTGTAGTTATGTTTGGTTAGGGATGAGCCTATTTAGCTTATTTTCTGATTATTCTTCCCAGCAATTTTTTCATGCCTATTTTGCTGTGTGACTGCTCTATTAGAGTAACTCGATCTCTAGTTGCCATTCCTATGAGCATAATATGGTATGTATATTTTTGGACCTCAGAAACAATGTACATCACAACTGTCCTTACTCCCAAAGTTACTAATGGCTGAACTTTTTTAAACAGACAAAATTTTTGCTGTTTCTTTTTTTTTGTTTTTTGTAAACGTCTATCCTCACAACATGATGCTTTTTGTGTGGTCACAAAAGTATTTTTGTAAAAAGTTTAGCAAACCCAAACATTAAAATCTTTTGTCTGTCAAATATCCCACAGTCTATCAGTTAAATATTTAGCAACCATGGGACCTAGGCATTATCCTCAGTTCTTCGCTTGACCTTAGGGACTCAAGGAGTAGACCTAGGGACTTAAGGACAGCAGCCTACGGAGTTAGGGGTAGCTGTAGATTATCCCACACTCCATCAGTTGAACCTAGGGAGTTAGTCTGAACATGTATACTATATTAGGAGTGGGTAAAAATATCAATATTATACTGATATTGAGATACGAATAATTTTTATGATACTCGAAATAACAAACACAATTCAGTTTCTTTGGTAAGTATGACATAATGTTGCAAAAACCTAGTCTCACAATGACTGTGACACAAGGCGTCAACAACAGGCTACTGTACAAAACATAAGGGGACAAACCAAACTGATTTTGCTATGCTTAATGACAATAAGGGGGAGGGGTTTAGCCCATCACGTTTCGCCACAGTGATGACTAGGTGTAGTGATTCAGTGAGAAAGAGTGCTGACTAAGCAGCAATACTGAAAACATTTAAATGCTGAAGTTAGCGTCACAATTATACCAACATCACTTTGGAGATGCACTCCTAAAATCAGCCTAGAATTTGAATTGTAATACTGGATACAGGAAGGACCACGTGTCATCCAAGACACATAACACAACATTGAAATAGTGTGTTCTTTTTATGACTACCACAAAATCTTACTGTAAATTGGTGAACCCTCAAAAAACGAATCCATTTTCTCAGACATCTGTTGTCTCCGCCTTTCAGCAGCTGACACACGTGCTCCCAAATCATTTTCAAACCTGCCATCAAGCGAGGCCACCATTGTATTAATATCCTTATCATCTTCAGCATATTCCTTCATCTGTGTCAACCATCGGACAGCTCTGCTTATCAAGGGAGGGATTATACCAGCCAAGTAGGCACAGAATCGATAGTGGTACTGATGGTACTCGATGTATGGCCACAATAACAACAACATTACAGCACAGTAAGACAGCACCAAACCCGGGATATACCAGACCAGTGAAATGAAGCCAGATGCTACCACGGTTAAAAGTGTGCAGAATATCCTTGCGTCCTCATTGTACCAGTGTATTAGAGCCAGCCATAATATGTTGAACCAATTCCAACGTTTTGCAAACAAGAAGCAAACTTCTTCATATGTGAATGAAACTGAGGCCTCTCTGGGTTGGTCCAGATTGCAGATAATTCTCTCAATTGATGCGAAATGGGCTGGTGGCTTGGTACCAATCTGTTTGTATTTATTGCCGTGTTTTCTCTCAGAGTAGGTGGACGCATACCACAGTGCATATAAAATTCCCCCAAGAAAGAGGAAATTGACAGCGGTCGCAATCAGACCGTACCCTGATCGCGCGTACCACCTATAAGGTGTGAGATATGTATTTCACACTTTGAGTGTAATTTGTACACTTCACTTACACGAACAATACATGGACGATTGTGAATAGTACGAACGAGTAGATCATGTGAGAAGGCCGGAACATTAACGCATTCTGCACGATAGACACCAATGTTTTGTGTGGCCACAGCTTCTTACAAATGTCTTCGTAGAGTTTCTCCAACTGTTCCTGAGTGAATACCGCCTGCTGGTAAGAGGACGCCGACGCTGTTCGGCGAGCCATCTTGACACGCAATTTGTATTTACATGAATTTATAATTACAAATACAATTATTAAAATAAGTGTGTTAAGTGTCAACATGAAATTTCTGCGCCTACACAGACAAATATAAGATTTAAAAATGGCTGAAAATATATCCTTCATACCTTTTGTGTGCCCCACTGTATGTAATCTGGTCTAGTTGATGCCTCGTACTCCTTGATGAGGTCTTGGACTATTTCTCTTGACCGGTCCAACTCTGTTAAGTCATCTTTAAACATTGGTTCTTTCTTGAACTGCTCCAAGAAAGCTTCCCTCTTCCTCAACTTATCATATTGGTGACAAGTGCGGTCAAACAGCTAGGGGAACAGCACCGGTAAACACAGAGGACACACACACAAACAGACGAATACGTACTGAAGTGATACTTGTGTGGTTAGCCATCATTAGCCCGCTAACACGATGAGCTGATTGTAAATATGGTGACTTGCGAGACAGAGCAACCTGGATACCAGCTGGACCCCATGGAATAAACTGTGCCAGCTTTCTCTCCCGGATCCTTAGTAAACTCTTGTGCACCTGTTCCAAGATGTGATAGTAACAACAAGTAAACATCAACAGGATCCTGTCAACACTGGTCGGCAGTGACCCCTTGAAAACAGCACAATATTATTGGTGAGGAACTTGTGCCTCAAATATCTTCACATCAGTTTAGCTTGTTAAAGTACTCGACTAGTTACTAGTATTAGGAAGTACTCTTTTGAGTGTAGACCAAACCATTTGCAGCCCAAACAGCTTGGGTCAGCACATTCAAATATACACAACTGTGGACAGAACCCTGCACTAGCCTGAGGTAGCTAACCTGTGTAGGGTCTACTTCTCCTTGGATGATATTAAGGATGGAGATGTAGCAATGGTTGACTCTCTTGTCCTTTGTGGACGCTGACACCATCACATTTTTGGGCTGTAGAAAAGAGATGAGATAACACTACTAATCAAGGTTAATAAGGATTGCAAAATGATTAGGCAAATTCACTTGCTACATGACACCATATATTCCAGCATGAGGGGATACTGTACTTTATATCCCAGTAAACCGCAAAGTAGTATAAGCTATAATTATTAGCATGACACTTTACTCATCTCATGCATTGGGATGTCATCATTCTTTGGATCAAAGGTTAAGAACTTCTGGAACTAATAGCAAAACTCTCTTATACAACAGTCAATACTCTAATAGAACAACCAGATCTACCACAGTGTAGTAAACCACACTTTTCATACTGCTATAGCCCAGTGGTGGTAACATTAGACCAGGAAAAGTTGATTCACAGTTTGGAACCTGTTAATCAGGGACACTTGAAAATGAGGACACCTACATAATCTGGACACGTCCCAAATTATCCTTTAGCATGTAAACTGACCTGGAAAATCAGGACACCTTGATAATCAGGAGACACTATTGGTTGGCACCAAGCTGTCCTTAATACACAGGTTTCATTGTATACTCAACAATCTTTTATTGATATTTTGAACAATCACCTTTGTGGCCATACTTATTATTTTAAAAAACTTAAGTTAATAGTAGCCCCAACATTTAGCCAAGTAAATATGGTACACACATTATGCATGCACACATACCCAAACACGCACGCACGCACGCACACACAACCTGTAATAGTCTTCTCATGACATCCAGTACAGTAGTTTTGCGAACACTGTCAATTTGAGTGTCCGTTGTTAGAGGGGTATAGCCGGTCATGAGGTAATGTAGTCGGGGGGTGGGGATCAACGATGATATTAGACCAATCAGATCATTGTGCATGTAACCAGGGTAACGAAGGGTGGCTGTACTTGTCGCCATAATTGTGGACACCTGCACATCATCATCATCACCAAGGTAACAGAGTGTAAATACACTGGAACGTGTGTAACATGGACACCTTGGGACCAACCAAGTGATTATCAAACTGTTCCTAATTTTCCAGGTCAGTTTATGTAGAAAGGGATACTAAGGGACCTTAACTAAGTGTCTGGATTATGCAGGTGTCCTCAAGTGTCCACATTAACAGGTTCCAGTGTAACACAGTTATATCTCACTAGTTGGTTGACTTGGGAGAAAGTTGGGTTGGGAATACGAAGCCGTTCAGCTGCAATACGATTCAGAGCTGTGTTGTCAAGGACAACCACACAGTCTGCATGTAACGTCAGTCTCTTTAGAGTCAGTATTGAGTTGTATGGCTGCACAACAACATCACTAAACTCATCCTAAACCAAGTTCAGATAGGTTAAACCTAATAACAATCAGTCACTTACTAAATTGGGAAAGACAGAGTATGTTTGGATCAACTTCTTTGGAAACCTGTGTGAAGGAGTGATAGTAACAAGTCCTGAATAATTGAATGTTAAACCGCAAAATAGTTCAACTACAAATTGCAGCATTCTACAGAAATTAGAAACCACAGGACCTGAGGTTACATCTGTTGCTAGGAGCTCGCTTGTAAAGTCATATTGAATTAATAGGTCAAACTCTCAACAAAATACTATTAACTCTACTGAACGAGGGTTATTTCCAGTCTCGCGTGGCCAGACTGCTATCTCGCCTCCTCTTTTTCTTTGTGACGTCATTGGTTGGCAAGATAGGGTCAGGTGAATTACCGTTGACAAGTTGCGTTCACGGGAAAACAGTTACCATAGTTTCTTGCTGTTCTTGCAGGGAAGATGCTACATAGCCATACGTAGCAACAGTATCAGCCTTGTTCAAAGTTTTGCGGTAAAATTTATGTTTTGCCATGCCAACATACAGCTAGCCAATGAAATCAAATCCACCAAATTTTGGTGGAAATTCACAACTTAGTCAACGGTAATTCACCAGACCCTATCTCGCTGACCAATGACATCACAAAGAAAAAGAGGAGGCAAGATAGCAGTCTAGCCACATGAGACTAGGTTATTTCTACTACAATACAAGTCACATTGTGGCCTCATTTAATCACCAGACCTATGATCACTTATAAAATTCTTGGGCATTAGTTTAAATGGTAGTCACAACATAACTAGGCACCTGTCATTCAGCCTCTCCAAGAAGAATGATCCCATTCCTGACCCAGTACCTCCAGCAATGGAATGACACAGCACAAAACCCTATACAAAACAGCAATTATAGAGATTGTAGTAAATGGTTGATACAGAATACAATGAAATTGTCATCCTAGTTTCACACAATATTTACTGTATGACAGAAAATTTGACAGAAGAGAAAATTGACAAATCCACAGCTTTGACAAATTAAATGTTGACAAATAATAAACACTCACTGGTGCTTGTTGATGTTAACTAATTAAAAGTTGACAAGTTTAACTGATTCATCAAAAATTTTCTGTTGTATGGTATCAATTAGAACACATAAGCACCAAGTGTAGAAAATGGTTTAGACATGCAAGGCTGTGAATACGCCCAGAGGAGGGTGGAAGCGGTTTAAGCGCCGTTAAAATGAATTATCCAAAATGCTTGTATTCTGTGATTAACTAAATCGTGTAAATGGTGTAACGAAGTATGGCATCATTGTCTTGTTGAATAATATACATACCTGGTTAGTGCAAGTGTTCTACGTGCGAAAGTGTTTCATCAGTTTTGCCCTGAACACTAAGTGATTTTACAAAACAAAGTACATCATCGTAATGCTTACACGAAGTACAATCTAAATATCTAATGATCTCCAGTGATCCCCACTGTTCGCTAGTTTTGTATTACGACTATTGAGGCTCACATGAAATTCTAAACAGAGGTATGCAATTAACGTAATATTTTTGAGCAGCACTTCCAACCTCCTCTGGTATACGCCTTCCCTACACTGTATATGGCTACCAAATTTGAACAATAAACACACTACACACACGTGCTCACACACTCACTACACACATGCACACCCTACACACATAGACAGTAACACATACTGCACACACACACACACACACACACACACACACACACACACACACACACACACACACACACACACACACACACACACACACACACAACACACACACACACACACCTCTAGACTGTCACTGCCATCTGCTTCACGGTCAATGATATCAAAGATCTCCTCACTGAGGCGTTCAGACTGTGCATATCCACTGGCCCAGTTATTCCCTGCTCCACCACCATGTTCTGACATGTAGATGTTCTCAGGGTTATATAGTTTGGCATATGGGGAGGACAGGATGCCGTGGATCACCTGACCAACAGGAAATGATGTCATGTTGATATGTCAGTCGATGCATGTACAGGGTATAGCTGGAAATGTTTGAGTGACAAAATTTTCACAAATTACACAAGTGACAGCTTGTGTACATATCATCATTATGTGTCTGGCATTTTGTGAATGAAAATTGTGAAAATTTCTTTCTACACATTGTAGCATAAGATTGTCCCCTGGCTATATGGTATTACAAGCTGCACATCTCTAGTTGCTAGAAGTCAATCATAACAGCAATAGGAGCACCTCCATGGCATTCATTTGAATTTTGACTATACAGTACAATAAAGTCACTGAATAATGTAACCAACTGCTTGGCCCAAAAGTGACCAAAGTAGGAGAATGTATTCCGTAGGAAGAAAAATTGTTGAGAGACAGAAATCACACTGTTTTCTGTTCAAAAGTTGTACTACATACCCCCAATACTATGAATATGCAACAAAGTACCTTGAATCTTTTGTTCAATGACCAAACCTCCAAAGATTATTAGCTATACAGCCCACACACATATATATGACTGAGCCCTCTCTAAGATGAACATTATTAGGTGTTAATTTTGCTCTCTGTTATATCCTTAGTTCAGAGGGATATAAAATACTGGAGGAGACAAGTGTTCCTTATGCAGGCTGACTACAACTCAGGGGTGTGTTTTTAAGAGGTACAGTAGACCCTCATTTATCCGTACCCTTGATTAGGAAATGATTCGACTGTTCTATTAGAGTATTTTGAGCACAAGTGTGTATTTTAACAGAGCTCTGTATATAAATGTAATGGCTTCAGTTTCAGAACAATTAACACTTTTTACCATTTCCTGAGAACAAAAGGGTTTGGATAACTGAGGGTCTAATGTAGTTGCGTTATTCATGTTATATACTACTGGACTCACTCTTGGCTCCAAGTCCAGTAATACAGCTCTTGGGATGTAGTGCTCATCATCCGCCTGTGTGTAGTACCATAACCAGTGGTGATGTAATAGCAACAATAGTAAGTATAGTTACAATATAGTAGTTACTATACAAACAATTACATATGTCACATGTGAGCTGTGTCAGTGATAAGTATGGTAACACACAGTCGGCTTATACCATCACAAAATACACAGAATTTAGGAGTTGCACAAACCCGTTGTGTATGGTCACATATGTTGGCGACATGGTTTGTTAATATAAATTATTTTCAAAGAGGAATACGCATCACTGAAAAAGCCACCAAACAAGAAGGGATCATTGGGGTGATAATGTAAACCACAAATCCCTATTACGTCACTGTTCTATTAGAGTATTGCTTGCCTATGTACAGTACAAGGGCTCTCAGTTTAAAAATTAATCAATTAATCATCAATTACTAAATCAATTAATCTATATGTAGCACACCATGCATATAGCATCAGCTACACTTAGACTATGATATAGCTCATTTACAGGGTTACTAAATCACTTAGTCACCTGACATACTCATTTAGTCACCTACACAAGTTCATTTAGTAACCCGCCCTCAGGCAAATTTGTACGTGAAAAATAATTACAACACAAAAGGTACACTGGAGTACTTGATAATACTGTAATACAATTCTTCTCCGTGTTCTGCGAATAATTCTGGAGAAATAGTAGACTAAGCGGCGTATCTACTAAAGCTCTAGCCGTTACTCTGGTTACCGGTTGAAAAAATTTTTTTGTGGGCGCTGTAAGGACATAAGGAAGAAACCATTCTGCTGTTCTGTATTGCTCTTTCACCCCACCCTAATGCTCTGGCTATAAAGGTATGTACTTTAAACCATAGTCTAAATAAGTTAGACACCGCGACCAACGGGAACTAAGCAATTTAGTAACCCCTCTGGCCCTTAATAGCGCCCTCGCTGCGCTCGGGACACTACAGCCTCGGGCCATCAGGGTTACTAAATCGCTTAGTTTCCTTGGTCTTGGTGTCTAACTATTATTTAATCACATACACTATGCGATCAACCAATTAAAAAATTGATTAAAATTTTTCATCGAATAATTGATTTAATCGATTAATTGTGAGAGCCCTACCATGTACAATAACTACAAAGTGTCCTGGTCTATATTGAGTTTAATACAACATACTTCAAGAAGCTCATACCAGCAAACCCAATTCTGAGTGCAAACTTTTATACCTTTGCATGTGTAATGGTATTTTGACAAGAAGAAATGGCTGTTTTCATTTGACAATGAAATCAAAATAAGTCATGGACACGCAAACTGATCCATTCATCAAGCCTTGCTACATTTTATCCATGTATTTTCTGGCGGTTGAACATAATGAATTAGACAGAAAATAAGCTCCCACAAGAATACATAATGTGTTGGCATCACACCTCACGTGACGCAGGGGATATACAAGGTTTGTATGGTGTGCTTTAATTCATTCTATGCCACGTGTTTAGTACAGGTTGGCTCCCATCCCCCCTCCCTATTTTCCTTAGCTGTGTTCTAGATGATACGGATGGTGATGAAGTAGAATTTGGACTTTACATAACTCACTGTCACATTACCCATTGTCATATGGTGTAGTCAGGGTATGATGTGGGAGTTGCTATGCCTGTGAAGCAAAAATTAGCTACTATATAACTAGCTAACTCCCAAATCATATAGCACTGATTGACCACAGACTTGTTGCATATCAATCATCAAGCTGGCACCAACTAGTTTATTAAGGGAAACTTCTAGCATGTTCCGTTAGCAGTACAGCACCAAAAAATTGCCATTACCGCAAGTTCGCAAACAGGTTTTTCGAGCACAGCTACTTCTCACTACATGGAATGACGATTACAGCCCTACGGCCTACACTATTGACCTACGTTCTAATGTACTCCCTTTGGCAGTAGTTACACAGCGATTTCTACTGCTATAGTACGTTCGCGTTGAGCTGAACCCTCAAAAACGATTAATAACTTACGATTGCTACATCGCATGGGCCTCCTGTATTGCTCGATATGTAGCGCTTCTCGATCCGCTAAAAATATATTAAAAGCGCTTCATTCGAATGTAAGACACTCCAGTTATGACACTGTAAAGTTTCGCCATACATTTTCAATGGGGAAGCCTCTAAAGCGCGGCCCTTTGATGGTCATGTTGACACATGTTTGTGGCCAAGCCAGACGTCACACACCCGCCCTCAACACGCATGATTTCACCATCCGTTATGTAAGAGGCTGTAATACACTTTTACAAGAAAAATAAAACAGATTTTGAGTGTGTAAAACAGAGTTGCATAAGTAGAAGAGCTGGGGCCACTGTTGCACTATTTAGAAGATAAGTGGCCTGCTTATATTTAGGTAAAAAACTTCTTCAGCCTCAAAAGAGAAAAAAACCAAATTATAACAGCTCAAAATCTGTTATTCAGCATTGGTGTTCCTGCAAGTGAGCCAAACAACATGTATTTTATTTCACATTCACCACAGCTGACTATCGTCTTCTGTTCCCATTTAGTCAATTTGTCATTTTAATCCTTTTCTCATCACTTCACCACACATGTACACAGTTTTAACAGCCAGCATTTTGTTTTTGAAGTTACATTCCCAAAAAACTCTTAAAATTTTCAACAAATGAAATAATACTGTTTGTATGAATTTGGGCTGATAGTACCTGTAGTGACTTCCAAACACTCCTGCACTGATTTCATATACAAGGGATGGTATGTTCAACTTCTGCTAGCACAATAAAGCAATGGTATTTTTTATTAAAGTGCACACACTTACACTTCATCTGTATTTTTATGTACTTCACAGAGTTTAATCCCAGCTACCCGATGACTCCTGGGGAACAAAATCAAGTTGTAACACCAATGCTGCAAATATCAAACAATCTTACATCAGATGAAGTAAGCCCAGAAGAAGACTTGGACCCGTTGCTGCTAGTGGAAGATTCATTAATACCACCATCACCATCTTCACTATCACTGCTGATTTGGATGAGGAATTGCTCTAGAAGTTCTTCATTACCCAAGTCTCATCCAAATACACAACTGGTCTTCCTTCAGTTCTGTTGCACCTCGTTCGTCTTTAATATTTATGATGCTGATGGACTGTGCAGGGCTGCTCATAGCATACCCTGCATATACGTGTAGTGACATTAAAGCACAAACAGTTTCAATTCTAACCTCTTGTCATTAATCGTCTTGTACTTAAATCCCATATCACTCAACACTCTTTAAAGCAATGTTCTACCCCCAGAGAAAACACCATCATTCTTAAGTTTGGCCTAAGACGGAGTACGTGACAAAGTTCCAGGTTTCAAAATTTAACTTACCAAAATCTTTGAGAGCGATAGATTTCCTTCCTTTCGTACAATGAATGGATCTTGTCTGACAGTATCTGGGTCAAAACTGTCTGCATCAACATGGACTCGTGAACATTTGTACCTGACGATTACAATTGAGCGGGCTTGTGCAAAGTGCATTTTGTATCTTTTTCTTGGCGTAAATAAACCACCTTTCTTGCGGTGCTCCATTCTAATAGATGTCCTTGAAATCTCTGCGTGGCGTAATGTATGCCAAAACCCAGCAAAGAAGGCATTACATACAATACCGGTGGCCTTCGAGATTCTCTCCGTGATGTTGATAGAAATTTTACATTTCTTCGCTTCTTGCTTAAAGTACTCCCATAGTTTCATAAGTAGATACTTCGTTTGGCTGTTTAACTTCTTTCCAAGGGGGGTTCGCTCCGCACTCGCTGACGGTGCACTGGACGCCATATTCACAACAATTAAGTGCGCACCCGTAACATGGGCTTACGAATAAATGCGTCATAAACATTATGTTTAAAGCCTTTGATCTTGTATGGCTTCTTAATCAACAACCCAGGATTCAGCTCAACGCGAACGTACTATAGGGTGTCACTATGGAATAGAAGTCTTGAACATTTTCTGACATGTGCCATGCCAACATTTCATTAGTTAAAAATTTCAAACTCTACAAGCCTACTCTCTACCCCAAATAGTGTATCCTATGTGGAACTTATGCCCATAACTAATGAAATATCCTTACAATTCAGCAAGAAGGCAAACAGACAGAGTATAACATAACATCGAGGTCACTGTGCAAATCATGTTCGATGAATTGACTTTTCTAAACTGGCCTTACCCTCTAATGGTGGAAGTTGGCAAGCTTTCTGAACTGCTTTGTCATAATTCACCGTTACTAAGTTTTTATCAGTGTTGAGGGCTGGCATTTGGGTAGCCATGTGGGTGGTCAAAATTTTCAATGATCGTCTGCAAACCATCGTGCGATAACATGACGTTACTACATAGCATTGACAGCAAACATTTCTACATAGCAGAAAACATCTTTTCTTTTTTGTCCTCCTCTACAAAGATCTCACAGCTGAGCTTGATATCACTACTCTTGAGGAGCCTAAGGAGAAAGCTAAGCACTTCCTCTGATCAGAGTCAGGGTAGACATCAAGCCCGCAAACTGCCTCACATCCGAACCACAATTAGTATGGCAGCAACCTGAGGTTGAGTCTCCATGGATACACTCGAGAAGCTGCAATGAGGGCCACATCATAAAATAAAAACATAGTTTTCTCCCATATTTCCACTATGCTGCTGGCTTCTTGCATTGATAAGCAAGCCTCCGACTGATCCACCGCCATTTTCCTACAAGACAGCAATATAGATCCTCTTTCCCAACAGAACAATCCTATACCATAAGGCAAGAGAATTTCATACTCAACTAATCAATCATATGGGTGCACAAACTATCTTCATGTGTTACAGATGTACGTTTTATTTTTTTAAATATATTTGTACAGAACTAGATACATATATGTGTGTTGTGTGTATATAAACGCTGCATCAATTAGTGCTACAGTTGGTGAGCTAACAGGCTTAAGACATGGACACTAGAGTGTATTGTTTACAAACACATGTATGGCAAAGTACAACAAGATAGATAAAAGATTGGAAATTTAAAAAGGGGAACAGGGATCACTAATAAAAGCCACCAAACAAGAAGGGATCACTGGAGAGGTATGGTAAACCACACCCCTAATTTGCCTCGATAGAACAGTCAAAATAGGGATTAGTGGTTTACAGCGATCCCTTCTTGTTTGGTGGAATTTTTTAGTGAACCCGATTCCTCTTTCTAAATTTATCCAATTTTTTTATCTATCTAGTTTGTTTACTTTTTATAAATCCATTAATGGATTAATTGATTTAGTCATTTACTATAAGGTTGCAATGAGGCAGGCACAGCATTGTTTATAGGAAAGTTAGTTTTTAGCACTATGTGGACAGATTGATCATGATACAGCAAACTAAAATCCTTTTCATTTGATACTCACTAGTGGACCTACGTATAGTCCTTGTAACAAACCACCACAGGGCTCTCTTGAGTTGAAGGATGTTTTCCAAGTTGGCGTGCATTCATTTTGGATTTTTGCAAAACACAAACCCTATTATGAATAATGAACCTATTATGAATAATGAACCCACTATCCGGTTCATGATAATGCCAATGATTGATTCCATCAACACCAAACAGTGGGACCTGATAGTAGCATACAAAATAACATGAATCGTTACTGTGTATATAATTTTTAATGCTAAAGACTGTTTGAAGCTTTGATGATTTACAACCAAAGCGTTCAAACCAGTGCTGAGACAGCAGTAATGACATCAAGAGGGAATTGTAAAATTTCATCATAAGATTTCATCATAACATCACATGATAGGATGTCATGTGAGCACAGTGCTTATTCACTGGATGATGTCATCAATCATGTTGAGAAAGCCTGTTGCATAATTAGGTACACAAATAATGATGTATGTGTTGTACTGATCAATGAGCTGTTATGCATTGCAGGCAGTAAAGAAGACAGTCAGTTTAACTACTTGTTATTAAATTTTATCTAGGCCAACGGCACATACAACCAAGTACAACCACCATAACAGTAAACATAAGTGATGCATAGTCTTGATGGAAGACCACATTGTCACCCCTCCTGCATGATTCTCACAAGTTAAGGTGCAAATGCATGCTCTCACATCTATAGAGGATGGATCAGGGTACTGGATTAAGACATGGTTGCCAACAGCAGACCTTAATGATAAAAGAAGTAGAGTATTTCAACTGTCTGTCACTAGCAACTGTTATCTGTTAATTTTAATGTTAGCTGGACCATATGTAATAGTTGTATCATATACCCGAGTGATTTGCCTGATATGTACACCTAAGCTCGAGGGCCATTAGGCCTGAGAGCGTGGGTGTACATATCAGGCAAATCACGAGGGCACGTGATACAATTGATATGTACCATGCCAATGCAGGCTAAGAGCCTGCGGGCGACTAATCACCCAAACCAATACGAGACCAACCACCAAATTCATTATATAGACCAACTTGTGAAATTCGATTATGGGACAGCAACAACTAACGTTGTGACTACGTTTGTTAACATAAATGGGCAAATCCTACGGATATCACGGAAACACTCAATTTAGCAATTTTACAAGTGTTTCAAAGTTGCTACATCACTTAAACACTGTTTACACAGTTTTCTAAACATCTAGAGGGGTAAGCTTCACTGTAGAGTGGTTACCTTGTGATATATGAAAAGTGGACGTGGTACATAATCAAACACACGGACAAGCGCTTGTAAATTACCCATGACACTAGTTCTCACCTTGAACTTTCGTTTGTCAACTCATAGGGTGGTGAGGGAGTCGTATCGCCTCCTGTAGGATGGAAAATCGGCCTCATAGTTTTCATCACGTGAGCAATAATAAACCCCCACAATCGAATGCTGCGAGGATTCTTATAAACACAAACTAACGTTACCTCACCAGATATCAAGGCTATGGTTTAACTAAAATAAACTATGGCCAGCCATGGTTTAACTAACCCAGCCATGGTTTAACTTACCCAGCCATGGTTTAACTTAAATGTACCATGGCAAGCCAGGGTTTATGAGATATATACCCTGAAATTTTCCTTTGAAGTTAGGTGGTTTCATGGTACATGTCCTAAAATGATCACATGATGCAATGGATACACTACAAGATGAAATTAAATTTTGGAGAACTGAACAAACGGCTGATCAGCAGACTGTAACTACACCAATAATATACTTTAAGGTATGTGAGTAAATAGACAGCAGCAAGCACAACCACACAACAATAATCTGCCTAAGGACACATTTTGTGTATGTTGTGTTTGTTATCTCCATCAGGTTGCATGGGATGTAATTATGGCAGTGTTTTTATAGTTTCGTCTCAAAGTGCATGTCAGTGATCTCACTCGACCCTGGCACTGAAAGGCTTCATGTTGAGAGCCATGATTATCGATTATCACACAAACTTATCACCTGAAAACCGTGCCTTCTCCACACAATGGCCTGCCAGGCCCAATGGCTTGGCCATGCGAAACTACTGGTAGCTGAGTGCTGGTACATTAATGGTGTGGCAATGGCATAATGATGTGTAACACAATACTGTACAACACTGGCTCCTGGCATTCTACAGGATATTTGGTAGTGACTACCTTGTGTGGGGCTCCTCAGGCTCACCCCAACATACTACATAATATACGCACAAGGAACCATCATGCTAAGTATATATACTAATGTTGCACTGATAATTGGATTGGTTATCGGAAAAACCATACATCGCCTGTATTGGGTATTGGGTATTGGATCAGCAGCATGATGGAAACAGCAGCATGATGGAAACAGCAGCATGATGGAAACAACAGCATGATGGAAACAACAGCATGATGGAAACAGCAGCAGATAATGTTTTTTAAATGCATTACTCGTGTACACCAAACGATGCTTATAAATGCATTGAACTATATTCTCCACCATGACAATGTTGCTATTACTGCTTAAATGTACTGTTAGCTACTGTTGTGCACTACTAGCATTATAAACAAGTTAAATTGGTTCCTTATAAAGCAGATAGGCACACAGTAATACGTCAGATCGGCTACGTATATTTGAATACGTTATCCAATATCGGTTATCGGCAAAATCTCATATCAGTACAGCACTAATATGCACAGAGCTGTACTGCTGTAATATTAGCTAGAGCAACAAGCTATGCATATTCGGACACCATGTATACTTGGACACTCGTTCTTGTAAACTGCTACACGGAATCATGTGAAAATTGGTGTGGATATACCTTGCATATAGCCCAACTAGACTTCCAAGTTTGAGCCTAAAATCATAATTGGTTGTTGTACTAGACCGGATCAAAGTTGTTGCTCAAAATCCTGTGTTCTCAGACAAATTTCATGTATTCTCGGACACCCGCCAGTAATCCTACATCAAATACTTTGATGACTTACTACCAACACCATCACTTAGGGTTATTCATTGAGTATCAGCAGAGCCATAGTTTATTTCTTTTCATCTCATCTGTGATAGGAAATGTGTGGGTGTGTCACCACCTCTAATCTTGGACAGGAGCTAATCAGCTTGTTCTCATAAACTATTAAACCGAATCATATGAAAATTGGTGTGGAAATACTAATACTTCACATAAAGCTCAACTAAACCTCCAAATTTGAGCCTTTGGTTGTCTTGCTAGAGTGGATTAAAGCTGCAGTTCAAAATTCTGCATCCTCTGCCAACATCATTCATTCTTAGACAAGGGACAATATTTCCTATACCAAATAATTTAACCACTTGCAACCAACACCATCTGTTAGAGCTATTCATAGGTTGTAAACAGAGCCATAATTTATTTCTTCCCATCACGTTTATGGATAGTTATGATCGGAAATGCTTGGGTATGCAACCACCTTAATTCTCAGACATGTTGTTTCTATGGTGTTTCATTTATTCTTGGCTGCAGCTTTTCTGGTGGCTTAAAATGATGACACTTCATGCTATTTCAACAGCTTCAAGTATTTCCTGGGATTTTATTGTAATTTAGGATCTGTTCTTGGATTACGACATCGTAGTCATATTGTACAGAAGCCACGGATTAGCTATCTCATGCTTTTTAAAGTTTTTTTTATAAGTGAGCTTATGTATAATGGATCGGTCTTGAGATTAAGAAACATATTGAAAACACATTAAATTATATGGATTTGATATGACATGCAACGTGTATGACACTTCATGGCCTGTATTAACCATTTAATGAGTAACAGCTATACAGTTAGCTACATAGCTACCATAAGGAGCTAAAATATGCCAATAATTATATCTACCCATTAACCCTTAAACCTGCATAATCCAGAAAACTGGATTTAAATTTAATAAATATGCATGCCTTGCACAAAGCGCTGTAACTTTCGAAGTGTCCATCCTATGGCTTCACAATTTATGTCATTCTACTTGTGATGTAACAAGGATTAAAGTGATACCTAGGGTTTTACCCTAACGCTAAATGGTGAGGTCAAAACTAGCCGTGAAAATAACTTTTCAGTAAGGAAACACGCAAACCCTTTACATACCTTTATATACAACAGTCGATAACTCGATGGTAGTTGCTCCTATCACCTTGCAACAACTTCCATTTGATCCGTCGTGAAATTCTCCATCAGGCCATATATGACTCACATGAGTAAACCCACAATCAAAATTAAACACGTGGCAAGATTTTTGAAATACAGAGACGCCACTCGTCGCTGTTCATTGCTTCATAACAAGTAAGCCACTATAGTTACAGTATTCATTTAACCTTCTCCAAGTAGCCCAATGAACACACTTTTAATCTATGCGTGTTTGTAGGCTGTAAAAATTAAGTTACCCCACCTAGTGTCGCCATGCATGCCCATATTGTGTAAACACGCATTTTTGAAAAATTCTCTGCGGGTTTAAGGGTTAAAATAGTATAGTAAATCACCACTTTGGACCACTAGAAATAGTTGGAACCAAGAATGGATGATAGGCTCAGAAGCAACACGTCCGAGAACAGAATCGTTACATGCCTGCATAGGGGCATCTCCAAGCTTATTTAGGTACATTTAACGTTATTATGATTCTACCCTCTCCCCCCCCCCCATAATGTCACACTAGGAAACTAATGTACTGTCAATACAAGCTAGTACACAACAATATTCTTGCTTGAATACATGGCCTACAAACAGCAGGGGTTTTTCTAGGGGAGGGCAAGGGGGGAATTTTGCCCCCCAGCCTAATAATGATGGGGGGGGGGGGGGGGGGATTGAGCCTAATTTAAGTTCTCCCCCTTCAATTTCTGAAAAACTCGGATTGCCCCCCTCCTGAATTTATTTTCTAGAAAAATCCCTGAAACAGTACTGCTGCTTGGTTACTTCCAGTAATTACTATTCCTAGTTGTTTACACTACATTGCATTAAATAAAATTCAAGAACATCATGGACTGACTCTCCCTCCCCCCAACGTCACAATGACGTTAAGTATAACAAAATCAGTTTGGAGATGCCCCCTTAAAGCTATCCTTAAATGTAACAGAAAGAAATAAACTTGGTGTTGGTTGCAAGTGGTTAAATTATTTGGTGTAGGAAATACTATTTGTTGTTTAAGAATATTTGTAGTTTGTCAGAGAATATGATTTTGTTGCAACCCTAACAAATCTATCATAAAAGATTTTTAGCTCAAATTTGGAGGTTTAGTTAGTCATTATTAAGTATTTCCACACCAATTTTCATGATTCGGTTTAGTAGTGCTGGTCACTGTAAAGTGCTAATAATAAATAGTAGTTTACGAGAATAAGCTGATTAATTCCTGTCCGAGATTAGAGGAGGTGACACACCCTATCACAGCCACCTACAGATGAGATGGAAAGAAATAAACTATGATTCTGTTGATAGCCAATGAATAGCCCTAAGTGATGGTGTTGGCAATGGCGGATCTGGGAATTTATAAAGGGGGTTTCCAGTTTAGAAGATGGACATATATACTGACATGGTGAGTGTGCTTGGTAAGTATTTCATGTAGAATTACTGGCGGGTGTCCAAGAATATATGAAATTTAGAATACAGGATTTTGTGCAGCAACTTTGATCCGGTCTAGTGCAGCAACCAATTAAGATTTTACGCTCAAACTTGGAAGTCTGGTTGGGCTTTATGCAAGGTATATTCACACCTATTTTCACATTATTTCGTTTAGCAGTTTACAAGAACGAGTGTCTAAGTATATGGTGTCCAAGAATAGATAGCTTACTATACGTGTCCAGTATATTAGTGTTCACTCACCTGATAAAAGAATACATCTTTTCTGTCTTTACCTTCAGTGGCATACTTCTCCAAGATCCCCTCTGTAATGAAGTTGTATTCTAATAAATTTAAGCAGCAACCTCTTCCAACCTGGATTGATGCCATGTTCCGCACACAACTGTTTCCAGAATTCCATGCCAACTAGATAGTAACATATAAACACTAGTGACAGCATTACATCTGGATACACTTACTCTGGTTCCCACATTGTCCCAGCTGTACGGAAATGATTTCTCGGGGCATGGTGACTGGATTTAGTTGCTGGATAACCTTCAAACAAGATGATTGGAATTATTTTCAACTAGGAAACATTCGCGCCAAATGTTACCAGATGCCCCTACCAGTATTTTAAATATTAAGCGCTTAAAAAGAGTCTTTTGAGTTAAAATTTGTGGTGCTTATGAAAGTTAAACACGTGACATGTGCGTTATTTCGAATTTGCTAAAGGTGGTGAACAGTCGAGCAACATGTTCTCTTGGCTGAAGAAAGATACTAAAAGAGAACAACACCAGCAGGTGTTCAGAAGTGTCGTGGATGGACTCAAGAAGATGTACAAATCCAAGCTGCGCCCTCTAGAAGAAGCATACAAATTTGGCGAGTTTCACTCTCCATATTTAAATGATGGTGACTTTGACGCAAAGCCAATGGTTCTTTTAATTGGCCAGTACTCTACAGGGAAGACTACATTCATACGCTACCTACTCGAGAGAGATTTTCCCGGTTGTCGAATTGGACCAGAGCCCACCACGGATCGTTTCATGGCCATCATGCACGGACCGCATGAACAGGTCACTCCTGGCAACGCCTTAGCTGTTAACCCTGAGAAGCAGTTTAGAGCTCTTCAACAGTTTGGTAATGCCTTCCTGAGTCGCTTTGAGGGTTCCATGTTACCTAGCCCAGTCTTGGAGAGCATCACTCTAATTGACACCCCAGGAATACTGTCGGGGGAGAAGCAGAGACTCCACAGAGGTTATGATTTTGAGGCTGTAATAGAGTGGTTTGCTGAAAGAGCAGACAGGATCATTCTCCTCTTTGATGCTCACAAGTTGGATATTTCTGACGAGTTTCAACGTGTCATTAATGTGATCAAAAGAATGCATGACAAGATTCGCATTGTCTTGAACAAGGCAGACATGGTAACAACCCAGCAATTGATGAGGGTGTATGGGGCTTTGATGTGGTCACTGGGAAAGGTGATGCAGACACCAGAGGTGGCTCGGGTTTACATTGGTTCCTTCTGGGACAGGCCAATGCAGTTTGACGAGAACAGAAAATTGTTTGAAGCTGAACAAGATGACTTGTTTGCAGACATCCAATCTCTACCTCGCACTGCAGCTGTCAGAAAAGTCAACGACTTGATCAAACGATCAAGATTGGCCAAGGTTCATGCGTTCATTCTGTACCAGCTGCGATCAGAAATGCCTTCCTGGTTTGGACAGCAAGCAAAGAAAAATGAATTGATTGCTAATCTTGCTAACATCTTTTTTGCCATTCAGAAACAAAAGCAGCTACCAATTGGAGATTTTCCCAATGTGAAGAGGATGCAAGAGCAACTGACCGAGTATGACTTTAAAGCTTTTCCCAAGTTGAACCAGTCTCATATTGATGATGTGGATAGCTTACTAGCTGACGACATTACGAGAGTGTTGAAGCTTATCCCTCGAGAAGAACAGGTGGCAAAAGATTTTCGCATCAAAGGAGGGGCATTTGGCAGTGGAGGTACTGATCCCTTCTCAGACACTTACTCCATGTCAAAGCATGCTGCAAATGATGACGATGGATGGCTGGTTTCCTCAGAGATTACAAAATATGATGTGATGTTTCAAAAGCTTGGCCCTAATGTGCATGGCAAGATCAGTGGCTCAATGGCTCGAGAAGAAATGGTCAGATCAAAGCTACCCAACTCAGTTTTACGTCGAATATGGAACTTAGCAGACATAGACAAAGATGGCATGCTAGATAGAGATGAATTTGCTGTTGCTAAATTTCTAATTGAGCAGAAGCTTAAAGGACAAGACCTACCTGAGGAGCTACCACAGCACTTGATGCCTCCATCAAAGAGAACACAACTTCTTCCACCAGATGTGGAGTACTCTCACTCTACAGAAGGTTACACTGGTTCTCTATACAAAGACTATGGCCAGGATGATATGGACAATGAGGACGACACAATGTCTGCACACACTTCAACCAGTGGGGGTGGTTACACTGGCTACTCTATAGACCACTATGATTAATTATGTGTTGTATGTGATTGTAACCGTTTCTTTGTATAGACAATTATATTTAAAAAAAGATTATTATAGTCCATTGTATGCACATAATACAATTTTTCAAATTTTATAAATATTATGCATTTCCAAATGCCTCAGTTTCCTCAATGGCTCTAGTCAGTTTACTCTTCAATACTTCATGACTGCTGTATGCTGGGAGGTCAATGCGATTGAAACAAGTGTGGGCTCTGGAATAATATAGATGATGTCACATACAATAACTGGAGTAACAAAACAAATTTGGGAAAATGGGAATAAAATTAAGTTGAGAGAAATTGCAGGTCTAGAGATTAATATTCAATAAACTGGGACCTGCTGCTGCACTGTAATGCAGCTGGTAATTAAAGTCTGGGCTAAATTCCATAGTTTTAGTTTTGTATGCGGTTAGGTTTATATGGTTAATGTTGCCAAGGTTACATACCTGGGGAAGGCTTCATCCCCATATTCACTGTAGTCCATGTCAATGGTAAACACTTGGTAACTACCGTCAGAGTTCTTGAGACCCTTGAACCCCTCCAAAGGAATACTAGAAGTTCCAGTAACAAATTGTAACAAACGGAGTCGTTGCTCATTGCTGTATTCTTCCACCACTTTCCAGAACCATGTGATCACCTCACTGTTCTCTTCATAACCTATAGAAAATGTTCACTTCAAACAGGTCACTTTTTCAGGAGGCAGGAACACACAAGGCAGGGTTGAGAATGAATGAGGATGATGATATTAAGCTCTAGACTGAAATATATCTCTCTCTGGATTCACTGTGATGGCACAAAACAGCACACATTTCAATTCACTTCATTTTGTAAGCCAATAACACTGTAACGCTATAGCTTATCATATCCTCCCAGGGCCACATATTAGCAGTCAGGGATATACACATAAGTCCAGCTCCAAAAAACAGATCCTGGTGTGAAAACTAGTGACTAGTTTATGCTAATGTTATTAAGGTGTTGTGCAGTTCTCAAAAATCAGGTTATGAAATAACTTATAACAGGTTTCCTCCCTACAGAGTACAATTACCCCAATATGTAGTATTGCTCTTCCAATCCTCCAAATCAATTTGTGCCTGTCCTGCTATCAGCCACTCCAGTTCATGAGGATCAAAGTTCAAGATTGACGGAGGGATCATCTTTGGTAAAACAAGGCAATCACCAACTCCACACATCCTCAGACTAACCTCTCTAAATCCCTTCACAAACGCCTCAGTCTGTTTGGTGGAGCCCTTGCTCAGACGATACTCCACCATTAAATCAACATATTGTCTTTTGTTATCCTCCATCACTGCAATGCCACTCCCACCTTTCATCAGTTCACACTCTTTAATCTGCAGCCACACCCCAAATAAGCAGTGTTGTAAAATGTAATACCCACTTACAACTCCAAATGATTGTTCCTCGATTGCGAAGGTGAGGGCAAGAGGCTCCGGGTCATTGTCTAACACATACTTGAGACTGTTGAAGAACTCCAGATCTATAACTTGTAGATCCTCTATTGAATATGGTCTATAGTGGAACAAGTTAGAATAATAATATTATTAGGAATACCGACACAGCTTACTTCCCAAGGAGAGCCTTGTAGACGTGTCTAGCAAAGAACACGTCCACCAGGTATCCCTGCACAACTGCCATTCCAACAAAACGACCTGCAAATCTGAACCTGTGAATCACAGTGCAAAGATCATGTGAGCAGCTGAGTCACACCCACTCACCATTGCAGTGCATCTGGGATATCCAGAGAGTGTGGGCTAACCTGTACAGTGTAGGAACCAACACTAGAGTACTCAAATAAGCCATAGTAAGGATTGAAGAGCTCTCGTGAGACAAAGAAGTAAAACTCTCGAGATGGTCCACCATAATCCAACCTTTATAAACAGAATGTAGGATACACAATACACACACAAAGTCTTTCATGTCACATAGGGTCATGCATACCCAGCCTCCCACCTGTGCACTACTGAGGTACTAAAGGCCCAAGGCAGGCAAATCCTCCTGATGCAGGACTAGTAACCTGCATGAGGCTGTACCATGTCTTACAGGTAATGCGCGTGCACGCACACACGCACACACACAGAGTGTACACAACACACCCTTCTTCTTCATAGAACGAGATGGTGATCACCATTTTCCTGAGGTCCCGAGAATTACAAGACATAACCTCCTCATAAGCATCATGAAGTAGTGTATCACGGCTGACAGTGAGACTATAGTGAGTACAAAACAACATAAATTACAAGGTGCTGGGCTACATATCATACATTTATAAGAATGATTAGATGTCCAAATTAGCAATATTATATATATATATATATATATTCCAAGACATTAAGATGCCCTCCCCCGTTAACATACGATCTTTGAGATCTGCTTCTGTAGCCAGCACTTAGTAGCTTGTCATGAAACTGCTGCAGCTTTATTGAAAAGATACTCTTCATTTGCTCGGTAGGGATCACTGCTGTGATCACAGGTTGTTCTTCTTCTTCCTGCGGCATGACCGGTGACGAGAAGGCCTTGATCTCCTCATTGAAATCTCTAACAGACGATAAACACAGTGAACAGTACAAAACACTCTATTAGAAAACTCAGGTAATAACTAACCCACCCCAGAAACAACCTCAGTGTCCCACTATTAAATGCATTACTGAGTCACCTTAGTTGGAAATGATACAGAATAATCATTACTAGTTCATCAATCTAATATAACAATTATTTGGAATAAATCTCCTGGACATGACACATACATATAGTTCCATATAAGGATGCTAACACTCTGACAAGCTGATTGTGTCCAGTCATACACAAGGTACTGTACACATTTTTAAAAATGGCATTATGCAAAACGATCTCTCGGTGTTTGTGGCAGTCAGGAAAAGAAACAACATCAAAAACAGATACGACAGTTTAACTAAACTATCAGATATACAGTACACCTTGATGATCACTACACCAATCAGATATACAGTACACCTTGATGATCACTACACCAATCAGATATACAGTACACCTTGATGATCACTACACCAATCAGATATACAGTACACCTTGATGATCACTACACCATCAGATATACAGTGCACCTTGATGATCACTACACCAATCAGATATACAGTACACCTTGATGATCACTACACCATCAGATATACAGTACACCTTGATGATCACTACACCATCAGATATACAGTACACCTTGATGATCACTACACCAATCAGATATACAGTACACCTTGATGATCACTACACCATCAGATATACAGTACACCTTGATGATCACTACACCATCAGATATACAGTACGCCTTGATGATCACTACACCATAAAAGATACAGTACACCTTGATGATCACTACACCATCAGATATACAGTACACCTTGATGATCACTACACCAATCAGATATACAGTACACCTTGATGATCACTACACCATCAGATATACAGTACACCTTGATGATCACTACACCAATTAGATATACAGTACACCTTGATGATCACTACACCATCAGATATACAGTACGCCTTGATGATCACTACACCATAAAAGATACAGTACACCTTGATGATCACTACACCATCAGATATACAGTACACCTTGATGATCATTACACCATAAGATATACAGTACACCTTGATGATCACTACACCTGCCCATGTACACACCCTACAAACAGTCTCATGATATGATTTATCCCCCACTAACCTGATCAACTTAGCAAGGTTGGAGTCAACATAACGTCCCCTGGCTATGGCTGCCTCTCCTTCACTCTGTATTGTCAACACAACAATCCTATGAGTCAATATGTGAACAGTGAGTAGGTCTGCTACACTTAGGTCATGTGATTTCTACAGTCTCTTATTTATAAGACACTGCAATGATGTTTGCTTTACAATAGTCAGTACAAAGCAGATCGATTTTGATTGATACAGTAATGAGATGGCTTTTAAAATTCACAATTTACAATATCAAGTTCTCTATGTTAAATGTTTGCTAATTAGTGCCTATTTTGCTCATTATCAAATACTGGTACAGGGGCGTATGCAGGAATTTTGAAAAGAGGTTTCCACTACAGCTAAGTGACTGTTATATTAGAGTAAGTTTATATTACCTGACTGCTTTATTAGAGTATCTTGATTTTTTCACCAAAATCGTAATTCAGAACAATGCTATATATAAGTGTTCCTATCATTTGAGAAACTATTTAACTAAGATAAAAGTTTAAAATGTGCCCTGTTCCATGACAGATTCCAAACATGAAGTTTCAATTTCTTAATGTTTCAAGTACTGTGTAAAATCCAAAGAAAACCCCCCTGGGTACGCCCCTGTAGTAAGCCTATGAAAATGTTTCTGCTTTATAATTTGAAAATATCATGGTACAAGCAATGTTACCTCATCAGTGGTGGAACATTGGTGTATCGTTGTAGCAGTATATCAAAAATGTTTGGTTGTACAAAGAAGGCTAATATCTGAGCATTGGTCAGTAAGTCAACTAACAACAACAATTAAGTTATTACATCATAGTGTTGTAAGTGTACTAACCTGCAGGCAAGTCAGTATGAAGGATTATATTTGTGTTTCTTGTTTCTCCAGTGTGTTCCTCTATTTGCGACAGAAGGGTACTACATGGATTAAATAACCTCTTAACTCTATGGAGTAATTTCTACACACAAACTTAAGTTTGGTTAGTTTCATTGTATACTAAGCTTTCTTTAAATTCGGACCTCATACAATGGAATTTCATCACCTGATACATTTAGACAAATCGATTTTGACAAACTTGACTGTTATACAAATGTTGTTCTTTCTCAGAGTAAATTGTATGGTAGAGGTCTATAAAAATTTCAGAAACTTTCCTTTATAGAGAGGCAGTGATTCCTTTGATAATAATAGCATGCTTCATAAACAACCCTTCATGTAAGGCTTTATTGTTATGCATTGTTTAAAAGAGATTCTTTTTTATAAAGAATGCTATCATTATCAGTGGTGACCATTATAATGAAGTTATTGTTACCATTCTGTGTCACTAGTACACCCTGTGTCTGTACTATACTGTGTCACCACACCCTGTGTCTGTACTATACTGTGTCACCAGTACACCCTGTGTCTGTACTATACTGTGTCACTACACCCTGTGTCTGTACTATACTGTGTCACCAGTACTCCCTGTCCCATACTACCTTATGACATAATATGTGACTACACAGCATAGTGACACAGGCACATAACATACAGTAGATTCACTGTACATTATTTGCCGAAGTTACTTACTCGATGACAAATTTCAGTATTCTGATGGTATCATGATGACCTTGCGATAACAAGCCCCCCATACCAGATGATGCAATAGTGCGTAACATGCCAGTTATTGTAGTGGACATGTACCCAGCAAGTTGTAGGACTTCAGTGATGTCATCACGAGTAAAGAACCGATTGAGTGCTCCCTCAGTGAAACCAAACTGGGTCATGGAAGTAGCTGTATAAATAAAAGAGTTCAAGTACATTTACCTGATGGTCAAGCGTTGTAGAGAAAAGATAAAGTTAGATACAAAAATGTAATTTTCAAATAGGTTAAGTATGAACACTATCTATTTTGTTTTGAATGCTACCAATCAATTGAGCGCATAAAATTTGTGTAGCTGATTTACACTATACAATTGCATACTATTATCCATCACAGCTTAGATGTCACACGTACCTGATACAAATGTTTTGAGATGATTAGTGAGGGAACAATAAAGTATGATGACTTACATTCAAGTATTAGTGACTTACATTCAAGCAGTTCTTGTGACAATGGCTCAAGAGTTTCTGGTGGTGGCGGTGTAGATGGGCGGGGTGGAGGCGTGGAAGGGCGTGGTAGGGCTGGAGGAGGAGAAATATGTCTCCGAGGTGATGGCATAGTTGGTAACCTCTGACGATGGATAATAGCGTCTTCAAACAAACTGTATAATAAACAATGATGACATCATAACAAGATCACATGGTCACCATTACCTGAATATCAGTCCCAACTGAAAGGTCACTTCACTATCACTATCTAGTGACCTTAGAGCATCAGGACCAACCTCAGCTATGTTATCTATTGCCATCCTACAAAATATCACACAAGGATAGTGAGTGCGATGGATGATGTAATCACTCAAGCTTAATTTATATGCCTTGCACAATACGTCTTTTGTAACAAGTTTGTTCCTTGTTTATGGACACACACAGGACAGACCAGTAGGAGCCTGTTAGTAACAAGGTCAGATTTAAACTTGGTAATGCTACAGAGTAACCTAGGACCCCTATGTGACCATGTATTAGCACCATATATGATCTACCTCAAGTCCTCAGTGATGGGGCCATCATATCGATCAGAGATAATGCTGTAAATGTTGTCCTGCCTCAAGAACTCCACCACACGACGCTGATACACTATCATCAACCACATGATAATCACAACACCAACTACTAGATAATATCCAAACCTTCTTCCTCAGTTTCATCACTAGCAGGTTCGTCATCAGTCTGGTTTGTATGTTGGGCAGGCCTAGGTCTGTTATCTGCCAGACCTGATGATAAACTCTCAAGTCTTGGAGCGATTCTATCTTGATTTGAAGGCAGTACTTGTCGTCTTCTGTTTCGAGTTCTCAGAGTTTGCTCTGGTAGTGGCAAACTGTGAGAGCGTGGTCGCCCCCCTAACACAAGAGAATCGTCATCATCATCAGCTGGTAGACGTGTCAATGTCCTAGTAGTAGTGATTGTTGTATTAGTAGTTGTACTAGTAGTTGTGGTACTGGTGTTAATAGAGGTAGTATTATTAGCTCTAGTATTAGCTCCAATTCCCTCTAGTCTATCACGGGCTGCTGTACGCTGTTAATGACAGTTCACTACTACAAGCCTGTATTTTTACCTTCTTACCCAGTTAGCTTTAGATGATGATTTCACAAGTTTGTTTCCAGGGTAAGGTAGACGTGGGTCAACAAATGAAGTAGATCGGTTATTGTGGTTGACATACACTGCCTGAGGGGTGAGGGGGTGGTGTGGACATAAATAGTGACACAATGACACTCACTCTGCCATTTTGGTCCAGTCTCTTCTCCCAATTGTTTGGCAGCTCACAATCTGTCTGAGCAAACTTGTTGAGGCAAGCTATCAACTTGGGATGGTGCTGGTACCTAGAATAAATGAACAAGTATACAGGACACAGAGTAGCTGTTTACACTTCAAATACTGTACAGATATGCTATGTATGTGTCCATGTGTGTTACACATACTTTTTAAAAGTAGAATGATTTGCTCTGATATGTTGAAATAATTTTACCACTGGTAAATTGGAGAAAAATTCATCACCAATTTCCTGGGACAAAATGCAAACCCACAATCACACACAACACAAGGTGAGGTCCTTTCAACTGACTTTCACTCCTTCACTTCTCATATAAGCATACACATCGTGCCATGTAATAAACTGGTAGGCCGGAGAAGCTGCGTCAGTTGGCTCAACACTTGGTGTCCTCTCAAGTGTCTTTGCTGTGTCTGACTCAGATATACTTGTTGTAGTTTGATCTGTTATTAATACAGCTGATTGATCATCTTGATTTGATGGCTGATTATTCTCAGGTGTACGTTGATCATGTTCTGTAGTAGTGTTTTCTGTAGCTTGATCAATACCTTTACCACTATGATCAGCTAATTGATCACCAGTTGTACTGGTTGATCTAATCAGCTCTTCTTCTTCAATGTCCTTGTACAAATGTAGTGTACTAGCATGTTGATAGTTGACTCGTTCGTTGTATCGTCCCAACTCCTCGTTGACACTGCCTTGACGACTACATGATACGATGCTACTCTGACGTGATGCTATACATGAGAAGATCATCATTACAATAGAGTTTGTGACCTCACAGAATATCTGTGTGTAGTCAATGTGTTGCTGGGTTCTATGATAATGGTGCAACAAAGAGATGTGACCATGTATGTGAATAGCAGCTGAAGACATTGTTTTTTAGTTGGTGGTTTATGTAGCTGACACCAAACTGACTGTTCAATTAGAGCATTTCATTGCTAGTGTGTGTTCTATTGAGTAATTGAATGGAGCAATGTAGGCTCTCAGTTACCTGACCGTTCTATTCAAATATTTTAGAGTACAGGTGTATGTTCTATTAGAGTTTTTCAACCAGAGCTTTGTATATAAATGTATGGGCTTCAGTCATCCAAACACTTATCTGAACACTTTTACCATTACCTGAGACACATAGGGAGGCACCTCAACACTTTTGTCTAACTCTAGGAGCAAAGATGCTTGAGGATCAACTGTACTATACAAGGTGTATCCTAATATCCTAACTGTATAAGGTGTAACCTAATATCCTAACTGTATAAGGTGTATCCTAATATCCTAACTGTATAAGGTGTATCCTAATATCCTAACTGTATAAAGTGTATCCTAATATCCTAACTGTATAAGGTGTATCCTAATATCCTAACTGTATAAGGTGTATCCTAATCCTAATCCAAACACACTACAATATATTCATCCATGCTACTGCACACTCACTTAATGATGGATGGTCAGCGGTCACAGATCGGTCACTATGATTAACATAAACATGTCGGCCAGCACTGTCCATCCTCATGTCCCAGTCTAATATAATATAAAATAGTTAAGACAGTGTTGAAGGTAATGACAAATGTTTACTGTTTGATTAAACAGCATAGGCAAGTGAGCAACACACAATACACTAGGCTCACAGGCACTTTATTACCAAATTACTTTGCTGTAATACAGAGTTAGATTCTAGAGGTAAAGATGTATGGAGCCTTGGATTAAACTTTTCATCCTCATTGTGGAGGTTGAATCCTTTATTTGTAGAGTTAGTTTCTGCTATACAAAATACAATCCAAACTTACTAGGAGGAAGGTTTAAGCTGTGATGGCCAGAATGGTGAAATGATGAAGTATGGAAGCTCCCTCCTCCACCTCTCCTTAATACTGCTACGTTGAGCTGCCGTTGTTGCTGTTGGTGAGGACGAGGTCTGTTCCTACAAGTTGCTGCACGTCTGAATTGGGTTGGTGGAGGGAGGGATCTAATTGGTGTTGCAGCAGCATCATCCCAAGACCAGAGTCTCTGATACTGTGACAATGCCTTCCCATTTCGAGGTGGTGATGTCATTTCCTCCCTACTTGAACGGGATAACAGTGACATGGTCTCCTCAGGTGACATTACTGGAGTCTCGATAACACTTGAAGATAACGTCTTGTTTTCCTCACCCTCATGGGGTGGTAGAGTCAGTGTAGCATTACTCTTTGGGGGTGATGATGACATTGTCTCTTCACCCCTGAGGGGATGTACATCCACTGTTGAAATAACTAAGGGTGAGGATATTGGTGAATTTTCACCCCTGGGGGATGTAATATCAAGCCTGGGGGATTCTGCTTCCATTGTAGCCCCACTATCTGGGGGTGGTGATGTCATTGTTTCTTCACTCACAGGGGGTGGGGATACTAAAGCCTCCCCAGGGGCAGATTCATCACGTGTCCTTATCACGACAGTGTGGTCATCACGTATGTCGTGATGATCAACGGGTAGATGACAGCTGTCAGTACGTAAGTGTTCAGCAGTGATCATAACACTGTCCTCAATCCAGTTGTCTACAGAACTAGTAGTGTCCACTGGAACAATACAGTCAACACTTTACACACATACTAAAAACAATGTAGAACTAGAACACAATAAAGGAAGTCCACCAAAAACAAAAATTTCGTACTAGATATATCAAGCTAGCCATTTTAAAAATAATACTTTTATTTGGCTACCAACAGTTTGACAGCATATTTACCTATAAAAAGTACCTTGCTATAAATAAATGTCTATTATCATCATATACATACCAATTTTCAAGATACGTAATTTTCGTGGTTATATATTTTGAGGGTCACTCATTTTCCTTATAACAGCATTGAGTCAATCCTTATAATCATTAGATGAATACTTCACAGAACAGCCAAACAATTGTCCCTTGAAAGTTTGTATGTATACAGTAACATGTATAGCACCAGTCACTCTTATAGATAGAAACAAGTCTGTGTACAACAGTAGCTAGTGGCTTATTAGAGTAGCTGTAATATGCAGTGCACAATGACCAACACAGTACAACATTATAATAGTAGTAGTAGTGTATTGTCTTACAAGTGGGTGGTGGGTTGCCATGGCCACTGTTAGTAATTGTTATGGTAACACTTCCTTGTACACGATCAGTAGCCAGCCGATGACCCAGACGAAATGTCAATGAACTATGAGAGTGATGATGATACACTAAATGATGATGGTGACATACCTACCAGGAGCCATCAGATCTCACAAACTGATGTACTGGAGCTTTAGCTCTACCCAAGAAATGACTAAGAGAGAAATGGCGGACACTGAACTTGTCTCGAATATCAACCTCCAAAATGTCCGTAGGTAACACTACTAGCTCAATATTCTGCAGTAATGGAAATGAATGAATTAGTATGTTAATCCTGGAACACAGTCTCATATAGTACTCTATCACACAAATGCCAGGAATGGAGTCTAAAGTGTTTTAGTACAAGTATCTCCAAGTAAGCAAGCAACAGTATTAGGTACAAATACATATTGTGCTTCAAAAAATTTATGCATGAGTTAACTTTAACTTTAGCAAACATGTAATTCGAAGCAGTTCGCAGCAACAAATTCCCTATTTTGTATTAGCCTCAGGCAAAAGACGTGAGTAGATCGTCATTCACAGGGATATGACTTGTAATATCCACTGTAGCGTAGCTTTGTGTGAGACACTGTGACAAGGGGTTTTAAGGAAGAGGGAAGGTATCAACAAATCTTTTCATGATGGCTTGTTAAGATACAATACAGCTCATGAAAACATAATGTCTATTACATTTAAATGTTTCTGGATCAATAGTAAGTAACAACTGCTCCCAAACGTGATGTATGCATGCAGACTATATAAACTCCTACAGACTGTTATTTCTTCTCAAGAGTACACAATGGTGAAGAGAGTCTCCTCTAACTTGCCAATAGTTCAGTAGATATGAGCCTGTAAGGGTCCTCAGGAGGAACATGACAAAAACACAAATAACAGCTGCAAGAAACTACAATCAAACTAATTCTTCCTTTAAATTCTCAGTAATTTCAGCTGCTATTTATCTTGTTCTTGTTATGTTCAACCCGAGAACTTATACAGGCCAGCAAAGTTAGAGACTCTCTTCTCCATTATGTATACTAGTTGATGTAATTACAGCCTCATGTATTCAATAAGTACAATTGATTCACTAGATTATACTCACTGTGTTATTCCAATGTGGGTGGACAGTATTGGTACAAGATGGTAACACCTTTAGTTGACCATGATGGGACAACTTGGGTAGCCGAGCTCCTGGAGTAACTACCAGCTTCACGTAGGGATCAGGGTTAGATCCAAACACTTTACAACGAAGACTTGCAGCAGACAAGCCTACAGCAAACATACAACATATACGTCATCACAGCAAGAACAACAAACCAAATGGACAGGTCATGGCACCATGTTTTGAAAATGTGTGTACACTCCTGTGTGTGGAGGCACTGTAGACAGTTGTACACATACCACATTATATGTGCAGATACTATTATGTCGATAGGATACACATCCATGTGTATGTGTTTTGTCACAGATAGATAATCGGATCACTGCAGGCTAGGGATTTGTAAAAGGAAGCTGACAGCCTGAAATATGACATTCTGTTCAATGCAGAAACAAACTCAAGCCATTGATCCCCCGAGTAATGTGCAGCCTAGATAAGTACCTAAGGAGCCACAACAGCTGGATCTGAATAATTATTAAGGTATAGAGTGCACAAAAAACTTTGCAATGTGCATCAAAATTTCAGCCTCACTGATTGCAAACAGCTTGTGAGCTGTCATCAACATGTTCTTGATCAACATGCTCCTGTTTGTAAAGTACATACCTCACTTCATGACAACCCTGCACACTGTTCATGAACATTAAATTCATAATCCTACAAATATATGTCCTACAGTGTCCACATGTAGGTCGCTAGGTTCATGACTTACACTTGGAATCATTCATGACTAGATTGCCAAAGTTTTTTGTACTTACTTTGTTAGGTAGTCACCACTGGATCACCACTCGCATTAAGGACTCTACCCCATACTGTATTGGTTAAACTGCACAATACACACACCTACCTGACACAGTGACAGACATGAGGGTGTTAGGATCAAGGTCGGCTCGTTGGATATCATCCACAAGTGACTACAATAGGAACACATCAATATGTTATCATACATTTAGTACACTTCATTATCTTACATAAGATGGGTTGACTACGGTGAGGATACTGCTACTGCCGATCATTTGTCTACTATCAGCAGCATAGTAATAGAAGATGATATTGGTGTAACAGGTTGAGAACAATCCCTCATTGTTAATCCTCCACTGAATACTGCCATATTGTGAGTAGTTCTGACCACGTTCTTTCACCTCCAGATGGTTCTCAATGAGGACCTCATCTACCACAATACAAAATAATAACAGCTGAAAATAATGGACTAGATAACAGGGGAATTCAAGTAATCAAAGGTAGAACTGAATTTCTTACTCTTATCCAAATCCCACACAGCACTATGTTTTAATTTACCTCATACACAACCACATTACATGTCTCTATGGATGGTACCATAATCATCACAATAGTGACCTGCAAGAATGCCACTACTAAGAAACCCAGTAAATACAGGGGAGCCAACATCTTGTATTCAATTTCTATTCCACTAGGGACCGACAAAGAAGGCCTGTGCAACAGGGAGTCAAAACATGTAAAACATTGTTGAATGCAGAAAAAATCCCAGACCAGCTGGTGACTTGATCCACAGACTGCTTGCAGCGTCTGAGGAGCCGATGGGAACTTGACATCAAAACAGGTAACTGATAACAGTGGAAATGGAAAGTGAAAACTAAAATGGAAAACTGAAATGGAAGAAAAAGGTCAAATATGCTACAGTAATACCACACTTTGTGGCTGCAATTCTAAACACCAAGTATTTGCAAAGACCACCACTATACAAGGGCCATGTTGCAATAGCTTTGGTACACATGTCAAGTAGCTAGGTCAGAAGGTGTACTTCATGACCTCATTAATAAGACCACCTCATTATAGTGACCATGTCAAGTAGGTCCCAAACATAGTTAAGGTGTACTTCATGACCTCATTAATAAGACCACCTCATTATAGTGACCATGTCAAGAGATAGGTCATCCATATTGAAACAATTACTATTCACAGACAAATACACCGTCCAATACTCTTTTTGGTTAGTCTTATTCACTCAGTGCATGTATTAGTTATAAGCACATAACAAAGTGAGAACACTTTAATCATTTGGAAGTACTGCAGATTTAGTCCATTAACAATGGAGTATGTTCTAGATCATGTGTGACATTAGAAATAGTACAAAATATACTCCGTGTTGTCTGTCAGCTATGGACAGCTTTTGGTTCACAGCCATTAATATACAACCATACTTAGATTTCAATAGTTAATAATAGCACTGGGGAGGGCTCATGATAATAGTAGATAAATCATCCTGTGTAATTTGTTACA
Organism: Dysidea avara; assembly: GCF_963678975.1. NCBI lineage: Eukaryota > Metazoa > Porifera > Demospongiae > Dictyoceratida > Dysideidae > Dysidea > Dysidea avara. The sequence goes on along the minus strand of NC_089274.1, from coordinate 1,262,380 downwards.
TCTCAACAAGTTACAAAACAAAGCTAAGAAATGGACAGATGTCACATTTTACTGCCTATTTCACCAGCTAGATTACACTTCACGCAACTTCTCTACAGTGCTCAGTTCAAGGGGGGTGATATACAGGTACTCACTCTGCAAAGGTCAAGACCACCAAATTTGTGCTGAGTCAACAGTCAAAATTTCCAATCCACAATCAAAAAGTACTGAAATATCATTGCTAAGTCGTCGGTCAAAGATAGAAAAGGTTCTTAGTTACAGGTCAAGGTGAAATTTCAGCATCTGGTCAAGACTTTGACTATGGTCGCAGATCTACCTACAGCACACACCAATGTGGCACCCCCTGGCAGCTGGTGAAGCTGAATGTGCTAAATTGGCTAAACTGAAGTTGGCCTCAAACTTGCTCATTGATCTTTCAACTTAACCACAATCCTACAATGTGCTTAGCTGTCTTTTTTTTTTTTTTTTTTGTATTCTGTAACTATTTCTGGTTACCACTCTTGCAAGGAACGGCTGATTGTGTGTGGAGTTAAACAATAAATCAAATCAAATCCCAGTCACTCATTCAGTATTAGTACGTTACCACATCACTCAAGAACACTAGACAAGCTTGTATACACTCACCTAGTTTGTACATTCCAATCCAGTCTCGCTGACCTGGTAGAATATCTGGGAGATTCCACGTGACCAGTACTTCATCCCCCACCTCGACCTCACTAACATCTAACCGTAACGCTATCCCAGTCACCCCATTTGCTCGTAATAGAGGATTGATATCCCCCTGTGGCGGACCCTCTTCCATCAACTACTCACTCAGCTTCTCACTCTCTTACTGGAATAAACGGGTATTTCCCGTGGCTATCTGGATGCTCTCACGTGAGTCAGAGATGGCATAAGGACAGCTACACCACTAGTCTCGTGCCCAGACCCCACCCACTGCGTTGAGTACTATTCAACGCAGTGGGTGGGGTCTGGGCACGAGACTACTACACCACTGATACAGGGGTGTGTGACTAGCCAATCACGGCTGGCCATGAAACTATACTTACATTTTTAAAATGATAATACAACAAGCTATATAGAGTATTATTGTGTACTTAATCATACACTCGGAAATACACATAGCTACATTCTGCCTTGTTCAGTCAAAAATTCTTAACAATGATCATTTTTTATCAATGCGAACTAATCCCAAGGTACTCCATGTGAGGTTCCCATTTTGCCATCTTCAATGGTAACACATAAGTTACACACATAAATAAATTTGTCTCCTTTTAGCTATATTACAAACTTAGCAATTCATGCAAAGTGTATGGTTTGGTTTTGTATCATCAGTATTGTTCCCACTGTAAACATTCAGCAAATATAGTACATTTGGTTCCTACAGCTCTTAAAATGCAGCAGTATATTCAAAGCTGGTGCATTAAATTGTTCCAACTCACTATATATACCCAGTATATAGCTGCAATTAGAATCCAAGTGTTTACCATGCACTACTATATAGCCATATTAAGCTCATGCAGTTTATATTAAACTTTTTGTAACTGAAGAAGTTAAGTAGTTCATAGGGCAATAAAGTTCTGCATGTATAGGACAGTTTTCTTTTCCATTGCGTATGATTTTTCATACGGCCATGCACCATTTTGGCATTGTACACCTAGTTGTATTTCCAAACACTAACACTTTAGTGTTCCTTTTGTATATGCTAATATGAATGAGTATTAGCCTTTAAGCAAGTTGATGATAAATAGGCAGGATAAAGGGTACACATGAACCATATACGTAGGCAATACATGTGAGAATACTATACTGTGCCACAGTAGCGTGCATTTCAAATAACTGTTAGATCCTTACCATATACATGTATCAGTGTACATTTAATGCATATAGTTAGTGTGTGGTAAGCATTATCAATAGTGTAATTGCCTTTTATAGCTTAGTTCTGCTGTTTAACTTACCTGCATGCATATACTTAGCAGAATGGCATAACACTCATGCACTATGAAAGTGACATTACCATGTATGCTGCATACATGAATGGCACTGATGTTCCAAGTTAACAGCTTGCCATTACATCGTGGAGATGGTCCGCAAATACCAATGCTGGTATACAGTAATAGAACATCATCTATAATATTATACTCTAATAGAGCAGTCACCTATATACTCTAATAGAGCAGTCACCTATATACTCTAATAGAGCAGTCACCTATATACTTTAATAGAGCATTCATATAAATTTCCATGCATTAATTAACAGATTTATTAGTGTGAGAAGGAATTAGAAATTATGTAGAGTGTTGAACTTTTAAAGAGTATTTCTAGACTAGACATTGAAGTGTGGATGATTTAATTATGCATGGGATTAGATATAGCTAACCACCATATGTACAAAACATAATTGCAGTTAGAAATCAAAATAATACTTTGTATACAATTATTTCATTTATGTATAGCCGCCATTCCCAGGTTATACAAATTATGTGATTAATATTTATTCATGAAATAATAGCAATTTGGATCATTAAATAATTATTTAAGGTCTCCCAGTGGCTGGGGTTGTGCCCTAGACCCTTGCTGTGGTAAGTAGTACATGGGTTGCATATACACGTAGCTACATAGTATCAGTATTACATAAAGTGGGTGCAAGACAAGGGTGATGCCAGGAATTTTGGTTGACAGATTTCAAAATCTAGGGGGTCTGAGGACATGCTCCCCCAAGAAATTTTGTATTCTGGGATTTAATCTGGTAACAATTTTCACCAAAAATTTTTAAAGCTGACATTTTAAGCATATTATCAGAAGCAAGCTAAATAGTCAAGAGGTGTAGCTATGCGAATGCAACAAACATGGATACTGGATCTGGGTCATGCCCCCAGAATATATTTCAGGTCTTAAACACTCTGAGATACTATTTTTACTGTGTTGGTGCAACGTAACATTCAAAAATACAAAATGTGATTGTTCTATAAGGGTAGTTGACTGCTCTATTAGAGTATTTCACTTACATGCATTTGTAGCCAAATTGTAGGTGGACATGCCCCCCAGGAAATTTGCCTTTGGGCCTGAGATTTGTCAGTGTTATGGGCCCCTGCTCACCTTATATAGATGTCAGTGAACTTCAAGGAGGTTCTGGAACAAGCCTTGCCTCCCCTCTCTCTCCTGGGGTCCTGCAAACAAAAGATGGAACACTTATACCCTAAGTATGAGTCATATTGACTCAACCACAAAACACACTTCGAATAGATTTATATGTATAAAATACATGCTGAAAAACACAGTGTTAATCAGTACTGCAGTAGCTGGAATATGTGGCCACTTATCTGCCAGAGGTAGGAGTGTGACAGGCCTAGGTAGAGGCAAAGTGACCATACGGCAGTATAAAGATCTAGGCAGGTCAGTGAGATCTTGACTGGACTGCATGGATAATGGATAGCATTTTTTGTTCTGTTTTAAAGCCTTTTATGGCCACAGAAACATTTTTGAAATCAACTAGATTCACCATAATACATTAAACTGCACATTATTCACAAAACCTCAGCTCATCATACTTGAAATGATACAGCATCGCCTATAGCAGTCTGCACATTCAATTGTCAGCTGTTCAGTTTATATTTATTGTTATGAGCGAGCAGTGTACGATAAAAGTAGCAGCCTTACCTACCTACCTTAGATAGTGTGTACATCGAGAAGCACAATTAAGAATTACTTATGAGCTCTTACTGTTAAATTGACTAAACCAGACTACATGCAGTTACTGTAGCCATATTATGCTCTAATATGCAAGACAAGACATTGAGAACCCTGTATGATTGTGTGAATAATAAATAATGGTCATATAGCTGGTCACTTTTGGCAGTTGAAATAATGTGTTTCAGCAAAGTTTATATCAGTCCAGTGAACACACCCTGTATCAACCCTTTCATGCAGGTTATACACAAAGATGTGTTATAAAATGTCATCATATCTAACACAGCTCATAATGTATAACGTGCCATTCTGGCAGTCACACAGATTCATTGATATGGTAATTGGCACCAAATTTTTTATGCTTTAATTGATCAGGCATGCCTATCCTACAAATAATCTGCGACTGATACAGTCAATTGTAGGCAGGAGGTGAAATACATGCACGGTAACATGGAGTCAGGATAATTGGTTCAAAACTATTCAACTTTTCGCTTCTTACTACAGCAAACTCTACAGCAAGACTTCACTAGTTTGTAGGAACAGTAGATCAACAGACAGTCCAGGATCAGGAGCAAACAGTACACGTCAAAGTTGTAATATTGCACCCAACTCCATCCATACTTGATGTAGGCTGGAACCAGATGGTTGTATCCAATATCTGAATAAAACTCTACAAGATTGGCAGCTGTTTTAACTCCACCAGCAAACATATGCATCTTACGAATCTTCCTAGCTTGTTTGAAGTATTCTTTGCTTTCAGAAATGCTAGTCACTGCGTTTGTGATTATCTGTGCAGATATATTAGTCCTGGTCAACCCAATCCCTGCCCCAAAAGAATTCAATCTAGTGGCCAGTTCATACTGGTCAAAAGCATATGGTATGCATATTACTGGTATTCCATGAAAGAGAGTTTCTTGAAGTCCGTTCATACCACAGTGTAGTATAGCTATAGCAACGGCAGGATGCTCGAGGAGAGATTGTTGGGGCACCCAACTTGAGATGCAAAATCTCTTCTTTTCCAAAGTGAATTCCTTTAAAACATCGTGGTTACTCTTACGCAGCGACCACACAACATCGTATCTTGTAGGCAGGATTCCTTCAACAAGTGCCTTTGCCATTTTGACAGATATGAATGCTGTTGTTCCCATACTGATGTAGACAACAGATTTCTTCTCCTTAGTATTCAACCAACCACTCATCTCTTCATCAATTGGGGGTGGAGAACTCATAAGAATTGGTCCAACATAGTGGGTAAGAGCATGACTAGTCTTTGGGTACTCAAAACCCATCACGGTGGTTATAATCAGAGGAATGCTAACTCCAGCGTCTCTAGTAAAGGACACACCCTCCATAATCTTTGAATAGTCAGCGATTTCTTGGTATATTTTATCTCCATATGCTATACGAGAAAATGGCTTGACAATGAAACTGAGGAGATGGCATTTCAATCTGTTGAGGAATGTCATATCATCTGTCATGTCTGCTGAAAACCCAACAAGAGGGCTTGGCCACTCTGGCATGCTTCCGTCTGTCATTCCTGGTAACAAAGAGCTTAAAAGTACAACTTTGTTTCCCTTTCTTGCCAAGTATGTAGCAACAGGTACAGTGGCCAGTTCACTGACAATGATGTCAAAATCATCCATGTTTACTTCCGTTACTTTCTGTAAGACCTTGAACACAGTCCATTGCCAAGGTGCAGGGAGCAGGTAATCTCTAACGGTGTCCCATCCAGGTGCCTCAAACAGACTCATCACATAGTCGTAGTCCTTTTGTGTCAGATTATCAGCACCAGCACTCAGAATGTTTATACCCAGCTTTTCTGGCAGGCTGGGAATAACATGGGAACCTTCCATAACGGTTGTACACAGTGTGACATTGTGGCCTCTCTTTATCAGTTCCTCACCCAGACCGAGCATGGGGTACAGGTGGCCTGGGAAAAAGCCAGCTGTCATCAGGATTGATAGAGGTTGATCCACCCACTCCAGCTTGTTCGGTTCAACTTCAACTACAGTTTCTACCTTTGGAGGTTGGTTTGTTGCTGTACACTGCGTACCAAACAGTGCCAATAAAGTCGTAAAAACACGAAGCATCCCTTAAACTCCTCACGTGAGTTTTAGAAAGGATGAAAGAAATTTTTCGTCTCGGCGTAACCTGCAGCGCCCGCCCCTTCGCATTATACAAAGCAGGGCGCGCCCCAAGTTGATGTTTAAAGTCACTAGTGTATTTCTTATTTTGTACTCTAATAAGGAGGAACGGCTATAGTCTACAGCGAATAAATCAGGCCATGACAAGTTTATTTTACGGATGCGGCGGGTGAATGTTTTGGCATAGATTTATCTATAGTTTTGCCGGTAAATCCAAAATAAATCTCCACCTTTTCAAGCATACTTTCTGTAACAGGCTGTAGGACCAGGTGCCCTACAGACCTTCAGCACTTGTGCCATAATGTCTTAATGAAAATAAATAAATGTAAATCATGTAATCTCTTAAAAGAGTACGTAGACTCTTTAATATTGCACAAGCATTAGCAGGTTTAATAGAATAGGGAAGGAAATGGAGTTCCATCACTTTGTTTTGAAGCTTTTGCACCTGTCAAGATTGAGATACTCTAATAGAGCAGTCATATAAACTCTAACGAAACATGATAAACATGTCAGTTACATCTGAAATGATTTTATTCATATTTCGACCTGCTGGGTCACTACTAGAAGGCAAACAATTCATGAAACATGTGGTATGGCCTCATTAGCACTATCAAAAGCCTTGTAAAAAGTGAGGTGCGAAGTGAGGTGGCAATTTCACACCATTTTTAGCTATGTCCCACCTGTTTCACAGTAAGAACAGTGTGAGAAATGTCTCTGCAATTGGTTATCCACCCACTATGAAGGATTCTCATTAGTGCCAGATAGCCACCAAACTAATCTGCCTGCTAATTTGGTGGGAGCCTTGGCTGGACCAGCCACTAGCCAGACTAGATACAAGAAGCCAGCCATTGATGTGCGAGGGGTAGGTATTGACCTGAAATTTCGTAAGTTACCTCTGAAATTATTTCTGAAAGATGAAATATTGCCTCGTTAATGTGCTACCCACAAATTAATGTCTATATGATGTAGTGGAAAAAGAAATGTCACAACAAAGGACAAAATTGAGTAATAAGTTCATTGTAGCTGCTGCAGTGGACAAAAAGGCAAGTTGAGTCTAAGTAACACCAAATATAGTCAATCAAACCCATCACAGTAGCATTCTCATATGTTGTCAAGTTACACTTGGCTAAAGGCATCAGTCAGCTAATCAATAATATTATTTTTATATTCCTGTAGCTAAAACTTGTCAAAAGATTTTGATGCACGGCATTTGGACCTGCCATATATCAATATGAAGGCTAGTCTTTGGGTGATGTTTCTTGCAAACCTTCATGATCTCATATACTATGTAGCACTACTGCACAGTTCCGGTGATCCTTATGAATGAAAACATACTTTATGGCAGGAAATATTGTTTGGTTGGTGTTACTTGTTTCCCATTCTAGCTATGTGAGGCAATGCAGATGTGGGTGGGGGTGATGCAAGACTGTTCATAATAGTAGATTATTGTTCTATTACAGCAGTGAAACAAAACTAGTAGAGGGGCTCTAAAAATTGATATGGGTGGTGATAAGAAATAAATATAATGACAGTCTTAGTAATTTTAGTCACTAGAAATTTTTTTTTAGGGAACATTTTGGACAATTCCTCATTGTTAATACTCCACTGAATACTGTGGTCCTGACCATGTCCAATGAGGATGTAAACAATACGCAGCTGAGAATAATGAACCAGATAGAGCTATAACAGAAAATAAAATTTTGAAAAAAGATATATACATAATATCTCTTCCATTATTTACTCTTGGTAATATATTATAGTCCTAATGGCCCACACATTATGATACATAGTGCACTAGTTGTTAAGTGTCTTGTTTACAACCAAACTGTTATGTATCTACATAAGAAGGCCCACTTACACAAAGCCTATTTATAAAACTACAAGACATTAGACATATATTCTTGTAAATATTTATGGAGAATTACAAATCCAGACAAAGGAAGCCTATCATGATATGTTTAATATGAACTACACATTGGCATATATATTCATAGTGATGATACATATACTCCAAACTATGACATAGGATTCTTACACAGTATATTAACATAAACAATGTATGAAGCATGTATACCAACTGCTTGACTGACTGCATCAGTTGACGTCTACATACTATACAAGATAACACATATAGCACATTTAAATACTAGTCAAGTTAAGAGTGCTTTTCACCTTGTTGTAACAGTGGGCCTCTTGGTTCTGATCACTAAAATTAATATGCAAACTGTTCACTACTGAGCAGTTGCTGGACTATACGTTACTACGGAGAAATGAATACACTAACTTCTCATATGTCAATAGAGTACCGAATAACATAACAACCATGCAGTATAGTAATATACCATCTTACATTCCTTTATATAGATGCAAATTCTTAAGCAGTATGTATTACCTGTATACTGTTCAGGTGTCATATTTGAATGTATATGTATACACTGTGTTTACTTGCCAGATCATACTACTTGGGTAATATATTGGGATCCTACAAGCTGAACAAAACAAGCAGAAAACTCATTGCTTAATGGCTACTATATTTTGTTTATATGTGAAGCATTTGGAAGTATTTTAAATTTTTACACTATTGGTCCCAATGTACTCTAATAGATCATACAGTACATTAAGAACAAAAAATACATCCTGACACAGCACACCTCATATTTTTGGGGTGGCTCATTAACATGTAAATAACAAAAGAAACAGACGTACACACTGTGTACAAGTGGATGTACCTGTATACTGTATTGTTCTATTAGAGTATACATATACATTGCAATTGGGTCCAATACTGTCAACATGTAAAGTTTTAAAAACACTTCCACATGCTAAATACAAGTGTCATTCTTATGTGTGTAACTTTCCTTTACATGTTGATTTTCCACCCCAAAAATCACTAGTGTTTAGTATCTGGAAGTACTTTAGTTGTACTGTCCAGTCCAGTTGTCCTTTTACATTATTCCATTTGAAAGAAAATCGGAAGGAATATTTTATATTCTATTGCTTGGACATATCAGCTGTGTTACTTCATGGCTTAAAGCAAATTGAAGAGCTGTGCATACAGGTAACAGCTAGCTCTTCGATACACAAATGATTATATCTTATACAATGTTATGTCACATTGGATGATTCAGCAAATAATCCAACTGAAAAATATTTAATCAATCTTTCAAACTCACAACATGAATGCACTCGATATTATAATGTATAATCACAAAGATAATATTTCATCACCCACTTCAATAAATGTACATATAGTGGCTGACTAACCATTAGTGGGATAATTAACATGTCACAATATTTTATATTACACAAATCTTGGCAGTGATTCGTCCATGATGGGAGCTTAACCTGGCTGTTGAACGGGTTAGGTTGAAAAGTGCCATGCAGACATATACATGGCCACTCGAAATTAGTCAGAACATTAATAGGAACCCAGGCCTCCTATGATTATACATAATAAAAAGACATTGGCTGCACAACTAAGAAGTCTTATGCCTCACAAGTGACTCCCCAGCAGTCCTGCCAGGCACATCCACCCAATTCCTACCTATCACAGTGTACTGTACCTCATATGTAAGAATCAATATCCATTCATGATGTATACATACATGCACAAAATAGCAATCTCAAAATGTTTTGAAGTGCTATTATAATTATTGGAGTGACATCAGAGGTTAAATGAGAGAGATTTGTATATGTAATTAAGAGCGAGATCCTAAGATACTTTTCTTATGTTACTTTATCTAGTATCCACTGTTTACCCTCATTAGTGAGTCAAGGTGCCAGCAAAAGTAGTTATGAGGTAAACTACACACGACATCATGATCATCAACACTATTCAACTTTTTGCTTCTTACTACAGCAAACTCTACAACAACACTTCAGTAGTTTGTAGGAACAGTAGATCAACAGACAGTCCAGGATCAGGAGCAAACAGTACACATAGACTGAATTAGGGATTAATTGTCCACTACTATATCTGCAAGTGTAGGAGACCTCCCTACTTTTTCTATGATCTTTAATCGAACTTAAAACCAGATGGTCATATGCAATGTCTGAATAAAACTCTACAAGATTAGCAGCTGTTTTAACTCCACCAGCAAACATATGCATCTTACAAATCTTCCTAGCTTGTTTGAAGTACTCTTTGCTTTCAGAAATGGTAGACTAAGTCACTGCGTTTGTAATTATCTGTGTAGATATATTAGTCCTGGTCAACCCAATCCCTGCCCCAAAAGAATTCAATCTAGTGGCCAGTTCATACTGGTCAAAAGCATATGGTATGCACATTACTGGTATTCCATGAAAGAGAGTTTCTTGAAGTCTGTTCATACCACAGTGTAGTATAGCTATAGCTACAGCAGGATACTTGAGGAGAGATTGTTGGGGCACCTAACTTGATATGTAAAATCTCTTCTTTCAACAATAAATATCCTTCAAAACATTTTGGTTACTTTTGCACAGTGACCACACATCATAAATACGTACCTTGTGGACAAGATCCCTTCAACAAGTGCCTTTGCCATTTTGACAGTTAAGAGTCCTGTTGTTCCCATACTACAGATTTTTCCTCCTTGGTATTCAACCAACCACTCATCTTTTCATCAATTGGGGGCAGAGAACTCATAAGAATTGGTCCAACATAGTGGGTAAGAGCATGGCTAGTCTTTGGGTACTCAAAACCCATCACGGTGGTTATAATCAGAGGAATGCTAATTCCAACATGGCTAGTGAAGTCCACTCTTTCCATAACCTTTTCGGTATACTTTATTTCCATAAGCTAGGTGAGAGAATGGCTTGACAAAAAGACTTGAGGAGATAGTTTCTTAGTCTGTCGAGGAATGTCATATTGTCTGTCATATCTGCTGCCAACTCTCCAACAAGATGGTTTGGCCATTCTGGCATGCTTGCATCTAACAGCATTGTCAACATAGGACTCAAGAGCACAACTTTATTTCCCTTTCTTGCCAAGTACGTACCAACAGGAAAAGTGGCCAATTCACTGACAACATCAAAATATTGGAATCAATGATTAGGGCCAGATAATGCTTCACTACCAACATGGTTTTGTCCCTAAAAAATCCTGTTTTACAATTTACTCAAAACACTTGAAGCTTAGACGGATGCAGTGGACTCTGGTGATGTTGATGTAATCTGCTTGGGCTATAGCAAAGCTTTTAATTTGTTACCTCATTTTAGGCTCATTGAAAAGTTGAAGGGATACAGAATAGGTGGCAGTCTGTTGTTATGGTTGAAGAGTTTCCTACTTGGTAGATTCCAGAGGGTAGTACTAAATGGAGGTGTGCGGTCAATGGTCTGGGGTAACTAGCTGAGTTTCTCAAGGGCTACTGCTTTTTGTGTTATATAAATGATCTTGCTGAAGCTATCCAGTCTGAATTAGGTGTCTTTACAGATGACACAAAGATATTTTCAATAATTAGAAGCATATGTGATGTGACGAAACTCCAAGAGACTTGAATAACATGCAAGAATGGAATGGAATCTGGTTACTGAACCTAACTTAGAGAAGTGCAAAGTGTGCAAATTATACAATGGAAACTTTGGGGTCTACTGTGGAGTTGACAAAAACAGATTTTGAGAAAGATCTAAAATATGGATAACATCTTCTCTTAAACTTTCCTTGCACTGTGACAAAGCTGCAGCTGCTGTAACCAGGATCCTGGGAATGCTTAAAAGAACGTTTACAAAATTCTCCAAAGAATTGTGTATCTTCCTGTATAAAACTTATGTTAGACCACAGCTAGAATATTGGATCCAGCTTTGGTGTCCATATCTAGCCCGGGACATTGACACTCTTAAAAATGTACAAAGGTGGGCCACTAAACTTGTGAATGAACTAGTCAAACTACCTTATGAGTCAAGGTTAAGAGAACTTGGATTCTATTCTCTTTATTGCCGACGGCATCTCATTGAAGCTTATATACAAGCTTTTACACGGTTATTATGATGTTGACTGGTCAAGGTACTTTACTCTTAAGTTCTGTGCATCACTGGCACAAGAGGACACCACATGAAATTTTTCAAAAAACCATCACATCTACTTTTAAGGTCAAACTTTTTCACCCAGAGAGTGATAAATACATGGAACTACCTGCCAGCAGAAGTTGCTTCAGCACCAACAATCTCTACTTTCAAAGCAAGTCTAGATAATTATTGGAATGACATAGGATATGGATATGAGCAAAGGCCTAGCGCTAGTCTAAACTTTATTTTTGATCCAAACTTTATATTTGTGACCCTGTTTGTATATCCATCCAATAATAATAAAATCATCTTCCATTACTTTCTGTAAGACCTTGAACACAAGGTGCAGGAAGAACAGTGTCCCATCCAGGTGTCTCAAACAGACTCATCACATAGTTATAGTCCTTTTGTGTCAGATTATCAGCACCAGCACTCAGAATGTTTACTGGAAATTAAGCTGCAAAAGAGTATAGAATAGCTACTCTACATAGCTATGACTAGGTGGGATTGCCGTTAGGCAATTTGAGAAAATTTGAAAGGATTTCCACAAGAAATTTTGAAAATTGGCTATCTACAGACTTGTAAAGTAACTATATTACAACGAGCCTCACATACTGATCTGAACAATGGGACTATAGGAGATGATAGATCCATGCATGTCTTCTATTACTTGGGAGGGGGGGGGGGGGGGGGGGAGGGATGCAGATATGACATATATACAGTAACTTCAATCTACACTATAGGTTATATGTACAAAATAAAATCAAAATAATTTTATAACTGATAACTGCATGGAGGGGGTAATTGTCTTTCCCCTCCTGTCCACCACATCTTTGTCACCATCAAGGTACGTTGTGCATGATTCTGATTTTCAATAAAAGATCCTGAATTGTTCCTTAACTCTCTATAACTCTCCCACTAAACACAAACGAAATCATTGAAAATTAGCACTGTGCATGTGGTTGCTCTGGACAGACACATGTTGTAGTGATATTATAGACAACTCATGGCTTCACTACATTATTTAATGTACACAAAACCTTATAAATTGTTCAAGAGTAAGCTATTGTGGGTGAAGGAGTATATCAGTTATGAAGGATATCAGCTGACATTGGTACCTATACAGAGTATGGATGTGAGAGTAAGAAACATGACTTTGTAGGCTGCTGTTATCTCTGCATGTGTGGGTGGATCTTTGTGTACACATTTAATATTTCATCAGTATACAAGATAACAACATAGTCAGCTACATAGTTCATCACAAGTCCATGAGAATAATATTTGGTGTACAAAGTTGAGCTTTACAGTTAATGTGAGCCAGACAAGGGTAACCATTTTATAGCTAATCTATAGTATGCATGCTAGACAAGGAATAAGGCAGGAACTAATAATGTTTTCCTAAATAAGTATTCTTTTCCTTGTTTCACAATGAATACCAAATCCATTATTCAGTTTCTATTAGTTTTACATTGTGTAGTGTGGTCAGAACCAGAATGCAAACCATCATTGAGACAATACATAAACGAGTCCTCATACAATCATGCACAATCTGTGTGAGCTATATAGTGTTCAAGTGACAAGTACAAGCATATGTACATGTAGATTAATTACAAAGAACTGAAATCAGTTTGGGGAGGGGAACCACTCTCACAGTAATCCCAGCCCAAGTTATAATTATTGTTTGGAAAGCTTTTAAGGGGAAGTCATTAGACTAACTACTATACTGTCTGTTGAAACACTTATGACCAGGATCAAGATTCAATCAAGCGATCAAGAGGCTTTTCTACAATGAATCAAGCAATCCAGATGTTCAGAAAAGTGGTGATCAAGCACCTTTGAAAATGAGCTAACTTTAAGCAACACAAAACTTTTATAGTTGACGATCAAGGTGGCATCAAGTAATCAAAGGAAAATTTTTATGATCAAAAATTCTTGATCCCAGTCACAATGCGGAGGTATATATAGGATGTAGTGGACATAATAAGCATTGTTTGTTTATTCCACAAATTAACACTAACATTGGGAAAAACGGATTTTTATCGTGGAGCAGTGATTTGGACTAACTTACCCCCTGCATTGTGTGGAATAAATGGTCCATTGGATTTTAAATCTACTTTTAAGAAATTGTATTGTTAATTTTTTTGCACTTTCCATGTGTTGTATTCCATTATTAATGATGTGTTTTGTATATGTTTTGTTGCTTTGTTGTGTTTGTAATTTGGTTTCTTATTGTATGCTATTGTAGGGCACTGCTGAAAAACAGTTCTTCTAACTGATGCCAGTCTCCTGTTAAATCACTAGATAGTACCCTATCAATATAAGACATACCCTATCTATGCTTGCATCACTAGAGTGTTATAACTTCTTCACACAGGTGGCTCATCTGAAGTCCCATGGCATTGACCAGTCTACAAGTACTGAAACCCATTATAAAATGAGAGAATGTAATACATTAAGTAGTGTCGAGTGCCAGACGGTTTGTGTGGGGGCGGCAAATAAACCGTCTGGTCACTATTGCACACATTCCGGGACCACTGCCAGAATGTTGGCAGAGCCAATCAGATCGCTTTGCGGACTCTGTAATGAAACAAACACTAATAATTCAAATTCTTAGTGTAATAAAGAACAGAATCTCGGCAACAGATTACTTTTTTAAAAGTTTAACAATGCCATGGGTTTAGGATCTTTGTTTTCCTAGTACAGGGCTCTTAAAAGCATTGGTATAAGAACGATTATGGTTCACTACAGATTTGTGAAATGGCGGAATTGTAGAGGAAGATGTTCAGCAACGTTTCGAATACGTCACCAGGACATTACCAGTACAATTATCGTCTTAGTCTGCTCACAGAGGTGATTGGAACGATTATTACATCATCCTTGGCACAAAACAATACCGTGATGTAATCTAATTGCATTCCAGTGAGTTCACAGAATGTGTGCAACAGTGACCAGATGGTTTATTTGCCACCCCCACACAAACCATCTGGCACACGAGACTACATTAAGTACATATGCATGCATGGCAGACTGGCTCAAAAATGAAACCAGTGTGGGCATGGTAAGGGTGAAAGTACATAAATATAATGCTACCTCTAATTATAAGTTACAAGATTCAGAGTTTAAGCAGGGTACACACACACACACACACACACACACACACACACACACACACATGTGCACACACACACACACACACACACATGTGCACACACACACACACACACACACACACACGCACACGCACACACACACAACACACATGTGCAGACACACGCACACACACACATGTGCACACACACATGTGCGCACACACACAACACACACACACAACACACACATGTGCACACACACATGTGCACACACACACACACACACACACACAACACACACATGTGCACACACACACACACACACACACACACGTGCACACACACACACACACACGTGCACACACACACACACACACACGTGCACACACACACACGTGCACACACACACACACACACGTGCACACACACACACACACACACGTGCACACACACACACGTGCACACACACACACGTGCACACACACACACGTGCACACACACACACGTGCACACACACACACGTGCACACACACACACGTGCACACACACACACGTGCACACACACACACACACACACACACACACACACACACACACACACTCCCTGTTGCTGGTTCGTGCCAGAAATATCTTTTGAGATGCTGTGATGCAAATCTTTGAGCTACTGTCTAAAATTTGAGTCTCACTGATGCTTTTTTTGATATTGGTAAATCTTGAGCAATAAAATGGAGGACATTCAAAGTGCGTTCTACTCCACACAGTAATTATACAGTTATACCTGCTTTGCTTGTCCATTAGTCTGGCGTGGCCGACCTGCGCACTACGCGCGCGGGTCGGCTACGTCAGACTACTTGTCCATATGGCTTGTCTCGCTGGATCCATGTGACTAGTACTTTTTTTTTTCGTGACCAGTACTTCATCCCCGGCCTCGACTTGCTATCCCAGCTCGATCCCAGTCACCCCATCTGATGTGGCCTCTAGATTAGCTTCATTGGAAAGGTGGGTATTTCCCGTGACTATAAGGATGTGCTCACGTGAGGATGATTATCTGTGCAGATAAAATTCGTGCACAACAGCGAAGCACAAAGAAACTCGAGAGGTAATTGGTCGAGTTTGATGTTGTAAGTGAATAGTCTAGGTGAGCAACTAATGCTTAAGCGTGTACTGTTTGTATATTCTACATTGTCGCCTGAGGTAAAACGCGACAGGCGCGTGATGTTCAGTCGTGTACGAGGTCGTGTATAGTTGGCTAGGGCAAAATGTGTTGTTAAACACTGAATGCCGCTGGTAGATGTTTCATTTCCTTTACCTAACTGTTTACTGGTCTAGTGTGGAATCAAATGTGGTATCTCGCCCTATGCCCATGGCTAGTCTCGCGTGCCAGACGGTTTGTGTGGGGGCGGTAAATTTGCCGCCCCCACACAAACCGTCTGGCACGCGAGACTAGCCCATGGCGTGGGTATGGCCTGAGAGCCTAGACCACATGTATGAGTTGTATGTATGCTACTCACTTTCAGTATGTGTTGACAGTTTCATTTATAGTATTGGTGTGTGCTGCCTCGTCTGATTATCTAATGATAGATGATGGCTCGCCAATTTACACCTCAGGAGAGACTACGTGATTTCTTATTAAAGGGAGATGTGTCCGCAGCGACCATAGATACACTTCGTAACTTTTTAATAAAATACGAGCCAACCCAACGTAAGAAGATAATCAATGCTCCACTGGCAAGACTTTACAACAGGACATCAGTGCACATTGCTGCAGACAAAGGGCTGACACCATTTCTACGTATTCTTTTAACACATGGAGGTAAGAACTAGTATGTCATTTGTGAGCTACTAGTGGTATGTGTACTAAAGTGCATATAGCTTCTACTAGGAATAATCATTTTAATGTTTCCTTTCCTCTTGCAGGAAACCCTAACGTAGAGTCAGCTCTTCCAGATCTTAAACAAGTTAGTGTTTGTGTTGTACTGAAGTTTAGGGTTTACCAGTAAACAGTTGTGTGTCTGTGTACACGTGCTTGCTATTCATATACATATTGAATGTTCCATGTACAGTATTGAAAAAGATTTTAACAAAATACTTGTAATGGTAGCCAGCTAGGGTGACTTATAATTCCCCAAAAAATAATATTCCCAAAGTGATGAATTTCCTTATGTCACAGAAGAAGGTTACTTGATACCACTCAAATACAATTCAACATGTCTTGGAGGTGAAATCATTGTATATTTTGTGGTCAACTGTTGTAGTGTTCGTGTTACATGTATGTGTACCCCTCTAGCAGGGAATAGCTAGTGCTTTGAACTTTTTCGAGGTTTAGCAATCAATCATTTAACCAATCAACGACAAAACACAATGTTCTTGATCTATTGTATAAGGTTTGTTTGTCCTGATCAGAAGTAAACTGTAGCATTTTAACAGGGGGGGTAGGCCAAGCCCACGTGCGATGCCAATAATCGTAGCGTATGCCTTCGTTGCTCAGCACTGAACTGTACATTTGAGAAGTTGCTGTATATTCTATTTATACCTATTGATTTGTGGTGTGATAATTTATCTCCACTGGAATAACGGATTTTTTCGTCGCGCCCCATCGCGCCCCAACTGTAAGTAGACTTTCTAGTGCATCGTGTATTAATTAGAATACTGAGGTATTAGCATGTCAGAACCACTCAGTACTCCGGACCGATTAACTTCTATGCTTGATATAACTGAAACTATGAATGCTTTAAGTGAAATGCAATTGTTAGAAAGTCCAAAATCAACTCAGTTGACCAAGTCTTCACGGTCAAGACTAAGAGCAGGAACAAAAGGAAGAACACTCTTTTCAGTGGAACCAACTGAGAAAGTTAATTGGACAGATAATGAAGCCTATGCCTTAGTGCTGTTCATGATGCTATACACAGATGGGAAGCGCTGAGTGGTGCACAAAGACATGAAATTTTGGAACGATGCAGGCATTTTTGTTCAGAGATATTCAGGGACTTCACATTGTCGAACTGGTAAGATTTGCAATTCATAAATTAAATGAAGTGGTTAACAGTGCATCTTGCAGGTGCTTCTTGTAGGTTAAGAGTCACCAAGATTCTGACCAAGCAGTTTGAATCTCCTGCAGTAGCTGAAAAGCATTACATTGCTATACTTGCAGCTAACACTGTAACTAAAACAGCGTCAGTTCAGCAGCATTTACCAACTACTACAGTTCAGCATTTGACAACGAGTACTTCAGTTCAGCATTTGACAACCACCACTTCTGTTCAGCATTTACCAATGACTACTTCAGCTCAAAATTTGACAAATAATTTAACAACGACTACTTCTGCTCAGCATCTTCCAATGACTACTTCAGTCCAGGATTTGACAATGACTACTTCAGCCCAGACATCAGTGACTGCGCATGCACCAGTCCAGATGCAGCATTTGCTTTTAGCTCCTACATCAGTTTCTAACTCAGCTCCTACAGTGGTTTCTAACTCGGCTCCTACAGTGGTTTCTAACTCGGCTCCTACAGTGGTTTCTAACTCGGCTCCTACAGTGGTTTCTAACTCAAAGGATTTGATCAAAGGATTTGAAGCAAAGGGTGTGATGTTCAAGACATATATGTACATACCGGAAAAGCATCCGGAGACGAATGAAATTTTTTATGAACGCGAAGATGAAGCCCACCTGATTAAAGTAACTTAGTAAATGACTTTATAACTATTACACTGTAATGTAAATGTAGCGTATTGCAAGTCACACAAGAAATGGGGGACCAGCTAAATTAAAGTTGCAGAGATATGTAGAAGCACTGAATGACTCAAGTTCTGGGTTAACCTATCCAGCATTTGTTGGGTCAAGGAAACAATCTGTAGTGGATGCTGAACGGTTGTTTAGTCCCAAGTTGGCCTTATTTATGGAGAAAAGAGGGTATGATTTTGAAGCTAGATATATTAGGATGGTGTGGAACTGGAGGAGAGCAAGTGATGAGCATGGCCTCACTAGCTTACAAAGATGTAGGTACAATTATGAGTTGCTCAACTTTATCCTGGAGGATTTGATGCCGTGGTATAGAGAATCCTACGATTTTAGTCTCTTGGAAGTGAACAGGTAATTAACAGCAATATTTTAGTCTTTATTCAATGGACTTGTATCAATTTAGGAGCATAAGCAATGTTTTGGGGTTTTCCAGGGAGACATTGGTAGCAGTTACCACCAACATTGAAGGAAGGGAACATCTTCGACGAGAACGCATTAATAGCAGCTGTCCTTTGGAAAATCCAAGAGCAGCTAGTACAGATGATGTTGAATGCTTCTTTAGCATGATGAGGGATGCAATCGGACAGAACTTCACCACCAAGGAGGTCAAATATGGAATGTGGAAGATCATGTCTCAGTTTTCAAAGCGTATTAACCCTGATCTTCCATTTTATTATTATACATCTGCTCACCATCGATACTATGAAGGTGCTCATCCTGACTTTGACAAGCCCCCACTGAAACAGCCAAAGGAGAAAAGAGCACCCAGAAGGGAACAACCTGCTGCGTTTGGTCCCAGGCGTGCAACCATGCCTGTTAGAGGGACTTTAGCTGTTAGACCAAAGTTTCACAATGTGCCTTTGGAACTACCCCCACCACCCAATGCTCCCATTGTACTCCATGAACATTCCTATGGCGCAACATTCTGATCATTCTTAAAGTTGATTATGTTAATGAATATTATTACAATCAAATATGTATACAAAGCACTGCATGATTACAGAAACCATCAATTGCAACTACTAGCACATCTGTGCACTTCTGTCCCCCACGCTCCATACTTTGTGATGTTGATCCCTGCATATAATCCTGGACCAGACCGTCCAAACCTTGATTTATATTTGGCCCACTTAAAGGGTACTTGAGTAATTATGCCAGCTCTTCTTGCCTCATGTACAGCATCCCGTGCTTCTTTAACAACATACCCAATTCTTTTCCATTTGTTATTGACCCAGCATTTAAATGCGATTGCCTTTGAATCGTGAGGATTTTCTTCTTCAGGGAATACATTGACTGGTACTGCCTCACCTTGATCCAACAATTCACTAACTACTTCTAATGTGTCCTGTGAAGAAGTACGGTGTTGGCAACCGATGCACTTGAATGTCACTGTAGACTGTACCACTGTACTACATTGTGTGGCATCCGAGTCTGTATTAGAATTTAATGAATTGGAGCTGTTCGCAATTGAATTTGTTTCGGACACATGTGTTATATTGTCGTCATATGATTCCTCCCATTCCCAAATCACTATCACCCCCTGTGGTGGGAAATGAAGGTTCTCTGTTACAATCCTCTTACTAAAATCACTTTCCTACAAGACATCACAAAATTTGTTGAACTATATTACCAAGCTATTGTACTAACAACATACTATTATCCTTAAAGTATATACACGTACAGTATTCAAGTGATTATTGTAATCACTAACCTTAACAACTGTAAGATCCTTAAGAAGTATGGAAGTAGGGTATGAGCGGCACAAAGAAATGTCATTTTTAATGAATAAATCATAAGTTTCTTCCTCTGGTCCAATTTTTCCGAATCCTTTTACCTTTATATGTTGTAATTCAACACCAAGAACGTCAAATCCAGGCAACACATACAAGAATTTCTCCCCAGCTGACAAAATTCCCACGGGTTCTTCATCTTCCATCAACTCCTGGGCAATGTTGGAATACCTGAAAGACGGGATAGTTAGATACACTCCCATACTGTTTTGATCCCAGGGACCACGTGGATCAGCACCAGGATCGCCGCCAGCAGCCATCCCGCACTGATGAAAACGAACACGAGTAGCACGTGTAAACACGTGGATAGTGCTTTGGAATGTGTAAAATGCAATTAAAATCTTCATAGTAATTATATGACGAGGATGATTTCGTCATCAACGCGTCATGACCTACCCCCCCCCCCCTGGCATTTTAACATTCAAGGGTCCAGTCCAGTGTTTGTACCTCCCCAGTCTACTATGTACTGAATTTCTTGTGTCTACTTCTTGTTGACACAAAATATATTGCAATTGACTGAACCTTTAAAAGACAACTATAGATTCAGATTTGAGTTTAACAATGGTAAGTTATGGCTCTTGGCTTCTTTTGTCATCCATGTCTCTAAGATATAGTGGATGTCATTATAGGAGGTATTGTTATACGATAGCATTATGATGGGAGGTAGCTATGGGATACCACTAGTGTGTTAGCTGGTAACCTGTAATCACCATTGTGAATCACAAGTGTAGAGAAAAATTAGAAACTTTAGGGATGCATGGGGGATACGACAAGACCACATCAAATTGTGGATGCGCAGTGACGTTGCACAAGTACTGAAAGTATTTCATGTGAGCTGAATGGACCCTGTACAAAAAGCAGAGGAAGCGGCTTAATGGGGCTTGATGCATATTTTAATTTTGTTGATTGATGATGGGAGAAATGATAGAATAATTAGATTTACAATGATGACAATGTGTAGTGGTCATGACTTTCACATCAACAGTAACAGTGGTCATCAATGATTACAATACAATCGTTGTACACGTAATATGGCTGACTAAGGTAGTACAACTATGTTTTGTAATTGTTAGCACTTTGTAGTGCATGCTTGTCCTATCCCTGATAGCAATGAAACAAGGGAGGTCATCTTCTGTAGCTATGGTAGTGGACATTTATTTTCTACTTTAGCCTGTCAATAGTAAAGCCATGGTTGGAGTATAAGTGTCAACTAGCATAGCTACAGGTGTAAATTACTTCATTGATTTTTATTTCTAATTTTTTCTTACACTTTTGTACACTTGTTTGTTTGCTGTTACTCATACTGTATGAATGCCCTAGACCAGTGTAGACTTTTGGCCATGCCTGGACACTAGGCAAGCAAGCCATTCAGTCATGCAACACACATACACACGTCCATCTTCATATAAACATCAACATAGCACTTTTAAAAATGTGCTGTGTCTGTACATAAATACAGCTGTTTTACTCGATGCGAACTCTAGCTAGCTCTTCGCCTTCTTAATCCATGCATGCATGTGTCTTAATACCAGGCTAGGGCTTGAATTGAAGCACGAGGTGCTTATGCTTATAGTGTGATGACTGCACTGGCCAATTGCTGACTGTAAAGTTTCAGTTGTTTATGTTGAGTAGTTTTGGAGTTAATATAGAGCAATTTTCTACTTCTACAATTTTGTAGTTTCATAGCAATTATGTGGGCTTACCTAACCAACACTGCCAAGCTGTTATGAAGGGAAAGTGAGGTTTATATATGGGTGATAAGTTTTGGGAAAGAAAGCTAAAAATCCCTACTATACAGTACTACTGTATCATATGTTAGTGTGCAGTGTAGTGTGTCAGTAGTTCTTGTGTGACAACAATATTAAAGTGGAAGTCAGGTATACAATGCAGTCAACAATTTGAACCAATCAGATTGCCTCTTTGTAAACTTCATTACATCGTTTAAGCATGCAAGTAATTTCCAGTTCATCATGTGTAAGAGCTATGCTGAATCTGGTGACTTTCAATAGATTTGCTTACATGTGTCAACACACAGCATGAAGGTGTACAGAAGATCTTCCTCTTGCTTATACAATATACTAATTGCAGTAATGTATTGTCCATGACTAAATCCTTATGAGTGATGTGATCAGCTTTGATCAGAATTAATCAGTCATCTCAGGAATGTTTTTTCAGTGTCATTATGTCCCTTTGATCTTATATAGGGAGAAAGTACTACTGTTACTGTCTTTGGCTGCTGCCACATACATACTGTAGAATGCACGATAAAACTCTGCGATGTTCGTCAGAATTTTTCATGAACATTCATGAAGGCTCTACACAAATTGTGAATATGTGAGGTGTTCATTGGTAGAGCAAAAAAAGTTTTTTTGTACCTCATACCATAACATGTCAGCAAAAGACTATAATGCACTGTACTTAGACTCTATTTAGGCTGTTTTGGGTGGATAATAAATTTCTAATATACTCCACCTTGTTTTCTAACATACTCCACACCTTCATGCACTATATAATATATGCTCAAAATCTAGGTTTATCCTATCGCTATGCATTGTTCACGTGCAGTGATTTAACAAGCGCTATTATTTTGTCACGTGAGGATGCATAGTTGCCATGGTGCTAGTATTTTTGCAAGAAAACCATCCGGTTTTGCCAAGCCTACAGCAGAAACAGCCATGGATGAGGTAAGTAATCTGAGTGTAATGTGAAATAGAGTCTAAAGCAGTTATACGGGCACAATGTGGAGTCTATAAAATTTATAAACCCTCAGGCCCTTAGTAGTGCCCTCGCTTCGCTTGTGTGTTACAGCCTGGGCCTTCGGGTTTAAAAATTTCATAGACTCCACATTGTGCCCGTATAACTACTATATATACCATTGAGTCTGTTAACTTTCTATTGTAAACTACAAGTACATGTAAGTTGTGTCCCTTGAATTGTTTATGTTGTCAATAAAGTGCGAGCAGAAAAACATTGGTATGGTTGTATTGTACTCCTGCAGACACCACTACATCTGGCTGCCAAGGGTGGGTACTGGCAGTGTATGGATGTGTTGCTGGAGTATGGGGCTAAACTGAATGTGGAGGACATGCAGAGGAGGACACCTCGGGACCACATACGAGGGAGACCAAAGTGTACTCTTGTAGTGACCCATCACATTGGTGAGTGTATTTTGTTGCTCTCTATCTGTAGTATGTTTATATGTGTGTAGTTTTGTATGTGATGAACACAAGACAAGCAAATGCTATCTAGATGTCAGTATGCACACTCACACACACACACACACACACACACACACACACACACACACACACACACACACACACACACACACACACACACACACACACTACACACACACACACACACTACACACACACACTACACACACTACACACACACTACACACACACACACATACACACACACACACACACACACATACACACACACACACACACACACATACACACACACACACACACACACTAATGTACCTTCTTGTTTACTTTTGATATACCCATAAGTACTGTATACTCTATACAGTAATCACATTTATATGAACTGCTTTTTGTAGCAAAGTATTCTATTCCACAGCGGAGTAGAACTGAAGAAGAGACAGTAAAATGTAAGTTGTCATCACCATGGCAACATGTAATCCACTACTACTATTGTATAGCTCTACATGAAATGGTGTCTGAGGAAGAAGACATCTTTGAGCAGTTTCAAGAGGCCTATTCTCCTTTGTTTCAGCACCACCAAGACTTAGCTGCTCGTTGGTTAGATTTGGGAAATATTACTTTACTATACAGGTAATGCTAGAGTAACTGTGTTCTTCAGGTACTGTTGCGTTTTACAATAGGGCTTGTAGTTATAACTGTGAGAGAATAGTTAAGTTCTTGTTGGATTGTTCTGATCAGACTCCATTACCTAACCTTGGTCGTGGTGACACTCCTCTCCACATCGCCTGCAAACAAAGCAACACACGACTAGTTGAGCTATTGTTGGATCATTCTCCAAAACTTGCCCTCATTAGTGACACGATGATGGATAAGCGTCACTCACCACTGCACACTGTGTGCCTGGAGAACGGCAATAAGCAGATTGTTGAAATAATCCTTGGCAAGATATCTTTCTTGCTTGACACAGAGGAATATAGTGAAGATTCTCCATTAGATTTAAATGTCCGTGATGCTGATGGGTGTACAGCATTGTATCGTGCTTGCTATTTTGGTTATGAGGAAGTTGTGTCAATGTTGTTGAAATTTCAGCCCAAGTCTAACAATTATCGGCCATTTAATTTGAGTGTTTCCTCCTTGAAACGTCGGACCCCGCTTCATGTAGCTGTCAAGTTTAACCATATTTCCACATTGGAAGTCTTACTCAACCACATCAAAAATGATAAAAAGAATTCTACAGACAATTTAGTAAATTTACAAGGATATCCTTCAACTGACACTAAAAAACGTGTTCTGCAGTTTGTCCCACATAAGAAAATATCAGCCAAACCATCTATTGCTAGTATGTCTTCTCAAACCAGCGCAGCAAGTTGTAGTGATGCATTCAGCATCATCTCTGAAGATGAGGACATGGAGCAGATCCCAAGAGTGTCTTCCATCAGTAGTGGCCGCTCATTAATTGGTAAGTCATCAGTCTCCGAACTATTTACAAGAACTATCACCTCCAATCCATCAGTCAAGAAAAGAATCCGAAGTTCTACAGATTTTACTGAAAATGTTGATGTTCCAGAGTCTCTTTACATTACAAAAGATGGAACTTTTCTGAGTCAGCATAAGCCACCAAATGCTATTGATTTTGATGAAGTGTTGTTGACTCCTCTAGCTGAGGCATGTGCCTGGGGACACTCACAAGCTGTGGACATGTTGTTGGCTGCTGGAGCTCTTGACGTGGATGGTATGGCTATCCGATTGGCACAGCTAACAAAAAATCACGTTCTTGCTTACAACATCATTCGACATCACTGCAAATTGTTGGTGGAGAGCATTGTCCAGCCTTCT
The DNA here is from genome assembly GCF_963678975.1 of Dysidea avara. Classification (NCBI taxonomy): domain Eukaryota; kingdom Metazoa; phylum Porifera; class Demospongiae; order Dictyoceratida; family Dysideidae; genus Dysidea; species Dysidea avara. The sequence goes on along the minus strand of NC_089274.1, from coordinate 1,236,929 downwards.
TCATATGCACTGACAGTGGAGTGGAATGGAATGAAGTTATCAGAGGTGTCTGGTAAGTGGTTTACAAAGGATTCCAGTTTTTGTCCTGCAAGTGCAGAAGATGATGATAACAATATTGTGCTAATGGCATCACTGCCAACTGAAGTGGAGGCTTTTAAGCTCACAAGTGTAATACTAAAGAAGAACAATCTTACATCATTACCAGTAGAATTGTTCCAGCTACCAAACCTTGTCACTTTAGATGCATCATACAACCATATAGCGTCACTTACTCCACTGATTTCTTCTCCTTTACAGGATATTAACCTCAGTAACAACAAGCTTATTGAACTGCCCATATCACTCTGGAATTTACCACACTTGAAGTGTATTGAGCTGCAGAAGAATATCTTACAGTCATTGGGGGAGGAAGATAATGCTGATATCACTAAGTTATCTGAGTCACTGACTACAGTGGACATCTCATGGAATCAGTTAGAGATTTTGCCTTCATTTGTTCTGGACCTTCCTTCTTTAGAGGAGTTGAATGCGTCACACAATGAACTAACCAAGTTGCCAGCTAATCTGTGGGAGTGCTTGTCATTGAAGGAATTGAATCTTTCTAACAATGTGTTGTTTGAGTTACCAAGTTGTGAACCACAATCATCTCTGATGTCATCATTGCCATCAGATAAACAAACATCTTTTGCTGCCGTGCAATATGGCAGGAGAGTGGTTGGTGCTAAGGCACACTTAGAAGCTAACTTTGATAAATTTCGCAACCGTTCGACTGTGTTAAGAAGGAGAAGGACTTCAGTCAGGTTTGTGAAAGCACTTGAAACACCGCAAGAAGCCTATTCTGAGGAGTACATTACTCATAATGAGAACTGTTGTGGTGTAGAAAAGATCAACCTTAGCAGAAACAAGCTAACAATGTTCCCTGATGCATTGCCCTGCCTGGCTCCACTGCTAGCGGAGCTGGATATTTCTCATAATGAGATAACAGAAATTGATGTATCCTGTTTGCCACCAATGATGCGGAAGCTCCTAGCATCTCATAACAAGATCAACAAGTTAGGTACCATCATTGATCGTAAGCTAAAGGATTACATGATACGCCATTGTCGTATGATACACAGTGAACAGAAGCAGGATTGTCGCCATCGTACTCACAAAGAGATGAAAAACCTCAGTACTATTGATCTGTCTTGTAACATGTTGGAGATCTTTCAGTTGATGAAGTCATCTGGATATGTATCTGTCAGAGATGCAGGGTCACTACGACGACATATGGGTCTTAGTCAATTGGACTTGCTGTACCCTCAACTGGAGAATCTCAGATTGTATAACAACAACCTAAAAGGCTGCTTCAGTCATGACATCGGATTTCTATCACAATTAAAGAGTATCACTCTTGGCTCTAATCCAGAGCTTGAAGCACTGCCAATGGAATTTGCATACTTCAAAAAGTGTCCTGGCTTCACTCAGTTATCCTGGAATGACTTGCCCAAACTGCGGGATCCTCCACCTGAGTGCAAAGGAATGGCACTGCGTCCACTGCTCTCCTATATGAGCTCAAGACTGAAAAAGTAAGTCAGTAACTTTACCATATATGGTAGTGTTTCTGTAATATAGTGACCACTGTGACCAAAGCACCTGCTTCATTAAACATGATGCTGAGCTGAAATAGTGTAAATTGACACTATAAAGCTTAATAACGGTCACACTAGAGCTGAGCAGTAATATAACTATCACAATCACAATCACAATTTGATAGTAACTTTTATTATTATTTATTACAATATTACTAGCAGTTACCAACAATACTCAGCCTTGCTTTTAACAATGTATAATCCAATTACACACATCACATATTCTAGTTGTTATTGTGTTATCTCTGTATTATTTTGTAGTCCACACTTGAGCTCTTTGACAGTTTCCTCACTATGATGTTTGTTTCTGTTATCCATGTTTTTGACTAAGCGCGGTTGTACATAATTTATCATAATAGTACAATTGTATACAGTGTACTAACAGTATACTAACATTATTATTCACTATCACTCTAGGTCACACTACCAATGACTCTAATAGTTTCATCTACTAAATTTTTGTTTGCACTCTTAATACATATAATATGTTTTCTGCTGTGTAAAGGGGTTGATTTCTGTTGATCTCTGTATAAAGGGGTTGATCTCTGTTGATCTCTGTATAAAGGGGTTGATTTCTGTGACACTAATGCATGTATACGTATGTAGGTTAATCAGAATACCTTAGCTCATCAAACATTTATATTATATATACAAATGGTGGGATGTGTATTTGATTTTACGTTTTACTGTAATATTAGATCAGTGTTCTATCGGTATATCAAGTTGATTGTGGTTGGGTGTGGGGAGAGAGGAAAGACCACACTACTTCGTAGATTGAGGGGATTACCTTTTGAAGGAACGGGACGTACAATTGGCATTGACATTGAGAAGTGGACGTATCCAACCAGCCCCTCTCACAAACAGCAACCAATCACATTCATGACGTGGGACTTTGCTGGTCAAGTAAGTGTTACCATGGTGATATCAGACAGTTCATAATAGGATCTGTGACATCACTCATTTCTCAAATTGTTTTTATTAATAGGATCTGTGACATAACTCATTTCTCTAATCCTTTTTATTACGTCACTTTTATCTATACAGCCAAAGGAATGTACTGGTGAAGTTTCAGCTTCATCTTCATATCTACATAATTATGTTTAGAACTTTTGGAGTTGCAGCACTACAAAATATGTAGGAACAACAGAAACATGTAGGAAAGTAAAATGGTTATAACTTACGAATGCAATGATATACGGAGCGCAGACTTGTACCATATTGTATTTGCCGTGAAATAGGCCAATCCAGTGCTTGTTCTTTCATTACAGACAAGACAAAAGCATTGGAGAAAAATTACCAGCACTCCATCTTCCTGATGAAACACTAAATGTTGGATTATTTGTACTCGTTGAGTTTATTGTGGGTAGCCCGGAGAAACATTTTATTATGCTCACAGCCTGGTCCCATGCACAGATTCTTCATACTTAGTAGGTGTCTACCAGACTTGGTCTATGGTGAAAGGCTCAATTGTTGGCCACTGTCCAGCTAGACTAACACCACAAATTCGTCTAACTTCACGTTTCTTGTGTGGAAACTTGTTCAAAACCTTAATACTGAATAAGTATACAATGGAAGAGTTCATCAGTGACACTATTTAGCTTTTGCGTGTGACATGTTAACAGTATTGGTTAGGAACTAGCCCAAATTTGTAGTGCGATCTGAAATGCTTCTGATAAGCTTCAATGGAGATTTTAAAACAGAATTTTCTGATACTAAGTAATCCCTTCAGACAAGCATAATTGAATAATGGCTAACACTATGGGCTTAATTTTGTTGCTATTTGACATTGCTTTGGCCCAATACATATCTTTTTGCCAACTGCAGCAGTTATAGTGCATGTGTTATGGAATCCAATTCTTTTCAATTTGCTTTGTGATGGTGTTTCAATGACTTGGCATTTTACAAGCTAATAGGAATCATTACAATAAAAAGTGATGCAGATCGTCACCTGAAGTACGAAAAACTTTAATGTCTACTTTAGCCCATACAAGCTCCAATTTTTCCATATCCTCACACTTACATACAAGTTTCTTTATGCACTGTAATGTATATTGGTTCCTTGTGCAATTCACAGGATATCTACAGCACTACACATCAGTGTTTTTACTCACGGCGTTCACTGTACCTTGCCTTGTATCGGTTGAATGATGAAGGAGGGGTGGATGAGCTGGATTCATGGCTGAGAAATATTAAGGTATTGTGATGCTAGTGAGTTGATGGAAGGTGCTAAATTTTGTGTTATCTTCCAGTTAAGAGCTCCTGACTCCCCAGTCATTGTTATAGGGACACACCTTGATCAAGTAACAAAGCAGATAGCTGCTGAGAGTGAGGCTCGTGTTAAAGAACGGTACAATGATTCCAGACTTTATCCTACCCTTGTGGAGGTATGCAGTATCAGCTGTACCCAAAAGGGGAGCATCTTTCGGAATAGCAGTATCGATCATCTTCGTGGAACTATCTATAGAGTAGCAACTCATCTTAAAGTGGCCCATGATGGCTTTAAATGTTAGTTTAATAATAGGTACTTGTGTAACACAGTGACAACACAGTCTGTCTGTCTGCCGTAACACTGGTATTTGTCAGTTTGCATGGCATTGTCTGCACAAACAGTCAGAGATGGGGTAACGCGTTACGTAATATAACGCGTTACATAATATATATTACAATTCACGATTCTGAGTAATATAACGCATTACTTTAGGAAATGCAGTAATATAACTTTAAGTTACTTTAGGAAACTATAAGTCGTTACTAGTAACGGCAAAAGTAATATTATTACGTAACGAGGAGGTAGAAGCGAAAAGTAACGAGTAACTTTACTGAGATGTAACGAGTGATTTTACAAGTAACGATGAGCAAGTAACACATTATAAATGGATTTTACTGCCAATTATCCATTCTACCATCAATTAATCACCTTAATCCATTAGCCTTTCATCTATAATGGTGCTCAGGTGTTGCATGTACGCGTCACTGATGTGCATCACGTGACTGCATGTGGTTTATATGTTAACTTTAACTTAGCTGTCTTAATAAAAAAGTAACTTAGCATGAATATAAAATAGTAACTTAATATTTGTAGCTAATATTATTAAGTTACTCTTTATTCTAAGTAATATGTAACTGTAATATATCATACTAATATGTAACTGTAATATATCATACTGATATAGAAGTAATATGTAATATATTACTTTCATGAAGTAACTTCCCCAACTCTGCAAACAGTAATTTAGATGATATAACGAGCTACACTGACAACATAAGCACCTGCTTATGTTACAATAATTAGCACAAACAAGAACAATCACATTTGATATACAAATCAAAAAAATAAAAATAAAAAATCTGTTGATGCTTCTTCCTAGGTTGCTACAGCTTGGACAGCTCGGGTTCTTTCCTCTAATCCTCAGATATTGTAGTACTCCTTATAATCGATGATTTTGTTATTTCATTGAGCCAGAACTTCCCTTCACTGCTTGCACAGAATGTTAAGTTACTTCCTTACCTGCTATGTTTTATGTTTAAGCCAGAAGCAATGATATTGTTGAAAGATGCATTTCAAGGATATAGTTTGCAGTCCTTCCACATGTAGCGTATGCTACACAACATTTATAGCACTTCTGTGTATTTTCAAGTTTTAAATAAATTTCAAGTATATTCAAACACTTCAATCAAAAAGTGCTCTCAAACAGACTAAGCCTATTCATTTTCATGGTCACTTACTCTCAGTGGACAAATTACTTTAATAGAACGATCACTTGTACTGTTTGTCATGAATAATTTGAGGGTCAGTGTGGGGCAGTTACCTTCCCATAGCCTTACCTGTTAACTTGCACTTGTCTGAAGGCAGCATGCAGGGAGGCAGTTAGTCAGTGAAACATTCCACTGAATAAAAAGATTTGAAATTTTGTAGCCACCTATTGGGAGGCATACTGAAGCACGTTGGGCTTGGTTATACTAATACTGCTGAGGCTGGTTTCTGGTCAATTTTTTTATTTTTAGAAAGTGCCTACTGTAATTGCTGATATTTGTGTGGATGTTCTACTACTGAATGGACCCAGTACCAACCAACTAATTATTAATCCCTTGGGCTCCATATTACTCATATTTGCATTATTGCTTCTAATAACACTTTCGTTATATCATTCTACTACCCAATCAAAAGTTTCAATTTCCATTTAATCCACCTACATTTTTTAGACTCTTTGCTTAAATCCCACGTTATTACACTTTTTTTAAATAACAAATGTATCATTTGTATCAAACGTATCTACTGAATTCTTTTTCTTAGTGGCATATGATAAGGACATGGCAGAGGATCATCCTGAAGCTCTGTTCCAGCAGAAGATCCCGCAAGTCTACCTGGACCTTCAGGAAGCAGTCCGTAAGGTGATGGTGGAGATGAGAATCCAACAACAACCACCAGTGATGAGGAGTGAAGAGTTTAGGTAAATCATAGCCTCTCCAATGAAGAGTAGCAGTTATGCTCCTCTTGGCTAGTGTGGTTTAGGACTTTCTCCATAATAAAAATGTTGTTGTTCTACATCTAAAACTGGCACACTCAGACTCAAGCTTGGCTGTTGATCATATTAGCCAATGCTTTGATTAAAGTGTGCAACAGTAACTACTGTCTATTGCGACCCACCGAGTGCTACTGTGTGCTGCACTCTGTGGTACTAACTGAGACTAACATAACATTTGTACAATATACTGAACATGTATATAGTCTATCAAGTAGTAGAATATCTGTACAATGTCATTTCAGTATAATTAAGAGTTTAAAATGAACTCTTAGTACAATGCAATCATATTTAGATTCGGATTAAAATTTGAATTTTCACCTTGGGTTTATTATCAGCAGTAAATTTTAGTTTGGCAAGTCAACTGCTCCAGTTTGTCACTGCTCTAGTGCACTTAGTACTGTAAAATCCTGCAACAGCCTTTGATAGATTTGCACACCCCAGTGAAGTCCTGGGCTTGCCCAATTTTCACCCAAATTAACCTACAGGCATAGCAGGTTGACTGGCTTGCCTGAGATGTTTAACAAGTTGTGCATGTTATTATGTTAAGCTGTGATGTGTAGTGCAGTGCAGTGGCCTTCCTCACTCTAACTTCTGTTGTGTGTGAATTATAGTATAAATGACAGGCTTTATAGCTATTGATATTTTGTTGTTGTTGTTACTCTATAGGAAGAAGTTCCTTGAAGTTACAGAGGACGAGGAGGAATTGTCTGATGCTGTTCAGTACCTCCATCATCAAGGGACTCTGCTACACTTTACTGATCAGGCACTGAAGAATGTTTACTTCCTTGACCCTCAATGGTTGTGTGACATGATGTCTAGTGTGATCAGAGTTCCTCGTGCTGGAGAGGAGTCACTTGTAAATAATGGTATGTTGTGATTGGCTAGAACTACTGTTATATAAATTATACACAGATAATTTTAACTGTTATCCTATAGTTAGGACTGTATAGTGTATCCTATAGTAACTAGAGAGACCTGTTATATGATGTTGTTCTCTCTATGTAGGATTTGTGGAGATTAATGAGCTGGTGTCTCGGTCAAGATTGCTTGAGGATCTGAAGGATGAATGCATAAATCTACTGAGCAAGTTTGACATAGCTCTACGATTAGAGAATCATCTTCTCCTAGTTCCCTCCCTTTTGTCTCCTGATCCTCCGACTTCATTGCCAACAGTTAACATTAGTAATAGGCAAGTCAGTGATGTTGATAAGTTTATTGCTTATCCTCCACTCTGGAAGTTTTGGTTTACAGAATTCATTCCTAACGGATTCTGGCCTCGTCTAGTTTGCAGGCTCACTACTAACCACAGTATCAACAAGACACTCAAGTCATTGTTTGCTGTACTATTGATGGAGTCTCCTGGCTATCAGTCTTCTAAGGACGATGCCTTTCTACCATGGAGGTTGTGGAAGAGTGGTCTAGCTTTGGCCTACAAGGAGACGCTACTTCTGGAGGTGAAGGAGGCTGTAAACAAAACTGATCCCAGTGAAGATGTGACAACAGCAGAGAATTGTTCTTTCAGAATTGAAGCATGTGTCAATGTTCCTGGTTGGATTACTGTAGCAAGAAATTCTGGTACACCAAACAATGACCAGGATACTCCACCAGATGTTGCTGGGGATGCTACCTCCATAATGGTTGAGATTATAAAGCACATCACCTCACTGGCCACTGACTGGTTTCCTGGCATGTTTGTTGGTGATACTATTGAAGGACAAGTTCCCTGTTTTGTACCATGTTGGAAGTGTTGTTGTTGTTGTAAGAGCAGCTCTACCAATGATGGACAACAACCTGGATTAGAACAGGTTATACCATCCTTCTCACTCATGAGGGGTGATAGTACAGTGTATTGTTGGGGCTATGACACAATTATTATACCTGCCATCAAGAGGAAATCTCTCTGGTGTGATGCCCATGCATCATTCAATATTGAGCAACTAGCCCCAGAGTTGGTAGGTTTGTCATTTTCTATATGTGTTGTGATCTGAGGTATAGTCCGAAAAAAATTACTGTGGCTTCAGACTTCACGATGTTTTTTTACATGCAAGCTGCTTTTATTAACGATTTTGCTCACGTGGGTACATGTGGACAAACCATAGATAGGTAGATAGGCACATAGTAGGTACACAACAGACAGACAGACAGACAGACAGACAGACACACACACACACACACACACACACACACACACACACACACTTTTACAAACACAATTTCAGTAGACCAGGCGCGTTCCCACAGTAGGCACGCGCCTGGTTCAAAAATAGTTATCTTATTGTGTGCATGTGATTTTATAGAGTGTAGATCACAACACGTTTATATATGCTAGTCAAATTTAATGTAGTAAATTAGTGCTATGTGTTGTGTCCTTAGTATTTTAGAGATCTTGGGGACTACACCAGCTATCACCAGGAACCTCTCTGGATTGACACAGAGCATGAGCTTGGTAAAGGAGGATTTGGAGTAGTGTTGAAAGGAGAGCTAGGACATGAGGTGATGAGTTAAGTGTAGTGTGTAACACATGTGCTAAAGATCAATGAAGTAATACATGCACTGCATGAGATTGTAACAAAACAGCTGCTATGTATTGCTCATGTTCAAGACAATTCAAAACAAGAATTTTTATTTGTTTTGACTCTTATTTAAGATGTAATGATTTTTTAGTGACACATAAATGTTGTTAAATTACACTAGTGGATAATGGATCTGGATAAATTGAGGCTCTAGTAAATGTAAGTGGAGCAAAAACCACAAATAACTATTTAACTTCTTATATCTTGCTGTCCAGTGTAGTGCTTTTTAGAGTCAGTGACTGATTTGTTTGAACATTATTTCAGTTCTAAATTAAAATATTGTAGCATCAAACTGTACAGTAAGCTTTTGAGAGAGAGAGAGCCTATTCACAATAATTGGTAGTGTCCAAATAGGTGAAGTTCCAGTATGAAGTGATTTAACCAGGATGCGTTGATGGATGCATTCAGTTTTTGTTCTCTTTATCATGGTACCAATGCATTTGGAATTTCTATGTTAAGGAATCATGAAAGCTGTAGATGATACTTTTATGATTGTGTAGGATTGTGACAAGGAGCCAGTAGCCATCAAGGTGTTACTACCAGAAGCTGATCGCAAGCTACAAAACTCCAGCCTCAAAGAAGTGTTACAGTCAGCTAGTTCTGATCACCTGATACCACAGTCTTACCATGATGTGCGTCAGGAGGTGTCAATCCTCTCCAAACTTAACCATGACAATCTAACCAGATTGTGTGGAGTACGTACTACCCCCATCATCCAGGGAACCACATCCATGATCTGTCTGATGTTGGAACTGGCATCCAAACGTAGCCTCAGGGATGTACTGAAGCGATACAGGAATGCCAAGAGATTACTGGAGCCCATCACATTGAAGACCACTATTTGTCAGGTATAGCATTGCTATTGTGTTACTGTCTTATTCAAGTGCACGTTTAATGTGTTATTAACATGTTAGATATCATCAGGACTGGAGTACCTACACAGACATCAAATTGCTCACCTGGACATCAAGTCACCAAATGTGTTGGTCTGGGAGTTTCCACTACAGTTGAGTAGTCGACAAGATATACTGGAGCATGCCACTGAAGTGTTGGTGAAGATAGCTGATTATGGTACCAGTAGGATCTCCACTGTACATGGCATCATGGCCAATAATCCTACTGGAACTCCTGGATACATGGCACCTGAACTGTTCTCTCATCAGGGACAAGAGATTGCTCCTGACAAAGTGTGTAGTGTGTATAAACTAGTGACAGTATGTGTGTCTGTCACACGATGAAATGTGTCTGGTATGGTGGTATAAACTAGTGACAGTATGTGTGTCTGTCACACGATGTGGTACAGTGGTATAAACTAGTGACAGTATGTGTGTCTGTCACACGATGTGGTACAGTGGTATAAACTAGTGACAGTATGTGTGTCTGTCACACAATGTGGTACAGTGGTATAAACTAGTGACAGTATGTGTGTCTGTCACACGATGTGGTACAGTGGTATAAACCAGTGACAGTATGTGTGTCTGTCACACGATGTGGTACAGTGGTATAAACTAGTGACAGTATGTGTGTCTGTCACATGGTGTGGTACAGTGGTATATATAAACTAGTGACAGTATGTGTGTCTGTCACACGGTGTGGTACAGTGGTATATATAAACTAGTGACAGTATGTGTGTCTGTCATCCGATGTGGTACAGTGGTATAAACTAGTGACAGTATGTGTGTCTGTCACACGATGTGGTACAGTGGTATAAACTAGTGACAGTATGTGTGTCTGTCACACGGTGTGGTACAGTGGTATATTTTATAATGTGTGCTTGAATGATCTTACTAACATACATACATGTGTGTGTGGTTAGTAAAACATATCACAGTATGTACACGTTGACATGTTTGATCACTCTTGTTACATTGTAGGTGGATGTGTTTGCATTTGGAATGACCATATATGAGCTGCTCACAATGAGACCACCTTATGATGAACTACCTCGTAAGGATCCAGCTATCCTTCATAAAGCTGTTCGTGATGGTAGGAGACCTCGACTCACTGATAAGGTAATTATTTTACATGCGTGTATTGTAAAGCATGTCTATACCAGCCATTTTGATGAGAATACCCAAATGTTTATTTATCAAGTGTTCTGCTAAATGAAGCTACATGCTCCAGTGTTTGTACCTATGAGTTTACTACTCACTGTTAGTACACAAATACCTAGCCACCTCCACTATGCCTTCTGCCGTAGGGACCCATCACTTGCTCTTTTCGTGGAGCACTCTCCGAGTGGTCTACTGTCACTAGTGGTGTCCCACAGGGTAGTATGCTCGGTCCCATCTTATTTATTACATATGTCAACGACCTACCTGACTGTATACAGAGCTATTTGGGTATCTTTGCTGACAACACAAAACTTTATCGCCCCATCTGCTCATCTGAAGATTCTTCCATTCTGCAAGAAGACATTGATTGCGCTTTGCAATGGTGTGACACATGGCTATCCTTTCTTAACCTTCCTAAATGTCACTACAGCACAATTGTACATTCTTCATCAAACACAGAGTATTATTTCCCCTCTGAAAATGAAGCAAATATGATCTCCATGGTTGTGGAGGGAAAAGATCTGGGTATAGTATTTGATAACGATTTGAGGTTTACATCTCATGTTAATCAAATTGTAATGAAAGCTAACAGGGTATTGGGAATTATTAAACATACCTTTGCCTCCAGGGATGCCAACACAATAAGATTATTATACGTTACTCTTGTTCGCCCAATTTTGGACTATGCGTCAACTGCCTGGAACCCTCATCTTATGAAAAACATCTGTAAACTAGAAGCAGTTCAAAGAAGAGCCACAAAACTTATACCCTCCTTCTATAATTTGACATACTCTGAAAGACTCCAAGAATTTAATCTACCCAGCTTACTTTACCGTCAAACCAGAATGGATCTGATTATGACTTACAAAATCCTGAACAATTTAGTATCTGTGGACAAAGGCTATTTTTTTTACTTTTAATACCAACCCCACCCGATCAAATGGACTCAAACTTTACAAAAATCACTTCAACACTGCTATTAGAGGTCATAGTTTTTCACAGAGAATCATCAATGATTGGAACACCATATCCCACGAAATTGTATCTGCACCTAATGTACTGATCTTTAAGACTAAATTGGACGTATTTTTGTATGACCACCAGTTTGATTTTATTTAGATGTATTTGAGATTGGTTTTATAAGACCTTCCTTGTACCAATTAACAAATAATAATAATAATTTACTTTGTGCTACATCTAGTAATATTATTGCAGAAACATTTGTCTTGTAGGAAGCTCGGTCACCAGTTCTAGTACAAGATATGATGCAGTTGTGTTGGGAACATGAGCCTAACAATCGTCCAAACATGTCTCAAGTTGTTCAGTGGGCAGAGACTATTGAGTTTGACAGTTTACGTGTTGATAGCAACCTTGTTGAGGTCACTGCCATTTCTACTACATGTGTAGGCCGTATTGACCCTTCTTTTGAGGACAATCATTTCAGCCACAGTGACACTGCTTTTGAGTTGTTAGCTTCTCAGGCAATTGGTCAAGGTTCTCTCAGTGTATCATTGATGAGTAGTGCCTCTGTTGCAAGTGAAGGTATCGAGACATCGCTGATTCAACCACGAACTGGAAGAGATGGCATGGGAGAGATGTATAGAAGAGTTGGTGCTATGGATGAGGCCCACACTTTGTCAAGAGATAGTGGCATAAACAGTACCACTAGTTCTGACATTTCTGGCTGTACTCAAACTTGGCTGTGTGGCCGAGACAAGAGGAAAGGATTAGTAACCATCTTCACTTATCAAGACAATGTACCAGGATACTCAGTAAGTTGTTCATTATACAGTGTTAATTCCTCCTCATGTATTTACATGTTAATCTGTACACAACGGATTGACTGCTGCAGGATAACCACATTATTTTATAACTGGATCTGCAAAACCCGACGTAATTGCACATGCTTAATTTTACAGCAGAGGAGGTACAGTAGGACACGCATTGCACGCTGCTTGATTTATTGACTATTACTGTCATGTGAGTCTCAATAATCACAGTACGAAATCAGCCAACAATGAGGTTCACTGGGGTTTTGTGGATATTAGAATAGTACTTTGCATAAATTTCAAAACTATGAACTTTGTTTTGTAAGGGTTCCCAAATTTCTTGGTGAAATATCGTAAAGTACTCTTTCGCGTGCTTAAGAGGAGCTCTTTCAAAACAAAGTACATTTTCTTGAAGTTTATATAAAGCACTATCTAAAGATCTACTGAGCTCTTGTGAACTTCAATGTTTGCTGGTCTTGTTTTACGACTATTGAGACTCACTCATGGGAAATTCCAAATACCAGTTATGCAATTAAACTAAGCAGTGCACACATGTTGTATCTCTTCTGATTTTAAACATGTTTACGTGAGTGAAATACATACGTATTATTAAAAAGTTTTCTTAAAAGCTTTAATGCTTATATTTTTGTGAAGAAAGGGACTAGTGGTAAAAACTTGGATAGCGCCTATTCAAGAGGAGTTTGAAAATCTTTGTTTCATTGCAGTAAACCAACAAGTTGAAATGTAACTAGTTACTCATTACTTTTATCCTATGTACAGTTACAGTTACTTTTGTAAAAGTAACTAAGCAGTTTAGTAACCCCCAACTCTGTTTACGTCATGTTGAAGTGATAGTACATGATTGTTCTTTCTTCACTGATTTTGTCTGTGGTAAAGAAAAATTTACCCAGTAATGGATTTCCCAATTCATGGCGAATACAGTGGTGTAAGTTTCAAATCTGTATATCATTGCTTTCATGAGTTACAACTATTTTTGTAATTGCCTATAATTTATTTTCCTATACTAGTCTTACTGCACACATTGTTGTTGTATCCAGTCACATTTACTACTAAAATGTATCAATAGTAATAGAACGTAAATTAATGCTGGGATTTTGTATACTTTATGTAACACAGAATTTGAAAACAACTGTTATGGGACAAAACAAAATTTAACACAATATCTCACTAGCAATTTTTGCACTCAAACCTTATTGAATCTACTTTCTGAAGTTAGACTTCTGTAGGTGTGTGTGTTTTCAGTGACCTTGGCAAGGTGATCAAATGACTGGAAATTATTTCATTTGTGTGTTGTGTGCCATGACTGTGCACCAAAGAGTGTAATTTGGCACTAGCTTACCATTACATTTGACCCCTAGTTGTTACCGAAGGTTGGTACAGTTCACATATTATTGAGAGTGAATTGCTGAGCATTAGTAGCCCTGCACCACAGTATTTGCTTGTATACTGACTGTTTATAGTACATATGTTTCATCCTTCATAGCTGTTTTATGGCTATGCCTGTGAACAAGAGATATCAGCAATCTGTGCCATCTACAACTATGTGTGGTTGGGTAATGTTGAAGGAGAATTGAGAGTTATCCATGCACTCACAATGAGAACTATATTTGTCCGCCATCTTGCCAGCAAAGACCACACTCCTGAGTGTATACTAGACATTGTACATGTTAAGGATGATCACAAAGTGATGGTGTCCACCCACAATTGTGATGTTTGGATATTCTTGGATATTCCTGATCAAGGTGGTTTACGATTACATTCACACATCCAGTTCTCTGACCAATACTCAATATTTCACATGACTGTTGCTGTTGTTAATGGCTCCCCTGAAGTGTGGGGTACTTGTAGTGAGAACAAGTTGATGGTGTTTCAACATCACCAGTCCAAGTGGGAGTATTCTGAGTTACAATGTGAACCTTTCTCTGGTGGTCGTCTGTTAATATGTGCTCTTGTGACTAGCAGTGTGTTTACTGGTAGCCATGGTGACACTAGGTGTCATGTGTGGGTATCATTTAACCGTCGTTCATATTTTGTATGCTGGGATGCTGTGAAGAAGAAACAACTACATGTTGTGGACTGTAAGCAGGATATGAAACTTGGTGAGTTCCAGTATAAGTATCATTTTGTATTTCAGCTGTTTTATTCCACTGTAGATGACAAGTATTCACAAGGCCTTCAAGTTTCAGCGATGCAAGCTAGTGGGTGTTATCTTTATGTAGGTACAACAGTGGGTGTGATAGGGGTGTGGTCATCAGAACATGGCACAATGCTGCAGTGTCTCCACTATCATGAACATAAGGTCCGAGCTTTGTTACTGATGCCCCCTCAAGTGTCACCTTGTGTGTGTCCTGAGATACCAATCTCAGATGATGACGACGATGATGGTACTAACATTAGTAGTGATATTCCCCTCATTACCAGTATTGGTAATGGACGTAAGAAGTTCTTACTAAATCCTAATAGTGACAAAAGTATGAAATATTTGCAACGACACGACGAGGACATCTGCTTGTTAACTTGGCAGTGTTTAAAATGATTTGTTTTATTTGCATATAATGTAGTACCTGCTGTATGTACTACTAATGAAGTATGTATTGAGTGTTACTGAATAATGCAAAGATGAACGGGGGAAATTTTGGGGAGAATGGAAATAGTGGATTCTAAAACTCAAAACTGATTTTCATCAAAACTTTGTATGAAATATACTAGTACTGTTATACTATAGATTTATTACTGGGGTTTATAAATCTATGGTTATACTGTAAGTATAGACCACCTTCATTAAGACCATTGCTATGATTAGACCACTTTATAATAGACGTGTCATAGCTAATTTGTACTTTTATGATCTCATTAATAAAAACCTGTCCGTACACTCTAGAAGAGGAGGAAGGCCTTGGATGAATTCCAGAATTAAAACAAATAATAGTTCTTTGGTACTGTCTTACATGGTTGATATGTACTTAACTTTCAGTTCTGTCTTGAGTAAGCAGAAAGGTTCTGATGAATTCTCACATGCAAGTCATTAGAAAAGTCTGACCTCATTTCTAATGTCAATCTCATTTCTAATTTCATTAGTTGAGACCAAATCATAATCTCACAGGTGTCAGGTTACCCTGTATCACACATTAGTTCATTTCACTAAAGTAAACCTTATACATACAAACTCATGAAATACACCACTAAGCATTTTGAAATGGTCTCTAAAAAGGTAGTCATAATGATTATATAAGTACTTGCATTTTCATGAAGTATACCGTTATGTTTGGAATCTACCTATGGTCACTATATTGAGGAGTTGTATCATAGAAGTGGTCCTGTAAAGAAGCAAATGCCTAGTGTATAGCTAATTTATTTTTCAGTTATCAAAATTTTTGACAATAATTTGCCTGCAACTCATTTGGGTATTCCATACTCCTTTATAGCATATGACTTATTGAGGTGTTGTAGCATGTTGTTATACCTCTGACAGTGACTGATGAGGACTCAGTAATGCACCTTTATCTTAGAGGAAAGGTCAAGTTCTGTTATTCTCACATTGTTATACGTATAAAAGGATACTAGCTATTTGTGCTCAATGTATGTTACTTTGAAGTAAAGTAATGGTCTCTCAAATTCACAATTGGATGTGTGGAAAATCTGGTCACATTTTATGCAAATAGAGCATCCACTGCATATATTGCAAGCCTGATTTGCAGTCTCAGTTTTGTGCAAAGATATTTTTGCATGAATGACTGCTCTATTAGAGTATCTTGATCTTTTGTTTTATGTAAGAAATTTTTGCATACAAAAATCATTTTACAACGAAGGGGCATTTGCAACATATTACTACAATAATGTTTTTCTGTATTCAACAGCACTGGTACATATAAGGTCAGATAGTCACTGGTACATATAAGGTCAGATAGTCACTGATAGCATGCACACAGTGTATATGGTTAGTCAAAATAGATGCAGTGAACAAACTTGGGTTACAAATTCATTGTAGTGCAAGCTGACTCTGTATTCTGTTTGTACATTTGCACATGTAGTGTTCTATAAATGTAGTGTTAGATTGGGACAGTGCTTGGTTCCAACAAACATCTGAGATAGCCATAACAGTCAAGTTTTGCAGTGGAACCATTGCAACTAAATTTTTCAGGGTTATTAAATGAAAGTAAAGCTGTTGTTCTAAAATACACAGCTGCAATTACTAATAATGATATAACAAAGCTTTCATTATCATTGCAGTGTTTGGTTGCCAGTTTTAATTTACGTATAACTTTTAATTCTTTCATAGCTTAATACATTGCAAGTTGTCTATTCAAGGTCCAACAATTTCAAACTACTTGACTTAATTGAGTTAATTTAGCTACTTATGGACCTAATTGTTTAGCACAAAGTAGCTAATAGTGAACCTGTGTATAAGTTGCAGTTGCCCAACTGTTAACAAAGCACCTTTTATGCTGGAATACAGTTTTCAGCCTGTTGTTGTTGTTGCAAGTTTTGCTAGCGTAGACTGCTACAATGGTCAGTTTAGGCAGGTGTTCTCATTACACTTATTTACACACAATCTGATCATAGACAGGTTTCACTGTAATGTGCAATCACAAATGGAGTAAAATGCCTGCATTAAACCAAACAAATGAAACTTGGTTTGTCTCATGATGCACAAATTTCACATGGAATAACCCAAATACTAAAGTTTCCTGAATCACCACTTTGTTCAATGGTCCAGCAGTTGATTTTGAGTAGTCCATGTATATGGTATGGAGAATTATTTTGTGATATAAACAAACCATAGACCACATATGCATAATGCAAGTTTCAGCCAAAAAAGCTCCATCTTCTGCAGGACTACTGCATGTTGCATACCACTAGTGTTTTGTTTGTGAAGATAATTGATTCATACCAGTAGAGTCTCCACTATATGGCATACATGGCACCTAAACTGTTCTCTTATACCAGGGACAGGAGATTGCTCCTGGCTATGTGTACATAGCATTTGCAGCTAGACTAGTGACTATATATGTGTTTGTGATGGTGTGGTGGTAGCTATATATTTTATCATGTGTGCCAGGGGCGTATCCAGGATTTTTCCGAGGTTTGGTAGTGAGTTAATATTATAGGTGCAGGGGTCTGGGGGTAGTCAGGCATTGACACCAAATTCTCCAATAAATTTAGCTGTATATTATCCTTTAAATTTTAACTTACATTATTATGTTCTGTTATGACCATTCTATTAGAGTAGTTTTCACTGCATGCTCTATTAGAATACATCTGACTGCTCTATTAGAGTATCTCAATCTTTACAAAGATTTTCAATATACCCTCCATGCATATACCCTTGATGCACTTTTGAGGAATCAATGTATAAGTTTCCTTTTACACTGTAGCTGTACTGTACTGCCCTGCCCTTTGCTCTTCATGTTTGTGCTGAAAAACTATGATAGTGTGATAGTCTGCATGATGTTCCTATTGCAAACCTACAAGTTAAAATTTCAGAAGGGATAAGGGTTTGGGTCAAAGTTCTCACTGACACAACAAGCTAATTTCAACAACTTTTAATATTCACAGACATCATGATTAGGGCTGTGCGATAATATGACAACCATTTTATCTTAATAATTGATATTATCTCAATAATGATTTGACTAATATCTTGATAAAAAAATTTGTTATCTTATTTATGATAGGCAAATGAGGTATCTAGATAATCTTTTCATCTAATTTATCTCCCAGCCCTAATCGTGATCATATAGATATATTTCATTCCAACACATTAAATCACCTGTAGAAGTAAGTACATCAATCTCATTATTTTAAACATGTGCATGTGTATCACCTAATATATTATATAGTTATAACACGGCTACAAAGGATATGACAAAAATGTATACACGACTCCCAAGAGTGCATGTGCTAGTGCTTGAGGGAGTATGTATATTTCAGTCATATCTAGTGTATATTCTACACACTCAACAGCTCAGGTAACTGTTTAGGTAAGGATTTCGCAGAATGTGTGATGTTACACCACTAGTATGTACAAGTTGAGCTGGATCCTGAAAAACAGCTAAAAATTAAAAAGTGGATTTTTCTCAAGAGAGTAAACATTTTGCCAACCAGATGATTAACGGTGACAGCAAAGGTGTAACAACTGACACGTACAGTTTGGCTCCAAGGGCTGTAGGAAATGTATGGTGAAAATTTTGATTGGTCATAAATATTATGTCAGACATTTGAACGAAAAGATTTTGAAGTATTCTTAGCGGGTCAAATAGTACAAGTGTGCTAAATTTCAAGATTGTGTACAATAATTATCATGAGTTATTAAATGTTTGTGAGGATCCAGCTCACATACTATAGCAAATGTAACCACAAAGTGTGGTATATCAACTATGTATATCAGTAATGAATTCCACAGCGTGGCACTTTTGATCTCCACCACAGATATATAGTTTATCATAAAGCAACAATACAACAAATTACCAATAGTTGACTACATTATATTATATAGCATCTTTTACAGTAGAAAACACAATCACTCTATATAAGTTAGTTTTAAAATTTAGTATGACACCTAGAACCATTGGTAGAGTCCAAAATATTCTTTTTTCCCAAAGCAGTGATATCATTACCTGAAAGGTTACACCTTTTAAGTGTTCTGTGTTCCATAATAAATTCACTGATGGTCAACGCAGCATTATTAGATAGACAATTGAATGAAATGTCGATGGTCTTAAGTGCTGCATTATACTTAAGAGCACAAAACACCTTTGCTAATCCTCTATCTGTAACATTATTACGTGACATACCTAGATCTTCCAACTTAAGGTTACTCCTTAAACAATTACTAATTATCAAAATTTCATCATCACATAAACCATTACGAGAGATGTCTAATTTTATTAAATGGCAATTGACAGATAAAAGGTTTGACAATATTAGTGCTCCAGTGTTGCCAATTTTCATACCAGACACATCACAACATAATGTTGATGTTGTAATAACAAACTTATCATCTCCCCATGATATTACAAGCTCTTGTAATGGTTCATTATACTTATGATAATACTGAACACTTTTTTGTAGTGTTTTGTTGATTTTATAAGACTCACTGATTGTTACAGCGTCACCTTCAAGCATACCACAATAAGAAAGATTAAGTTTTTGTAGTGTACAGTTGATTTTTATGAAATCTCCTATTTTATCAGCCCCCTTAGTAGTAATGATGTTATAAGATAGATTAAGTTCTTCTATACTATGCTGACTCATGAAATAATCACTGATCAACACTACTCCTTCTTCAGATATGCTGTTGTGAGAAACATCAAGCTTTATTACCCTTGAGTTTAAAAGATTTACTAATATGTACACTCCAATGTTGCCAATTTTTTTTCTAGAGATGTTCCAAAATGTATCAACTGTGTTGACAGTAACTTTATCATTGTTCCATGATATTATGAGTTCTTGTAGTGTTTTGTTGTTTTTATAAGACTTACTAATGACTAATGCTCCATCATCAGGAATGCCACAATGGGAAATATCAAGCGTTTGAAGTATTGTATTAACATTTATAAGTTCAGCAATGTTGTTAGCTCCTTTCAAAGTAATGTTATTATGTGACATGTGAAGTTCAAGCAATGTTTCACTATACATCAAACGGTCCACCTTGTACGCCTTGTCCACATCAAAAGCTAATGCTCTATAATCTGATATGTTGTTATGGGAAACATATAGTTCCTTTATCTCCACATTGTTGCACAAAAAATTTGATACTATTTGTGCTCCAGTGTCTCCAATGTTCTTTCTAGATAAGTCCCAAACTGATTCTGCTGTATTGATAGTAACATGATTACTTTTCCAAGAAATTTTAATTTCTTTTAGTACAGCACTTATATAAGACTTACTGATGACTAAGGCTCCACTATCAGGAATACCACAAGAAGAAATATCAAGTTTGAGCAGGGTTGTGTTAAGTTGAATAACCTCTGCAATTTTTTTGGCTCCAGTACTCATGATCTCATTATGTGACATATTCAGTTCTTGTAATGTGGTATTGTTACTCAGAAAGTTACATATGGTTACTATCCCTCTATCAGGAATACTACAATAAGAAATATTGAGATTTTGCAGAGATCTGTTAATTTGAATAATCTCAGCAATTTTTTTAGCTCCTTCAATAGCAATACTATTATGTGATATGTTAAGTTTTTGTAAAGTGATATTATTTTTGAGATAGTCAGCAATAAATACTATACCTTTATGTGATATCTTGTTGTAAGAAACATCGAGTTTGTTGACTCTCGTGCTATTGTATAGAAGATTTGATACTATCAGTGCTCCAATATCACCAATTTTTTTATTAGATAAATTGTAAAATATATCTGCTGTCCTGACAGTAACTTGATCGTTTTTCCATGATATTATAAATTCCTGTAGTGTTTTGTTGTTTTTATAAGACTCACTCACAATCACAGCCATTTTACTTCGAATACCACAATATGAAATATCAAGTTTTCGTAGCGTTGTGTTACCTTCAATAACTTCTACAATTTCATTAATTTCATTAATTTCATTATATGACATGTTCAGTTCTTGCAATGTGTTGTTATACTTTAGACTTTTACTGATGGCTACTATTCCACTGTCAGAAATGCCACAACATGAAATATCAAGTTTTCGTAGTACTGTGTTACCTTCAATAACTTCTACGATTTCATCAATTTCATTAATTTCATTAAGTGACATGTTCAGTTCTTGCAATGTGTTGTTATACTTTAGACTTTTACTGATGGCTACTATTCCACTGTCAGAAATGCCACAGTTAGAGACATCAAGTTTTTGTAATGTTGCATTGACTCGAATAACTTCAGAAATCATACTAGCTCCCCCCTAATAGTCATTGTATTGTGTGATAAGTCCAGTTCTTGTAAACTACACTTCGTCTTGAGACAATCAACAATAGCAATAACTCCATCATCAGATATGTTGCAGGATGAAACATTAAGTGTATGTACTGTTATGTTATCACACAAACCAAATGCTATGAGCACTGCTACTACATCATTGTTAATGCTCCTAGTAGAAGACAAATCAATTTCTTTGGGTGAGTACTCATGATGTTCATCATACAATATTGTCACATTCACCACTCTGGCACTACTCATAACTTCATTACTAATTAAAACCTGGGTACAAAGCAAAACATTGTCATCATCTTTTATCCAAAGCTTTTTCCATGACAAGTTAATATCATTTAAAGTTGTGTTGTTTATTAAAACTTTCCTAATTGACTCTACCCCTATTCGTCCAACATTGTGAATTGTTAATGAATTAAGTCTTTTGTTTGCCTCTAGGCTATCTGCTATCTCCTTAACATGTTCTGCTATCTCCTTAACATGTTCTTCCATCCAATTATCTCCACAAAGTGTTAAACTATTAACACAACAATGTCTAATGATAACACAATACACACCCCATGGAGATGAGAGATTTCCACTGAGGTCAACATATTGAAGCGTTGACATGTTTCCTTCACTTTTGATGACATGTTCCAATAGAGTGTTCATTCCTATACCTCTAAGATTACAATTATGTAAGTCCAGAGTTCGCCATTGTTGCTTAGAAGCAAACATAAAAAATACCAGAGATGAAATATGATGTGGAAGTAATGTTATACCAGTGAGCTGGATATTGCCTCCACTGAAAATGAAAGAAACTGCTTCGGGTATTTCATTACACTTTGCTTCTATATAGCAATGAAACAAGTGTAAACATTTCCGTTTATCATTCTGTACATCATGAGCAAGTGTCAGCCCACCCTGATCATCGACCTCTGTTCCATGATGCAGAGCATTTTCATATAGAAAGGAAATAAAAGCAGATGACTTTATTCCAACAATCCCTGCATACATCATCCACATGAAACTAAACCGGCCATCCCAAAATGTCTCCTTCATCAGTAGTGAGCTCTGATCAACAGGGAGATTAGACACATAAAATGCAGCAAGATATTCTTGCATAGAGAAATGAAGGAAGTTGAATGAGATTGTTTCCCCAAACCCTTGCCGAATATAATGCTGTACAGCTTGTAAGAGACCAAATCCATTAATAGCACCTGGAATGCTATCAATCTCAGGACACACTTTTTTAATTTCATCATATGAAAATACCAACTGGCTATTCTGTAACCCTTCATAGGCCAATTTGGACAATTTCTCAATAAATCTTTGGATATCATCAGGCAAATCTGTTACACGTGGATTATTCACTTTACTTTTATCAGGTGATCTTACTTTGCTTAAGTAACGATATATTGTGTGAACAACAAAGAACTCATTCATTTCTGTTAAGGTTTCAGGTAAGCTATCCACCTGAAAAAGGAACAACAGAATTGCTAAATGAAGTGGGATAAAACAAAGACCATTGATAATAGGATGATTTTTCAAGTATCTAACCAAGTCTTCCTTCTTTTCAGGTTCATCACAGAGTGACAGAGAAATATATTTGTCACGTCCTTCTTTAGCAAATCCAAGAATTTCAATCCTCCTGTGAACCACACGATGAAGGAACAATGTATCTGTCGGTCGTGAAGTCACCACTACAGTAAATCTGCAGAAAATTTTTCCTATGCTGTTTTCTCCTTCGATGATGCTTGTAATGAATGAATCTTTCTGCAGTGAACCAGGGAATTCGTCAAAACCATCAAGCACAAATGCTAC
Source organism: Dysidea avara (assembly GCF_963678975.1). Lineage (NCBI taxonomy): Eukaryota > Metazoa > Porifera > Demospongiae > Dictyoceratida > Dysideidae > Dysidea > Dysidea avara. Next base: position 1,213,652 of record NC_089274.1, on the reverse strand, counting down.
ATTTTCTTCCTTACACTCTAACAAGTAATTTTCAACATCTTGTGCTACATTTTCAGAGGTATACATAAGTAATTCTTTTACTGAACTGATTGTATGCAATTTTGGGTCTCGTAAATACAGTAAGAAAACCAAAATAAAATCTTTTAATAGCTCATCATTAGCCCAACGGAGTGCTATTTCTTTAGCTAGTACAGTCTTCCCAATTCCAGGAGCACCTTCTATTAGAATACGTTTTGGTGGTTTCCTGGGGCTAGTACTAGCTACTGTTGAGTCAATAGGATCTGCTGCAAATATTTTGCTGATGTCCTTAGTGACTCTGGAGTGTGATGATGACAGTTTGTCTACAGCTGAAGCACCTTCTTTGAATCGTTTGGATATATCAATCAGCTCTTGTTGCATTCGTGTATTGTTGTAGTGTATTAGTGCTACATTAACAATTGATGTGGGCTGGTTAGGTGGCCACTCTTCCTTTGATGGTCTCAATCCAGCCGTTTGGTAGTAAGCACGCAAGTCATCACGTAATTTACTCACTACTTCAGGAACTAAACAAAATACAGTAATGTAACTACCTACTGCATTAGTTCATCGATATACACTACAACTATATTTCCACATGTACATATTGTGCTCTATTCTAAATTCAGATGTAGTCTACTGCTTTATAGACTGAATTCATACAAAACAAAACACATCATACAGTAAGGTAAATACAGTAGTACTTATTTATACAGTAGGGCAGTACTGTATATTAGGGATCAAAGAGATTTGACAGTATTTCTTTACAATTAAAGCCTATTTTATGGGGTGCTTTGGAAAAGTTCTGTAATATTTCTTTCGATTACAGCATTTTCTCCTGACTGCCTCACTAACCAATACACATGTGGCTGTGACTGCTTTATTAGAGTGTTTCAATTTTCCCTGCTTATCTCGCAATAGAGGTTGCCATATCTTGTTTTCTATGGGCAGGCAGGCAGGGTAGGCAGGCAGGCAGGCAGGCAGGCAGGCAGGCAGGCAGGCAGGCAGGCAGGCAGGCAGGCAGGCAGGCAGGCAGGCAGGCAGGCAGGCAGGCAGGCAGGCAGGCAGGCAGGCAGGCAGGCAGGCAGGCAGGCAGGCAGGCAGGCAGGCAGGCAGGCAGGCAGGCAGGCAGGCAGGCAGGCAGGCAGGCAGGCAGGCAGGCAGGCAGGCAGGCAGGCAGGCAGGCAGGCAGGCAGGCAGGCAGGCAGGCAGGCAGGCAGGCAGGCAGGCAGGCAGGCAGGCAGGAAGAAATCTGGTTTGGGAGATATTCGGCCTTCTGTAATGGTTTTTAACACTGAATTTGTTAGATATACATATTGGGACTCTTTCATAAAGGTACTTTTCGTGGCGTATGATATTTCTATGATGGTATTTTAATGGCAGTATTTTGGCAAGCACTATTCATTTCAGGGGAGAACCCTACTAAACAGTGATACTGAGATATTGTTTGGTTAAAGATGAAACTTAATGCTTTAAAAACTGTAGGCAGGGTATATTGAGCAGGTAGTGGACATGGTTGGGAGGTGGGGGGGTGGGACTTAGTCTGTCAGAAAAAAAAACGCAACAGGTTGGGGATTTGATTTCAGCACTACTCACTCTGTACTCCATGCACATTGCCACTGTATCACCGCACTGCCAGTCACTCACCTCCTTTAGTTTCTATTAGGACTGTACCAGATACCACATTTTACATCCGATACCGATATCCGATATTTATTGTCTATTTCTGATACAGATTTTCTGATGAACCGATACCACATACACAGCTGATACTTCAAAGTCAAACCGATATGCATTACAGCATAAAGAGTATGTAGGATCACCCTGTTCACACTACCTTCTAACCTGGGTAGAGCATGGCACGGCTCAAAACAAATTGCAGTGTGAATCAATCGAGCCGTGTCAAACTGGGTCCAGCACAGCACTACAAGGAGAGATGGGCTGGCACGGGATAGAATACAGTGTGAATGCATTCTGAACTGGCCAAGTCAGGTTAACAATATAACTTGGTTCTGTTCACCACACAGCAAGTATATTCTTTGCTCTAAAACTGCTCTTCATAATGGCTACGATGTACCGTACCACCGTAGCTCTGGTAGACTTCGGACAGTTACGATCGAACAATGCATTAACATTCCTAGTGGAAGGAGCACCCACTAGCTTGAATGAACATGGTGGCTATAACATTGTATGACTTATTTCAGCTGGTTCTACGCTTCCTTGCTACAATTCTAGCACCTTTTATTAAGTGCCTAAATAATCGAACACTTGTGTGCTTGTTTTAGCTAATTATTATTCAGCGCTTGCACTATTGAGCTCGCATCAAATCTCACATCAGATGCAGTAGTGCTAACAAGGGCCAACCCGAGTTCAATATCCCAAGTTGAAAACACTCTGGCTAACCCAGAATAGTGTGAACGGGGACCAAAAAAGTGGTGCAAAAAACCCTCAGAAAAGGAAAAACAGTTTACCAACTTGGGAGTTGAACCCAGGCCAACTCATGCTAGGTAAAGACTGCTGGGCTAAGAACCTAGCCATCTAACAACCAAGTCACTTGGGTAGTAACGTGCTTTTCATGGTACTTATACTACTTTTAATAGTGCAAAAACCCAAGTGAAATATCTGTATTGTAGATTTGCAATTGACCAATACTGATACTCGTAATACTGGTATCAGTATAGCCCTAGTTTCTATCTTATAAATGTGCAACTAAGTGACCTCTATATGTTAAGAAGAAACCAAAGCTGAACCTGATCCTAAAACAACTCTAAGGTTGCATAATGATATCTTTCACGGTCTGTATGAAGGTAAGTTTATGGTGAGTTCAAAAAATGGTACCGGCACAGTATCCACTTTTAAAACTGTAGCTATTGTTCCATTAAACTGGGTTAACTGTCCTGCTTGGAAAGTACATTGTTGAATGGCGCTGAAAAAGCTCTTGCACAGGAAGATACTGAAAAGTATGCAAATTTTATGGCAAGAAGGGATCATACATTGGCAATGACTGTATTGGCTACTGAACCTTATAGTTGCTGTATCTAATTAGATAACCAGAAGATTTAATTGTGGTTTGGAAGAAATTGGCAGAACAGTTTCAGAAGAAGACTTGGGCTAACAAACTTGAACTGTGACATAAGCTCTACTCTCGTTTGTTTAAGGAAAGGAGGATATACAAGGATATTGAAGCATTAACTGAAATTTTTGATACCCTCGATCCTATGTCTGAAGTAGTACATTACTTGCTAGTCTTCCAGATTCCTTTGACAACCTCAGTTATCTGAACGCCAAAAGTGACTGTTCTATTAGAGTATTTTTTTATTAGTGTGTATATCCTATTAGAGTAACTGACTGTTCTATTAGAGTAATTGAACAGAGCTCTATACAAACCACAAAGACGAAGTGTTTGACCATTTTATCGAGTGGAAGGCTTTGGTTGAAAAGACTAGTGGGTATAAGCTGTGAAAGTTCTCCTCACTGACAATGGTGGAGAATATATCTCTACGAAATTTTGAAGAGTTTCTGAAATCAGATGGGGTGCGACATGAGCACACAGCACAGGTGATAAAGTCCCTTACTTGTTTCAGCAATTCTGATCCCTATATTATTTTAAATGTGTGACTGTCTCAGCAAAAACCCACCTAGCTTGCACAAGCATAGTTTTTTTAAATAAACAATTTTTAAAAAATAGATGAAACCACTCATGTTTCAAAGAAAAACAATATGCAAGTTTAATCTAGTGTTGTTCCAGTATCAGCTAGTTATTACAGTTCTAGTTCCAGTTTTGGAACCACAATCTTTAAAATTACAGTTCTAGTTCCAGTTCTGGAACCATAACCTTTAAAATTACAGTTCTATAGTTCCAGTTCTGGAACCATAACCTTTAGAATTACAGTTCTAGTTCCAGTTCAGGAACCATGACATTTAGAATTATTCTTCAATTTCTAGAACACCACTTATTTTAACTAAAGTATTATTACAAAAAGCCCATAATGAATTATGCACTCACTATTAAGTCATATATACTAGTTTTGCTAGGTTTAATTGTTAGCTAGTAAGCATTATTACACAAACAACTATAACACTAACTATATATGGTGCACGTGGTATTAAAATACCTGTAACAATGTGACTGAGACAGCATTGCACTTGGCCTTACTATAGCCAATCAGTTGTTTCAAGCAGTGTTTTAGTACATGCATACATGGTTGTAATACACACAGCTTTTATAGTACATTGTGTGTTTTGTCAGCTGATTAAATTCTGGCCTAGTGAAGAGCATAAAATCTCATTGGTAAAAACTGTATGGTTATGATCAATCCCAGTTCAAGTATTAGTTCCAGTACTTGATAAAATTTCTTTATAGTTCTAGTTCTAGTTCAAAATTATAGTTCTAGTTCCAGTTCAAGTCTTAAGGAAAGCAAAATTACTGTTCCAGTACCAGTTCTAGTTCCAGAAATGGAATAAAAAGGGCTGGAACTGGAATTATTTTAGTTCCAGTACTGAGAACTGGAACAACACTAGTTTAATCAAGCCATTACTCGGGGAAACAAGTCTCAAATCCATTAAAACTGATACGCCATCTTATTTGCCTGCTTATGGAGAGTTTGTTTTGTTCCTGTAGTCCCAAGGTGTCACATGCGTTTATTTATGATACAGTAGATGTAGACAAAAACTGTTATGATTTTTTCATTTAAAATACCTTCACACTTGTACGTGCAAGTGAATACATCATGCTGGATTTTCCAATTCACACTGAGCATTTTAAGTTCTAACATTGTAATATGCAAATGAAAGTTAAGGCTGTGAATGTCAGCGCCTGTATTTTATTTTCAGTATAGTTACTACCTAGTGCTACAAACTAGGCAATGTTTTGCCGAGATAGTCACATATTATACGATACAATTGTGTAGTGAATAGCGTTGAGTGATACTATCTTATTGATAATTCTTTTACAATAATCTCGATTTTTGATCAAATCTCGAAGTATACTAAAGTATATGATTTACCCCCTGTACCAAGGCATGCAACAAGGTCTCTATCAATCATGATGATTGTTATATTTGATAACAAGCTCAATTTCTTAGTATGCTAATGCTCTTTTTGTTATAGTTAGACACCACATACCAGTGTCTTTGAGGCATAAATGCTGAGTAGGAGGTGTTAGAATGATGCAACATAGAAACCAGGCAGAGCCGAGGTTTCTATTGCATCATTCTAACACCTCCTATGAAGCATTTATGCCTTGGAAGTCATTGGTATTGGTGTCTTAACTGTCTTAGAAAATGGCCAGCCAGCAGTGAAAAATACATTGTACGTAGCTATGCCTTGTGCCACTGCTTTGCCAAGTCAATGAAAGGTTAAAAAAAGACTGTATGGGAAACTCTACTCAAAAATTTACCTGCCTTTTGAAGAGCCAGATGTTTTTTTCTGTGGTAGACTGGTGATACACGGTGCTTACTTTAGTGGCATCAACAAGGAAGTATTGCATTAGTTTGAGTAAGAGAAATGCATCAAAGTTTGTAAAAGCCAGTGCCTGAAGTAAGTTGTGTTGGTGGACCAGACAAGAGCTATCCAGTTAAAATTAAACCACCACAAGTGAGACTCAATGGATCGCTTCACCCTGCTTGTGTAGAGGAAGTGAAAGCGGAGTCATATACAAACATCACAATGCCACTTGTCACGGCAACGCAGATCATTTTCTAGGAAAGTAATACACCAACACCTGCCTTGGCACTGCAGTTAACCCACTGGTATAGGGTGGTGAAGAACACGTATATACTAGAGTGAACTATCAATTATCAGGCAATATAATTTTAGAACAGCTGCCACTCACTTCATGGAAATCCAAAGATTAGGTTATTATACCACAAAGTAGCCTACACTAAGCAACAATTATCCCCCAATAATCAGGTATGTAGGATTAATAACATGAGAGCTGCAGCTAATAGTATGCTTGCTCCGATAAATGCAATGTTTGAACAAAAGTATCCATTTTTGAACATCGCGTTTTACTACCAGAAAACAATGCCTAATTGTTTTCAAATTAATCATGAACCACGGTAGTGGTTCATAATAGAGATAGAGATTGCCTATGATTTTGGCCAAAATCCTAATAGAACACACAACTAAACACCACCTTAGAAAGCTCCCCCAACTACAAAAGAAGCCTTAGAAGTTAATTTGGAAGAAGTCTAGGTCCACTGGAATATATGAAGTCAAAAGGAATGAATAAAAGTACTTTTTAAAATTTCTGAAATATGCCATTTTGTTCATCTTATTATTTTTTCCACAGGGCTAGAGCAAAGTGTGAGTACTTTTGGGGGATAAAAACTACAAAACTTTCCTTCCTATGTCTTTCTTCACGTCCATGACCTATTTTTAAATGCATATTACAATGATTCTTGTTGGTTCACTTTGCCATTGATCGTCTGACTTAGTTTCTGCAAGGGTGACCAACGTGTTAATTGTGTTAATAAGTATAAAATCTATTTACGTTAACAAGTTCATTTGGAAACCTTATATTATTACCTATAGTATATTAAGTTCATACCAGAGCAACAATGATGTTGTGTACCATTGCCTACTTGACTTATTGTGATCACATAGCTGAACAAATCAGAAGCCATACTATTGCTGACCACAGCATGCTATACACTGCCAATAGCTGGATATGTCCAAGCTGTATAGTACAAAGTACATTCAATACATTACACTGATGTTTGCTAACTCTGATAATATTTAGCTGACTACTTAACAGCTATAGTATACATGATCACTAACTTGACGCATGTTTAGTACTGTGTAATATTAGCAACTCTTATTATCATGTTAGCTATCCATAAATAAAAAGTAAACAAACTAGTGTTAAAATAATTTAAAAAATTAAAACATGGGTGCTGAAAAAAGTGAAGAAACAAGAGTCAAACAAGCCAGCATGTTAAACACACAGAAATCTCCATTTGGACTCAAATAAACATTTATATAGAAGCATTCTCAGTACTTATCTTCACCTGATTTAGGGAGAAACTACTGTTTTCTCCTTAGTTACTACCATATCCATTGAGTCCAAATAGAGATCTCTGTGTGTTTAACATGCTAGTTTGTTTGACTCTCATTTCTCAGCGATCTCTATTCCCATGTTTTAATTTTTTAAATTATTTTTACACTAGTATAATATAGCTGTGTTCATTAGCTATCAATGACCAAAAATGGTTTCTGATATCTTTAGCATAGAGGGAGTATGAGCCTTACTGTGACAACTTTTGGGGGTATTTCTGGACGCATTCCATTTTTCATTTAGCCATGCCCACCAGTAGATTCTATGCTTCTGCAAGAAATGCACCAGTGCTAAAAGCACAGAAACTCATAAAAAGTACAGCCCAGAGCCTTTAAGTTTTCTATATCCCACAGAACCCTGGTTCTTGATGTCTAACTATTATTTAGCATGCCTTCATGGCAAACCTGAAAAGGTTTTGACAAGTCTCTACTTTTAGCAAACTGCTTTACAGTGCAAGCAGCCTGACTCAATTGTGTCCGACTGTTGTATTATAATACTTGACGGTTGTATGAGTATCTCAATTTCATGAAGTGAAAGAGCTAAGAACATAAAGTATAAATAACTTGCAGTAGTGGCTTATGGTTATTCTTTTTAAGACATGTGCTTTTTACTTTCTTGGCCACATGACTCACTATCATGAGTCTTGGATTATTTTGCAATACGTAATCCAAAACATCATGTGATACCCAGACTTGTAAACGCACACAGTATGACACATTCTAAACAATGACTGTTGTAGTAATGCACTGCTATCATATCTACATGTGAAGTTATTTTCTCAGTATCATACACACACAAAATGCTATACTGACAATCACTGACTACTCAAACCCAGGATTGGACAGGTAAATTGTGTACCTTGTTATAGACACATTCACTCACTTTTTTTAATGACTAATAGCTTATCACCACTGAAGACACTAGCATTAATGTTGATAGCTAAACAATAATAAGTTAATTATAGCAACATTAACCAAGCAATCTCACCATCATACATCTCATCAACTGGATCAAGACTAAGTTGTTGTCTTCTCACATTAGTAAGACCAACCTCCAGTGTTTTCCATGTAGCATTAGGAGTTAACTTCAACCACTTGTCTAGTGTCTTCTGGAAACAAGAAACACTTTGCAGAGGATTGTCTTTCTCAATCACATCAAGTACATCTAGTTCTAATCCCAACTCTATTCCAATGTCTTTCCAGTCAACAGCATATTTCTTGGTAACAAATCTGTTGAGGTCTCTCATTGTTGGAGTATCATCCTCTACAGGTCACACATGATATTGGTGATGGTAATAATACACAATACAAGTCACTTACTATTTTTAATTTGATCAATCACTACTGCACCCTCCACTAGTGTTAGACCTGTTACAATAGGAAATGTCACATAAGTACACGAAGGATACACCCAAACCAAGATGTAGGTGGTCAGGGAGTAAATAGCTAGTAGAACTGTTAACCCTTAAATTCCTATGTGCTGTACAATATATATTGCTGCAAAATTACACTACTCAATGGATATCCCATAAATGCAAAAGATAACAAATCTTTAAGTTATCATCATAAAATTTTTGCTTTACACTATAATGCTATGCTGGTTGTGCAGCCCATGAAGCTGGTGCGTCACACCATATTGACAGGAAGAAAGAAAACACGATTTTCATGCATACATAGCTTCATGATGTCTTCTATGAATGAAACAAAATTGCCTGGAAGGGGAGTCTACATACCAAAAATTTGAAGGAAATTGCTTCAGTCACCCCTGAGATAAAGCAACCAAAGTTTTGGGTGCTTTCTTTGTCTTTCCCACACTTTGCAAATATTGCTATAAAATTATACGAACAAACTGAGCCCTCGAAAACATTTAATAATTTTAATTGCACAAGTTTTTGAAAATTGGCTCATTTTGTAGTACTGCTTGATCTGCTAAAAACATTAATATCCCACACATTATCAATGACCAATCAAAGTCTTCACCATGTATTTTCTATAGGAAAGCCATAAAATAGTACTTGTTCTCACAATTGAAGAGAGTTCACAGTATGACTTTGTGAAGGTGGCTGTACTGAAAGCTTATGATTTAGTTTCCGAGGCATAACGGGCAACAGTTTCATAATGCCACCAAAAGAAATTATCAGTAGAATTTGCAAGGGAAAGAGACCCTATATAATAGATGGTACGCTTCTAAGGAAATTAACAATGACTTCAACAAACTCCGGCAATTATTATTAATTGAGGAATTTAAGAAATACTTACCGAGTGAAGTAAAAACTTAGCTGGATGAGAAGGCAGAGACACTACATTAGCTGAAGGCCTATTCTCACCTAGATGAGCGAACTTATCCCTTTTACCCTAGTTGGCTTTAAGGCAGGGTTGAACGGTCAGAAAGGTAACCCTGTAAACTTGCTTCCGGGTCATTCCATACCAAATCAACCAAAAAAAATCCCGACCCCTTCGGATTTTCATGAAATTTGGCATAGACATGGACTCTACTAAGAAACTTTCTCACACTAAAATTTGGCCCATTCTGTTAATCTCCCTTTAAGATATGACCGCTCAAAGTTTATTAGAAAATGCTACAGCAGCTTACACGGGTTTAATAAAATGGCCATAACTTTGTCAGTGATTGCCACAGCACATTTCTGTTTAGATATTTGGAATGCTTGTTAAATTCTCTTTCAAGTGATATATAATTCATTATAATTACTCAAAGGAAAAGGTCAAACCACAAAAATGTGACATTTTCCTTTAATCTCAGTTTTATCAAAAACAGATATTTTAATTGCTTTAATTTTTTGTTCAAATATTCTTCTAATAGCCTTCTTTCATGCCAGTAAGTTTGAAGTTGGGATGACAAGTAGACCATGAGTTATGGCTACATACGTAATTCTTATTGATGTTTACATGCTACAGGGGATAGAACTATGAGCACTACTATAACAATACAAACTTTTAAATTCAATTATAGTATGAAATCTCATCAGAATGTGGTCAAGTTGTAATACACATACAGTTGGAGATTAAACAAAAGTATTAATACTCTCCATTGCTGAAGGCATACCAATTATACCCATTTTATGTATATCAATGCAGTTACACTGAAACCTCTCTAATCCAGAATAGCTCCATAATCTGACATTGTTTTGTATACCAAAAATACTTTCTATGTGATACTACCTCAATAATCCCACATCCTTGTTAATCTAACACACTTTTTATCCCAATTTGGATTCTAATCTGACACACCCAATGAGCGTCGGATTATAGAGGTTTCACTGTATGATAACTGGTGCAAATATCGTCAAAAGTCCATAATAGAGATTGTATACCATAATTATATTGGGAAGATTTGGTGGTAAATTATCTTATGGTACTGTAAGTTTGGTAAGGAAAAGGGTTTAAGTTTTCATTACTTCGCCAAACAACTCCCCTGACAAACTTCTCTGCTATTCCGTTCACATGTATAATTTGTTTTGTAAGATCTGTATGCAAAGTTGTTTGACATAACAGCTACATTTCATAAAATCACAAGACAGTTCCAGTGCAAAGAAAAACCCAGAGGGGAATAGTGCACTGTTCCAAAATCTGATAATGTTTTTTAAAATTTTGTAACTCAGTAATAGAATGTGCTATGGCCATGTAATCTGGAGTAGTTACACACAATTGGACACTGATAATGTAAACCAATTTTCTTGAATTTTTGCAAGTTGAATATGAGGTGTAAATTACTGACCTACAACTCCTGATTTTTCATGAAAAATGCATTAAGTCAGTGACAGTTTAAGATATCCTACAGTACACTTACAACATTTAGTGTTTGCCTATGGTATAGCAAAAAATTTACATGGCGTTTTTGATTACCGCTTTAGAATAAGTTATGCAAGCAATTACGTGAAAAGTTAAATATGCATCAACTACTACATACTTGCATAGGGATCCAACTTCTTTTCACTAAATATATATATTATTATTGTACATACAAAAGTTACTTAGCATAGCTTATTTGATAGGGTATAGCGTATACTGCTTAATCTATGCAGACTAAAATTTTATAATTTCATCATTTTTAAAAATATGATAATCTGGTCTAAATTTGGTTCATTAGTTCATGAAAAGCAAGACAAAGTGTGTGAAGTGGTAGGATTTGTTGAAAATAAAGTTAAGTATTCTAGTATATCAGTACATGATTCCATTCATTTGTGGACATATATAGTACCACTTTCAGTGTTGTACAGTCAATAAGGATTAATCAGAATATGGTGTCTGATGGTGAATTACTGCACGTATGTCCAGCAATGAATGTAACCCACTGACACTCAAAAGTTTCAGACAATGAAAGTATTCTTTTACAAATTTATTTTTTTGGTAGAGCTGGGCGATATACCGGTATTGTTAGTAATCTGTGATATTATTTAAGTCATACTGGTTTTGATACCGCCTGTTTTTTTAAATACTGCCATACCGTCTGGGCACTATGGCCTCCCTGTGGGCTTGTTTCACCCCATATTTAGAAGCTAACCAGACATGTGACAATGTTTGTAGGCAGGTGCTGATGTAGTCAGCTAACCAAACTATATAAACAAGTTTGTTTGTGGTAGTTGTACCTGAGGTTTGCTGAGGTACCATGGGTACAGGTATTTGATGCTTTTGTTGAGGTAAATGGCAGTTACTTTAATACTAATGACTTTTACATTAATACTGTGATATTTAGTAATACCGTGATACTTTTTATGGAAGGCATACCGTTTGTGGTTTTTCAATACCGCCAGCACTATTTTTTGGTTTTGAAATATGCAACAATGCTTTTGTCTGTGTTGATGTCCATAAATATTATGAAGTTTTCTGTGTTGATGTCCATAAATATTATGAAGTTTTCTGTGTTACTGGTGCAATACATTTTTGATAATTCATGCCGATATACAGAGTAAATATATAATGGTCTTGATCTCACAGACGGTCTATACTCTACCACCTAAATTGCTATAGTATCTCTGATGACGAGGCAATGCTATTATGCTAATGTCTGTGTTGTTCCCCATCTGGAGTTTTCCTTGTGACTTTATGAAGTATATGTCAGACAGGCACTATACTGAATAATAACAGAAAAGTTTAGTGGAGAAATTGTTTGGAAAATTACCATATTAAAACCCTCCTATTATGAAGTTTCACAATTTTGTCAAACTATTTTCTTCACCAAACTTAAGCACCAAACCTTCCCAATATATGGTACAAAATCTCTATTATGGACTCTTGACGGTATTTGTACCAGTTATCATAACTGCATTGATATACATAAAATGGGTATAATTGGTATGCCTTCAGCAATGGAGAGTATTAATACTTTTGTTTAATCTCCAACTGTATGTGTATTACAACTTGACCACATTCTGATGAGATTTCATACTATAATTGAATTTAAAAGTTTGTATTGTTATAGTAGTGCTCATAGTTCTATCCCCTGTAGCATGTAAACATCAATAAGAATTACGTATGTAGCCATAACTCATGGTCTACTTGTCATCCCAACTTCAAACTTACTGGCATGAAAGAAGGCTATTAGAAGAATATTTGAACAAAAAATTAAAGCAATTAAAATATCTGTTTTTGAAAAAACTGAGATTAAAGGAAAATGTCACATTTTTGTGGTTTGACCTTTTCCTTTGAGTAATTATAATGATTTATATATCACTTGAATGAGAATTTAACAAGCATTCCAAATATCTAAACAGAAATGTGCTGTGGCAATCACTGACAAAGTTATGGCCATTTTATTAAACCCGTGTAAGCTGCTGTAGCATTTTCTAATAAACTTTGAGCGGTCATATCTTAAAGGGAGATTAACAGAATGGGCCAAATTTTAGTGTGAGAAAGTTTCTTAGTAGAGTCCATGTCTATGCCAAATTTCATGAAAATCCGAAGGGGTCGGGATTTTTTTTGGTTGATTTGGTATGGAATGACCCTTCCTCATCCTCACCCCCATGTCGTCAAAACCTTTCTAATGGTTCAAAGTCACCAGAAAGAACATACTATGGCAGATTGCTGGTATCTTAAGAGATCCACAAACCAAGAATCTTCCCCCAAGGGTTCATTACTAACAAACTGGTAAGGGTTACAGGCCGAAATTAAACAGTACTAAGGGGGCCGTTCCATTCCTCCTGAGTACCACCTATTTATCTCTAAGTGTGCTTACCTGATTCACATACAGAAGTATCTTGAGAGACACCGGTGCTAATCAAACACTGATGTTGTATGGTATACTGCCTTTCTCCAAACATACATCTACAGGAGACAGCGTTTTGATTGAGGGTGTTGAGGTGTCCCTTCATAAAGTGAAGTTGCTGTCTGATCAGACATATTTGATCTCAAATGTTGCTAACTTGATGGCAAAAATAGTAATATCATAAAATTGGCAAGATCTCATCTCAGTAAAAACATTAAATACCATTAACAGAAAATATTTTTTGCCACTATTGGCTAGGTTTATCAGAACATGCCAAAATCAGCTATTAAGCATACCTGGACTGAAGCATGGATTGACCTGACAAAGGCTGGGAGAAAATAGTCCTCCTGAAGGAGTACGTACTGTAGAGAATGTACACAAATCACCTTTGGCTGGTCATCTCTGGATTAACAAGACATACCACAGGATACTACACCACTTTTCTGGCCAGATCTGAAAAAATGACATCAAATTGTTATGTCATTCCTGTCAGATTGTTGGGAAGCCAAATCAGAGTACTCCCGTGGCACCTTTGAAGCCAATTCCTGCAGTCAGTGAGCCATTTAGTCAGGTATTAATCGATAGTGTTGGCCCCTTGCCCAGGAGCTAGGCAGGTAACCAATACTTGCTGACAATTAAGTGTGCATCTACAGGGTTCCTGAACCATACCACTTAGGAACATTATGGCTAAGACTATAATCAAACCACTTATCAAGTTCTTTACTTGGGTTGGACTCTTGAAAATAGTAGTCTGACCAAGGGTCCAATTTCATGGCTGGGGTGTTCCAACAAGTGATGTACCGACTTGGTATTAAGCAGAATGTGTCCAGTGCTTACCACCCAGAATCTCAGGAGGCACTAGAGAGGTCCATCAAATACATGTTGCATACATACTGTCTTGACCAAGAAAAGGACTGGGTGATCCATTATGGGCGAGATTCAGTGGCCCTTATGCAGTTCAGAAAAAACTGAATGATGTTGACTACATTATCAATACCCCTCAATGACATAAACAACAACAATTGTGTCATGTGAACATGTTGAAGTTTTATCACAAAGGACAGAAACCACACCAACACTCGTAGTGGAAGGAGAGAAAGGCAGAAAGACATGGCAGAGAATGGACCAAAACTTTCAAACTTGGCATCACTAGGGCAAATGTTCACTGGTTGAATAATTTCTCTGATGCAAGTCAAAAAATAGCATACAGGATGTTCCACTCCTTTTTGAGAATTGCTTTACATTAACACTGCTCCAGCACCAAAGCTACTTGCGTCAACCATAAAAACAAATAAAGTACTTCATGATATCTGGTGCTAGTAGTACAGGGTGGGACAGCAATAGAGACTTCAAAATCATGAACGCAGCATGATAGCTATCACACCACACATAGTCATGATCTTTCTTCAGCAAGTTGGTTAATGGCATTGTGATCACTGAAAAGTTATGGCACAAACGGTGATAACATCCCTGATCCCACCACGTCAAGGAACTTATATCTTAGCTCTTTCTTAGTCATTGGTGGTAGGTAGTCAATATAACGGCCACACTAATGGCTTAACCATTCCACTTCCTACTACATGACCAAGAAAGGAGACCTGGGCCAGGGTTTTTGATAAGTATTTCGACTCTGAGCCAAATTGGCCCAACCCAGACATCTACTGCCCCACCAGTAGTATACCACTGGGCCAATCAGCTTATGTTTGATGTGTATTAGTCACAAAGCTGAGCTAGTGCTGAGAAAATTGGAGCAGAGGCCGTGAGTTGTGTGGGTCAATTTGTGTTCACATTGGGCCAATGGAGCGCCATATTGCCTTACCCTGACCTGGGCATGACCAATCTCACTTTTGGCCACGTTAACAGCAAAGTTAGCCTCAGCAAACTTAGTCAGTACTTGGATAGGTGTTCCTAACAACTATCAACCACCACATCATCCATATACTCTTCACAACCTTTCATCCCTCTTAGCAGCCTGTTTATCATCCTTCAACAGTACAAAGTCTTTCAAGGGAAGTAATTCGAGTGTAAACTGAGTTGTGCATTTCCGTCTTTGATATTGCAATTACTGACTCTACCAATCCGCTCTACTCACACTCCATACCATATTCTCTTCACTGTTTAACATTACTTCTCTGTTGCTATGTGTATTACCTTGGAAGATTGAACACAGTGGTAAACCCATCCTGGACCAGTGCCATCACATAACACCCACAACATGAAAGGACAGGTGTACTGGACATAACATGGTTCAAATTCTGTATAAATGAATCCATAAAAGTCATCTGAACAATTTACCAAGTGTTGGTCCATGCACTGCTATCCACTCATCCCCTTGCTTCTCGCTTCGATCTTCTGTTCTCAGTACCTGATGCGTTACCTAGTGTCTTGTGTGCCAGATGAAGCAGCTTGGATGATAAACTGTAAAGGTTTCTGGTTTCTCCCCATCTTGGTTGATCGAGTAGAACACCCAGTAGCATAAGATCACCAAGTAGGAGCTTTAGCAGTGATATCTCCAAAATGATACAGTACAGGCAGAGTATGTACTATAACAACATGGTGTTTTCAGACTATTGTGTGCACTAATATTCTCGTGCAAGTGGTCTAAGTCTAAAGGACATGTCAATTCCAACATAGCAATAGAAGCGATTATCTGCAATCAATTGCTGCATGGGAAGAATCTAGCTGATGCACTTCAGAGTCTAGTGAATGGGTTTGAGTTGGCTCCCAAAACCACTCTTCCAGTGCTGGATCCTCTCAGGGCAAGTCTCAGGGTCTTTAGGGAGCAATTCCACGTTCCTTACTTTCTCGTTGCATATATATCCAATAGCACAGCATTGTGAACACTCATTTAGTCACCTCTCATTCACTCCTTCATGTTTTTACTACAAAAATGGTGGATGTATAATTCACATGAAGTATATATATATATGAGGCAATACATGCAGACAAACTCAGCGACTTTTAGCCAGACATCAGTACAATGCAGAGATGATCATGACATCGTATAGCTAGACAAGGGTAGCTATCAAGAAGTTGTTATCACACGTTAATCTTAAATTCAAGGCTGATGATGCACCCTCACCTTGGTTCCAACTCAATAGTTTGTCCAGTGTGTTGCATCATCAAAATTACTAGAAAGCAGTTAGACAGTGGCAGAGGAAGTAGTTGATGTGAGGGGGGGCTGACCAGAGTATAGAACTTCTAGCAGCAGGGGGTCTGGGAGATGCAGCCCTCCAGAAGCTATAGCCATTTTAGATACCTCAAAGTTCAGCCAAATTAATTTATAGGTACAATTTGAAGCAATTCAACTACAATACCAACTTTATTAGTCAAAAGTATTTAAAACAGGCTGTTTTCAGTCAATAAACCTCTTTTGACAAAGTTTTTAGCTGTTGACTACAGGGTTATAAAAATAATGTACATACAGCATTTAAAAGCAGCCTTTAGACACCTGGAAACACTTGGTACAGTGGTAAGATACACCACGCTCTCAAGTAAGAGGTCAGTGGCCACTGCAGACATTTTTTTCCCGATTTTAGACTATTTTTAGGAACACCCTTTGACTGCTCTACTAGGGTATATCAATCTTTTTCATGGTTTTCAGCCCCATTCCAAGAAGCTAATAGGAGACACAAAGCCCTGGTCATGGTTAGAAGCTGAAATGTATACTTTGAATGCACATATATATCACATAAACACAAGGCCTTCTTGCATTGCAGACAGGCAATGCTGTAACTCAGTAGTCTGGCTACATACTGTCGGTGGAACAATTGAAATGGATTATTGCAAAAGCAGCTGCTGCCAGAGGAAACTATAATAGTAGAAGCACCCAGTGCTGAATCACCGGTGTTTTATTTATTATAAAAAGAAGAGTCTGGAAAATAATCTTGTAGAAAGACATTAGCTACACATGCATGGTTCAACTTTGAAAGTGTTGCAATCAAGCACACATTTCACTCCGGTCGTAAAATTAGTTATCCGTTTATAGTGAAATTCACAAATGTATTTTGCAATTGTTTGTAGTATACAAGGACAATTTGTAGCCCTTTGACATGTAGCTTCACTCGTCTGGCTCAGGATTAATAACTTGCTTTCACTGATCAGTAAAACTCAATAATGTTGAACTACTGTGGTAGTCATTTAGCATCACCATCCTTCCAGCACTTTCTATGATACTGGATGCTAATGTCCCAAATACAGCATTTCAAATAAATAAAATAAAACCTTGCAGATTAGTCTGACAATGCCAGCACCCTCACTTTTACAGTAAGGGGCAGGTGCTGCCAGACTACACGGAGACGTCTTCTCTTGGGAATCCACAAAGCTTAATTCCACATTTCTTACTTGCTCATTGTGTGTCACAACAGTACAACAACTGGAAGGCATTCTAAACACGCACTCTCTTATTTGAAATTGACTAAATGTCAGAGATCTGATGTTTTACTGATTTTAACTTGCCTGTAAAAAATCCCATCACTTTTCCGTAATGCGTCAGAGTTCTAACCACTGTACCACCGCTGCTAGCTGCTGAAACCCTGAATCTAATTGTCATCTGGTGTACATTTAAAAAAGTAGCTGAACCCAAACCCTATTGATTTACGCTTGGATTTACTCCGGGATTTATACTAGGTAAACCGTAACTTTGGACTATTAATTGGATAGTAAACAATTTGTTTATAATACTAATATAAACACCATGACGTCATAAACACAATGATGTCAACTATGACGTCATCGCATCAGATCTCCGGTATTTGGCTCTCATTCATAGTCTCGCGTGGCCAGACCGCTTTTTCTCAGCACGGCGCTTATCGATTAAAATTATAAGCGCCTGATCGAAAAAGGCAGCTTATAATTTTAATCGATAAGCGTCGTGCTGAGAAAAAGCGGTCTGGCCACGCGAGACTACTCTCATTCACGTTTTTGCCCTACAAAAATGGCGGACGTATAATTCGTGATTTTTACGTTACCTTACGTATTACGTAAGTTCCCGCTAAACCCACCACAATCATTATTGCTTTAATGGAGAAGCAGGTGCCCCTCAGCAATATACATCAACGTTATAAATATATTTAGCTATATCTATGCGCAGGCCCAGCCTTTTGGTGCCACCCTCAGATAAATAAAATAATCGTTTATAAACTAACCAGAATCAGCTTCGCCAGCCATCACAAATGGGAGAACTGCATAGAATTCACAAAACAGCACCTCGAACAGCACGCCTTCAAAATAATAATTCTACAGAAGGCGCCTATTACCGGTAGTCCGCGCATACCGTAAGTTATAGCCTAAGGTAGGGTCCGCAACGCGAAAAATCGATATCCTCCAATCAACTACCTAACTATTGTCATGTGTTAGGCTAAGTGTAACTTAAGTAACACCAGCGTGGCAGCCAAGTTTGTCATTTTCTTCTGGTAGAAAACGGTACAAATGTCCTAAAATCACGTGATTTTTCGTTGTAGCGGTTCGTAGGGTTCTTCGTATGCCACGATATTCACTCTCAACATTGTTCAAGTAGTCTACCATCAACTTAAAGTATTGGTGGTTTGATTTTATTGGTCAGTTTCTGGTGGCAGCACGATCTGTGCAGCTTTTTGGCGACAGACCGGACCTCGCCGGCGACAGACAAAATGTTTCTTCCTCTGGAGCACAGGACAAACAGAGCAGCAACTGCGCCGTGGGTCAACAATGACCAGTACTAGGTAAAGTACCTGCATGCGGAGTATGGTTATAATTGAAGCTTGTTAGCCATCTATATGCTGAAAATCGGCCAAAACGACGCGATTTTTGCAAACAAATACCAGAATAGTTGATACATCAGTGAGATAGTCTCCAACAGCAAGGATACAAAGCTTATAAACACCTAACAATACGGCTATCTCGCCCAGTAAACGCATAGAGCAATCCAATGCATGAAAGGCTGGATGAGAAACTAATAATCACCGAAGAGGGGCCTAACCATACTCCGCATGCAGGTACTTTACCTAGTACTGGTCATTACTGATCCACGGCGCAGTTGCTGCTCTGCTTGTCCTGTGCTCCAGAGGAAGAACGTAGTGGCTATTCGTCCGGTTCCGAACGCCGATTTTACCAGGCTATTCGTCCGGCTCGGTCCACGTGATCCGGTTTTAACATATACGGCTTTAGCATAGTACCTGGGGTTAGTATATCTATGGCTTTAGTACACCTGAACTACAGTATCCTGAACTTGATGGTGTTGATGGAATGAGAATCTGATGTGTCCTGTTTTGATAGGTTCGCAACTTTTTCTCAAAAAATTCACAGATAAAAGAAAGGAACTGGTTTGTGCAATTCTGAGAGATAGCTAGCAGAAAGATTGAAGCTGCTATAGAAAGAGAACAACCGAGCCGGAGAGAAACCCACAAGAATTTCAAGGAAGAGATAGTATATTCAGACTGTTTTAGCTGTATTCACGGAGGAAAGACATTTAAAAGTAAAACTGAAGGAAAGAGACCCAATCAGCGGTAAGGCCACTCCAAATAAATTCTCTGTTTCCTGTCCTGGACTCAGGCATATTTGCATGCGGGCGGGCAGTCCATTTCCATTATTTCATTATAGAATTGGCTAGCTTTTCAAGCCATTTAATATTTGCCTGGAACTGCCAAAAAGGCTGCATAAAAGCATGCTTAAGCTTGTTCCTTCCTTTGTAAGTTGCAAAAATAACACAAACGTGAAGTTTGTGCTGACTTGATAGCACTGCTGACACTGTTTCAAGATAGCTTTTGCTGAACCTATCAGTATGCAAGAATAACCGGAAAATAGTGGAAGAATACGGAATAATGGAACATTTAGAGCTGGCAGTAACTAGATGCTGGCGGTGGACGGGAAACAGAGAGTTTATTTGGAGTGGCCTAAGCTTGATGTGGTTGCTGGCCTAGCCCATATGCTTTTGCGTGTTGTGCGTGTGTGTGTGAGAGAGAGAGGGTATAACTCTGTTCTGCCATGACCATGTCATAGGGCTGCATGGTGACCCAGCACTTTTTGGTGGTTTGGCTAGCTAACACCAGTATCCCTGTCTCTGCTGCAGTGCAGGCAGGGTCAGGGATTGCAATTTACAACAGCTTTATCACAGATATACTAACCTTGAGTCAGTATATCTATGGCTTTATGTCTTATGAGAGAAAGGATTTATTTCTTGACCCCCACATGTTTCTAGAGCGTATTATGTGTATATGCATCCACTGCAGACATGAACTTGAGTTGTCTGATATAGATTGCCTGGTAGAGTACCAAAACGAGGGGGGCCGAAAGGCTCAGACTTACTGTAACAGTTATTGGCTTACCAAAGAAAATGAAGTTAGCAGATGGACCTTTTGCTTTTTTAGACAGCATCCCAAGTATCAAGAAAGAGGTATGTTTATTATCTGTTTAATTACATCACTATAGCAATGCACTGCTCTTCAGGAAATGCTGAAATGGTTTGTTTCTGTTCTTGATGCTAACACAGCTATGAATGATGGTGTCAAACTGGATGTAGCATCAGTACAAGCAAGACATGAAGATACGAAATACTTGCATAGACGATAATGTTAATTATTCCGAATCAGAAAGCATTTCACTGATGATGGATGGGCTCAACTGTGTCAGGTCATGGAGAAGAAGAATTAAGTTTGACCCCAGCTACCAAGTGTGTGAAAGGGAGTTTTTCGAATGCACAGCTATATGCTGTGATTGTCATATATCTTATGTTGGATTGAAGGCTACACCAAAGCGAAAAGAATGGTTTTGCCACTTGTGCTAAATGAGTCACAGTAATGAAACAAAGTCACACAGTGTGAAAATACTACACCACAAGTAATCCCTAAAACACACAATGCATTACATGTCACATTTCCGCCTGGAATAGTTGCGAATAGAAGAAAAGCAAAGGAGAGATTAAAAAACCACAGGTGCTGAGCACCACAAGTTCAGATGAAAAGTACGTATGAGGAACCAGATAGAACTATCATTGAAATTGCTGCAGGAGTAAAAGTTTATGAAATCTGATTTAAAAATTCTACGGAATCAAATAGATTGGCTTAATGCAAGACTAATGAATGCTGAGCAAACTTTGTTGAAGAGAAAGTTTCAAAACGTATCAGGATTACAGAGAAGCCAAACATGCATGTTTGATAATAAGAGTAGTGAATTTGTGCTGGTACTAAATTGCTATGAATCCTATTGGATTCTTGCGTCAAAAAAGAACTGCAAAATTAAACTAGTAAACATTAATGGTAGCAGTTGTATGGGAGTGTTCCAATCACACCTGGAAAGTACTTGTCCCTAACATTTCCGGATGTCCAGGTGGTTCTGACTGTGGATTGTTTGTTCTTGCATTTGCTTGTACTTTATGTGCTGGAGTAGTTCCAGAGTAAGCTTATATAACACTTTTTATGTTGTTTGACAAGGAAGAGCTCCTGCAAAACCATTACTAAAAACCTGCACTTGTTGACTGCCTGACATTTGGGATGGTATGGTAAAATGTCATCCGTGCTTAGAACGTTTTCACTAGTCATGCATTCAAGCAGATAAGACATTCTACCCTCCAAGTGGTACTGTTCTGCATGCATTAAGGAACATGACAGTACAAATTGAGGAACCAGGCCAATTGTGTGCTTATATATTGTTGTGAGTTACGTACATTTGTTATATTGTTGTATGTAATCTATATTACAGTGGGTGCTGGTTATTTATCTAAAGTTATGATTATTCATGTTGACTGCAGAATTCTCATAATGTATTCATTAATATTTTTCCTGCCTCCACATAAAAGGAAAAATCAGTGTTTGGCTACATGAGACTAGCAGGCTGTATGGAGTTAAGCTAGCCATCCATTTTCAGATCTGACAACTTTAATGTGGTCAGATTGAACAGCCAGCCAGAATTGGGAAGGGATGGTCATAAAATAAACTAACTTGATTGATGATGTAATTAAAGTTGCAAAATAAGTAAATCTATCTACGATTTTTTTATTTACAACTTTTTTTAATTTTGCTGTGCATAGCTACAAGTATAAAAAAATATGATGGTTGTACAATGAAAATACAGTCATGACATAGATGTGGGAAATAATGATAGTATAGCTAGATGGCTTGCTGTAGTCAATCCATATCAGAAAACTTTTATTGCTAAAGTGTGCAAGGTTATAGCTGATCCCAGCTGTTGGGAAGATAACCATACATACCATAGTGGGACTGGCATTGGCTACCTAAGTAATATAGCTTCTCAAAACACATTATAATTTATTATGTCTGGGTGACATGTAACAGCACACAGAGATTTATACAAACGTTGGTCATATAAGCACATGCACAACTGATCACAATTTTCTCAGTGAGTGAGTGTGTATTCCTTAATCCCTCAATATGGCCTGTCTCTGCAATCATAGGCTGTTGGGATAGTTTTTTTAACTTTCAATATTATTTTAACGCTTTCTTCTTGTTCTCATCATCCAGGTGACGTTGTTGAGGAAGACGAGCAAATTTCACCTGTAGTATATAGCACATTGTACAGTTAATTTAGGGTAGCATGGACATTAATTTTAAGTATATGTATAGCAACTTTTTTGTCACAAAAAATTGAAATTGTAATTTATTTTGGATAGAGGCATAACCTGTACATCCAAATCATACACACAATTAAGTAGCTATACCCATTAAAAATCATACATTATATTACTATAGTGTCTGTCCAGCAGATTCTAGGGGAGCTGGAGTCAATCACTGATTGGGATAAAGAATTCCAATCATTAATCACTCTAATTGAAAAGAAAGATGATCTTGACAAGCAATTCGTATGTGCATGGCTTGAATAATTTCATGTTGTGCACTCTTGTTGTGATTGTGAGAATGACAAAAAAGCTCTCTGTATTATTATAGAAATTGTTGATCATTTGGTACAAAAATAGCAGATCTCCTCTGAGCCTTCAGTACTGTAAAGATGGTAAATTAAAATAGTGCAATCGATCATATTAAGACAAATCACAACAGGTGGTAATCATTCTAGTGGCTCTTCGTTGTATAGCTTCTATCTTATGTTTATCCATGATATGGCCCCCAAATTGCATTGTTATACTCAAGCAGTGGACGGACCAGGGATTTGGCATATCATCCAAGTCCATACATTCAAATACTTTAGAAATAAGACCTAAATAATTATTACAGTTAGCCTTCTTTGCAGTAAAATCTGTGTGAATGTAGAACTTTAGTTTAGAATCCATGTAAATTACCACTGATACAAAATAGTGTTAAAAGAACCAATGGGCTCAAGTTTACACTGTATTAAAATATACAAAACACTATCCTATAGTTATCTCAATGCCAGCTTTTCACAAGTTATACATAACTGCATGATCACTTTTGCACATATTGAAATTGGTACATGTCTATAATTATGTATATAAACATATTCAATTAATCAGCAAATATTGTACCTTCTTTATAGTTCATGGTTGTGATCAGTATTAATAAAAGTTACAACAAGGCTCTGAAGCACCGTTTCACTTTAGTCAAAGATTTTAGCTTAGGTTCCCTGGCTCGTGATAAACACCTCATACAGGCTTTTCCTCCAGTGTTCGCCCTCCAGTACCTAACTGGTAAAGCAGATTAAAAAAACATTTAAAAAACGGAGTTTAATTTTTTCAACTAAAACACTTTTCCTATTCACAAAACACACTTCACACAAATTGTCAAAATTATGTCATATAACTAATACCAGGTTCTTCCCTATAGAGCCAACCAGCATGTGCCATATTTTAAGTTTCTAGCTACAGCTTATATATTTATTAGCGAAACCCTCAGGGGTAACATGCTAATGTACAAGCACAGTACATTATGTAAATAAGTATAACTTAAATATTTTAATGTCAACTTCATGTAGATCAGGGTAGGGTAGAGAATTCCGTTCTCAATTGTCGTCTTGGGGGGGAAAGAGTTACGGTAAATTTCTGTGCTGGGTTGGTAGTGAGAGAATTTTAGGTGATGATTAGCTCTAGTGTTTGTAAAAGATGGTGACAGCAGGTAATAGTAGTACAGCTAGTTACAATGGAATAATATTCTCTTGATCCTGTTCAACTGGTGCACTATCAATTATTAGTTGGACACAGTAAGTGCTACACACTAGGATATCAATCTCCACTTCCACCTCCATCCCAAAGGTGGCATCCCTCACCTAATCAAGGGATGCTATAGTAACCAATCCACAAGCTGTGAATTTAGGCCTAGTAATTAGAGAACCTCTAGGAAGGTGGATGAGCTGCATGTGGATGATAGCTGGGAACTACGGAAGCAGATGCTTCTCCTTGTGAGAGGTGTGCATAAAGCAACTCAACTTTGAGGAAAGGGAGGCCTATGATGCCTGGTCTCAATCACTAAAACAGGGATATGGGGCAGTGGCGTATCTACACCCGGACCTACCCGGGCCTGGGCCCTAGTTAATTTGAATCGTGCCCGGGTGAATGCTATTCAACATCAATGTTGAATAACCGTTTATAGCAATAATGATTGTACTAGCACAACTTATGTAGCTCTAATCCATGTCAACTCAAGCCTTTTTTTCCAGAGGTAGTGCAGAGGAGAACAGCGATCTTGCATTGGTTTCGATTGTGGTATTGCCAATGTAAGGCACTTAATAGAAGGAAGATCACATGACTACCAACTGCAGCATCGTGACAGAGAACAAATAAATGTGTGGTGAATAGTGCCAATTCAAGATGAAGATGTAGTCAAAATTCAGATGTGAACAGACAAGAGCAACTTTTGAGACGTTTTGAGATGTGGCTGTGTGAAATTTCAAAGTTTCCTCCAGTGTACTGTGTGTGAAGAAGACGATAGTAGCTAGCGTTTGTATCAAGTAGGGTAATATTAGTTATCCTGCATGCAGTTAATGTAAGTATAGCACATAGATAGTGATGCACAACATATTTTAAACGCTATATTGATGTCCATATGAAGATGGGCATGTGTATGTGTGTTGCTTGGCTGAGTGGCGTGCCCACCCAGTGCCCAGGTAAAGTAAAATGTCTAGATACGCCACTGATATGGGGTGGTGTGTTACCAGTCCATGACATGGACGAAGCAGTATGGAGCCATACATACAGGCTCCTTGACATACATACATACATACCAGGCTCCATACATACAGGCTCCTTGAGCCCTCTTCACCTGTAACACAATTACTAACTACTAACACACACCCACACACAGAGAGGCAACAATAACATATCAACTGAGCTTATTGCTGATTAATTGGGTATCACTTCTCTTTGAATGCAGCTCAAACACTTGTGGGTTAGCTACTCTCTTTCTAGCAGCTTCAATCTAGTCTCGCGCAGCCGCTTATCGATTGGAAATTATAAGCGCCGCGCTACAAGGGTCTGGAATAGTTCATGAACATGAATTTTTTCGACACGTTATTGGTGACAATTGAATGATTGGGTAACACCTAAGATACAAAGGTACAAAATGCAACGTGTGTTCCCTTGAATCTTTAGTCTGTTTTGATCGACAAATCCGCTTAAAACCTTTCGCCTACTTTCCTTTTAACTCGAGATGAACTGAGCTTGTTTGTCTTTATTCAGCCGTACTTGTTGAAGATTCAGTAGTAGGTAGAAGGAAAAACCTACACGGGTCGATACTCGTCATCCCCAGAGGCCTTCTTCAGCTCATTCTTCAGTAATCAGATCACTTTGGCGATTAAGGGATCGCGTGAGCCAATTTACACTCCCCAACCACTGGGGATTGTAGATTTTTTTAAGTCCGTGAACTATTCCAGACCCTTGTAGCGCGGCGCTTATAATTTCCAATCGATAAGCGGCTGCGCGGAAAGGGTCTGGCCACGCGAGACTAGCTTCAATCTCGCACAAACCCGGCCTTCTCGTATCTGTTAATTTTTTCTTCTAATTAGGCGAACCTATCGCCAGCAGGACACATAGTCATAGGATTCCATCTGCATCTTCCCACCCGATCGCACACAAGTTCAGGATAGTTCAAGTATACTAATGCCGTATTATGTTAAAAGAGGATCACGTGATCCGAACGTAGTGAAATGGAAATCGCTAAGTTGAGTCACGTGGTCTTCTGTTCTTGTGTTCTATTAACACTGACTGCTCGAATTTAATAGACATATTATCAATCGTAGTATATTTTATGGAAGCCTGAAGAGTTGGACGGACGAAAGCGGCTACCTTCCATATCTCATCAGTCCCCCTCAGGCAGTGCATCTGAAACTTGTGACTCGCCAGTACAGAGAAATTACTACACATTGTGACACCAATCATAGTATTATCTGTGCCAGCTAGACTCAGGTGATGGCAGAGATCAGTAGAGCCGCTAATAGAGAGCTGGAACTTGGATTGAATATAATGTAAGATGCACCTATATCGATGTTGTGCTTAGGTGTGAACTTCGTCAGCCTGCAACAGTGCATAATGTGGGTAGATATGGCGATATAAAGGGGGATATATGTATATTTTAAGAATGGAAAAACCTGGTTTTGAAGGTTTTACATGATGAGTTGCATCGGGTGGCTCTGTCTAAAGAATGATAGTGAAGTAAGTTAAGGGCGTGAGGCAACATGGCGGTTTATTTATGTGTATATAGCCAGTGACTGCTGATATGATATTTGTGTACTCGTTGTGTAGCTATGTTGCATGCGGTGGGTTTTGGCAAATGGTTTATCATGTTCTGGTAGTAAGTCACAAAAAACGTTTCTGGAGCACTGCAAGGCTGGTTTTTGGGGTTTTGTTTTGATGGTTTTATAGAGCGGTTCAGTAAGTGGTCACAGAACATTACCATGGAGCACTGCAAAGCTGGTTTTTGGGTTTTTGGGGTTTTGATGGTTTTATAGAGTAAGGTAAATGCGGGTATTTCCGGACAGCGCACAATTCTGGACACTTCGTGTATAGCACCCAAGAATGAATCAACTAGAACACACTTTTCGATTTTTATAATCTCTATAAGAATAGCTATTCACAGCAGAAATTTCAAGGCAATCCGTTGTTTTGTTCCTCGGCTAGCTTGATAAAGGTACCAAAGTGTCCGGAATTGTACGCTGTCCGGAAATACCCGCATTTACCTTACAGTAAGTCACAAAGAACATTACTGGAGCACTGCAAGGCTGGTTTTTGGGTTTTTGATGGTTTTATAGAGTTCAGTAAGTCACAAAGAACAATACTGGAGCACTGCATGTAAGGCAGGTTTTTGGGTTTTTGGGGTTTTGATGGTTTTATAGAGTACAGTAAGTCACAAAGAACATTACTGGAGCACTGCAAGGGTGGTTTTTGGGGTTTTGGGGTTTTGATGGTTTTATAGAGTACAGTAAGTCACAAACAACAATACTGGAGCACTGCAAGGCTGGTTTTTGGGGTTTTGATGGTTTTATAGAGTACAGTAAGTCACAAAGAACAATACTGGAGCACTGCAAGGCTGGTTTTTGGGGTTTTGGGGTTTTGATGGTTTTATAGAGTACAGTAAGTCACAAACAACAATACTGGAGCACTGCAAGGCTGGTTTTTGGGGTTTTGGGGTTTTGATGGTTTTATAGAGTACAGTAAGTCACAAACAACAATACTGGAGCACTGCAAGACTGGTTTTTGGGTTTTTGGGGTTTTGATGGTTTTATAAAGTTCAGTAAGTCACAAAGAACAATACTGGAGCACTGCATGCAAGGCTGGTTTTTGGGTTTTTGGGGTTTTGATGGTTTTATAGAGTTCAGTAAGTCACAAAGAACAATACTGGAGCACTGCATGGCTGGTTTTTGGGGTTTTGGGGTTTTATAGAGTACAGTAAGTCACAAACAACAATACTGGAGCACTGCAAGGCTGGTTTTTGGGTTTTTGGGGTTTTGATGGTTTTATAGAGTACAGTAAGTCACAAAGAACATTACAGGAGCACTGCAAGGCTGGTTTTTGGGTTTTTGGGGTTTTGATGGTTTTATAGAGTACAGTAAGTCACAAAGAACATTACTGGAGCACTGCAAGGCTGGTTTTTGGGTTTTTGGGGTTTTGATGGTTTTATAGAGTTCAGTAAGTCACAAAGAACAATACTGGAGCACTGCATGCAAGGCTGGTTTTTGGGTTTTTGGGGTTTTGATGGTTTTATAGAGTTCAGTAAGTCACAAAGAACAATACTGGAGCACTGCATGCAAGGCTGGTTTTTGGGTTTTTGGGGTTTTGATGGTTTTATAGAGTACAGTAAGTCACGAAGAACATTACTGGAGCACTGCAAGGCTGGTTTTTGGGTTTTTGGGGTTTTATAGAGTTCAGTAAGTCACAAACAACAATACTGGAGCACTGCAAGGCTGATTTTTAGGTTTTTGAGGTTTTGATAGTTTTATAGAGTACAGTAAAACCATTATGTGTGCTAGATTTTTGGTAATTTCATGATTTTTATTTTGAAATTAATTTGCTGCTAAGAGTATATAGTTTCTGCTAGGCTGGTTTTGGGAGTTAATAAAGTCACAAAGGATGTTATAGCTTTGTGGAATTGTTATAATATGTGGCTGGGCCCAACGTAAATACACAGTTTAAATTTTCAAGCCAATTAACTTTTATGTAGACCAATGTGTATGTGCTCTTAGCTTAGATGCATACCCCAGAAATTAGCACCAATTAAATTAAGAAAGATTTGTATGGCAAGCACACATTTAATCAAGTATAACAATAAAGAGACCAAATAACATCACTAAAATGACTATAGCTTATGAACATTACTGTACTGATAGTTACAGCCTTTAAACTTGCACTGTAATTATGTTTATAATAAATACGGCTTTGTAATTTATTTTCAGTGACTAAGCTGATCACTAAGTCTTGTACAAATTATATTCAATTAAAAGCCATGTTGGCAGAGTCATGAAAATCATTTAGTTCAATTGAATAGCCTGCTGTAAAGAATAATCAATGTTTTACTCAAAATTTAAGCCAGTATGAAGATATCTGGCCACACATTTCTAGAAATATTTAATAGTGGCAACCTAAAATAAATGTCATATATATTTGTATCTATTAACTAATAGACTAAGCAGCCTAAGCCAATTTGTGTAGATCAACTTTTAATATTGTTTAAATGGTAGAGCTCTTCATTTTTTTGTTACCTCTTCAATAAGTTACAAAATTTCTGATAGTGGGTTTGTTCTGTTAATAGACAATTGACTGTGTCAGCCAAGATGAATTACAAGTATAATTAATTTTTTATTTAAAGTATATACACTGTATTTGGTTCTAGCTGCTTATTTTTTCTGTTTTACCAATTACAATTAAGATCTTTAGCTTTCTACCAATTCTGCCATCTCACAAAACTGTTATATAGCCAGAATTTAGTTACTGATTTTAAAATCTGTATATAGTGTACTCCATGTAGAAAGCATGTAGCACATACAACTGGATAAAATATATTTGGGCTAGCTGTATTCCATAAATCCCATATCTATAATATGTACATGCATGCTTACTACATGTCTCCAATTAAGAAGCTGGGGAATATATGTAACAGTGAACTTTAGTAGCTGATGGTTTACTAGCTATTTATTGATTTGCCAGTACATAAGCTTTATCCTTAAAGTTTAGCTTGGGAGGTTATTGACTGTAATGAAAATAGCAGCATCTTTATGCTTTGTGCTCGACACTGCCTTTTAACAACAATATACGTAGCAGACAAAATATAACTGAAAAATGTACTTCATGCATGCATGATCAATCTGATGAGAATGTATGCTTCAAATATCTGTTTGGTGCACTCCTTTCAAGCAGATAATGACATTTAATCACAGTGATTGAAATGTAAAGTAATTGCAATTAACAAATAATTATATAAGGTTACTACATTTAATGAAGTTTTGGCTGTACTGGGTTCTTATCATGTTGATAACAAAATGCAATGTACTTATTCCGTCGTTTAACCATTCTATGAAGATAGAAGTGATGGTGCCTCTTTCCCATAGAGCACACAATTTTCTTAAAACGAGAAATCCAGGCAAACGTCTGCTCACAGCTCATTGTATTATAGGCTTCATTGTGATCCTTGACAGATTTCGGATGGTATTTCTCATGGCACTTCCTGTCTCGATGGTTTTTGATGTGCAGTGAATCTATTATTTTATTAACATCAAGCCAAAGGCTACTCAAATTTCCGGGCAAAGGCAAGGGATTTCTTGCAACATGTAAGCAATCAATGTGACACATATTGTCGTAGGACAATGTGATCATTTTCCTTTCATCTCTGGTAAGATTCCCCAAGGCTGATACCATCCAGGATAGAATAATTAAAAATACTTGTGCAGGTCCTTCAGATCTGTATAATTATCATAGGCGTAGGAAGCATCTTCAAGTTGGGGGGGCCATGAGCTATATAAAGTACTGGGGGTCACAGTAATTGTATATTGTTATACTTATTGAGATGGACTGCATGCTGTTGATTGAGGATCAGTCAGCTGTGAAGCAGCTGCAGTCTAGGGGGGTCTGGGGGCATGCCCCCCCAGGAAAATTTAGAAATTTATATGGACATGGATAGGATCTGGAGCAATTTTCAGTCAAACAAATTAGACTTATTTGTATATGTATTCAACTCAGTTATAGGGGGTCTAAGGCCATGTGCCCCCGGGATGTACATGTCTTTTGGAAATTTACTTGCATATGACTGAATTTTTCATAGTCTTTGTAGTAACATGGTTAATCGTTTTACTGTACCTCATGCAGACAGTTAAAAATAAATTTTTTTCAGTGATAGTTTCATTTACTATTGTTAAACATTTCCAAAATATTTTCTTCTTTTATCATTAGCTGATATAAATGTCTTAGCAATGTCTTTCTCATCAACACTATCTGTACGCTCTTTATGTATAAATGTAATGAATGTGTGGTTTAATCTAGATTGAGACATCGTGCTACGCAAGAAGGTCTTCAATCGTCTCAGTGCAGAAAAACTTCTCTCTGCAGTTGAAGTTGTCACAGGTAGAGTGTAGAAGATTTTTAAAAGCTTTATTACTTCTGAGAACATTACTTTCCCAGGTTCATTGATGATATCACAGATAGTTCTTACATTGGTCACTTTTTTTATTGGCACCTTACTGTTAGTATTATGTGTTGTAATCAAATCAGGCAACATTGTCAGTTGAATTTTCAATCGAGATAAATCAAGGTCACTGTTGTATATATCAAATTCTTCTGGTAATTCTAAAGCACAAAATTTGCCATTTGCAGAGTCTAGTAAGGTTTTCTCTAAGACTGACATTACAGGTAATCCTCGTTTTTGTTGAAATCTTCGCTTAAGTTCATTAACAAGCAGATCTAATATTTCAAAATACTGTTGCTTGAAATAGCTTTTAGGGTCAGAAAACAGTACAGGAGCTTCTCCATCATCAATCCGATGAGGGGGTCTTCTATATCTGGGTAAAACAGGGTCAGAAGTTAATTCTTTAGCCTCTTCTACTGTTTTAGAGTAAAAGTCAACAAAAGTACTATCAGACCTTAGCCTTGTCAAATATTTTACAGCTAACTCAGTAGCATTGACAGCTTCTTGGATAGTGGTGTCCTTACCTTGTAATGTTAAAGAGAGCTGTTCTGTTCCTGAAAAAATTAAATGAGCTAGTTTCAGTCCAAAAAAGGTACTAAATTTATCCATCTGAGCAAGGTAACCTCCAGCTTTTCGACCATAGTCATCATGAGTTTCAGCATTTATCTGTTCTAAAGCAGCTAATAAGTTGGAATAATTACTTAAAACAGCAGATATAGCTGCAGTACGAACAGTCCATCGTGTAGGACATAATGGTTTCAATGAAACAGAACAAGCTCCAAGCTCTTTTTGTACATCCGAAAAAAGTGTTGATCTTTTTGGAGAGAATCTGATTAGCTGGGATATCTCCATAACTAAATCTAGAGCATCCCTAACTACAACACATTTCCTACCTACTGTTTGCAAACACAAATTTGTGCAGTGTGCAAAGCAATGTAGGTATAAAGCTGCTGGAACATCCTTTTCAATTCTAGCAGCAACACCATTTAAGTGACCACTCATGTTGCTGGCACCATCATATGCTTGGCCACGACACTGAGCAATTGGTAAAACATGCTTACCCAAACAACTTTTCAGCTCCCTAGTGATTGTTTCAGCATCAGTTTTTGGGAGTTGAATCAATTCGATTGGGTCTTCATATACGTATACAAAAATCATCATCTACCCATCTGATGCATACAGTTAACTGCTCTTTGTTACTGACATCCGTAGCTTCATCGGCAATGATTGAAAACCAGTGCACTTTTCTAATGTCTGCTATAATGTTTGTTAGCACACTATCAGCTATCAATTTGATTTGATCATTCACTATATCAGGTGACATATACTTGCGTTCTCTGATCCAATTGTTTAATTCACTGCAATCATTGCTTCTGAGGTTCAATAATTGAACAAGATTGCTCTGAATTTCATCATGCCCCCTAATTGCAAGGCCTTGCCTCAATAAGAACTTCAGTGATGATAGCTGCTTAATTAGCATTTGTCGATGGTTCCTCTGTGAAACCATAATTTGCTCATTGTTGAGGGTGTCAACACCCTTTTGGTTTATCAGCTGAATTTTTAAAATAGATTCTTTGTGCAAATCAGACTGAGAATGTTGTGAAAATCTTTCAAGAGCCTTCTTCCAGTTATTAAAACCGTTACTAACAAAAGCATCATCTCCTTTTTTAGCAAAGCACAATAGATTGCTTTCTGCACAGTATCGACACAAAACACAAAATGCTTTGCATTTGGTGGTGCATAATGTCAACCATGAGTAGGTAGAATACCAGTTGGGTGAAAAATTACGACAGCGCTTCCCTTGTTGCTGCTGAAACTTGTTAAGCACAGATGGATTAGTGGGTTGAAATGGAGTTAATGACAGCTCACAACATTTAGCTGAGCATTTTTCCACAGAAGTAGGCATGCTGTTCATTTGAACATCTCTGCTGGTGGTGGTGCAGCTGCTGGTGGTAGTGGTGATGGTGCTGCTGCTGGTGGTAGTGGTGGTGGTGCTGCTGGTGGTGGTGGTGCTGCTGCTGGTGGTACTGCTGCTGGTGGTAGTGGTGGTGCTGCTGGTGGTGGTAGTAGTGGTGGTGCTGCTACTTTGCTGAGCAGTAAATTGATCAGCAATGTTTCTATCACTAGGAATGGAACTCTTCCCCCTGACACTTGATGAAGGCTCATTATTTGTGCTGCCACTGGAACGTTTGCTAGCAAAACAAAGTGTTCCCTGCTTAAATTTTTTGGCAGCTGGTGGCTTGATAGAGCACACCTGTTTATATAATTTAATAATAATAAGCCATCAGATATACACCAAACAGTTACCTCTTGCTCTTCTAGGTGCTCTTCTGTTGATTCCATCACAAATTCCATAAATTTACTCACTATTTATAGCAATTCCAAATAATGCATAAAATAATTTTAGGGGTGCTTGTTGCCACGTAACGAAAATGAGACGAGGCCATTGCAGAATAAGGCAACCAAGGAAACTCGTGAGTGCTAGTTATGTACGCATATTTCGATTATATTGTATTGCTAACCAGCTAGTCCCTTTATATTGATAGTGAAAATTTGTTTCTTTTTCAACCATGGTCTTGTATTTCAACTTCCCAATTGTTGGGGGGGCCATGGCCCCCCTGGCCCCCCCGCTTCCTACGCCTATGAAATTTATACAGGACACTTAAAATGTATCATTTATTCTAAATAGGAAGTTATACACTACAACTGTCTATAAATTCTAGGACCATTCACATTCACACAATATTATCACATTCACAAATGGTAAATCTAGTTAGTAACTTACTCATACAATGGCTGCCACATGTCTATATGCCCACCACCCCGAACAACAAAAAAATGACCACGGCTCCACTTTTGCAACTTTTTCTTGGCACCAGTGTCCTTGTTGCATTCAGGCTTAGCATCAAGTTCATTTTCTTCATCTAATTCTCTGATCAGTTCTGGATGTGATGCAAGCAATGACGCTGTTCCTATGCATAAGAAATGAATTAATAATTAACCTAGACCAATGACGCTGTTTTATATTAATTTCTTATTTCCATTAATTAACAATTAACCTAGATTTTCCCATGGCCCAAAACTATAAGTAAAAGCCAGAACAGCAGTAGCAAGTTCATGACTAATTTACCATGTCTGTACAGGGCTCGAGCCTTGTCAATCCACTCTTATAAAGGTCCTTTGTAATCATGCACATTCATCAATTTGATATTGCTTGATACACACACCATGCATACCGCTAATATAAGTGTTCAAAGCTATAGAGGGTCTGGGGGTCAATATTTCTCCAAGAAGTATATATTTAATTGCTTTAAATGGCACGGAAGCTCCATTCAGCATTTTGTGCCCATCAAAGTAATCAATGCAAAATTAATGTCCCTGCAACATCATGCAAGCTAGTGATTTACGGAAGTAGCACAGAAATATACAGCGATATCAGTCATTATATTCTACTAAACGTTATATTAGAGTATTTGCAGTGCCTGCTCTATTACAGTAACGCGATCTTTTACAATTTTCAGTTACAAGTTGTTGAAAGTGGTCCAGCCAACACTGGACCGGCCGGGCTATGGGCTCCCGATGTGTACCTGTACAAATTCTCAAGAGACAAATTTCATGGTTCCTTGCAAATTTTCATCCTACGATTATCAGAATTTGTTTGCAAAATGAGTGACTCTCAAAAAGACTCAATTCTCACAGGGTGTCAAATTTCAGATAATTTGTCTTCCTCTCCAACATAAGTACACTGTATATAACTTACCTTGGCAGTCTGAAGCATTTGACACTGAACTTCTTGTAGACAAGGTTTTCTCTGCATTATCCAGCTTACTAATCTCTTCAGCATTAGGACTAGAATCATCATCTGGGTCTGTGAGGGCAAGCAAGTTATACAACACCTAGGTATTTGATATCATGATGACATAGTCACATAGCTAAAATTTAAAATTTACTGGACCACAGTATCATGACACTTAAATCACTTAATGTGTCACCCTTTCATTGCTCATACACTCAGTTGTCTAATGCAATGTTCAGAGTGAGCAAACACGCATAAATGCTGAGATATGATAGATGGGTTGTATGCACCTTATCATGTGCTTCGGCAATGCATAGATTATTTATCACACTATTTGGAATCTTAAGATGGTTATAAGGTTTGCAAAGCTAGACATTTCACATGCTTTCTACTCTCAATCCCAGTCATAAGAAAACAGTTTGTGCTATATACACAGAATCAATAATGTTTGCAGTATAAAAACCAAGTATGTTAATATATTAGATTAATCGGAAGGATGTACATGTATTTTGTGCAAAAGATTTTTTTCTGTAATATACCTGTTTTGATTTACATACAGCTTACTGGATGGTAGCTACAATGAGATATAAATGTACCTTTCAAAACTCCACAATATCTTAAATATTCCCGTAGCTTTGATGGGATATTACTCTTTTCAGCTTCAGTGCAATGGATTTCACAAAAAGCATGGCCGAATTTGGGCTCATTCGGACAAGTATCAACATAACGTAGTCGACGAGAAAATCCTGTGACTTCCTTAGGTACCCGGTACATACATACAGGATATCTCAGTTTCCAGTTTCCATCAAAGGAATACAATTTCCCACAGCCTATATTAAAAGAAAATGAAAATCAGCTGGCTATATAATATTATATTGCCAGGCATGCAGGGCTATCCATGAACTTATGCAAAAGTAATTTCTAATTAGCATGATGCATTTGTTATGCAATGGTTTTTGATAATGGTACATGTGAAGGTCAGAACACCAGTAGCTTGCTACACTAAATGCCATTGTATTATGATACTAGGGAGTGTGTGTACAAATATTATGTGCACGTGTATGTATTTGTGCATTTTCTACAAATAATATTTTTTCTAAGCTCCGTACACTTGCTTGTAATGTACAAGATGCATACCTCTTTTTTTGCATTCATCAGTGCAGTTGGTATGGACATATGGATGACTAGCTCTCTCTTCATCAATGGCATCCATCAGTTCTTCTCTAGAATCTAGTGATGAAAATATATATCCAATTTTCCCTTCCTCCCTGAGCTCATTTTAAATTTCTGCATTCCAGAATGCTTCTGCCACTGATTTACGATGAAGCTCATGTGTGCAAACCTCTGATTCAGGCCCATCTAAAACTGCTGTGTCAACAAACATAGCATAATTACATTAATATTTCTTACCATTTCTAAGTGGGCAATGTGTAAAGAACTCCTTTGTATAATTCAGAAACACTGATGCAGTTAATGACTCTCTGATTCCCTCATTGTAGCTTTCAGCAGCACCTTCAAAGGAGCACCAGGTGTGATGTCTGCAAGGTCATAAGATTTATGGTGATGAACTGCATGGGAAACTTACGCAGCAGCAACCAAATGACAGTACAGATCTCTACAAAGGTACACACTACGTGATGCTTTGATATACGGCCTTGGAGAATCATAGTAGCGGTAGCCATTGAGTGCTTTCCCACCAAATTGGTCATATCTACATAACACATATAGCCAATGTGATCATAGTTGCAGTATACAACAATGTAAATTAGTGAGGAGCAGTGCCTTATTGCCACTATCTATACATAGGCTGTACATACATTTGTAATGGATCTTTGAGATCACATTAGCAATAGACAGTTCATATGTGTTGATATAAAGATGCTCTTACCACTTATAAACTCTCTGAAATAATGATGTAATAGAAAAAAACTCCATAATAAGGACTAAAAAGGCTGAGCAAGTAAGTACATATTTACCCTTGATAAAGGTAATATTGAGTATATCGTAGTATGAAATATTTTTTAGTGGGTCAGGGAGCACTACAAATGTGCCAAATTTCAAGGATATGACCAATTCCATTTCTGAGTTATTAAATGTTTTTGAGGATCCAGCTCAACGTGGACATACTATAGCTCCTTCGAAAATCATATTATGCAAAAAATGTATATATAAATTATTCTCCAGGGTGGAATTCATGAATTCCTTGCCATTGCAGAGTGGTCGAAGGAATGTTATATAGGATAACTTTCACTCAGTCTAGCTTCCTGTATACTCATGAACAGCTGATATATTTAACAAGTATAAGCAAAAATTAGTAATTTTACATCCAATTAGGGATCATAGTAATAAAAAGTAAAGAAACAAGGTGGTTGCCTATATGCCTGCAGATATACTATAGTGGACATTTAATCCGTAATTCAGTCTTCAGAACCTCTGTTGTACAGCTATAGACTGAATTAGGGATTAAATGTCCACTATAGTATATCTGCAGGCATATAGGCAACCACCTTGTTTCTTTACTTTTTATTACTATGATCCCTAATTGGATGTAAAATTACTAATTTTTGCTTATACTTGTTTGTTTACTTTTTTTGAAACAATGATAATTAGTGAATAACCTCGTTGGTGATCCCTAACTGATATACATTACTATTGTACTGTATGATATCGTTTCTGTATACTTTCTCTTTCTACATGCAGTATAGCCACACGGATCATAGTAGCATGGAAATATTGCAGAATGCTGCACATATAAGGAGGATGCTACTGGTCCCAGAAGCCTGATACAGCAAATTGTTGCAAAACATAATTATATGATTCTATAAAATTAAACTTTTCATTTAATAGTGTTAACAAGTTTAGATAAATGTATTTCAGTATTATAATCAAGTATGCATGCATATGGTTTTGCTGACTGTACAGAGAGCATTATAGCACTTGCAGTCAAGGATACCTTTAAAGAAGTGTTAAATATAGGAAATCAGTAATCAGCATTGTCATGATGAACTTCAAAGGCATGATATAACATAGGCATACAGTACAAGTGATGATATTAAGTCTCTTGTATAGCTGCCCGCAATCACAGTATGACTATTATCCATGCATAATACCTGGCTGTACATGCATGCCGGCACACTGATTACTAGCCATTTTTATTTTATGTATAGCGCGGGGCTAGACCATGCAGTCTTGCAGTTTGCAAAGTGTGTAGCTATACCATTCAAGACGTAACACAGATTATTTAATTGTTATAGAAAATGTAAATTGTTGCTGGTCATCATAGTCTCTACCCCTTTGAATCCTTCCTCACCCCCATCCTCTTCCTCTCCCCCGTCCTCTACCTCTCCCCAGTCCTCTTCCTATCCCCTGTTCTCTTCCCTGTTGTCTTCCTCTCCCCTGCAGTCAATTACTGCATAGATATTATTAAAGCGCTTTTACGCGCCTCTAATATCTATGATTATTACGGTCAGTCAGTGTAACACTGTTTTTAGCTACCAGCGAGGCTATTGGTATGTTGAACACCTACATAACGTTTCAAGCAAAGAATACTGTAAGAAACGCCTAGATCTTGCACTGAAGCCATAACGCTTGAAAATCAAAGGATCTTTAAGGAGGACAAAGGTAGCACCATGATGCATGCATTGTAGCTGCTGCGGTGGTGAAAAGGCACGTCTCGGGATGAAGCGACGTTGAACAGTGAAGAAATCAGGCCTGTAGCCTTAGCCGTTATCGAGTTACGCTTGTCTGAAGGCATTAGTAAGTAAGTAAGTTAGTAAGTAAGTTAGTCAGTCAGTAGAAAATTCGGTTAAATACGAAATTTTTAAAATTTTGTAGCAACTTGATGGAACGTTTTAGAGTTGATCTGAAGACATTTTTGAGCTTGGTTATGCCTAACCAATACTGCTAATCTTTCAGAAAGTTAATATTAGGCTGGTTTTGGGTGATATTTATAGGACAAGAAACCCCAAACCTTGGTGATCCCTAATATACAGTTACTACCATACTGTATGATAGCAAGTTTTTCTTTTTAGCCATTTAAACTCTTATTTAAAATTCACTAAGTCTTTCAGGCACTGAATGCATGATCTTCCATATTCCCTGATTCGATCTACTCTCCACATATGTAGGCATTTTTTCACAAACCATGCATGCACTCAAATGGACTCCTACCAATGACTGAGGACAAGAGCATAGCTATAAATTGTAAAGTTGAGGGGACTAAGAACAATGACTAATTATATAATGTTTGCACACATTTACATGCAAAACATACTCTGTTAAACTTGTCTAGGCATGCACAGGAAAATTTTACTGCCAGAAATTGAATCTTGTAGCAATTTAGACTAAACTTTGAATACAATTAGAACCCTTCTTTGAATAAATGGCTGTTTGGACTGAATGTATGCTCTAACAGAGTAACTGACTGTTCTATTAGCATAACTGGTTGCTCTATAAGATACCTTGATCTTCACATGTAGAAGGGCTTATCTCCCACTAAAATATGAGTGAGGGGCTCCAGTCTCTTTGTGGTACATCTATAAGACTGAGGATGAAGTCCCAGCCTCGTGAGAGATTTCATCCTTATTCCTAGTGCAAGTTTTTAAACCTTTCTATTAGGCCACATAAAGTTAATTATTAGTTTCTCATCCCCGTCCGCACTGCTGTCTTCCTTACCGCATCTAGACTTTTTGCAGCACTACTTTTTTGGCTGAGTGCAGCCATTCAGCACCTTATAAAGTTGGTTATTAGCTGGGGCAACATTAGAAAATTGAATTTTGACTCAATTTAGCTGGTTAATTCAGCTATCCATGCAGTCAATAATAAATAATATAAAAACCTGCCTGCCCGCAGTATTATTTGGTTGTTTGGAGGATGAGAAACTAAAAATTAACTTTATGTGGCCTTACATAGAATGGAAATGTGAATCCGGTTTGTAAACCAGCTGGCCAGTTTAGAAACCAGTCCGTAACATAATATGCATGCATGCATGTTATATTCATATGTTATATATAGCTATACCTTGATTTATATAAAAACAACACCCATGCACTGTACATGCATGCAGTGAGTATAATTTATATGTTGACACACCAAAAATATTGCAATATAACTAGCTGCACACATCAAGTTGTCGGGTAGGGTTATATTGCTGAATGCAACACGGATGAGTGCATGTGTCAGACACATGCATGCATATACTTTATTTTACAGTGCATGCTGCACGCATAATTTGATCAGATGTAGCAACATACCTGTAGTTTATCATGCAGCTGTCACATCTTAAAGTGATCTTAATTGCAGGAAGTGGTCCATGTAACCCAAACAAGATAACTGTTGATGGATCATTATGAATCGAAAGGCCTTTGCTGCAGACTAAACATTTAATAGTTGGAGGTCCCAAGAAAGCAGTATGAGCAACTTTTGTTGCTAAAGTCACTTTCCATAAAACTTCCACTCTATAGGAGTTTGGAAATTAACCATACCAACTACATCATTAAAAATAACTCCTTCGACTTTTCGCACTAATTCAGCCACCTGTTCACAACTGTACATTGTATTCATGGAATTATTAATGACGTTGGAAATGTAGTGTATCCGACGAGACAAAAAAGATATAGGCACCAAGTTCATTGCTTGAACTGTTAAAACAGTTAACCCGCTTGAAACTATGGGAGCGATAGTTTCCACTGCCAATGATTCTTGCTCTGTATAATCATCACATCTGCTGCTCTGACTCGCCGGGGCGGGTAAATCGTCAGTTTTCTTATCGATCAAGTCTAGTGGTTCTAGAGACTTTCCCGACTGACTGGAGCCCATTCCATCTTTATATCCACTGGAAGACAATGCATCTAACGCAGCAGTTAACTTTCGCTTCTTCCCACGACGTGACGGTGTTGACATACTACAGGTGTATTAAATTATACAATCATGTACTATACATGTACACGGGCACGTGAGTATTGATCGCGCATGCGTCTTTCATACTTACCTTGGACATGCGCATTTGCATTTTCTTGAACTGTCGCCTATAGTTGCAGTGTCAAACGTTAACGCAGCGTGGAAAAATGCCTCGAACGACTGTGAGTGGAAGACTGGTGACGGTAGATGGTCAAGTGGGAGAAAACAAGAATGGAGAGTTCATTCAGTTTACAAATTATTCCTTTGAGGTAGTTAGCGCTATCTCATCTCCTCCCGGAATCTACACTCAATTAGACGGATTTTTATACAAAATTAAAGTTATCCATGGAGACGAAAGGTATGATATTTTAACAGTGCAGGGTATAGCTATAGGTTGTCTGCTGTATAGCTAGATGTTGCATACATGGCTCTTTTGTGTATGCATGCCTGGCTTCAGAACCTATCTGTCATGATACCGCATGCATGTAATGTGATTTATATCTGTATATAGCTATACCCCACTTAAACTCAGCTAAAAAATTGATAGTGTATGTATGATAACTTGGTATGATAATATTATTAGTTTCTGACCTACCCAACACCTCTTTTGTTCACTTGCAAACAGAGAGGTGTTGATTGTATTATTAGTTTGTGGCTTGCTGACATGGAAATGCCTTAGCATAAACTATACCTTGTGATCTCCACTGCTCAAAAGAAATGAGACAAGGCCATGACAAATTAATGTTTTGATGTTCCACAGATATTGTGCGTAGGTCAGGAATTTCGAAAACTCCGAAAAATATCTAATCATATGATCTCTTTAAAGGAGTGTCTCATGGCTGTATAGGTTCGTAA
Source organism: Dysidea avara (assembly GCF_963678975.1). NCBI lineage: Eukaryota > Metazoa > Porifera > Demospongiae > Dictyoceratida > Dysideidae > Dysidea > Dysidea avara. Next base: position 1,171,801 of record NC_089274.1, on the reverse strand, counting down.
ATATTGTTTAACTGGCTGGACAATTCTAGGTGAAACATATAATGAATTCATTCATATGTTAAAAATCATAGTGTGGATTGAGCTATCAGTTTATATTATTTTATATCTATTATAGCGTGGCTCTTGTTAATTGCCTTACATTTGTTGTTATCACGCATGTTATATTACAGAGAATGCTTCGTCACTAATGAGGATGCCTCTACACTTCGAAGTTTCACGAAAGCTACTAGCAGAACTCTGAAAGGGGTACAGCATGTCAGATGCAAGGATACATTATGGAGCAGATACATTTTCCAGTGATGCAGCAGCTTTCGTGCTAGCAGTTCTTTCAAGAGCAGAACATTAGTTTCAGCGTTAGGACTACAACTCAATAGTGATGTATGGGTTTTGGGACCTGAAACACAGATTAATAGCAAGGGAGAATTACTTGACAAAGATGACCTTCCATTTTATTGGTATGAGGATTATGCAATAAAGAGAGATGCTGTGGATGATCAAAGACTTGTACCGTTGCCGATTGCTTTACCGTTGCAGACACAAGTTTGTGCCATATAATTAGAGTAATTACATGTAGTTAAGTCATAACTTTTACCAAGAGTTCACAAAGTATGATATAGACAAGGCAAGACACTATGTCCAGATTCTGAAACAATTTTGTGCAATCAGTTCTTCTTTCCTTTAGTCACACTTCTACTTGTATTAGAGAAAAGTCGGTTGAATGGTACTTTCAAGTGTTAAGGCTATGTTCTATGCATGGACAGGCTTCATGACATTAGTAACTCCATAATGTCCTTAATTTATAGGTGTATATTCTCTCCCCTGTATAACTAGAATCTGTTGTGTAATTATCTATAATTGTCAACATGCATGCACATCATGCTTTAAGTGACAAAATGCAGTTAGCTATTCTGCATGTGTAAGTGCACTATGCTGTGTACAATAAAATAGCACATTGTTACTGCAATTGTGTGATTCACATGTACATGTGTACATCATGTGTACAAAAAGTACACTAACAAGTGCAACATCTACAGTATGATTGCATTAATAAAAAGCACTGAAACAAACTGAGTGTTACATAATTTATCACAATAATTATAACAACCAATTTAAGCCCTAATTCAGACACAAAAACAATCTCAAGCTCCATATATAGTAAACTTATAAGGATTGTGAGTATAACATTGTTACAATGTTTACAATTGTGTACTTAAAGGGAATCCAAAATCTCTTGAAAGCAGCAAAAGAATGCCTTCGTGATAACTTTCAAAGCTTCTTTCAAGTTTTAAGTGGAATGTGCATGGCAATGCACTTTGAGGAACTAATTGCATTGCAGGCTGAATGTCCAATGGTGTTGGCATACAGCGAGACACCTGGAACAGGTAAGTATTCAGCTGCTGTCAACGGTATATGGAATGTAATAATAATCTTGTAGGGAAAACTACTTCTTTACGGGCAGCACTTAGCCTGTGTGTAGCTGCAGTAGTACATTATCGGGTGGGAAAGTCTTCCCCAACGTCTTTAGTTTCACGAGCAGCAATCACTACTATTCCGATTGGTGTTGATGATATAAACTCACAAAACAGCATAGAAACATTGTCGGTGCAGTTCTTCAATGGTGCTGCATTGTCAACCGTGAGTTCAGGAAATAATACTCCACGAACCTCCCTTTTGTTCACATCAAATAAGGCATTTGCTGAAAGCTCCAGGTTTGGTTTTTTAATAAATATATATGTGGCTTTACTCCTGTGATTCTTTTCCTTTAGGAATGCTGCACGATTAATACATATTCCATTTTTTAAAGGAGCAGTAGAATTGAGCCAGCGGGAAAAAGAAGATGCACTTAAAATAGCTTGTCAGCATGCATCCAGCAGCATTGGAATTCTAATAAGCATAGGGGATAAACTAAAGGCCACACACTTTCAAACACATATAAGCAAAGACTTGCTACCGTTAGTTTGCGCAGCCTTACCTGAAGTAGATTTCAGAGTTCAAAAGAGTTATGCTCTTTTATTAGGGATTGGTGAAGAAGTGAGTGCAGAAATTTAAAGAACACATATTACTATGTGTGTGTGTATACTGTAGCTGTGCAACAGCATTTCACTGCCAGAAGTGATAGCATTTCCAGAGATAACACAATTCTTCGTACAGAAATGGGCTCCAGAAGTGGCTAGCTTACTGAAGCCTACCCAGAGTTCATTGCAGTCTGCGCTTAATCAAATACTTGATGACATTGAAGATTTGGAAACATGCGAGGTAAACATCTGTTATACATATGGTGTGCTTAAAGTTTAGTTAACAGATATTAAGGTTCCTCCGTCCACAAGTTGCCAATAAGTTAAATCCAGCCAGGCTATCAGTAGCCATTTATTTGCCACTGCTCAAGTGTCACTGTACAGGCTTGGATGAGGCCAAGTTCAAAAGAAACATCAAAGAAGTTGGGGGAAACATCAAAGCCTCACTTCCCTTCCTTAGGGAGGGATGCAGTGATAGAGTGTTAAAGCCATCAGAAAATGGAAGACAGAGGAAATGTATTACAATTCCGCATAGTGCGATTGCACAGGACATCATCCAAATGCTGGTTGAAAGAGGTAAATATATAAAAAAGATACACAGATGGATGTATATATATATATATATATAACATTCTGAGCAGATTTTGTAAGATCAAAGTTTCCACCTTTATTAATATAAGGTGGCCAACATGATGGTTAAAAATAATAACTATATGTAATAAATGCATTATGTTATTATTGAATATCTATTTAAAATTCATTGAATCAGTGCATGGTACTGTATACATGTATAAGCTCTTTCAAAAAGTGAAGTATATTTATTACAGTTTCAGAAAGCAGCATAACACCTAAAGCCGAGCACCCGAGATCATCGACGCCCACGCCATATGAAGACTTAAGGCAACTTTCAGAGCTTTGTGGAGATGATAAAACACCAAGCCCTATTATGCAGGATGAACTACTGCCGCCCTTCCAGAATTCCTATGGTATACAGCATGCAATAATAATATGCTTGTTTCATTATCACTATTATAGATGATGACAATCATACTGAAATCAGCCAAGCTCACAGTAGCTTTAGCTCACTCTCTGAGCCTTTGTTTGGTGCCAGTTTGGACTTAAGAGATAAAACAATCTCACCAATTGGCAGCATTAGCTCAGTCTCTGAGCCTTTGTTTGGCAAGTCAACTGAACGATCAGTTTCACCGATCAGGTGCCTAAATACCACATACATCATCAGCAGTGAGGAAGTAGACAACACCCCACTTCATGACCCTGCTGAAACTAAACCACCACCAATGCAGGCTACACCAGTATCACCACCATCTACTAAGAAAATCCCAGGTATACAGATACTATTTCAAATTATGTTTGTGTGTATGCTACAGTTTTACATGTATAGACCAAATCACTGAAGTTGCAGACTTGACTCATTGAAACCAGATAGCAAGGCAATAATAAAGCCAATTCAAAGAATCGAAACATCCACAGGAAAGCTAGAACAGCAACACCAATCAGTGTCATTGCTTAGAACCATCGATAAGGAGGCTTCAATTGATGGTATGGTATTTGTGTATTATATGCATGTACAGTACATGGGCACACACATATATATATATTCAAGGCTATTAATACTACGTATACAGTATACACATACGTACGTATACAAATATTGAGCTAATTGTCTCCCAAGAGCTCCTTACTCGTTACAAGTGCCGGAGTTGGTTGCTAAAATTGCTATAAGTTACACATACTTATACTGTGATGTATAGGAGGACCGTTGCTACTGGTTCCCAGTTTTGAAATCACTACAATAGCCAGCTGAGACATTTTTATTAGTATTCAACCATGAGCTGTATGCCATACTAGGCAAGCCTCAAACCCCATCTAAATACAGCATTGTACTAGCTACAGTACACATGCATGTAGGGCTTACTGCACTTTTTCCTTCCCTATTGTTTTGCTTAAACTACAAAAATGCAATGTGTTGATTTGAAAAAGTACAATATACAGTTTCCATGACATAGCTGACACTATGCTATATATCATTTAACACAGCACAGACACATTGCTGTACCAGCCGGAAAATGGTAACTAAGTACATAATACCAAAATCAATTGTTAAGGAAGAATGTGTATTATGTGTGCTGGCTATGTAACCTGTGCTAATAAAATGTATTATGTGGCTCTGCGTCAGTCTCAGCTCTATTCCACCCAAGATAAAGTTTTGCTGATCAAAATCATAAGAAGGGTATGAGTAAAAGCATCCTGAAAAACTTAACAAAACCATTGAGCATGTGAATCAATAACTTTTAGCTTGCATTTTTAACAGGGTGGTTAAAGCTGCTGTTCAGTATTAGAAGCATATATACAGTTACTCCAATAGCAATGCCACACCACATTCAGCAGTTAGTGAATCAATATTATTATCTCTTGTATATGTAGTTATTTTAAAAAATTTAAGTTAACACATTTTTGTATAGTCTCTAAAATGTGCATTGTGTAAGGTGTTGAGTGGGTACATAGTGTAAGCCATCAATGAATTTGTATATGCATATATCTCCACAGGTTGCATACTAAGAATTAAACAGAAGACGCAGATGTTACTGGAGGCCAAAATTGGCAGTTATAAAATCTTTGATAATGGTATACTGTCGTTGATTGATGATAATGGATGGGTCACAGATGAAGTATGTTTATGTCTATATCTATGTATATGAATTTTTTTGCTAATGTTAAATGACTGCTCTGTTGGACCTTTCAAAGTTTTTATAACTTGCCAAAAGATTATTCTAGGTGTAAGCAATCATTCACAATCTGAATGCCATTCTATTGCATTGGGATGCTTTTTGCAGGCTATTGTGCTGTTATAATTGGCACAAGTCTATTGATTGGTAACTATATTAATTTTGCAGGTGATTACATCATTTATGTTAGCTGCCACTCATAAAAGCAACAAGGTGAGCTTTTGAATCACAATATTATATTGTACACGGCTGTAGGAAGGAAAGGTGTATGTGATGGATGTGTCTGCTGTAAATGATATATGCAATGGAATGTATATTCACAGGCAGAAGGTGTTGAGTCGTGTAAGTTATTTAGATACATTGTATTTTGATGATTGAACAAAACTTTCCATGCAGGTGGATGTTTCCCAGTACAATGCTCTAATTGGAGCTTACTGCTTTGAAAAGAAACACTGGATCTTAGTGGTCAGCATACAGAAAGATGTGCTGCTTTCTTTATTTAATTTGGTATAGATTGTAGAACCACTTCAGAGACGGATCCTATATATCGATCCAGCCATGAACACTCCACAAAAGGTCCTAGACAGGATTAGAAAACAATGGAAGTTAGTCAGATAAAATAGACAGATAACAGGAAGAAAGGAATTAATAAACTGTTATTAAATAAATGTTGGCCTTATCTTTAATGCTTTTTGTCTGTTTTTTTTTTTCCAGTCAATATAGCATCCATCAACTCAATGGTGGCTACTGGCTACAAAAGTTTACTTGGGAGGTAACATCAATTCCCCATAGCTTCCAAGAGGATAACTCGTCATGTGGAGTTTATGTGATGAAGGTGCATTTTGCTAATGCTCATACACATAATATAATAAGTGTACCTAATTCTTGTTTAGTTTGCTCAGCAATATTTGGATGGTTCGTCATTATCATTAGATGCCAACAGTGTTTCTGATACCAGAATAGAAATGGCTAAAATGATACTAAGTAACTCTGGTATGTGTACACCATTGTATATTACATAGTTTTAGTATAGTTTTAATTATGCAGATGACATTAGTGAATATTGCCGAACTTGTTCAAGTAAGGCTAGGAAGAAATGCATTTGGGTAAGTTGATTTCTGTAGCTGCATATGTATCATTCTTATATCTATAAAAATTTCAGATTGGGTGTGACAACTGCTCATCATGGTACCACCTAGATTGTGTGAACAGAAAGATTAAGAGCAAGTTGGAGGCTGCTAATATACAGAGTGTGGATTTTGTTGGACCCTGCTGTTCCAAAGATTCGTTTTATGTAGTTAAGGAGAAGTACTGAAGTAGTAGTTATTAGCTGTATGCTGCAAGTAGTTTTAGCAGTAAACTCATGTATAATCATGTAAATCTCATTTGATAGTGTATATGACCACAACAACTACATAGCTATAATATTTGTGAAGTATATTGGTACAATCAACTTCCACACAGTAAGTAATACTGTCAAAATACTGTAATATGATAGAGTATTCAGCTCTTGATAATGAACTTGGTGTCAATGTACTGTTAGTGTCCACTACCTGGGCAGCTTTAATAATAAATTAATGTAAAATAAATTTTAAAAAATTACAACATGGAGAACGGAGATTGCAGAAAAAACAACAGAAACAAGAAAGTTATTATATAGGTGCTAAGTAAGCTACTGTTCATCAGCAAGATCAAGAAGTACTAAGGCATGCGGCCTGACACTTGCAATTGTCACACATGAGTTGGCTAGCAAATAGAGATTCATGTGTGACAATTGCGGCTTTAAGATTCCTTAGTACTTCTTGATCTTGCTGATGAACAGTGTTAGCACCTATATAATAACTTTCTTGTTTCTGTTGTTTTTTCTGCAATCTCTATTCGCCATGTTGTAATTTTTTAAATTCATTTTTACACTAGTTTGTGTATCTTTTTATGTATCCATTTATTGATGACATCATTTCAATATTTTGGTGACTTAACATGCCTTAGTACTTCTAGAAGGGCTTATAACTTGCTCGCTGTTTGACTTTTAGCTTGTTACTGTTTTTAGCACTTGTAATATACTTTAACCTACTGTAATCTCTATTACAAAAATTACAACAGTTTATAATAATTTGTATATCATTTTATGGATAACTACATGTAGCTAATCTGCATTAACAGTCAGCAACAACTATACACATATATCAAATCAGTAATCATGTTTAGGCTTACCAAATTTTCTTCTAAAAGTTGTTTTGTGGCTGTGGCTGATTATTTTTTGTGTTTCGATGTGTGTTCTATTAGGATTTCATTGACTCGATGGGTAGTTAACATACAAAACTGCCTCAAAATGGATGCAAGCACATGGAATAGGTCACAGAAGTAAAGAGTGACATAATGACATAAGTTATTCTTCCAATTGATTTTCCTGTAGGTTCCTTAGAGGTTGTTTATGGGTGTGTGTGTGTGTTCTATTAGGATTTCACTGAATCAATGGCTGGAGAACGTACAAAATTGTCTCAAAGCGGGAGGTAACATTCACATATGGATATAAAAATAGGTGACAGACATGGTCAGTAACATAGGAAGGAAGGCTATGTGGTTTTTCTTCCCATAAACTCAACAGATTTTTCTCTAGATCAGTGAAAAAATAATAATAATAAAATAAAGAATCGGCACATTTTCAAGATCATGAAAAAGGTTGTATCTTTTCCCATTTGACTTCATACTTACTAGTGGACCCATAGTCCACCCAAACTTACTTCTAAGGTTTTGTTTGTGGTTAAGGCCACACGTTATGATGGTGTTTAGGTGTGTGTTCTATTAGAGTTTTAACAATAACATGGGCAATCTCTACCACTACTGTGGTAACAAGCACAATAGATCTGTAAGGGATACATATAAGGTAAAAATGACAAACTACTATGGAGTAAAGGTGGCACATAATTAAAAATACACATAGTAACAGCAGCAGTCAGATGCAGAAGTATACATAATAATGGTGGAGAAAAGCCTCAGTCATCACCTCAACAATAGAGTGCAAGGTACTGTATAGCAACTCTATATATGTTAGCTAAGTCCACTTTCATGAGGACTACATGCATTAAACATCTTAGTGCAGGCTATACACTGCTGTTCACTGCAGCTTATCTTTCCTACTTGCATGGTATTCAGCTACTCATGCACTACGTTTAATGAACACTATCGACTCTTGGCCACACATTTACACAAAATGACATTTGCTGATAACTCCCTGCTGTTGTAGTGATAGCTGGGCCTGGTTCACTTACATTGTGACAGCTAGGCACCACCCCGACTGAAAATAGCATCTTCTTACTCCTGTAGGTTCTAAGGTTTTATCACTCTTGAACAACCATCACATTCTCTAATCTTCAAGCATTTGTCTCCATTAAGTTTCACGCCTTTAATGTTTTAAAATCTTGGTCACTAAAAAGTTCATAGATTATTTCAGGTTCATAAACCAGACAAAAAGTTTCACAAATCTATTAACTTTATTCACATTATGGCAACACTGATATTTTGGCACTTGTGCTCTGCTTGTACTTGCCTTTGGGCCGTTGCTACTATAGGGTAGAATCTCAATATCGATTGTGGTGATCTAAAAGTAACTACATTATTACGAATCTAGCATAGCCTTTGCCATGCCAAGGGCGTACCCAGGATTTTTCCATAGGGGTTTCCACTCAGATATATAGCCCTGGATTATGGTAAAATAGTCTACAGTGCAAACATGGAGGAGACAAGTGCTGCTCAGTGTGCAAAGCACACTTTGTGAAATGTGAAGCACGAACTTTGTAGAGGGGTCTGAGGGCATATCCCCAGGATTTTTTCAGACTTTTAGCTTCCAGATATTGAATCTGGTACTAATTTTGACAGTACATTAGCTAGTACAAAATTGTGTACAGATTGTTTACTGGTTACCAATATCTATTGGATAACTCAGTAATTTAGGTGCATGCATGCTGTAAACTGAGCCATCATATTATTGCTATGAGGCAGTTAGCTAAAGTCAAATAGGGCTAAGAAGATAGCTAGCTATATTTGTGCGCATTGCATCTGCGAAACATGCTCTGCCTGGGGGAGTTGGTGGCATGCCCCCTACAGGAAATTTGTGAGAAATTGGCTCTCTGAGATTATTTTTATTTATTTTATTTTAATTGCTTTACAGAATCAGGAATACAAAACAAAGTCAGTAATGTGTAGGTGAGTAAATGTGAGTCAGGGTGATTCTGAGGGTCTACCAGTGACTTGCACTGGTAGCCTATGATTACAAGAAAATAATAATAATAAATGTGCACAGAATTAACTTAAATACTTAGCTATGCTGGTATCAATTTTGACTAAATTTTTGCTGAAATTCAGTTGGAAGCTTTGATTGAATAAATGACTGCTCTATTATAGAGTAAATGAATGCTTTATTAGAGTAAATGACTGCTCTATTAGAATATATCGATCTTATAAAGTGGAGGTAAGAGTGAGGGATAATTTGTGAGTTTATATGAGTGTTATTTGGCATGCACTAGGCCAATGAAACTTGATTAGCAGTTTCGCGTCACCGCCCGCATCCTTTCACTAGCCCCCGCATGGAATTTCATTATTGGCAATTTAGATCGAAATACTCTAATAGAGCAGTCACTTTTACTCTAATAAAGAAGTCACTTTATTATAGGCATGCCAGGAGTACTAATATTTTTTTATTCAAATGAGAAGTGTTATCCATGCAATTTTACAACACTTTAGTGACAACATGAAGGTTTCTGATCTCAACACACCCTAGTCTGGCGTAGCCGACCCGCGCGCGGAGCGCGAGGGTCTGGTGACATCCGTATCACACACCTGTGCCAAGTGGAATGCAATCAATTTTAAAACGCGCGCGTAAACAAATTAACAACTTCCGGTTCAATCACGATGGAGATATTTCAATGGCGTTACACTTCCACGGATGTAAGGCCACACCAAGTCAAACCTTAGTTTCTGGTCACCCGCCCGCATGGAAAACTGGAACCCCAGTTTATGAGGACTATTATTAATATTACAGGCGTTTAAGTGTACGTGACCAAGGACAGTGATTTTTAAACACTGCAAAAGATCGAGATACTCTAATAGAGCAGTCACACTACCCTTAACTTTAATACTAGATACTACTATAACGTTTTTGACTTCTCCTTGATTAGCTATATAGCTATTAGTAATGCTTCTGTTGCCAGTAAGTAACTTCAGTACAATATGTATGTAGCATTGATCACTACACTGTTAAAAATGAAGTGCTATGGTAGCACCTCTAGGTGCTATTTTTTGACCGGAGCAGTCAAAATTTAGCACTTTTGGTGCTACCATAGCATTTTTAGGTGCTATCATAGCACTTCATTTTTAACAGTGTAGCCTAATGATCAGATATACTATAGCTTAAACTTTCCTAACAATTCAGATGTGGTCCTCTAATGATTAATCTAGTAACTCTTCTAGTGGATCTAAACTTGGACTTCCTTATCACTGATCACTGATATACTGACTAGAAATCTGGTAACATTTGGTGAGCTCAAACTTCAACTTTTCCATGATTAAATAATTGCAAGTATGGTCCTAAATTAACAAGTGCATGGCATCCCTTAGTTAAAACATTAACTTAGCTTTCCCACATGATCACTGAAAAACACTAGCCTGGAGCACTCAACAACTCAACTCAAAACTTTGACAGCTACTTTACTGAAGGTTTACTGTATAGAAGGCTGGAAACACATGCATATATAGTTGACTAAGACTTCACATTTGAAAGAGTTTCTGGTGTGTTAATATAGTTTTGGATTATTATTAGTTAGCTAATAAATAATAATTTCCTGACATAGCTAATGAAACATTTCATTTGTAAAGCAAAAGTAGCTACATGAGCAGACCTTTCCTTAGTGTTAGCTACACATTGTTGTGCTCAGCAGTGTAGCTAGCCATCAACAATCTTCCTGGTGCACTTTGCAGAAGCATAATTAACTATACTTATGCTATAAGAATGTTGGTTAAGCTTGGTTGTAAACTCAATATGAAATGGGTAAATTGAGCAAAATTAATAACATTACAGTATTACTGGTGTATATGTAAGAGTCTATGATAGTCCTGATCATCCGCCCGCCCGCATCCTTTTGTTGGCTAGGGAGTGACCAGAAACTAAGGTATGACTTGGAGTGGCCTAAAGTTAATAAAACTAACTCACCAGGAAGGAGGCTGTTGTATACTGTTGCCTTTCTATGTTTCAGTTGTAAGGCATGCACGAATTAGTTGGAGATCAAATCTAAGGAAATCACGTCATAGAATGCAGTTAATTGGCCTTCGAGCGATCTGATTGGACGCACATGTTTTTCGTAAGACTGGCACAGGTACTGAATGCGGCTATCACCAGACCCTCGCGCTCCGCGCGCGGGTCGGCTACGCCAGACTAAGCACACCCTGAGTAGGCAATAATGAATAATAATCGCCCGCCCGCATCAAAATTTCAAAAATCTGAGCGAGAAACTAGTAATCAAGTTTCATTGGCCCTAGTTGAATATGTAGGCTCACCAACCCCATTTTCATAAGGGGCTTCCGGAACCCCCTGGCTGGGCCTGGTCTGGCGCGGCCGCCCCTTCGCATAAAGAGGAAGGGCCGAGTCTGGTCACTCTAGTATTCAAAACTTGTATCATGTTACCGAAAACAGGTAACACCAATCAAATTGCGTTACTGCAATTACTGAATTTTTGTGACATTTGTTTCCGTTTGTTCGAATTCTTCATCAGAAAGATAGTGCCACGAAGGTATAGTTTTGTCCAAGGTGTGATCCACTCTTAAAGCTGTGATATTCTCGCCACAACCAGCACAAAATATCTTCACAGTTTCCCGCGCCATTTCTCTATCCGGTCACGTATTGTGACGTGATTCATCGTAAAGCAGTTTATAATTACATTCCACTTCTACAAACGGGCTATGCTAGAGTGACCAGACCCTTCCTCTTTATGCGAAGGGCGGCCGCGCCAGACTAGTTCTGGAAACCCCTTTTGTACGCCCCCTGCATGCCATCACATGGCACCACCACAATAGAGGATATGCACAAGTTATTATTCGAATGAAAAATGATCAATTAGATTCCAGCGGCGCCAAAGTTGACGGTGAATGAGTCTCGTGAGCCCATATAAAAGTGCGGGTAGCAAATGCGGCTCGGACAAAAACTCGCCACTAGAGTTACGACATAGAGCTTCCTACCCACCAAACCTTCCTTTCCAGGTAGTAGGATACATCTGTCTGAAGGAAGCGTTCCCAACAGGTCTACTGTCTACTTATTGAAGCGACCCGTACTTTTTGCCATAGCCCACAATACGTTCATTCACCGTCGTGACGCAATAAAAAACCACATGTTTATTAGAATATTTACGGTCAAACAAGTTGTGCATATCGTCTATTGATTGTTATAGTGAGTATTAATTAGAATTAATTGCACATTGCAAGCCATACTAAAGTTAAAATTTAAATAAAGTCTTTTTTGCTATTATGTCATTTTAAAACAAGTTGATGTTGTACTACTTCTAAAAATCAGGCGCCACTGTGTAGCTCTACCTGAACGTAACCAATGCTATACTATTATATAAGGTTTTTGTTCTGCAATTTTACATACTGTAAAAGACAGAGTTACGCATACACTTCATTGTAATTTAGTATTTCGTAATTCATGAAATACAAGTATTTTCCGAAATATGTTTCTATGTGTTGCTAAGGAAGCATAATTGTAATAAACCGCTCTAACCGACACATTACGCACAGAAGTATCTTTTCAACTGTTTTATAGTCTATCTATAGTATTATTCTTTGAAAATTCTTGCAGCAAAGCCTCCGGGCTGCTCTTCATTTTCGTTCGCGTAAGTACGGGTCACGCCCACTTTTAGAACGGCGAGATACGCATCTACTGGAAGCCTACGAGACGTTTTTCAGTTGTAGAACACCTGAACAGCCCACTAGGAAAGCCAATCTCGAAGCCTGTGGATAGTCGCTATACACCTGTTTTAAAACTCGGAAAAGAAACCACCTTCAAGCCAAAGCTAACCAGTGCGGTAGTTAACTACAGGTTTTGCTTAGCCTTAACTTGTTGTGGATAAGCTGCTTTTACCACTTAGCTAATGGTTTGCTCACGTGGGTGCGTACAGACAAACATAGATAGGTACATAATGTCATGCAAGAGTTCATAATATATATACTGCATGAGGAGAGTATCCTACTCCCATATACCCCTGTAGAAGGGCGTATTGTAAAGTTACGATGTAATGTTTCCGAGTTCATCTGTTTCTCTCTGTAAAACTAATGATGTCATTTCCTAAACAAAATATCGATTGAACGTGTCCCTATTTATTTATTTATTATTACTGAGCAGGCAGCACCCAGTGCTGGTTAGCTCAGGAAAAAAAGGAAAAATTACAGTTACAATGATTTACATACATAAATTAGGTGTTATAAATTTGTTTGACTTCATCAGTAAATTGGTCAATGTCAACACTATCAACTGTTCTGGGGGGAAGAGCATTCCATTCACGAATTGTTCTGTAGAAGAAACTTTGTTGGAATATATTGGTGGATGAAGTGGGGAGAATGTAACATCTTGGATGGTAATGTCTGGTGGTTCTTTCCATTTCTAAGTAATATGATGGAATAGACAGAGGGCATTCATTGTTGATGATTTTAAATAGTGTTTGTAGTCTACATATCCTACGACGTACTTGGGGAGTTGGCCAGGAAAGTTGCTGTAACATATCAGTGACTGAGCTGTATCTACTAAAGTCATTTAACACCCATCTCGCAGCCCTATGTTGCACCTTCTCTAAGTGTTGGATATCATTTTGATAATATGGGTCCCATACAGTTGCAGCATATTCCATTTTGGGAAGAACCATGATTACATTAAACCGTAGCTGCCACTTGTTTGCCCAGGTAGATAGTTGGTCCAAATCATTCTGCAGTTGGATGGCATCCTCTTCCGAGTTGATTGTTCTATACAATAGGCAGTCATCTGCGAATAATCGTAATGGTGAACTTAAACCGTCTGCAATGTCATTAATGTATAAGAGGAACATCAAGGGGCCAAGAACAGTTCCTTGGGGTACCCCAGACTGGACAATTACTGGGTCTGATGAGGCTCCATCTAAAACTACTTGTTGAGATCTTTCAGTAAGCCAGGTGCTAATCCAGTGACAGATGTTCCCTAACGACGTCGCTAGCAACCGAACGAAGCTATGGAGCTTTTAGCCGTTTTCACTAAAGCACAAGCATATTTCACCAGTTTAGACGACTGTATAGGCGTTACTAGCTAGTCCTTCAAGTAATATGGCTGCACTTTAGCTTCGAAGGCGTGTCACAGCGTATCGATTCTAGAATTTTAATGGCTTCGCTTACGTCACCAACCACAACACCTTGTCGTTACATCATAACTTTACAGTACGCCCTTCTACAGGGGTATATGGGAGTAGGATACTCTCCTCAGTATATATATTATGAACTCTTGATAATGTACATAGGTACACACACACGTTTTTCCGGAAACAATTTCAGTAAACCAGGCCTTCGGCCGGCTGCGAGCACGCGCCTGGTTTAAATATCGAAAGATTACACTGAGCTTATATAATCAGGCTGGTAAATTGTTCCATAATTGAATGACACTAGGGTAGAAACTGACTTTATTAACATCAATTCTTGGGGATAATTGCACAAATTTCAGGTAAATTGCTAGACTCAAAGCCATTTTTATTAGGTTAGGAGAATTCTAAAGGCTGCAGCACATGTTGCTGTCAGACCTTCAGTGCTGGTCACCGTAAAGCATTAACAAAACAAAACAAAAAAGCAAAGCAAAAACACGCTGATGCCAGTGTTAGGGTCCGCAACGTGAAAATGAAGTTACAAGAAACAATTCCCCGACTATATCGTAGTATGTTACCCTTAGTGTCCCATCACTATACTACCACCCTTGGTTTGGAACCGGGCTCCCTTGTTCGAGAGACACACGGATTTTAATATCTCACGTGATTGATTATATATTTTTCCAAAATTTCCAGTGCTCCAAGGAAGACACCCATGCAGAGCTCCCAGATTTTGAGTGTGGTTTCAAGTGTTGTTGGGCTATCAGGCCATGCATAGAAGTGAGTACAACTTCGCCTATGTTTTCCATGGAGCCTAGTTTTTCTGTGAATGGGTCGAGTAAAAATTTCCTTCGCTAGGCGGCCTACCAGCCAAGATAAGAAAAGCCTATCACATGGGATGGTAATGAAGTTGGATGTACAAGTATTCTACACACCAAGCTGTTCTCAGTGCCTGTGTGCAACTGCAATGCAATTACTGCATGGGCAAATAATGAAATAACGAACCACCATGCGGCGAGGGGTCACCAACTGCTTCGAAATCTCGTACACCTTCAGTGAAATCCTTCCTGAAATACGAAATCTTATGTTGTTATCGTGATTCTGATTCTATACTCGCTCTGGTACCGTAGCTTACACTCAACTGCTCCTGCAGGGGTCCTGCACAAAAGTAAGAATGAAATCCGATGTTCCGCTCCACTTCGGATTTGTATAATCAAGTTGTGGAAGCCGCACAAAACCAGGTGCAGTGGGAAAGAAGCCGTATAAAACCAGGAGAATCAAATTAAGAATGAAATCCGATGTTCCGCTCCGTTTCGGATTTGTATTGAGCGAGTCGTGGAAGCCAAACAAAACCAGGAGCTGTGGGAAAGAAGCCAAACAAAACCAGAAGAATCCATGCAAACTGCTCCTGCACAAACGTAAGAATGAAATCCGGTGTTCCGCTCCGTTTCGGATTTGTATTAAGCGAGTTGTAGAAGCCAAACAAAACCAGGAGCTGTGGGAAAAAAGCCAAACAAAACCAGAAGAATCCATGCAAACTGCTTCTGCACAAACGTAAGAATGAAATCCGGTGTTCCGCTCCGTTTCAGATTTGTATTAAGCGAGTTGTAGAAGCCAAACAAAACCAGGAGCTGAGGGAAAGAAGCCAAACAAAACCAGAAGAATCCATGCAAACTGCTCCTGCACAAACGTAAGAATGAAATCCGGTGTTCCGCTCCGTTTCGGATTTGTATTAAGCGAGTTGTAGAAGCCAAACAAAACCAGGAGCTGTGGGAAAAAAGCCAAACAAAACCAGAAGAATCCATGCAAACTGCTTCTGCACAAACGTAAGAATGAAATCCGGTGTTCCGCTCCGTTTCAGATTTGTATTAAGCGAGTTGTAGAAGCCAAACAAAACCAGGAGCTGAGGGAAAGAAGCCAAACAAAACCAGAAGAATCCATGCAAACTGCTTCTGCACAAACGTAAGAATGAAATCCGGTGTTCCGCTCCGTTTCAGATTTGTATTAAGCGAGTTGTAGAAGCCAAACAAAACCAGGAGCTGTGGGAAAGAAACCAAACAAAACCAGGAGAATCCATGCAAACTGCTCCTGCACAAAAGTAATGAAATCCTATGTTCCACTCCACTTCGAATTTACTTAGCAACTACAAACTTAGCAAAACTTCATAAACTTAGCAACACACCAACTACAAAAGCAACTTAAGCATACAGATGCTCCTGGGGTTTCACACCAGATAGAGCTTTGACAGTTGCTCCTGGTTTTGAGGAGTTTCGCTTGGGATTTCCCCTGAATGATT
The DNA here is from genome assembly GCF_963678975.1 of Dysidea avara. Lineage (NCBI taxonomy): Eukaryota > Metazoa > Porifera > Demospongiae > Dictyoceratida > Dysideidae > Dysidea > Dysidea avara. The sequence continues at coordinate 1,155,378 of NC_089274.1, read as the reverse complement.
GGCCATGTTTCCTGGTTTATAGGGCTTCAGCTGCAAGTTGCTCCTGGTTTTGTAGGGTTTCATTTAATAGTTATGCCTTGGCTTTACTCCTGGCTTTATATGGCTTCGAAATTCCTCTCAGTTTCGTGAGGCTTTGCTCCTACATGCCTGCTGAACTTCTGTTTCTTTCTCCCACTATTTTTTGGTGATTTCAGAACTTATCACTCTACACCAATCTGTAATTTAAAATCAGATTTTGCAGCTCTCGTTCGATTTTGTGAAATCTTTTGAAATCCGTGAAATCTTGAGAAATTTGTTCAAGATTTTGAAATCTGTACCCCTTTTTCGTGAGTTGGTGACCCCTCGCCATGCGGGCAGAAAATTTGCATGCGGGCGGGAAATGAGAGACAATGAGTTTTCTTGGAGTGGCCTAAACAGGTAAAATGAGAGACAATGAATTTTCTTGGAGTGGCCTAAACAGGTAAAATAATTTGCAGCTGCGTAGTCTCTTTGGTCTTAATCACTTTGAGGCATATTTCTTCAATATGAAAAGGAAAACTTACCTCCGAGTTCGGCCGTGATTTGTCCAGTCTACATTGCATAGTGCATGGGAAGTATTGTTGATGGAGTAGAGTCACTGACTGAGCTCCCTATACATACTGACAAGCGAATGTCAGAATAAGGTCTGTAGCTAGCTAGCCGCAAAATTGTGAAAACCCAAAAACCTATAAAACCGGGTTTTTCAGTATTTAATTGCTACTGTTCCCCCTATATATCGCCTCATATGAATGTGGGACTTGTGACATTTTTTTTTCTCTTATCCCCACCAGATTAGAATTGTAGCCTGAAAAGTGCCCGCACATCTAACACTGCCAGGCCTATTTTCAGGCTAATAGCCTGCTTCAAGTGAGTAGCTAATCACTCATTCTGGCCAGTATATACAACCACTCAACCAATCCAATAGCCCACGCACAGTTCTAAGGGTTTCCAAACCAGTCAGCTTTTTAAATGTCTAAGACAAAGTGTATTACTACTTCTAGTGATCAAACTACATAAACTGCTTCTCTCCAGTTCTTCCAAGTCTTAAATGTGTTAAGCAATAATTATCCATTAAGCTATTGACTTCTGCAACTGTTCGATAATGCATCAAGTCTTTCTGTATACTTGATTTAACTGTAAAACAGTGTTTTTATTCATATTGAACTAAAATTGCTTAATTAAAATGTCTCAGAATGGACCCCCACCTCTGATAGGCTTTTCTGCCTTTGAATTGGAAACCAGTCAACAAATTGTTTAGAACTGCCCCTGCAATAGCCTGTACTGCACTGGCTGACCAGTCAACCCAACCAGTAAGAGCAGAACCACTGGATTTAATTTATAGACATACTTGATGATGGTTACTTGTGGTCAGCAGCAGTGAGCGTTCTTACTTTGTGTTGTTCACATAAATGGATGAGTCCTAGGAGTATCATATAAATATGCTCATTCTGCTTATTATACTTAATGTGCTGAAAAAATTTGTGTGAGACATTACATTGGCCGTATGATATTACAAGGCACTATAACAATCTGCAAAATCAGGGTGGATGTCTTCCAAGAAAATACAATTTAACTTGGCTATCTGATATTAAATATTAGGGTATTTTTCATGGCTAATAGGGCCTAATGTATTTCGTGGACTGGACTCACAGACTGGGCTGGAAACAGCTTCTTATCAATAATCTAGGGATTACCTATCTCTTCTAATGGAGGCATTATCTTGTTCTTCCAGTAGGCTGTAGTTAATAGTGACTCCAACCTTACAAGAGATAGATAATGGCTGGATTATTGTTAATCTGCTTCCAGCTCAGTCTGTGAGTCCAGTCTGCAAGTCCATTCCACAAAATATATTAGGCCTGGCTATAGGGCCATTTTGTAAAAAAAAAAAAAATTTATAGTAAAATAAACTCTGAGTCAGCTAATACGTACTTGTCTGCATTTGTTATGACTAAAGTGGTTAGCTATACACTTGTGCATTTATGTAGAAACTTAACATCACTGAAGAATCTATCAAAGCTCGCATCATTCTGAAAACGATTGAAAATTTGACAGATGCTGATGTTCCATTAGCACAGCAGCTGAGGATTGACTTGAATGATTTATATTGGAAGTATCATGCACAGCTCCCAAAGTCTGAAGGATAATTGTTGCGCCCAAACTCAAAGAGTTTATTGCAGTATGCATGAGACGAGCTAAATTGACCTTGCAGTGTTCTACCATGAAGAAAATGAAGCAAAGAAAGAAAATATCTTCAAAAAAGGTTGGAATTAAGGCAGATAGGTTGGCCAAAAGTGTAAGCTATATTGATGTGCAATTTTCTGAAGTGAATATTGATGTTTGTTTTCATGTAGGCTAGTGGTATTAAAATGCAAGGAGCAGAGCCAGCAACAGAAGGTAGAAATGCACGTCGAAGGTGCTATAAGTGTTTAGGATGCACAGCAAAAAGAATGTGGTGTTTGTAAATACTGTAAGGATAAGCCTAAGTATGGTGGACCAGGCACTCTGAAGCAATGCTGTGTCAAACGAAAATGTACCATGATATCTACTTGGAATAACAGCAAAAAGACGGTACGATAATGACAAATGGTTTTACCTGTTATTATTTATTCTATATTTAGGACAACATACTATCATTTATGACAAACAGTGGTTGAACAATAGTAACTATGGTTGGCGATGGGAACTGTTTTTATAGAGGAATTTCTTATCAGTTATTTAGAACACAAGAGGAGCACCCCACAGTACAGAGTGTTGTGTATCGTATGGAAAATCTAAACAAAGAGATTTTTTCAACTTATCTAATCCCAGGTGTAAACGAAGCCACAATAGAAGAGCAAATTAAACATGTATGGGAAACAAAAACTTGGGCTACCCATGTTGAAGTACTTGCTACTGCACTATATTTCAAACGCCAGTATTTGATTGTACTGAAGACTCAGAGGGCATTAAATGGAGAGTGGTAAGACCCATCTGTAGCTCAAGAACGCGCAATTTGTGATTTGCTGTATTACCTGATGTTAATGCAAGCATTGCTTTACTGATGCCAGACCATTTTGAACTTATGTACTTTGAAAATTATCATTGTGATGCAGTTGTGTCTGACTACTAGAAAAGTTTGCACAGATCATCCTATTTTAGCAGGCACTCATGATCAGAGTTCTGTGATTGAACTCACAAGCTGAATTTTGTCATTTTTGGTACCTATTATGTATGGCATGTTGTGCCTTCGTGTGTTTGTTACTTCTGCTCTTTTATATTACTGTAATATATCAGTGTTACATACTAGTGCATTCTTGTGGTATAAAGATTTCATGATATTATTCCAATACAAACACACTGTGTAGAGTTTATTTGACACCTCTGCTGGTGATATAGAAAAGGATGTAGAAGAAGAATGGTGGTGTGAAGATGTTACTCACTACAGCTAGTATGCTTACTGAATGTGCACCAGTTCGTGATCTTCCCTTGGTTATATATTATAAGTATTGCATACTACCAAGAGTACATAATAATAGAAAAGGGCCTCCCTCTTCTATTATTATGTACTCTTGATACTACTATGATGTTCTTTACAGCTTAATAGGCTATTAGAGATGGGACAATGATATCAATAAACCACCATATTGAGTGAATCAATACAAATTTCACTAGATTGACATATCGCAACATAATTATCTGGTGTACTGAAATGAATATTAGAAAGTATGTAGATGCTAATTTACAAAAATGTTAGTATTATGATCTGTCTTAAGAATATCTGACATGTACTGTTTCTAATAATTATCGTAATTATTATTATATCATGATATTTTAAGCCAATGTATTATGTATACTGTTGATACTTTCCAATACTATATTGTCCCACCTCTACAGGCTATATACTATGCGGTGGGAGTATTAATCCTAAACCTTGACCATCTAGGATCACTAAAAGCTCAACCAGGTTGTATGAGCAAGTAGCTATAGTGTACTCAATTTACTTATGCATCATTCTTGTATGTCAACACTAAGTTGGGCTGCTTTGTTTATATAAATTGCCACTTACTGTTTGATGTGAGCGACTGAATGTATACAGTGAAACCTTTGTATTAAGGACATGATGTTGGAACCAACTGACTGTACTGAGTGTCCTGATTATCAAGATGTTTAAGTGATACCTTACCATATCAGACAATTCAATGTATTTTAATGTCATTCAGCTACAGTATGAAAATGTACTGTTTGTTCAATTAGAATTTTAAAAATAAAATTGATTCTACAAAAACCTGTTAATTTTAGCAACTTTTATATAAACAGTCTATAAGTATCATACAACTGTTTAAATATATACGTTCTTTGATATAGTATATGCATTAGTTTGCCAGTGATAGTTATAAATGGCGAAAAGAATGTAATGAATTGCCCGCCCACGCCCAATTTGCGCCTTCGTTAAAATGGCCTTGCTCAAAGACGATTAAATGTCTATGACATAGTTTTCTGTATAAATACTTTGGTTTGTTTATCATGCTGTAATATTGTGCTGCTGTGTTATGCTATAATAATATTAATGCTTATATTATTTAATGATGTTTGTTTCTATTACTTTAGTGCACGGTGGGAGGTGGAAGCGTCCATGATGATGATTGGGCAATGTGCAAATAAGGTGAGTGTATGCTTTGTAAAAAGAAGCCCACGTAGCTGTGCAGGGCTCATCTTCTGTACAGATCAGCTTCTGTATAGTCTTTCATTATTTTATTTTTCCCGAGGGGTACCCAACGCCCACGCAAAACACAGAAATGGTGTACCAGAGGGGTTGCCAATGCCCAAGCAAAGCACCAAACTGGCGTATACGAGATTCCCAATCTTTATGTATTTTTAAAAGCATTTAGTGATATTGCTAACTAGTAACTACCTGTACAGTTGTTGATCTACATCTTGTTCTAGTTATTCATGATCGATCATTGTCTACTTTGTTAAACTCACTTTCTCCTTTATTTTTACATGATTTTGGATTTAGGATTTGGTTTCTAATATATTTGTGTATTTCTGATTGGATTTCTCACATAGCATACAAGATTCCCAAGGCATTGGCTACCCCTCGCTTTTTACCAATAGCCAGTTCATCTCTAGTTGACAAAGATTGATATTACAAACTAAATTAAATTCTTGATCACAGATACACATTTCCCTTGTTGCTATATGTGGCACACCACAAAATTAACCAATGTAAACAACCATTACCATACCGTGTAGTGTTTTATTTTTATGTGAATATGTAGTGAAGTGTGTGTGTGTAGTGTGTAGTGTGTAGTGTGTGTGTGTGTAGTGTGTGTGTAGTGTGTGTGTAGTGTGTGTGTAGTGTGTGTGTAGTGTGTGTGTAGTGTGTGTGTGTGTAGTGTGTGCGTGATAAAGATTTTTTTAAATTCACCAATTTAAATGTTACTGTTTTTCCACAGGTTTATACGTTGCAGAACTGCAACAAGTAACTTGAAATTTTTATAATGACCATTTTTCAAAATATTTATTTGATTACATGTACAAAATACAAAGATGTATCACGTGATCAAAAAAAGCATGATGTACAAGGACTATTGACCATTGAAAAGTTGATGAATTAAACTTTCAAGAACGTAATACTTCTCCATTGCAACTCGCCCACGCAATATAGCGCGCGCGTCATTAATAATCAGTGCTCAGCCAGGGTATGCGACTATTGGATTGAGATAGTGATTTTTATAAAATTATTTGTACCGTGTAAAACGTTCGTCACGAACGGTATAGCTAGCTGAAGTATTCAAGAAAGGATAGATCTAGCCTGGTATAACCTGGAATCGTTAAAAAGTTTGCGCCTGGATTGTTGAGGTGAGCCAATATTTTCATGGCCAATGGTTCTATGTGTAATGTTAAACCCCCTACTTTGTACCATGAAGAAGGCCGTATTAAGCTGTTACATTTTACGTGAAAGTAGATGTCATGCTGGCCATTCCTGCTAGAACCTGGAAAGGGTTTAAAAGTTATCTGACGATCCATAACAGAGCCTTGAAAACCTGCTTCCAGTGTAGACGCGTGTATCTTGCTAATAAAATTTTTTTTATTAAAAGTCGGATATGCTAAGTGTCCAGATTATACAGGTATCCTCATCTTCAAGTGTCATGATCAACAGGTTGTACATGTATATGCATAATAATAAGTTAATAGCAGAGCTCTGCTGCCACGTTAATGATAGCCCTGTACTTTCATCCAAGAGCGTTTATATAACCAAAATATATTGCATGTATATACACATTATTGTCAATAGTACAAAGAACACAGTGGCATAAATGTGGTGATCAATGTCTAATTAACACATCCATTAATGTCAAAACAGCTTTTTAAACAATCCAATAATCTACAAAACTGGTAGGGGACATGTCAAAGATTCTATGAACACAAATAAAACAAAACAAAAACAAATAATACAAAGAGTCAAATACTGAAAAGTTAAATCGAGAAAATGTGCATGTACAACAGATTCAAGCCTAGATGGAATTTTGGCCAACATCTGTAATGTGCAGTATCTACAATCGGAACAATTTTTTGATACTTTCAGTTAATGCAAATTCTGTATTCACACACATTCTGTATCCCTTGTTCCATGCACTATCAATTCTTACAGATACGTACTAGTGAACACTGTATTTTATTGGAGGACTGCACTCTTTGTCTATGTTCTAGCTGAATATTTCTCTTCGGTTTTTACTCAAGAAGACACTAATGTAGCAGTATTAGAAGGTAACCCTCTTCCTGAAATTCCACCAATTTACATACACTCTGATGGGTTATCTCAATTACTTCATAATTTGAAGCCCCACAAAGGGCCCAGACAATCTTCCATCTTACTTTCTCAAGAGGTAGCAAATGAAATTTCCCCTGCCCTTTCTATAACCTTTTCTATAATTTTCCAAACATCACTATACCAAGGATCCATACCTGACATATGGAAACCTGCATTACCTGCTCTGGAAGGACCCTGCCAACTAGCGTCCTGTATCACTAACATGTATGTGCTCAAAAATCATGGAACATGTTATCTACTCTAGTATGTTTGAACATTTGAATCGTCATCAAGCTTTAAGAGATGAACAACATGGCTTCCGGCAGCATAGGAGTTGTGAGATACAATTAATTATAACAGTAAATGATTTTGCACAATGCTTAAACCAACAAGGACAGTGTGATGTGTTGCTGCTTGACTCCTGTAAAGCCTTTAACAAGGTCCCCCACTCCGGTCTCTTCCACAAGTTACAATTTTATGGTATTAAAGGACCTCTTTTGACTTGGATTAAGAACTTCCTTTCTGATCGATCACAAGAAGTGGTGTTAAATAATAAACAAGGTGACCCATGTAATGCGGGTGTACCACAAGGAACTGTTCTGGCTCCATTATTATTTTGGTTTACGTCAATGACCTTCCTTTACATGTTTCAAGTAAAGTTTGATTTGATTCTAATTCACATTGTGTTTGCTGTGCTCATTTTAATCACAGTGTGGCTACAAAGAACTACGAGCATGATATCAGTGATGTGTGATGGTCTGGTGTCACCAGCATGATGCAAAGTCTGTAAGGTGGGTGTGTTAGAAATATTGTTGCTATAGTAACCATTGATGATTGTCAAATGTTTATGATTTACATAGCCGGTAACAGCTGTGTGACATATAATCAACCTACAATGACTTCTCCAGACATGCAAAAAGGTGTGTCCACAATGACCATATCATTCACTCCTAGGTACAGTTTTTCAAGAAAAGTGAAGAGGGGAGCAAATCCAGCAATTGTTCAGTGAGTTGAGTTTTTTGGCTGTGCAGTAGATAGCACGTCTACCTGTATGTAAATCAACAGTTTGTTTCTGTTTCCTGTTCTATGAATGTTTGGCTTACATACTTAATAAATACTTAGGTTTAAAGGAAGAAAATTCATCCATCCTGGAGGAGATTGAGTGTTGCGCTCACAACTAGACATTGGGTGGCCTGCAGTTCTAATCCTGGGGTAGGAGGAATTTTTTCGTTTCTTTGGCCCTTTTCTGTTACACCTTATTGTTAGCTAGGCAGTGGCAGATCCAGATGAGTTTCTGGGGTTTCGACAGAAACCCCCTTCTAAATTAGCTTAGTGGCATTCTCATTACATAAACATTGTTGTATTGACAATTTGTCATAGCAAACAACTATATACCACTGTATTTCAGTAGTATGCATGCAGTTGCACTTAACTAACACCATTTATAGCTATTAAACCATCAGCAACACTTCATTTTTCATCTCCCACTGCATAAAAATGCCAGATCGAGATACTCTAATAGAGCAGTCACGTAACTGCTCTAATAGAGCAATCACAGCCACAGCTTGTAGTCACCATATTAGCCCTATAGTTAGCTATAGTATTTAGTAATTATTTACAGTTTAAAGTATTGAATTTATTGTAATTGCGAACAAAAACTTCCAATCTCAGAACTTCTAAAATTTCCGGAGAATTGTTATCAGATGCCTTATTTAGCTATACCAATTTTCAGAAACCCCCTTTTAAAAATCCTAGATCCGCCACTGCTAGGTAATCATTTAAGGTCTCCAGTTCCTGTTAGGTTAGGCAATCCAAAGGCTGCAGCACATGTTACTGTCAGACCTTCAGTGCTGGTCACTGTAAAGCTCTAATAACAATAACGTACCTCTACATACATTGCATACTTCTGTGTTGTCAAAAGAAATTGTGTATAACTAATGCTTTCATTGTAGTTGAGCTACGTGATTAGTTGAGACTCAGTCAACTCCTGCTCACAGAAATGATTTATATGTGTAGGTGAGCTGTACTAGTGCAGGACAAATTAAATGCATGGTTTTTCCCCATATAGCTGTTGTGGATTGGCAATGTGACAAACAGTAATAGCTGCTACCTAATTATGTGTTTTTATTCGATTTGATATTTACTATATACTTTGACTTTATAATGTTGTCGGGTTAACTGGTAGTAAAGTGAGTGGTGCAGGGGTTAAGTCACCACATCTATCGTGGGAGTTTACTTTTATGCATTATGTTTACATTCAACTAAAGGAAATCACACACACACACACACACACACACACACACACACACACACACACACACACACACACACACACACACACACACACACACACACACACACACACACACACACACACACACACACACACACACACACACACACACACACAACACACACACACACACACACACACACTACCATAACGGCAAGTGTCTGAGCTCATACACTCCTATGCATAACATCTAGATTCCTGGCCTCTTTCTAGGGAATTAGAAGGGGACTAACTTCTTCAGTTGAAAATTTTAAAGTTAATTGGTCTTTTTAGAAAGGTACCAGTGGTCTTTCTATACAGGTAGCCATTGCTAATACACATGTGTATGTATTATTAGATAATATTATAGAGATATGCATTGTTTGAAACACAAGGTTGACATGACTATACAACTTATGTGGTAATATAATAGTATACAGGTTGTTCACACAACTTAGGAGATTCTCACAACTGCGTGTGGCTGCATAATAATGATTCTGAAGTAAATCAGAGGATAAGTGTCAATAACTATAACTAGAGTATGTAGCTGCTGGCTTTGTATACAGCTTGCAGTAACTTGTTATACTGACACCAACATTGCACAATTTTGGTGTTTAATGGATATGAGAATTGTTATTCAGAATAATTATGTTATCATAGTCTGGCTATGTATTCATACCAGCTGGATTAATCATTGTGGAGGACAAAAGTGTATAGACCAAGTAATAGCTACTATAATGTACTGTACCACCATAAATCATGATGCAATTAAAAATGTGATAATTGATCATGATTCATGACAACAACTCATGACTACTTATATATACCTAGTTTTTCATGTCATAATTATGTTTGCATGTAAAAAAAAAAAGAAGCCATGTATCATATGCATGCATGGTCTTTATGCTATTATATATACATTTTCTATCTACATAGTGTGTCTTTGTAACTATAATACTTGCAACTTATTGGCCGAATGTGATCCATTCACCTTGGTCAGCTTGTTTGAATATATAATTATAACTAGACAGTATATATAATAGTTATACGGGCACAATGTGGAGTCTATGAAATTTATAAACCCGAAGGCCCGGGCTGTAGCGCACGAGCGAAGCGAGGGTGCTACTAAGGGCCTGAGGGTTTATAAATTTCATAGACTCCACATTGTGCCCGTATAACTGCTTTAGACTCTATTTCACATTACACTCAGATCACTTACCTCATCCATGGCTGTTTCTGCTGTAGGCTCGGCAAAAGCGGCTGGTTTTCTTACGATAATACTAGCGCCATGGCAACTATGCGTCCTCACGTGACTAAATAATCGCGCTCGTTAAATCACTGCACGTGAACAACGCATAGCGATTGGACAAATCCGATTTTGAGCATATGTCATATTGTGCTTAAAGGCGTGGAGTATATTAGAAAACAAGGTGGAGTATATGAGATTTATTACCCACCCAAAACAGCCTAAATAGAGTCTAAGTACCATGATTAAATGTTTTGAAGGATAATAACAATTGTAAGAATCTACTAAATTGTCACAGTAGAAAGTACTAGGAACTGATACACTATTACACTGTTATTACATTTGTTTGCTTTACTGTTTCTAAATAATCAATATGGAAATTTGAACACTATCACATGATCAATAAAGCATGTACATGTTCTTGGAAACTAAGTTCAAGCTATGTATGTCAACCCTACACAATGCACAGGTGTGTAATATTATCTAATAATACATACACATGTACAATAGTGCATAATGTATCAGATCTAGACCGTTCAGGCATATACAATTATAGAGTAGCCATCAGTCCTGCTTACCAATACCATTCACTGAAGCCACTGATCATGACTCCTCATTAAAGTATAGTTTATTTTATATTTCATTCTTGACTGATTGTTCTGTATACTCTATTGTTAAGTGAATTTCACTGTTGCCAGATAAAAAACTCCACTCTGTGCCTATACAATTTATACACTGATGTCACATTACCAATATTAATTTCTTTTCCCCATGTTATGATACATATGAGTGAATAAACTCAGACACTTGCAATTGCTGTTATGGTCATGTGCGTGTGATTTCTGTTAGTTGAATGTACAGTAAATACAATGTAAATTGCCATAAACAATATATTTATTATTCCCACGTGACAGTTGTTAGTGACTCAACCCCTGTACCACTGATTTATTATTACCAGTTAACCCGACATAATTAAAAAGTCAAAATATAGTAAATATCACATCAAGCAAAAAAAAAAAAAAATGTGCATAAGTAAGTACAATAGGTTGTTCGTAGCAGCTATTACCGTCTGTCACATTGCTAATCCTCAACAGCTACACGGGGAAAAACCATGCATTTAATATGTCTTGCACTAGTACAGCTCACCTACACAAATAAATCATTTCTGTGAGCAGGTGTTAACTGAGTCTCAACTAACCACGTAGCTCAACTGCAATGAAAGCATTAGTTACGCACAATTTCTTTTGACAACACAGAAGTATGCAATGTGTGTAGAGGTACGTTATTGTTATTAGAGCTTTAGGTCTGACAGTAACATGTGCTGCAGCCTTAGGATTGCCTAACCTAACAAGAACTGGAAACTTTAAATGATTACCTAGCTAACAATAAGGTGTAACAGAAAAGGGCCAAAGAAACGAAAAAATTCCTCCTACCCCAGGATTAGAACTGCAGGCCACCCAATGTCTAGTTGTGAGCGCAACACTCAATCTCCTCCAGGATGGATGAATTTTCTTCCTTTAAACCTAAGTATTTATTAAGTATGTAAGCCAAACATTCATAGAACAGGAAACAGAAACAAACTGTTGATTTACATACAGGTAGACGTGCTATCTACTGCACAGCCAAAAAACTCAACTCACTGAACAATTGCTGGATTTGCTCCCCTCTTCACTTTTCTTGAAAAACTATACCTAGGAGTGAATGATATGGTCATTGTGGACACACCTTTTTGCATACCTGGAGAAGTCATTGTAGGTTGATTATATGTCACACAGCTGTTACCGGCTATGTAAATCATAAACATTTGACAATCATCAATGGTTACTATAGCAACAATATTTCTAACACACCCACCTTACAGACTTTGCATCATGCTGGTGACACCAGACCATCACACATCACTGATATCATGCTCGTAGTTCCTTGTAGCCACACTGTGATTAAAATGAGCACAGCAAACACAATGTGAATTAGCTACCATATTAATAGTCAAATACCAACCCAGGGTATCTAACACTTCAATTACATGAACAGTTGTGTGCCTTTCCTACTAACCCTTCAATGAATATGTGGAAATTCATGGACAAACACACACACACTACACACACACATACGCACTACACTACTCACACGCACGCACTACACTACACACATACACTACATTACACACACTACACTATACTACACTACACACATGCACTACATTACAATACTCTCACACACGCACTACACTACACACACATACACAATCCTTGCTAATATGCAAGGACAAACACCAATTTTGGCCGGAAAATGTCAGATGTCCTACAAGCGCTGCATACATACTACACACATACACTACACACACACACACACACACACACGCACACGCACGCATGCACACACACACGCACTACACACGTACACCGAACACCACACACGTACACTGAACACCACACACACGTACACCGAACACCACACACACGTACACCGAACACCACACACACAAATACACACACACACAAACACACACACGCACGCACGCACATACACACTACACCACATTATGCAAACTACGCCACATTAAGCACACTACACACGCGCGCACTACACTACACTACACACATACCCACTACACTACATTACATACACTACACTACACACACATGCACTATTGTACAATACACACACACACACACACACACACATGCACTGCGCTATACTACGCACATACAATACACACACGTACTACACCACACACAAATACATAATCCTTGCTAATATGCTCAGACAAACACCAATTTTGGCTGGATGTCCTACAAGCATTGCATACATACTACACACACTACACACACACACACACACACACACACACACACACACACACACACACACACTCACACACACATACGCACAATACACACACACACCACACACAGAGTGCTGGTTCACTAGGTAGGCTTGAATATCCCAGTAGCTATGTACTAGTAACCCGCAGGAGGCTGCACCATGTCACACAGGTGAAGGTGTGGGCACCTAAAGTCCCACCTGGACTATCACCTGCTGTGGGAGATAAGGACAGACACAGACACACAACTTTACACACAGACACATACACATGCTCATCACACGCATGCAGTATACATGCATGGATCTATAGTATGGAAGTGACTCACTCTTTAACTACATACACTACAATATTGTATTCACTAGTACTAGTATTCACATGCCTGTGTTTTTTCACACCTATAAATTATAATTACTGTACAAGCAAGTGAGAAAATTATAGTGCAGTGTAAATGTTGAAATAAAATTAGAATGCATCACATAAATTACAATCACTGACTAGCACATTTTTAATTGATGGCTTGTGACAAAATTATGTTCACACATCAGTATTTATAGGATTACTGTCCTAATTGCATATAGACAAAAGTCTATGCAAACTGGCTGGCAGTACAATACCCAATATAATTCCGGATGGGAAATTTTACCTGCTTATTATAGTAGTAGCATGAGATCAGTGTTGGGAGTAACGCGTTATGTAATATTATTACTTTTGTGGTAACTAAGTAATATAACGAAATACGCTATAAAAACAGGTAATATAACTCAAGTTATTTTACTTACAAATGTAATGCTTACCTAAGTAATATAGTTACTGTAACGAATCCAATATTACGTAATATTATTACTACAAGTAACAAAGTTACTAATCTCGTTAGTAATCCACTGAGTAACGCCTAGCCACAACAAAGTAATGAAGCCTACTGAATGAAGCTTATTCACCAGCTTCTTCCTTATAACCAAGATTTGCACATTGTCCAACAATGCAATCATGTCACGTGATAAGGTGGTAGTTTCACACGTGACAGCTTAAGGCTGTGGACACAAAGTAATATTAACATGTAATATTATTACAGTTACTTTATTTTATAAGTAATATGTAACTGTAACTAAATAGTTCAGTTGCAAGTAATATGTAACTAGTTACTTTTAAAAAGTAACTTTCCCAACACTGCATGAGATATTGGTTGAAAATCAAGTGTAGCAACCAGCGGTATCTTTGGTAGATTGTAATTGTTTAACAGGGGATCCACTCAGTAACTGAATACTGATTTTCAGTGTAGCACTGTAAAGATTAAAAAAAAGATTACTGTAGCATAGTTGAAAATTTTTGAGAAAGTGAAATGTCATCACAAAGGATTAAAGCATGAAGATAGATTCATGGCTCCTATGTTAGGACAGCTTTGGACTTAACAGGCCTGTGTGGGGGGTAGGGGTGAGTGGTAGGGGGCTGAACATTCATTGGTGCAAATTAAAACATCTAGAAATGCTCCAGCACCACTGATGCTGGTGGGAAATAATACCAAATATGTACATAAATGGCACAGTGTAGTCCCAGCTTGATACTAGTCAGTGACTGGAGGGACAGAGGCAGAGTCTGTACTACATTTTAAGAACTTCACTTATAAAGGCAGAAATAAGCACAAAGTATATAAAACTAAACACGTACCTACACACGCATCACTCAAATCCAACTGGTCCAGGTCAATCGACTCCGAGATGGACTCGCTCGCTGAGTATTCAGCACAGAACACTGTGGCACGATCAAGTTGGGCACGATTGATTGTGGGAAGCCTAAGCAGCGTAGCTAGTATACTGCTAATCACCCCGTATTCCAATACCGTACACTACTCTAGTGCTCGTATGGACCGATAGTCCAAACCATAGGTAGGGGTGTCTATTATCTATGTCCAAACTAACGCATCATGTACCTTTGGACTATTTATCCATATAGTGTCGGTGACGTCATTGCAGTTTGTGTTTGTGGGGTTTCCCCCCACCTAAACAAAAGAAATCACGACGTGCTGACCTGGCTGTTTACCGGAGTGTTGGCGGTCATGGCGACAGATTCTGTTATGGGAAGCGTGATGATAAATGGCACGTTGGTGGAGATTTACGAAAGACCGGAATGTTGGCATCGGAATCCAACGAAGATACCATCGTACAAGAGAATGTTTAAAAACTATACCTTTAGTGAAATACAGGCGTTACAGAGAGAATACAAACGCGACGTGTTCTATTTACTTTTCAATCCTGGTGGATACTTGCTGGGTTGTGGTAGTCAAGCAGCGAGGAAATACGAGACATTACAAGGCACTTTCGATTATGTTCGTTTAGCATTGTTCGAGAATGTGATGAATGACACTAACTTGTTCAGTGACCAGAGTGGAAGTGATCGATTATTAGTTACAGCAACAAATGGAAACACTTTACCAGCAGAAATTGTTTTTGCAGAGTATCTCCACTTCATGAAATGTGCGTTGAAACCAAAGCCAAGGGATCAAGCGAACGGTATTTTGTGGGTCTTGCCAGTCCCAGCCCTGTGGAGTGATGCAGCTAAACAAATGATGAAAGTAGCAGCACAAAAGGTTGGCCTTAACAAAGGTGGGAGTGATTTTGTGGTCCTGTCTGATTCTGTTGTTGCTGCATTATCAGCATTAGAGGACCTGTATGAGTCTGAAGGTGAAGTGCAGCAGTGTTATATGTTGATTAACTGCTCAGATGATGTGACAGACATTTCTGTACAGCGGTTTACGCAGAGGTCAGGTGGTACCATCCTCATTGAAGAAATACACAACACCAGACTAGCTTATGGTGAAAATCAAGTGTACAAAGAGTTTGAGGCTATGTTGCAGAAAGTATTGCAGTTTTCTGATGATTGCATGGAAGAGATAAGTAGTCTGAAGCAGTTTAAGCAAATTTTATTAATCAACATGTGGTGTGGAATGGTATTAGAGTATGATTTTGGTCTGCCTGTATATACACATAGGATTGAATTGCCTAAGCCAATAGTTGAGCATGCAGAAAAACAAAACGGTATGAGTATAAAAGAATTGTTGTCACAGTGTAAAGAGCACTCTTTGGAGTTATTAGAGGAGCCTATGTTAAGACTTGACCCTGCAACGAGAAAAAAATTTTACACTCCTCAATATCAAAGTCTTGGCAGAGACATTGAGGAAATTCTACACCATCCTAAGTGTAGGTTGGTGACTCACGTCTATTTAAGTGGCTTTTTGAGTGGCCAGAAGGCAGCAGTTGATATAGTAAAGCAAATGTTGCCCTCATGGATGCAGTTGAAGGGGTATATTAACATTTTACCTGGGGATGATACCAGTGTTACAAGGGGTGCTTACTTTTACACTGTGTTGCGTGACAGAATTGAAGTACATAACTTGTGTAAGCAACCAGCCCAGTCGATCTTTAGTACAGTGACTCCAGACCTGAGTTACCAGGTCCAGGAATTACAACAACAGGTAATACTGATGAGAGAGGATTTTAAATTACTGAGACAAAGTTGTCAAGAATCACAGCAGCAGTCAAGACTAGATAAAGAAAAACTAGATCAACAATTAGAACAGGTAACACAAAAGTTGGACACACAACCAAAACTTTTCAAACAAGAAATTGACCGACAGTTGGACCATGTACAACAACAATTTAATGTACAGTCAAAGCAACAGGTGCAAGAGAAGAAGCAACTAGATCGTATGGGAAAACACATTGAGAAGCTATCGCAGCGACTTAACCAGCAATCAAAACAGCCACCACAAACTGATGAACAGTCGAGGCTAGTGGATGGTGCAGTAGTGATTGATAAAATCAAAAATAGTGAGTGCATTATAATGTGTACTATATCCCAGTGTGTGGGATAGAAGTAATAAAGTGTGAAGGCTATGTAGTTATCACTCGACCTGATCCATGTGAAGAAGCCACATTACAGATAAGTGGGAGAACAAGATAGATTGGAATGGAATGTTTAGTATAATAGATAGATATACAGACTGTACCCGGGATTGGAATCATCTCATGTGAGCCCTTTAATTCCCATTAAAACTCTTGCCGAAAATCATTTCTGTATAAATTTAGTACATTTACAAGAGTCAATTGCATAGAAATTTTGAAGGTTAGGTCAGCGGTTTGGCTTTGTCAACTTTCTCAAGGATGTACAGAGCTCAGCACATAAAGCATTGAGCCTAGATTTAATTAATTTACAGCTAAATGTTTTGTTAGTACAGAGAACATTCCTTTTGAGATCATGAGATGAATGGAGATGCACGAACAACCTAGTACAGATATGTTTTCCAAGTGGTCATGTCAAGTAGGTCCAAAACAGAGCAAAGGTATATTTCACCTCATTACTTATACAACCTTATTATAGCAACCATGTGTTCCTTCAGAAAAATGCAACGACTCATGGTTAATGCTACAGACTTGGTTGGACATACTACAATTTGATTTGATTTTCATGCATGATCTGTTTATGTAAAATTGTTTACGATGATTTCTTGTACCTGACTGCTCTATTATGACCTTTTGTGGTACTGCGGCAACTGTCACTATTCAGTGGACTGGACTATTGGATTGGAACACTGGACTATTGGATTGGAACACTGGACTATTGGATTGGAACACTGGACTGGGGACTGACGTATTTTTGGCTTTTGCACATTCTCTATGGTTGGATTGATGGAAATTTGTAGGACCAACTTATCACATTATGTTTAATTACTTTAAAAGGCAGGAGTTAATGGAAGTTAAAGTTGTTACTAGGTTATAGAATTTGCAAACTCGTATTCTATTAAGCAAGTCTGTGAAAGGTCTTTGGTTGCTTTTTTAAAATGACCATAGACTACTTGAAATTGTTCTGCCCATTATGCTAGCATAGTGGAGGTCCCTAGCTAATGGATTGTTACTGTAGCTACGTTCTTTGATGCTTGATGTGTCTTAAATTGAAAGCTAATAGCTACAGTATTAGTGGTGTACACTTTATGCACTCAATTTGTTTTACAATGGAAAAAGTACAGCACTGCAGAAACTACATCTTACTTATACATCCCATTTCTTCCTTCTGGTACAAAGGTGTCAGTCTGTGGACGGTGGCCGAATGATTTTAAGTGTGTTTGCTATCATGTAGCTACAGTTAGTTACAGTAAAATCATAATTTTGCACTATGTGTATAAAGCCAAACCAAGTGGGTTAAAACAGATACACTTTGTGGCTGAATATATGGCTGTGTAACAGACAGAACACAGCATAGTATGCAAAAAATTGGAATTTTCAATTAGAGCAGGTACCATAGCACTTTGATAAAAGTACTGAAACAAGCTGGAGTAGTGCACAATATTAAATCACAGTAAAACAATAAGAAGTGTTATATCCCTACTATGCATTTCCATTATGGTATCTTGAGCACAGTAGGGATATAACACTTCTTATTGTTTTATTGTGATTTAATATCATGGACTACTTCAGTACTTTTTATCGATGTGCTATGATCCTTACTCTAGCTGAAAATTCCAATTTTTTTGCATACTTGTTTGTTAACTTTTTTCATAAAACAAAACTATTATGACTAGTAAGCCCATGCATACTGCATCAAAAGAAATGGCGCTGCACACCTTAGCTATGTTCAACCCATTACACACATTACAAATCAAGAACTGTTCAAAAAGTAACTCTGCTATCAAAATAGCCACTATGAAAGATAGAAAGGGAAACCATCACGTGCTACTGCCAAATCAACATCTTTTGCTGTCAGCCAAGATAAATGGGATGCAAAGGAGGACACTAGTATGTCCATGAAGAATGCATTGTACGTACTGCGGTATGCCAAAAGGCATGTGTCCAGCTGAAGTGATGTCAAACAGTGAAAAAATCAAGCCCATAGCCTTAGCTGTTATAGAGTTACGCTTGTCTGAAGGCATCTGTCAGTCAGTCACTAGAAAATTCAATTTAACAATTATTTTTTAAAAAAAATTCACAGCAACTTGTTGAAAGTATTTCGGGTCGATCTGAAGGCTTCTTTGGGCTTAGTTTTACCTAACCAATACTGCCTCATCGTCATCAGGGAAAAGTGAGACTGGTTTGTGGGTTATGTTTTTTACATGGACCATGCGCAAACCTTTGTGGTCCCTACTATACAGTACTTGTATGACTTTGGCTACAATTCAGCCAAACACTGAAGTTTTGAACACTGCAAACTGGGATATGTGTTTAGCTAACTATTTACAACTTTTCAATTTGTAGAGGATAATGCTCCAACAATGAGAGACCTCAACAGATATGTCATCAATTTACATGCTGCACATTGGAGAGACATTGGAATAGAGTTGGGATTGAAACTACAAGTAATCAACAACATCGAGGAACGCTATCGTCAGCAAAACACATACTGCTTACAACAGACATTAGACAAATGGCTTCAGCTAAGCCCCACCACTGCTACATGGAAAACACTGGAGGTTGCTCTTACTAATGTGAGAAGACAACAACTTGGTCTTGATCCAGTTGATGATGTGTATGGTGAAGATGGTAATAATACACCATGAACTAACATTTGTATCTCTTGAATTATTAATGTTTCATTTTGTTATAAAATACACCCTGTAGTAATTACCTTTTTTTATTCTTTTGTATGTTCACTAAGGTACACACGTTACTTTCTGCAAATTACTATTTGAAATTTAACAGTCGCTGCTGCATTAGTGACCATGCCTTCTCCACCTATGATAACAATAATAGCAAACTTTGTTGCACAGCAAACTATGAAGACAAACCTGTTTCTGTGACTCCTCTGGTTGCCATAGTGTTGATAGTAACACGTTAGCCTTGTCCACTTTCACTCTATTACTCAACTGAGCATCTATCCTTCTCTTAGCTGCTTCTTCTGTAACACCATCTCTCTCCATCACTCGGTGGAGGGCCTAGAACATTGTATGAAGAAGTGATACATGGTGACATCTGTGTGTGTGTACTGTGATGTACACACAATCTGCTACACCACACACACAAACAATATTTCAAGTTAACAAAGAGAGCTATTAGTTGGAAGGGACTAATGACTTCTTACACTTTCAAAACTTGCAACAGAATGACTTAGCAACCATATGCATGCTGCTTTGCATTCATACATTATTTTACAATGAATACATACCCATCAGATTGCAGCATAACGTTGCTTAAGCTGGCTACCAAAATTTCACAGTGTAACCTAATACACAGCCCAATTTCCTGTAATATATGTGGTCATGCATTATAATAAATTTTTAAGAGCAATGAGGTACTGGTGAAATTCATAAATATTTGTACCTCATGCCATACACACATACATTAGAACATTGTTTCCTTGTTTGATGAATGCTCTATTAGATTTATAGGACAAAGATTGTAAAGTGAACTCTTGATGCCAATGTTGCCAAGGGTCTGCACATATCAGTATAACAGACAATACATATATACCACACACACAAAGCTACACACACTGTACTATTAACACATCTTCACACCTCTCTAGGAGGGACAACAGTCACCCACACTTCATGTAAATACTGATCCCATTCTGCCTCCAACAACACGGCAGCATCAACAACACACACCTTGTACCCTGATCAAGCAGATCAACACTGATCAAACAAGGTAACACTACACACCTTGATCCCAGGCATTGATGATCTGTTGATGTGCCAGTCTCCATATTTCTGGCCACACTATGGAAGTGAGCTGAGTCATTTTGATCTTGTCTGAGAACACTATTCCACCAAGTATCTCCCTGTCTATCATCCCCTCCTTGTTCACTATGTCTGTAAGAGTGTATGGTCACATCATGTTTGTTTACAAGTACAGCTTGAATCAATACCTAATTTAGTACTTGGGTCTGTATGAACGAGCCAAACAGTTTCAATATTTTATTTTGTTTTATCATCAAATACTTTTCCAAGAGCTCTTTTTCTTGTAGTATACTCAGTCATTGTTAGGTAATGCGTATTCAGATAGTTATGTACCAAGTGAATACTCTATAAACATTTGAATATTTATATTGCAAGCATGGAGCTGGAAAAATAGAGTAGAAACCTTAACACGAACACAACATGAGATCTAACTAGAGCTCAAGGAATTTTTGGGACTCTGAGCAATGGGGACCACAAAATAGACAATACAAGAAACACAACATGCACAGAAATGCACACACGCTAGTGCATGCGTGCGCACACACACATGCACAAACGCACGCACGCACACTACCTGGTCCAAACTGTTCCACTAAAGACTTGAAGCAGTCAGTACCAGGGTTGTAAGCTTGATGTCCTAACTGATTACAAGTCCAGTAAACATCTCATTAGATAGTCCTCACCTTATCACAGTCCACAGTGAAGGCTCCGAGGTTACTCAGCCTCTTACTAATAGAGCTCTTACCACTTGCTATACCTCCAGTGAGACCAATAATGAATGGACCAGTTTGAGGATTGTATGCTGCACATTGTGAACCCTGAATAGCGGTATAGTATCACCATAGTAATTAGTATGGTAGTAATTTTGAGAGATATTTTTAACATACATGTAGTACTAAGTACATCTTCAAGTATTTGAGCTTGAAATTAACAGTTTTGTTTAATTAAGTACTAGGTGCATAAAAATCTCAGAAATAATGAAATGACTGTCCCCCAAATACTTCTACCCACACAACAGCTAGTCACCTTAACATGTTGGTATTCTCCTAGTAGCTTCTTCCTCAAGTCAGTAGAGCTGAGCTTATCACATCCCTCCTCTGCTTTTACTAGATCAATCGTTTCTATCAGCAGTGTCTTCAGTCCCTATAACATGTTGACACCAGCAGAACACAATGTAACTCCTAATACCTGTTAACCAGATATAAGCTGGATTAATAGTTTCTCATCCCCACCCAGGGGTGTATCCAAGGTGGTTTACAGGTTTGGTAGTAACTGATAGGTGCAGGGGGCTGACAGATTTTGAACATTTTAAAATGTTTCAAAATTTACTAGATTTTATGGTAGTATTAGTATTTTTATGTGTTGGGATTTTTCCCTACCCCAACACAACAGAAAAAAGGGTTAGATATTGTAGTGATTAATATTCAATTCTCCAAATTTTAAAATTCCAAGTTAGTCGGGAATTAGTAAAACGCGGAATACGGAATAACGAAATAAGCAAAACTTATCTTTTGCAGATTGTACAAATAGTTATGTGCTCTATAGTAATTATACTTTACCTTGTAACAGCTCTGCATGGCACACCACGGCGATGGATAGAACAGCAGCTGGCGAGCATTAATGGATGACATCTTCTTTACTATTAGCTATTAAGAGTAAGAAGTTAGCTAAACGTAAAGCTGAGGCATCTCATGATTCAATTGTTGCTGTTGATAAAAAATAGATTAAAGGTTCTTGTTCGTGAAGCAAAACTAGCTTATTTGCAAACTTTATTGTATAACACAAAAAAAGATCCAACTTCTTCAGCTCACCTGTGGGCTGGTGTCAACAATGTTATTGGTCGTGATAGCAGTAATCATCATAGTGCTATTGATAGTAAGCGATTGTCTCTAGATGATATTAATGAATTTTTTCACAATGTTGCTATTACCATCAATCATCAACCAGCAAGTAGTTTTACTCCAAATATTAATACTAATGCTATACTAGTAATAAATTTTGTTTTGATACTGTTGATCAGCGGCGGAGGAAGTAGTTGATATGAGGGCTGGGCTGACCCAGACTTATTTCTATAGCTTGGTAAGGTGAGACCAAAAAAAAAAAAAAAAAAAAAGGTCACAACCAACTGACAAGAGCATTCCACTTCACCAGCTACCATTTCTAGCTGATAAACTACATAAAAATCCTTACATAGCTCGCTACACACTGACTACTTTATTAGAGTGACTGCTCTATTAGAGTATCTCGATCTTTATCACGGTTTTCAGCCCCACTCCAAGAAAGATAATTTCGGTGTGATATCATTCTGAGGGGGGGCTTTAGCCCCCCCTTTCCGCCGCCTATGCTGTTGATCCATCTGTTGTTATGTCCTTGCTTTAAAAGCTTGATGTAAGAAAGTCAGTTAGCCCTGATGGTTTTTCAGCTTCTTTTCTTAAACAACTAGCACCAGAAATCATTTTTCCATTAACTTTATTATACAATAAATCATTGTCATCTGGTACCATTCTCTTAGAGTGGAAAAAACGTAATGTAACCCCAATTCATAAATCTGGTTCTTTTGAAGACCCTGGAAATTTTAGACCAATCTCTGTAGTTCCCATAATTGCAAAGCTTCTTGAAAAGATTGTGGCTTACCAACTTAATTCATATTTTGAAAAGAATGGTTTACTGTTTGATTATCAAGGAGCTGATAGAAGAGGGAGATCTACAGAGCAACTATTACTAACTGCAATTGACACTATTATACATGCAATTGATAACAAGGCTATTGCTTGTGTTGCTTTCCTTGACCTAAGGAAGCTTTTGACTCTCTTGACCATGTTATTTTGCTCCAGAGGCTTAACTCTCTTGGTGTATGTGATGTTGAACTAGCATGGTTCACAGATTATTTAAGTGATTGTTTTCAACATGTCAAGTTTAATGGAAAATATTCTGATTGGGGATTAGTTAAAGGTGGTATACCTCAAGGAAGTGCCTTAGGACCTCTTTTGTTTTTAGTGTATATGAATGAAATGTCCTTATATGTTAAATATGGTATTCTCCTGCAATTTGCTGATGATACAGCTGTAATTTGTTCTGGTATCAATTATTCAGATGTTCAAAGGCAAATGTGTGAGAATTTGCAGTTAATATCATGTTTTATTTCAGAAAGCAAGATGAAGTTAAATGTGAAGAAATGTAATGTAATGTGGTTCAAGCCAAAATCTGTTAGTGATGATGAATCACCTCCGGTGTTTTCTATTGACGATGATGTTTTAGTAATCAGAAATATCTAGAAATTGTGTTTGATAGCAAGCTAAATTGGAGAGATCAGATATCTCAAGTATGCAAAAAAATGTCTTATTACCTATTCTGGATTAACTCTAATAGAAAATCACTTTCAACTACCATCATTAAAATGCTCGCTTGTAATATCACATCTAGATTATGCACTCCCAGTGTGGGGACCACCAGAACCTAGTAGATAGATTACAACGTCTGTAGAACTGGGGCATACGTATAGTTTACTCTTTACGTAAGTATGATCATGTATCTAAGTATCGTAACAACCTATCGTGGTTACCAATTAAAAACCATAGTCGTTATCGTTGTCTCTGTGCTATGCACCATTATCACTATTCTCAGGACAATGTTATTCCTCTAGATCCTCCTATTTTATTTGGTTCACTTCATAATCACAGCACACGGCACCCCACAACTTATGCAAACCCTGATGTTATTTAACAAGTACACAACAATATTTTAGAATACAAACAATTAAATGGTGGAATCAATTACCTAACTATTTATATATCAATAACTATCAAGAATTTACTTCCACTTTACATCACCATTTACTTACTGATTTTAAAACTTAAGTTTGCATCTTTTTTTTTTTGTAATAATTATTATGTAACATATGTATGTATGTATGTATGTATGTATGTATGTATGTATGTATGTATGTATGTATGTATGTATGTATGTATGTATGTATGTATGTATGTATGTATGTATGTATGTATGTATGTATGTACGTAAGTGCTGCGTATGTATATTATGTATATGTAGCTATGTATGTATGTATGTACTGTGTATACTCCTCCTATATGGAAGAACGGCTATGCCAAATATAGGAGTTTAAAACCAAATTCAATTCAATTCAATTAAATGGGACGAGCACACAACCAATCACCCTAGTACGATCTACCTTCGCTAAACTTACTTACTTACACTCTTGATTCAAACCTGATGAGTTTTGAAGACACACAACCACTGGACTTCCCTACTGAACTCTAGTGTGACTCTAATAAATTCGGTCGTATGCACATGAAGGGCAGCTAGTTTAACCTAAGAATAGAACTAGGTCTTGACGTTTTGTAGCTATATCAACTAAGGAGTATAGATGTTTAGCGAAGGTAGATTGTTCTAGGGTGATTGGTTGTGTGTTCGTCCCATTTAATGCTCGCCCAGCTGCTGTTTAGCCATCGCCAGGGCGTGCCATGCAGATCTGTTACAGGGTGTAAATAAAGTATGATAGCTATATAGAGCATGTAACTATTTGTACAATCTGCAAAAGATAAGTTTTGTTTATTTCGTTATTCCGCGTTTTACTAATTCCCAAGTTAGTCATACTGCATCTCATAGGCGGTGGAGACGGGGGGCCAGAGGGGCCATGGCCCCCCACTTTTATGGGACACTGTTTGCAAGAAAAGATCGAGATACTCTAATAGAACAGTCAGGATCTGGATACTCTAATAGAGCAGTCACAGTATTCAGAGAAGCAGTGTAGCAAGCTACTTAGCTATGTATGTGTAGTTCTAAATAAGGAGATATAATAGGTGGAGAGCAGCTATTGTCAGCAGGCTGTGACCTTTTTTTTTTTGGTCTTCAACTTACAGCTGGCCTGGCCCCCTCACTCTTTGACCTGCTCCACCGCACCTGCTGCATCTGTTATGATTATGACTACTCTATTAGAACATGTGTGACTGCTCTATTAGAGTATCTCAGTCTTACAAATTCTCTATGCACACCCCCTGTTCCCCCTTAATCGAGGAATCAATGAAAGTTTCCTATCACACTGTAGTTATTGCATACTGCCCTGTCCTGTCCACTGTATATTTGTGCTGCCAAACTAACATGTTCCTGCTGCAAGCCTACAAGTTAAAATTTCAGGAGGATAGGGGGAGAGCAGGGGGTCCAGAATCCTAGGAAACCCCTTAAATACACCCACACCACCATTTTACTTCATGCATCTGTGATATTTTGGACCATTGGTGGCAACTTTTTTTAAGGCAACTAAGTAGCTGGACCAGTTATATTCTGAGTCATGTGAGCCTACTATTTGGATGAGAAAAGTAACAAAAATGACTGCTAGACAGTGGTTTGTAGACTATGCATCACCGTTCATGGATATCAGAGCATCTGGTTTTTGGAGGTGCTTACATCATCACACCTTTTTTGATGTTCGCATTTTAAATTCTTTTGCAGCTTCCAATCGGTTTACCACCTTGGCTGCCACTTTTCGTAGACATGATGAGGCTGAGAAGCGTTGTGCTTATGAGGAACGTATACACGAAGTAGAGCATGGCAGCTTTACCCCATTAGTGTTTGCCTCCTCCGGTGGAATGGGGAAAGCAGCCACTACCACCTATAAGCATTTGGCTCAATTACTCAGTGAGAAGTGGAGTTCCCCATATTCAGTGGTGATGGGCTGGCTCCGTTGCAGTTTGGGGTTCTCCTTGCTTCGCTCCTCCATCATATGCATTTGTGCTTCTCGATCACGCTCTAAGCGTCCTGGTGTGCCCCTGGCAATAGATCTCGCCATTGCAGAGGGGCATCTACCAGTTCACTAACATTCCCTGGGCTTCTGTAGGTATCTTTTCTGTAGGTAAATTCTTTTTTTTCTTCCCTTTTTATGTTTTTCTTCTAGTTTGTTTTCCATAGAGATGTGTGGGTGGAAGGGAGTGCCATTAGGGCCGGAGGATAAAAAAAAGGTTTGTAGGCTGAGTGTGTATGAGGAGCTTACAAAGTATAAACACTCCATTAACATAATGACAGGTGTGTTAAGCTCATGCATTAATTGTAAACAAACTAGTACCTTCTTTTGTCGTTCATCGTTAATAATATCTCCACCTTTTGCAGTTTCCTGGCTCACTACAAGACAATCAATATCAGGGTCCCATCCAGCAGGACCAAACATGTCATTGATAGCAACCACATCTTGGTGTAGTGTTGGCTTAACATCAGTCAGGAAGTCCTGCACAACTTTAATACGATCACTTATTGGTTCAATCAGCTCAGCCAATGCCTTGTTCACTAGTAATGGCCCATCACTAACTCCAACAATAACCTTCTTGTCACACACATTAGCACTGTATGTTAGTAACAAGTTATGTCCTCCATGAATTCTGTCAAATGTGCCCCCCAGGGCTACCGTATTGTATGAACTAGTATCCACTGTATAAGTGATGTTAGTAGTGTTGTGTGTGTTTGTGTCGGTGTTGATATGAATGAAGGGTGTGTTAGCCACATCAACTGATCTGCTCTTCAAGTAATCATAGCTAGGTAGTGAGACAGCTGATTCCTGGTTGTGGCACGTGCTCAGGAGGGCATCAACCTTGAAGGACAGTGGCGGATAGCTGCTAGTAGAGTATCCGGAGATTGGTAGCAGTATCCTAATGTCCAGGGATGGATTATGACGATTGCCATACTGGTAGAGTAGTTCCAAACTTCTCTTCGCGACATGAGGGGTCCCTTGCGAGCTGTTAAGTGTCAAAGGCACGTACATCACATCTCGTACGAGTTTGGCCGATGCTTCTAGCGCTGGCAGGATGGGTGTGTCCTTCCCTACGAGGAGTGCTGCCGTACGATACATTTCTGCACGAACAAATTAAAATACGAAGACCAAAGGTTAAGTAGCTCACGTGTTATATCTTTAAATAAATTCATTCATAAATTACAATAATTATAATTATTTTACAAGGTATTTATTGACAGGCTGCAACCTAAAACAGGAGAATACACACTAGTAGCATAATATGATGACTGTTGACTTACTCATAATATGATATAGAGTCAAGTAGCCATTCTAACTTCACTACAACTACTGGGCTTGATCTGATTGCTATCAAGAAGGGCAATCAATAATAAAATCAACAGATCAAGGTATATACCATACCATCAAAGTCTTGTTGACCCAGCTCGGTAAGGTCACACACTGCAATCAATTTCTTGTCACGACATTGCTGTAGTGAATAACACTGATAAACATCACATAACACACAATGTACATGTAGCCACCTCATGGCCCTCAAGCTTGGGTGTACATATTAGGCAAATCACTCGGGCCCATGTTACAACTATTACATTAAAAATCTGAGGTCAATAATACCAGCTGAACTTTGAAGGTAACAAATTATTCAGGGTTGGGTTTGAGGAATCAGCACCCTGCATGTTATTTCAATAACTTTTTGTCACTCTAAGAAAGAGCCATAATTGGTTATTTGGTATACAATGTTGTGCATTGGTCTGGGAACAAAGACTCCGTGTTACACAGATATTGGTGTAATCTAGGGCCAGAGGAGGGCGGACACGTTTTAAGCACTATGTAAAATTATTGCTTTAATTGCATAGTTCCACTAGGTATTTCATGTCAGCCTCAATAGACCCAATACAGATCCAGCAAACGGTGGGGTTGAATGGGGTTTACTGGATAATTGAATTGGGTTTAGTGTAAGTTTTAAGATGGCACGTTTATTTTGTTAAAAACCCTTTGGTTTATGGTGATATTAACAATGTCATGTATATCGTGCGCATTACCGCATGCCATACGAAGCACCAATAAACATTGCATGGTAACTCCTGTCGTAAGCTTAGTGTTCTTCAGCACGTTAAAACGAACCATTTGTATAATATATTTTAGCAGCACTTAAATCATGTCCGCCCTCCTCTGATCTAGTGCTGTGCAATAATGCGACAATGCAAATCAACATTTTAATAAGTGTCAATAACAAAGACCATTTTATCACAATCAACAATATTATCTCGATAATGAAATATTGTCATAGAGTACTTCTACAAGCACAGTTTTGTGGAATAATTAGTTTCTCTAATCACCTTTTCCACAGCTGATTGTGACCTTACTCACAAGAGTACTGCTTTTAATGTATGGAGATTTGCTATTATCTTGAGATACTGATGATTCATTATCTTTATCATGATAATGACACAAGCGTCATGATGATCACATTATCATTATTATCACACAGCCCTAGGTCTACTGTAATCATATATAATGCCAAATTTGGGGGGGGGGGGGGGGGGGAGAACGCAAATGACCAATCTCACAAAATTAGAGGGTTAAAAGTCATGGATTTTACATACAGTACAACACATACACATTACACAGTCAAGCTATAGGGACACTATAATAGAGAACACACTTTGTTAAGATCAGATGACACAATGCGAGATGACTTTCCTCCAGCTAATAAGATCAAAGAGGTCAGTGCTCCTGTAATAATATTGACATGTTGAGCTAGAAAATCTCATTACTAACTTGTTCCAATCTCCTTCACCTCACCGACCAGTACAATAGTATATGATAGTAATAACTGACTGGTCTATATGTGATCAGTTAGTACATGTATCATGTCATGGAGTAGTAACTGTACCTTCCTTAGTTTAGTCATCCTGGCTCTCCTTGGTATATTACTACTACACACACTATCACCGATCACCTCGTAATCCACCTATTAACAACATGTGTAGAACCAAGAACGTGTGGATTGTTATACTTCAAACAAACACCTTGACTATCAGGACACTAATACCATAGATAATAGAGTAAAAGGGATAGGAAACGCAAGCGATTTCCGATTTGATTTTCATTACGCGTAACTTGAAAGGACAAGCCAGTTTTGTGCTCAAGCATGGGAATTAGTGTTCTAAGCAGCGTAAATAGTAATCCCAACAGACTACAGCGAGTATTTAGGCCTTTGTGAGAGATTTTGGCGAGAGAATTCAGACTGTAGATTTTGTAACAAAGCGTATCGCATTAACCGTGATTGTTACACGCCGTCATACTTTCGCCCATAGTACCTTCATGCCTCGTCCATACCGCTTCTTGTATAGTCGGTTCCACTTTCGAATCTTGTGGTAAGCTAGGTGTGTCACCAACACAGTCTTTTACCGTTGCGTTGTACTGCAAGGTGATTTAAACTTTTGGCAAAAAATGGAAGATACTTAGTCATTTCTTCAAGCAACAGTTCCTGTTTTACTCTGATATTTCCTCTGGTTCCCTCTGTTAAATGGTAAGGAATAGGTTTATCACAGTTAAAAGGATGGAATATATTTACGAAGGAAGTTAAGTGGTTTAAAGTAATTTTTGGGCCGTTTTTTTCACTTTCAATCTCTTTTAATTTTGCGTATAACTTCCTTGAGGGTTGGTACCATCCTAGTTCCCTCAATTGCTTACTTGAGTTCACTGTAGCAAAGTTTCACAGTCGTTGGTTACAAAATTCTGTCGTTACAACAATTTGTTTCTCTTTGATACAAACGCAGCAAGCGTAACGAGTATGTTCGTGACATAATACACGGAATTCCACGTCACGTTATTGCGTTTCCTATCGCTTTTATGTACTCTATTATCTATGCTAATACAAACGAGACCATGGACAAGTGTCATTGTAATGGCAGTGGTGTATCTAAGTCTCTACTAAAGAACTCTAGTATCTTACCAGTGGTTACTGTATGAAAGACTGAGATACTGTAATAGAGCATTCCCAACTGGGTGCAAACTTATACAGATTCTAGGGTTGATGTAACTTCTAACTCTTGTTTATTGTACCAAGTTTTCCCATTATAAATCACCTGAACTATTAGCCACTGAAATAAGTAGAAATAATGCACGTCAGTTATGGCTCATATGCTAATAATTTTGAGCTGAGCCCTCAAAAACATTTACTGACTCATGGAAGTGTTTGGCTTATTTGTAGTACTGCTTGAC
Organism: Dysidea avara; assembly: GCF_963678975.1. Classification (NCBI taxonomy): domain Eukaryota; kingdom Metazoa; phylum Porifera; class Demospongiae; order Dictyoceratida; family Dysideidae; genus Dysidea; species Dysidea avara. The sequence goes on along the minus strand of NC_089274.1, from coordinate 1,124,568 downwards.
CCACTAAAAATATTTCAAAATCATTTTATTCAAATGCTTGACAAAAAATTTATGCCTAATCTCTTTCCAAACTTGTAATGAAGTCAAACTACACATGTCTTCTGCTGTTTACATCTTTACTGTCACCTCCCATCATCTGGTTGGCTAAAATATTATTTTCTTGAGAAATAATCCACTTTTCTTTTTTCAGGGCTCAACTTGTACATACTATAACTGATGATATTTTAAAGTGACAATTCTTAGCATGATACTAGTCCTTGTTAACTACACATGTTCATACATAAAATAACAGTGCAGTAGTTACAAAATACAAATCGGTGATAATTGTGTTAACCTACACCCTACTAAACCAGATAGTCCAGACACGCCACTGTAATGCATTGGTGAAGTGTTCAACATGGTCCCAAGAATACTTCACCATAATACATTAAGGGATTTGACAAAATTGCTTGTATTAGATTATTGCAATAAATTGCATGATGAAAGCAATGGGGAATGATTTTCTCTACTAAACTCCCCACTGTTCTGCTGTCACATGTGACACAATTTCACCATATGTTGTTGTTTAGTGTATAGAGGTAGTGGAAGATTGACTAAACCATGTCACATGTGGTAAATCATAAGGTGCCAATAGTAAAATACACAATGAAAATTGTACTCAGAGTGGGGGAACCTGTCAAATTTCTGTCCAACATTTCCCTGAATCGGTTGAATGCAGAAATTAACTTGTTTCTGCTAAAAAGTACTTCACAATGCTACTAAAAGTATTGGCAGATAATTGAAGTACTGCAATAATGAGGGAGGGTACAGGGTGAGACATACTATTACTATAAAAGGTATTAATCATCACATACCTCATCCACTAATTGTCCACTTGTCAGACACTCCAACACCCCTAGTAGGATATTGACTGGTGGTACGTATAATATAAATTACACACAACTCACAATCATAATTGATTATCCATAGTCCCCTCAGAAGTCCCTGAAGGTATTTAGGAGTCCTAGAGCACACCTTACCATCTAATGGTGAGGAGCTAAAATACTCTAATAGAACATACACACTTACTAGTGGCCATCACCAGATGTGTAGTGAGGGATGATAGTCTACTGTTGTACTGGATGTGACACATTTCAGCTAGTCTCTGTACCTTCTCCTATTAAAAGTTAACAAGAGTAGTTACCATATTTGCCACTGCATGTAGTGTGTATGTGTATGTATCCACATATAGACATGTACATTGTCTGTTATCAAGTTCTCTTACTATTTCACTGATAGTCAACCCAGATGTGGTGAGGGAAACACCAGATGGTAACACATCAGCTGAACTATTCAACCTATCTGTGTGTAGTGATGATAAGTGACGTCTTGGCTGGTCACTGCTGGGTCTGGTGATCCTCATATGATGAGATGGGGTGTGAAACAAATCTCTGCCAATCTCACTACTACTCTGGACATTAACATCAATTGGTGCCAGAACTCTATCAGTTTTTAGAGTCTTCTTCAGCCCAGTGAATATCTGGTCAGCACACTGGAACAGTGCCACAGTGTTCATCTGTGTACTAGGAGTGATGGGGGTTTGTTGGGTAACAGAAGATTGTAAGCTAACAGGAGATTGTTCAGTGATTATGGCTGATTGTTGACTAACACATTTGTCCTGTGAGGAAATGTTAGCAGGGCAGGAATCATCCACAGTCTTAACACTACTAGCTACAGTCAATGTTAATTGTTCATTATTAGAACACACAGTAGCCACACAAGTGCTGCTCTTCTCTTGTATGGCAGCGTTGAGTGATGCTATCTCATTCTGCTTCTGTTCTAACTGTTGTTGTAGCTGTAATATGTCCTACGGGGATAATAACAATATCAACTCCATACGACACGAACGTACAAACCTGACTCATTACTTACTATAACATTCTTAAATAGTCTTACAAACCATAACGTGGCAAAAAGGTGACCTTAGATCGTAAATGCACCTTGGTTGTATGTTTGGATCCTCTTGCATGGTCACCATAAAGAGGTATAGAGTTGGGAGTAACCCATTACACATGTAACTCATTACATAATAATATTACTTTTGCAGTAACCATGTTACATGACAAAGTAAGGAGTAATATATAACAGATATTACATCTGGAAATTGTAATATGTTACTTCTTTTTAATACACATTGTATCCAACATGTGATTGGGTCCTGAAAGCACTGGTGATGGCCATACAGGCGAGTGATAGTGTAGGCCAAGTTACTAAAACAAAGTATATTTTTGAGGCAGAACTATACCAGAGAAATACCTGTCTCACTCGTGTTACTTGTAGTTGTAGGCTGGAAGCCTGCATTTAGAAGGTCAAAGCTTGTAACAAACAAATGTAATATGTAACTCATTACTTTTTATATGTATCTGCAATGAGTCATATGTAACGAGTTACATTTCTGGAGTAATGACCCCAACTTTGAAGAGGTGATCTAATTAATGCGGTCACGTTTTGATGGGATCACTACAATGAGGTGGTCTTGTTAAAAAGGTAACTGCTAAGTAGTACTACTGTTAAGTTGAGGTTTCACAGGTGTGACAGACAACTCACTTGTGTAGAGATGCTATCGCCAAGTGCCGGACTTGATGATAATGTGTCCATGGGGGAGTTGTTGTGACCATGTGGTAGTGAGGCTTGATCAGGTGTGAACAATGCCGGGCTGATAACATCAATATTTTGATCATCCTTGACTGGTTGATTAGTGGGTCGCACAGTAGATGTTTTATCAACACCATTTTGATCAGCCTTAATCCATTGTTTAGAGGGTGCTGCAGGGACTTCATCATCAAATAGATCAAGACCATCTTGATTGTCACTGACTAATTTATTATGGGGTACTGCATCAATGAACTGGCTATCTTGATTACCCTTGACTGGTTGATAATTAGGAGCTGTATCAACAATCATATCAATACTTTCTTGATTCACTGGTTGGTTACTGGGTACTGAAGGAGCTGTGCCAACGATCAGATCAATACAATGTTGATTATCCTTGCCTGGTTCCTTATTGGGTACTAAAGAATCACCAAGATTATCTTTGACTGGTTGATTACAGGGTGTTATGCTATCAATCACACCATTTTGATCGTTGTTGATTGGATTGGTCACAAAGGTAGTTGTCATATCAAGATCATCATTGACTTGTTGATTACTGGGTACTGAAGGAGCCAAGTCATCAAACATATCAAGGCTATCATGATCATGATCCAACTCTGGTGAGTCAGCTTGATACAATCCCTCTAATGCAATCATCCTCTTTGGCAGTACAACAGGAGTGACATCCACCTTGTAACAAGGATGGTTCCCCACTGAAACATTTTGTAGAGGAATACTAGGGGACCGTGACATGCGTAGTGTTGTGTGTGACTTATCAGGTGTGCTACTACATACTGGGATGTTAACAGGAGTAGGGGACTCATCTTCTAATGGGTCATCCACACATATTCTATGAGTCACCTCTACCTTGTGGTCTGATACACAGGGAGCATGGTCAGATACACAGGTGGGTGATGGTGATGTAAACACTGCACTACTCAACACATCTTGCTCACTAGTTCTACCCTCAGTAGGTAACATGTTAGAGCTATGTGCCTGTTGTAGTGATGAACTAGGACGGGATGTCATGTCTGCATCAGTGACACCATCAGTGACAGTTACAGTGACATTGTCACCACCATTGAGATGATGCATAGAACTTCCTGTCACTTGTTGGAGAGGGCATGGCTGCTCTACTAATAATGACTGAGACACTACACTGTTCATTGTGGTCTTGTTGTATACTACATCATTCAGTGAAGGAGTTACTTCCATGTGATTACTGCATGACGGCTGGTCACTTGATGATGTGTGTCTAGTTATTCTCTTATCATGATCACTAGTACTGGCTGTGAGCTTCCTGTTGATACAATAAACAATCACACACATGCATGCACTAGGGCTGGGATAAAGCTTCTAATGTTTCATGGGTTCAAACTTTGAAGGGTAAGTAAACTTCGAATTATACTTCTAAGCTTTGTATTGCACTCATAGCCAACGAAAGAATTACAAATAAATGTCGTTCGTTATCTTTATTGCAGCTGCTTATTCATCTTGCACGATTGATGTTCGGCTCTTCACGATCAATCGATCGTGTGCCATGCCCACTTTTAAACCATTGCAGTTTACCTTGCTACTGTAGTAGCCTTAAACCACCTTGCAAAGTGATAGATAATACATGGAAAATGTCTTTTTTGCCATTAGTTGGTGTTTGCCTATGTATGATTGCAGTATAGTGGAGACGCCGATTTGCAATTGATCAATCGCTTCATTCAGTACTGCTGCTATAGTATGTTCATGTTGAGTTGAATCCTCAAAAACATTTAATAACTCATGGATGCAATTACGCACAATCTTGAAATTTGGCTCATTTGTCTAGACTCGCTAAAAACATTTCAAAATCTTTTTGTTTAAATGTTTGACATAATATTTACGGCCAATCAAAATTTTCACAATACATTTCCTATGGGGAAGCCATATAAGTACAGTGTCCATTACAGTCCTTTCCCGAACTTGTACTGGAGCCAAACCGTACGTGTCTATTGTTGACACCTTTGCTGTTACCAATAATCATCTGGTTGGCTGAAATGTTAACTCTGTTAAGGAAAAATCCACTTTTAATTTTTAGCTGTTTTTCAGGATTCAGCTCAACGTGAACATACTACATGCATTTTCCAAATGCTTGCAAACTTATTAAATAGGATTAGAAAGATAAAACTTAAGAGGATGCGCATAAATTCAAGAAAACCTAAAAGCTAACACCGAAACTTCAGATGTTCAAATATTTTATTAGTGAATGTTCGAAGGCAAATTTCAATATTTGTCCCAGCTCTAGCATGCACGCATGCACGTACACACACACCACGTACACATAATTGTACTACACTCATGCACATAAGTTTTTAATAATTCATGTTAATGGACCCCTCAGAGAATGTGAAAGCTATGCTGCATAACACAACTTTTTACATAAGTGTAGGCGAACCCCTCCCAATTATATTAGCACACCTTGTTGTATTCTTCTGTCTCCGGTTGTTAGTCTTCCTAATGTTGTTCTTAGTCCTCCTCTGTATAGCAGGTGGTGTAGTGTTCACCTCCACTGGACCACTAGCCTGTTAACATGTACCAGTAGTAGTACTTGACATGTGTTGTACACTAGTTACCTGTTGTGGTATTGTGGAGGGCTTGTATGGGGTGGGGTGGAGTAGTGAGTGTATTATAAGACCAGGAGTAGCACTGCACTCGTGACTGTGAGATGTGACATGTCGCGGTGGGGTACCTGTGTGTGTGACAGACTGTATGACATGACACATCCACAAAGATGCATACTACACGCAACACATACTCATAACACCCATGTCAATTCTCATAGCCTCTTCAAGATGTCGAACAGAGTCAATAATGTCACTCAGACAGGTACTCTTATTCATACTCCTGTAAAAGCATTTCTAGCACTACGAATTGAAGACTACACGTCCATTCACCTCCTAGATATGGATACTTTACATAGAGGACACCTGGTATGCTTGGTAGACGCAATAAACGTGTGGATACATTGCCTAAGGTGTTAATGAACACACTAGCACACTAGTGATGTGTTACCTGCAAAACGAGTGGCCACACTGTGTGGTGTACGGGTCTGAAAGCAACTCCAGGCTAGGATAGAACACGTTAGTTCAATGTAAGGCTATTAATCTCACCATATAGGACATTCTAAATATTTCTTAATCTTCTCCAGCGTCTCCTTCACTTGTGTGCCGTTGTCATGCGCTGACATGTTTGGTAGCGCGCTAAATTTCAATAATTTGTTGAAATCACGTGACAAGAGATTGCATTCTTAATTAGGGGCATCCCCCTAACGTGTCTTATGGGGTGGGCAAGCAAATGGCTTTTGTAAAGATCGACTTTAACGACATAGAGTTTTACGAACGGGCTGGAAGTGGTGCCTCGGGGTCCGTGTACCGCGCACACTGGACATCAAGGCAGAAAATAGTTGCCGTAAAGAAGTTACTCAACTCGCTCGAATCAGAGGTAATTACACACACTACACTTCCACAACTTTTCCCAGTAGTGAAAAAGTAACAAATATTGCGTAATACGAAGCCGTTACGCGGCGTGTAAACATTTTCACTCTGTTCCACCCCAGATTACACCCAATTGTTGAGTGATATAACAACGTGTTCATTGTCCCATTGTGTAGGTTGAGGTATTGTCTACTCTGAGCCATAAGAACATAGTACAGTTCTATGGGGCAGTGACCGAGGAGCCGCACTTCAGTATTGTAACAGGTACACGACCACACCACACCTATGCCAGTGTCTGTTGTCATGTTTTGGTTGTGTTTGTGTATGCTAACAAGTATTATTTATGTTAGACGTCCATGTTTTTGTGTACTTTGAATTGTTCAAATGGTATATTGAGAAAAGCCTGTGAGATATCCATGGGGGCTACAGTCACCCACGTAAGACCATTACATCACTGAAGTATTTGTTTAGGATATTAGACTGTCATCTCCTTTCTTGTCTGACCTTGATTGTATTAATTGTTTACCTAGTGTTGTGTTTGATTCAAAGGAAGTTTAGTGCCTATGAGTGAAAGTAATGCTTAGTGAATTATATAATGTTTGACTGAGTAAACATTATTCCACAGGTGATATATGTTCCTTGTGTTAGGCACCTCTTGTTATTCTCATGCCACTCTTCCCTTCTCTACCAGAATATGCTGAGAAGGGTTGTCTCTATGACTACTTGGCTAAGGGGCCATCAACACATTTCCACCAAGTGTTACAATGGTCTCAACAGATTGCCCTTGGTATGAACTATCTTCATTGTGAGGCCCCTGCTCATGTGATCCATCGTGACCTCAAATCTCGTAACAGTGAGTGTCGTCATGGTACCAAGTAATGTTGTTATAATAATATCCCATAGTTGTGATAACTGGCGACTTAGTGGCTAAGGTTAGTATTGGAAAATAATGATGCTATGTGCGTATTTGTGTTTCCAGATTTGTGATTTTGGTTCTTCAAAGTTTCATTCCCATACCACCAAGATGTCACTGGTTGGGACATTCCCTTGGATGGCTCCAGAGGTGGGCGTGTTCATAGCATAACTTGTGCTCACATGATTCCTTTCGGATCAGGTGATTCAGCAGACGCCAGTGTCGTCGGCCTGTGACATCTTCTCATATGGAGTTGTCTTATGGGAGATGTTGACCCATGAGGTCCCCTTTAAGGGACTAGAAGGGATGCAAGTGGCATGGCTAGTAGTGGCCAGGGAAGAGGTAAGCCTAACATGTCTGTGGTATTATCATCTCCTTGTGTATAGAGACTCACAATACCTACCGGCTGTCCTCGAATGTTTGCCGACCTCATGACAGACAGCTGGCTAACTGAACCAAAGGTAGGTATGTTGTGGTGTAATGGTGGTTGATTGCGTTTCTTTAGAAACGGCCAACCTTTAAACGTATCCTGTCTAGATTGGAGAAGATGCTGGAGAGTGGTATGTTACTCCATTGCCACTTGTTACACTGTTACTACCATGATTTAGGGGTACTGCAGGAGGAGACTGATGTGTTCATGCAGAACAAGAAGTCCTGGATGTGAGCCACACATGCTGTAGTCTGTCATCACTTGTTGTATTGATAGGAATGAAATTAATATTAAACTTGAGGAATTGAAGAAGACTGAAAGAGTTTTAGATGTCAAAGCCAGACAGCTCTTTGAGGTACAGTAAGGGTTACACTACACCACCACAGTTTGATGGTGTCCTTAGAGAGAAAAACAACTTGAAGAGCGGGAGAAACTTCTACAGCAACGTCAAGCATATAAGGTAGTGTTGATATAGGTGAGATGTCTTCTCACAAGCGTATGAATACACAGCCTGGTGACATCTATGATGCCAACCATTGGACCAAAGAACAAGTAGCCAACTGGGTCTACTCAATTGGCAGCTCCAGTGAGTACCATAATGTGATAAAGGAGGCTGATCACATGTCATATCCACATCTTTTGTGTGCCACTTTACCCACTGACTTGTTGATTCTACAACCATACTACTGCCTGGTGTTGATAACAATATTGGAAATATTTTTGAATTGATTTTTGCTACATCCACAGTATGGATAATTGACACTTTCCCTTAGTAAATTGCAATGTGCTCTGCTGGGGTGCAAGAGGGTTATGGGGTAGTTCACATATTACTTTTGAGTATTGCAGTGTGTGGATGATAACATGTAACTAATCTCATTTGATAGTATCACTCATTCTATTCTTGTAATGTGTCCTGTTGTGTTAGGTGATAGTGTAGGTGAACTAGCTCAGTATGCTGAGCTCTTTGTTGAGAATGACATCAACGGCAAGAGGTTTGTGTGTGTATGTGTGTGTATGTTTGGGCAATGGCATAATAATATCATTGTGTTGTAGATTGTTTAAACTAACAGATGAGGATTTGCTTCACTTTCGTATTCTCTCAGTTGGTCATCGTAAAGAGTTGCTGGTACATACAACATGTTGTGATGTTGCTGGATATCCTGGTAATCATTAGTGGGGTGTCCTGCAGTGTGACAACACCTCCAGAGTGTGTTGTGTAATGTGTGCCATTACAGGAGCAGATAGAAAGTTTGGAGCAAGAGAACAAACGGTTACTCCACTTTCCTCCACTAAAATCATCTAGCTCAAAGGTGACCAGCTGTAATTTGTACTGTTTAGTGTATGTAGTGTCTATATGTACTGTGTGCATGTGCATGTACGTGTGTGCCACTGTGTCACTAGCTATGTTACCAAGGACAATTTGCGGTTTGCTTCCCCAGCAACACCGATTGCAATTGCCTTTTAATACTCCTGGGTAGATTGGTTTTCCATGAAACTACTGTATGTACATCCTCCTGTGAAATGTCCCATTAGTTATGCCTTCAATATAAGTCTTGCATTACGTGCCAAGCACTTATTGATAATTTGATAATAAGTGCCAGCTGTAATTGGTCTAGTGACATTATGACCCGTTGCTAGTTCTACTGGATTGTAGCAGCATGTGCAGTATAACTGTAGTAGCAGCTGTTTTCATAGATATTTAATCCTTTATTATGCTAGTATTTATTGGGACTAACTATACTATATAGTCACAGCTGACACAAGTAACAGATTATTATACCCCTATTGTCCCTAGCAACAGTGGCTCAACTGCCCACAGGTGTCCCTACACCGTATGCTGCGCTACTGGACTGGTTAACGTAATTATAGCTGTGATTTATAATAAAGATATTGATAAGTACCTGGCATGAATTGGGAGACTAATAATCCTGCATTTGTATGCATACTGTAGTATATATGTAATAGTTGTATCATGGACCAAGTGATTTGCCTGATATGTATACCCAAGCTCGAGGGCCATCAGGCCTGAGAGCGTGGGTATACGTTATAGTTATACCATGGCTGTGACAGATTTTGCTGATATATCCACCCACAGCCCGAGGGCTAAGGGTGTATATATCAGCAAATCCCATGTATAAGTGATATATTATCACTTGGGGTGTAGTCACCCTGTAGTGAATTCAGTTACAAACAAGTCACCCTGTAGAGAGTTTAGCTACAAACTAATCACCCTGTAGAGAGTTCAGCTATGTGAAAAGTCACAGAGTTCAGCTACAAATAAGTCACCATAATATAGAGAGCTCATGTAACAAGTCACTTGTAGACAGTTCATCCATACAAAAAAACAAGTTCACCCTGTAAAGAATTCAACTGCAAAAATAGAGAGTTCAGCTACAAAAAGTCACTATGTATTACATTGTCTTTCTATGAGTTTTGCTGCAAACAAGTCACCCTGTAAAGAGTTCAGCTACGTTGAAAATTATTTAGCCACATTTTCAAGTTACCCTGTAGAGCGTTCAACTACATTTTAATTTACCCTGTAATGAGTTCAGTAAAGTCACCCTGTAGAGACTTCAGCTACAGACAAGTCCCCTGTAGAACATTCATCTATAGCTCATCTAATAGGTGAAAGAAATAACGAACACCCAGACACCGTGTTTGTCTTATAATAACGTTGGCTAATAACATTCATCCACACATCATTATATTTCAACACACAATGCCGCAAAAGTTGCAATTGTGGGATCTAGGCCTGACACTTGGTGGGTATCCACATCACCCAAACAATTATAATTTGTCAAAGAGTATAGCTTAGTAACAATCTACTAGTTGAAACTTGGCAACTACTCACCCAATATCAAATTTTAAGAATCCGAATATTCTTAATAAATCAACAAATTATTGTATAAGAGCTTTCTGTATAACTAGGTTCTCGAAAGGACTTTGATTACTTCTACAACTTTGAATGTTTAAATTATGAAAATTCCTTTGCATATCTGTCTTTAAAAGATGATGAATTACAGTTATAATGACAGCTTTCGGCTTTTAGAAGGTTTTCAAGATTAAATGTGTAATTGTCTGATAATAAATATAACAAACATTTCATCATTAATGAGTATTTGTTTCAGCCTGATATTGCCCATTGCGATATGTGAGTTAAAAACCACGAGCGGTACCTATGAACACCCACACTAAAGCGGTATACTTGTGATGTGTTATATGTTCCAGACTCAGATAAGACCTCCACCAGCTGCAACTGTCAAGACAGTCAAACTGACACTGATTTATGGTAACATGTGTCGTAGAGGTCCCACCCCCATTGAGCACAAATGGAAAATGATATTCGAAACAGATGGTGACCAAGAAGCCATTAACTGTGTTAAGGTAACTAACAGGTATTAATTAGAATAATACCTTTTTTTTCTCCAGGAAGTGACATATATCTTCTCTAATGTTATTCCAATGGTCACTGTGACAGTCATACCAGTAAGTTGTGTGTATGTATGTGTCATGTGGTGTGTGAGAGTGTGTGTGTGCATGCATGCGTGTGTACTATATTTCCTCAAGTCATGGCCGGTCCCATATAGAGAAGTCTGATCCCATTTAGTTGTCAGGGGTATAGAGCCTTACAACAGATATGAATGCCAGTTCTCAAATGAACACCACAGTACTACAAACAACGGATTGACAATGAAGTAAAAAGTGTTCTATTGCTTTTGTTTTTAAAAGCTTGAATCTGTGTTATATGCTGAGGAATCGGGGACCCTGCTCGTGTGATGTCTTTGTTATCAAGAAGTGACACTGAAGGCTGTGGAGATTAAAGTTGTTGAGAAATTTACTGTACAGAAACATTTGCGTGGGTACTATAGTACAGTGTGTCATTGTTGTGTAAACTACTTGTGGTCTGGTGTAAAATGAGTATGGCTACAAGTAGCTAGTGTTCGTGAGTACTCGATCATTAACAATGGAGAGTACTCAAATATTAAAAATACATGATTGTTTCAATCCTATAAGAAATGCATCATCAGAGGAATTTGTGATCTTGTATATTATCAGCAGTCTTGTTTAGTGGCCTGGATAAAAGTTGTTTGAAAGAAGTCAATTCCCAGGCCACAATACCCCACCAGTATGCGTGTATGTGTATCTTGTGAATACATATGTGTTTGTATGTAGTAGAACACTGGCCTGGTAATTATTACAAGATCCGATTGTCTCGCTCGCAGGCCAGACCCTTTTCCACGCAAGGAGTTATCACTTTCAGTATTAGTGTCTGCATGGAAGGGTTTGGGTAATCTGGACAACATTCCGTGAATTCAGTTGGAATTTAGGTAGATCAATCAGACTGCAGTATTTGCTTGACATAGCTGCAGTAATTATTAGCATTTTCAAACTGTGGGTTAGGTGACTGAATAACACAGTTATGTTGTCAATTTGTAGATTCCTAATCTGTCATCCTTCAGCATGGCATTTATACTAAAGTAATAACACTGGCCTGCAAGACTAAAGGTTCAATGCTTGGTGATTCCCAGTAAGAAGTATACTTGACCCTGGTGGCAACTGCAAGGAACTAAATGAGACAAATAGCTGGAGGCTTTGTGTGTGTGCGTGTGTATTTGTGTGAATACATGGCAATACCTTTGTGATTTTTACAGCCTCATTTCAAAATGGACACATGGCACATTGGCAAGAATCCTAAAGATGTTGAATGTATCACACAATACCACGTGAGCTGTTAGTGTTAGTATGTACCATTTAATGAATTAGCTGTTGTGTACAATAGGAGTATGTGAAGCCCCAGCAGACCAAATTTCTAATTCATCCCACTGAGAGTGGTGTGAATGAAGAAATGACTGTTGACCTTGAGCTAAGGCCTGTGAACAGTGACACCTTAAGAGAGGCCACACTTGTACCTACCATTAGCATTGAGGAAACACACAAAGACACTGTCATCCCTCCTCCCCGTTCATCTAGTTCTGCATCTAGTAAGTTACAAGGTGACTGGGCCATGAGGGACCGGTCCATCTTCACACCTCCTTCACAGCAACAAGGTGGTAGTAGTAGGCCACGCTCAAGGAGGGGTAGCAATGCTAGTGAAACTGATTTTGAAATGTTACAACAACAAACATGGGCTAACCGAGTAGATAGGACTCCAGAGAAGCTACCAATTCATCCGCAGCATTTAGCAGCTGCTTTAGAAAGAACTCCACCAAGAGAGTTATCCCCTCGTACTCCAACCTCTGACAGAAATGGACAAACCACTCCTAAAGGACCCGACCCCAACAAAGGCATTAACCGGAGACACTCCTATGAACCAACTAATACTAAACAAGGTCTTGGTAATTATAGACAAGGATTTTCAACTCCTGCCATGCATGTGGCCAGTGGTAGGCCCAAGTCTTCAGGGCACGACTATCGCAGTGGTTCTTTTGGTCGTGGGAGAGGACAGACAGCACAGAAGCCAAGACCTTCATCTTACAAAGGACAACAACAGCAGAGCTTTCAACAAAGTTGGCCATCAACAACTTTGCATCAGGACTATGCACAAGGGAGGCAGCATCTGCCTGTCCACATGAGCTATAATCGATCTCAAAGTGACACTAGATGTCTGCACAGCCCTACAAAAGAACAGTCAACTACTTCAGCAAAGAGTGAACCTGCTCACCGTTCCCCTGGTGGAAGTGGTGAATGGACTGAAGTTAGGAGAAAGTCGAGTAAACCCAAGAACCCTTCACAATCCACACAGGGCAAGTCCCAGTATCAGAAAGATAGACATCATAGACGATAGAAATTGTAGGAAATAATTTATTGCATTTTCTAGCAACGAAATGTGTAAAATCATTACATAAAACAGATAGCCAGTACAGTAATAACCGATAACATCTCATCATGGTTGTTAAATAACGTTGTTATAATATAACGTGTATGGTTGACAAACAATAGCACAAAATGTCTTAACAAATAATGCATTGACTTTTTAAATTATATTTAATAATTCACACTACAGCAGTTCTGTCATCACTTAGCATTTTTTAACTGGTTAGACAACCAATCAAGACCTTCATATAATCCATCACCACTTGTAGCGCATGTTGCCTGAATGTACCAGTTGCGTGAACGCAACGAATGCAAGCCAAGTTTGTCTGTGATTTCTGCTGCATTCATGGCATTGGGCAAATCCTATCAAAAACACAAATGCACAAACTGATCTTAATCCCTCACATAGTGTACCTGTTTATTGGCAAAAACTAGCAATACTGCATCTTTGAGTTCATCTTCTGCTAACATTCGTGCTAGTTCATCCTTAGCTTCACTCACACGTTCTCTGTCATTGCTATCCACTACAAATATCAAACCTGTTGAGAAACATTCCATTTGAGACGACAGTTTGATAATGCGGTTATAAACAATTCTAATTATTGCACACCACGTTGAAGGAATACCTTGTGTGTTCTGAAAGTAATGGCGCCATAAAGGTCTGATTTTATCCTGACCACCGACGTCCCATACAGTAAAACTGATATTCTTGTATTCTACCGTCTCTACATTAAATCCTGTAGGCAAATAATGCCACAATGAAGTATTACCCCACCCGCCAAACAATCCCGCCTTACCGATAGTAGGAATGGTGGTTACGATCTCACCGAGCTTTAATTTGTAAAGAATCGTCGTCTTTCCTGCTGCGTCTAGTCCGACCATTAGAATTCTCATCTCTTTCTTGCTGAAGAGTTGCTTGAAAAGACTAGCGAAGGCTCCCATTTTTGTTCCGTATTCGCTGGACCAGTTAACAGTACAAACGACTCTAATGTATAGTTCGCACTCCTTCTAAACCACCAACACTCGGGTCTGGTTCTTATATGAAAACAAGTTCGATGACAAAGAATCTTACTGCATCAAAATGGACACGCTGGCAAAACAGACTACAGCGGAAGTGGGTACAACAGTCACGTGATAAAAATTTAAATGGCGCACGTTTCTATGAATCTACAAGCACGTGATTGTGTACAGGAAATCAGTTGATGCCTCACTGATCAAGTGTGGTAACTTTGTATTAATGGTAAACGCAACTCAGTGTACTAGAGGAGAACGTTAGTTATCAATTGCTTATAGACTGGTCGACATAAAGTGAGTTATAATTGCATTTGTATGGTATCCGGCCCCTTTTATCGCGTTCAAACACGCTCTAGATTATGCCGTTCCACGAAGTGAACAAACCGAGCTACAAGAGCAAGCTCTTCGTCTCTCCCGATCATTGTCCCGCCATGATGTCCGCCATGCGTGTGTTCCTTGATCGAGGTGATCTGTGCGACGTCGTCCTATGCGCTGGGGGTGAGGAGGTGAGAGCACACAGGCTGGTACTAGCTGCTAGCTGTCCCTACTTTGACGCCATGTTCACTTCTGAGCTACTAGAGAGCAGACAGGAAAAAATTTATCTCCAGGGTGTGGATTGTGAAGCCTTAAAACTGCTTGTTGCTTTTATTTACAAAGGAGAAATTACAATAACTGAATCAAACGTTGAGAGTCTTCTGTCTGCAGCTAGTTTATGGCAATTAGTGCCAGTCATCAAATTTTGCTCTGATTTCCTACAAGAGCAGGTTGAGGCTGATAATTGTGTCGGTATTCTGACCCTGGCCGATACTTACGGCTGTCAAGATCTCTTCAATTGTTGTCAACGTTACATCCTACATCATTTCAGTGACATTGTCTCCACCGATGAGTATGTCAATATGCCTGAATATTTGCTAGTTGACCTGCTCAGATCCGATGAGCTTCATGTTCATAAAGAAGATGAAGTGCTTGATGCTGTTCTTAAGTGGTTCAGGAGTGACCAGGATAATCGTAACTTATCCACTGTGTTACAACTTGTCAGACTGCCGCTGATCAAGTGGAAGGTTTTGTCAAAGAAAATATTTTCAGATCCTCTGATAGCCAATGACACAGGGTGTTCTCATTTATTTACAGATATTGAGAACTGTCATCTTCACCCTGAACTATTGGCAAAGGAGAAGGCTAATTGTATGCCAAGGAAGTTTGTCAATGAAGGCACGCGTATTTACATTGTTGGTGGTGAGACACACCCTGGAAGATCCACAGTGTGCAGTGTACAAGCTTATGATCCCCACAAGGAGTGCTGGCAGCAGTTGACACCAATGAATGTCAAGCGACGCGGAGCAGGTGTGGCTATGCTAGATGGCTTTCTGTATGTTTGTGGTGGTTCAGACGGGTTAGAGGCACTACGTTCTGTAGAGTGCTACGACCCTCGGTCTGACAGTTGGTCCTCAGTGGTTGACATGAACATGGAGAGAAGTAGCGTTGCAGCAGCAGTCATCGGTAACTATCTCTATGCAGTTGGTGGTTATGATGGCTATTCTACATGTCTAAACAGTGTGGAGCGGTACTCCTTTCAAGAAAAAAAGTGGACCTTGGTCTCTGAAATGAACATTGCACGTAGTATGGTGTGTGTTGGAGTACTGGGCAAATTCCTTGTTGCCGTTGGTGGCTATGATGGCAGTAGTGACTTATGCAGTTGTGAGATGTACAACACTGAAGCTGATGAGTGGACCGTGATGGCTGACATGAACTATTGTCGTTGTATGGCTGGTGTTGGTACTATTGATGGTCACCTATATGTTGTGGGAGGATGTGACCGTGCTCAGAGTCTTAACACAGCTGAGGTTTATGAACCAGACACTCAACGTTGGAGAATCATATCACCAATGGAACAACCGAGAAGTGGGCTGGGTTGTGCAGTAGTTGGATCAGAATTGTATGCCATTGGAGGCTACACCAGCTCTGAATATTGTAGTAGTGTAGAGTGTTACAGTTACCTTGACGACCAGTGGAGCTCTGTCATTAACATGCAGATGGGCAAGAGAAGATTTGGGTGTTGTTCATGACAGTTTAGCAACTAATTATAAATTGTGCAATTTTTACACAGTAGTGTTTTCTATTAGTGGTAGGTAGCTATAAGTTACGTTCACTTGTTACCCTGTTATTTCAATGTTTTATAAACATTTTTGACCACAGTTGACCTAGCCGGGTAGGAGCCATGTGTATGTACGACAGCACCATAGTCGCATAGATAATGCAGTGTAATAGACACCTATTATCTATGACAGCATATGGTGCGCACCAGTTAGAATTATTTATACTGGATATTTTATCTGCTTACCGAGATGAAATGATCCGTTTTATAGCTTCGACAGTGCTAGCCGGTAAGATATATTATAAGAAGATTGGAGTCATTTGATACGCGCTTGTTTTAAAGGCGGAATGGGGGTTTGCGCAGGTTTGGCGATAAGGCGGTCCAAGAAGCACCAAGAGATGCTCCAGCCTATTATCCAGTATACAGCAGCTGCAGGTCAGCCACACCCACCAACTACAGGCACCACTACGTCATGTGTTGCAGGTGTGGTTGGCATAGTAACAGGAGCAAGTATAGCGTCACGAAAGAACACCTCCAGTCTCAATCATGCACTATTACTCGGAGTGAACTTCAGTATTGGATCTGCTGTATACACAGGTGAATTGTGTGGGTTGGACCTTGTTTCACCAACCTGACAGCCATTACCAGATCTATTTATAACTAGACTCCAATCACATTTTTGTGCCTAATATTTACTGATCATACCAGCAGGGCTGACTGCTCAGTAAGTAAACAATAATAATAATTACCATAAATGATGAAATGTCAATGTCTATATTGAAACCAGCATTTTTTCATGGACTGCTAAGGCAGAAGCATACCCTTAAGAACGTGTACTAAAACTGCTGTTTATGCATAAACATAATTATTGTGAGTGGGGCTCATGTACTCACCAGGAAGTTTCATTTCTAGCTTAAAATTCTGCCACAGTAATGAATCATGTGCTTGAAAAGGTACAATTCTTTACAATACACTTGTGGCATCTACTTCAGTCATGTTTTGTTGTTGTTGTATATGACCTTTCGTTGCACTTGTGCAGGCTTTTATTGCCACTAGCCTAAAAAAATGATCATTGTTAAAGAATTTTTAGTTCAAGATAGTAGAAATGTAACTTCCTGATGATTGTATTAACACTGTGGAGCCCCACCCACAATATGTTTATGCAGAAGTTCAAGTTTCAATTTTTAATATATCTTCAGGGGTTGGTCATGTATAGAGAAATAATGTACAAAGATTTTCAGGACCACTTGTGTCAGGTCATGTTAATGTAAATCATGTTTTGGTTATGGTCAAATTCTTAACATTTATGCAATTTGTATAATCATCAAACCATAAAAGTGTATTCCATGAATTTTAATTTCGAATTTTCAAGAGAAGAATTTCAAACCTCAATAGGTGTTGCATAGGTGTAGCAACCCCCTGGAGTAAAAGATGAAGCTATTCTAATGGAACAGTCAGTACATAAAATTACAATCTCAAAAGGTTAAGTTTTCTATACTTCGAGAGATTCCTGTAAAGTGAATGTAAGTGTGATTTTAATAATTTTCTTTCCATAGGTAAAATCGCATTGCATGGACTCAGTAACTGTAAGATTTTTATTTAGCACTTTAGCACTGAAGGTCTGACAGAAACATAGTCAAGTAGAAAGCTAGACTAGACACTGTCATGGATCCTGTGAATCTGTCTCCTCCTCTATCAGGGTCAAGAGCAGCCATCTTACATTACTATGATGATGACCAGCAAATGAAATACATCGCCAGTTCATCCAGTGGGTGTGTCACTGGGGCTGTTTTTGCTGCAGTATCCCGTGAGTCTGTTTCCATAGTGACATTGCTGTAGTAACAATGTAATAGGACTCGGATTATCAACAATTATTGTATCATCCGTCGTGGGAACTGTTATTGGCTGTGTCGGTATGGTGACTGCTGTATTAGAGTGTGTGTGTGTAGTGTAATACATGACCCAACACTTCGACATCAGTGCTATTATGTAATTTGGATACTTCATATATGTGTGCCAAATGCTACACATTTCATGTACAATATGTCTTGCATGACTGAGTGAGTATTGGGGTCAATAATAAACACCACCACACTTGCTTGATTGCACAATCACATGTGGAAATACCTCTTAGGGATAATTGATGTGCCTATCAGTTGACATGGTGAATGTTGTACAGTGGACTACCCCAAGGGAAACTCCCCTGAAATTTCATTTATGTGACATTAGTTTATTAATAGTGACTACTGTATTTCCCTTACTGTAATAGAATTCTCTGAAAGCAGAACTCTCCAAATTAAGAAGACAATATAGAAAATATTTTCATAATAATTATAAACAAAGGTAGTAGTTCCAAGTTCCATACATTTTTTTTTACCTCTGAAAGATGAAAACCAAAAATGGGTTAATGTTCTTGGAATTGTTCGTTATTAAAATCTCCACAGGTCAGTTTGGTTACAACAAATTCAACAGTTGGAGACAGAGGAAGGCCATGGAGTGGTATCATAGTGAAAATGGCAACAGTGAAACGTCACGATTGGACCCTGTTAGTTTACTACACTACATACCTTGTTCACATTGAACTTTAAAAACTTAATACAAAAGCTTGGAATTTGGTACATTTATTCCCCTCTTATCACCTTCAAGATTTTCTTGCAGTACATGTGACCACATTTGTACAAAAGGGCCTTTCCAATTATTTGAATCTGATAGACCATAACTTGTTTCAAAGTAACATAAATTTTTCTCCATCCATTTAGCTATGCTATGGTGTTGTTCACTGCTGACCAAATTTCAAGTCAATAGCTTATTGCAATCTAAAGTTGATGTATCATCAGATTTGGTAAAGTTGATATGTCCTTTCACAAATCCGATCACATATTATGACTTTAAACTGTTTTCTTGAGATATCAGCTCAATGTGAACATAGTTTTGTCCAACCATATATGGTCCAACATTACGTTGTCCCTCATAGGAAGTATTGAGAAGGAAGGCAGTTGAAATTATTCACACAAAATCAAGATATTCGGAGGCAATGGAGAGAAGAGATGATCTCTGGGATCAGATCCAACATGAACAGTCACTTATAGCAACACTGGATGAGAAAATCAATGAACTCCAAGAGAGGAGACCTGGATCACATGATCCACCAACTATTGTACCACCACATGTTATCACACAATAATGAATTAGTAATTGTGGCTGTATTGTGAGACACCTTAACTGTGGTCTTATTAATGAGGTCATAAGTACACCTTAGCTATGTTTGGGACCTACTTGACATGGTTACTGAGGTGGTCTTATTAATGAGGTCATAAGTACTAGAGATGCAACGATACAGTGTGTAGACATATCGATATATTGCCTCTGGTGTATCACGATATATTGCGCGATAGTCTAAACAATGGTCTATATTGTTTTTAATGTTTTTAAAGAGAAATAAGTGAGCTAAATTTTCTTCGAGAAGCATTACATACTACTCAATTTAATCACAATGTACAATAATTTGATTGTCAGCCATGTTAACAAGCCACAGTATGTCGATATATCATGATACGCGATATATCGATACGGTTTGACTTTATATATACAGCGATATTGTCTTAAAACGATACAATACGCGATATATTGATATTATATTGTTGCATCTCTAATAAGTACACCTTAGCCATGTTTGGGACCTACTTGACATGGCCACTATAGTGAGGTGGGTTAGATATCATAAGTACACCTTAGCTATGTTTACACATGTGCCATCCTCATGTTAAAAGGTAGAGTCCTAACAACTAACAAGTTTGGGAAAGTCAGTGGAATGTCAGTATTGAGGGTCCTCCAGAGCAATTGTCCCTTGAAATTCCCAAAGGACCAAATTGTAGTGACCTGTTAAATACCAGACAGCTACTACTAGCTGTAAGAATTTACACTGTTTCAAGGGAGCTCATGTTTGACTATTAACAGTTTTTACTAACCACCACATAAACACTTGTATATTATCTTCATGGATTATTAAGTCACTGATAGACAAATTTCTGTGCTATCTCATCATACAACTTCCTCATACCATGCACAACACTAACACACATTATGGAACTAGTGCTGGTATGCATACAGTATGTGTGTGGTGTACACCAAATGACTATTACATACTCCCTCCCCAACATATGTGTGGTTTAGGAAGTGTATGAGAACCCACAAACTAAGTTGTAATGCTTTATTTTGCAGGTGGTGAGAACTCTGTCATGTTATAGCTACTACCCATTTGTAGTTAGTGACTGAACACATCAATTAGCAGACTACACAGTCTGAGTGAAATGTCACATTGTGCAAGTTGCAGGTGTGTTATGTAGCCCCACTGTGATAGACGGTTAGTTTCACTCCTGCTAAATACTGCTACATACACTTGCTGTGGATGGTACCTCCAACTACAATAGCATGTAGCCATGTGCATACATCTAGGGAGGAGTGAATGCTTTCAGCCCTACTAGGAAAGTATAACAGTACTGCAGCCAGCAACATTTATATAGCCTGTAGTACTGGCAAAACTGTATGAGTGTTGCCGGCTGCAGTACTATGATATTAGACTACTTACACAATTTCGGGGGAATGTCCCCAGACCTTCAAGCAAGCTACATTCTATTAAATTTCTTTGTCATTACCCCCTCAATATTATACCCCTGATTATGTTCTCTATACATGAGTTATAGAAAAATTGCTGACTATTCAGGACAAGAACCATCTGATAAGACATGTCAAGATCTATGTAGCTTGCAGAGATGGTCTTATTACAAGATAGAGCTGAGCCAGGACAAGCTGTGGTCAGGAGAATAATTTATACTCTTTTACATTGCAAAAGCAATTCAGGGGACCCAAAAACACATCCACAATTGAAGACTTTATTATCACTTGAGATACAATACTGATATGATATACTAGTGTTAGTTACTCTGTCACTCCTTCTTCTTCATTTTCCCGGTAGCCATTAGACCAATACTCCAGAACGACACAGCAATACCAACAAATGACAATGCCAAGGCCCCTCTGTGTGTGTGTAACCACTACATGCATACAACTTGTGATGTAGTAAGTACTCACCTATACAAGAGTGAGTCCATCGGTCGCTTTAAGTGTACAGGTCGGTTATTACTCTATAAATGTGTGCATTAAATAGAGTCAAACAAATAAACACTAAAGTTCACGGGTAATACCTGGAACCACTTTTGGAAGGCCATAATTCTCTGTCTACCCGACGCTTGTTGCCGCAACACCTTGTTATCGTACTGGTTCCTCGTCTCCTCCATTTTGAGCAGTGCAGGGTTCAACGGGAACGCGTCCACAAATATTTATGTGCCTAAGCACCAACGTCTATACGCGCGTAATCTAATACCACGTGCACTTATGATTAGTGATGGGCGATACCAGGATTTTCAGAACGATACGATATTGACTAAAATTGACCGATATTGATACTTTTCGATACGATATTGTAACATTAATTTGCACGTGTAAATTGCTAGTTTTCACATAATTTAGCTATGGCTATACACAATGGGGATTTCCTGTCCACATACACAAGAGTAACAGTAATTAGAAAATTGCTGAAGGTAATGGAAAGCTACAATTAACTATTAAATAAGCTAAAATAGACATTTTAAAATTAAATCAGATCACGTGATGTATCGTATCGAAATATCGAGTTTTGAAAAATATATCGATACTTTTCGATATCAGCAAAAAATCAAACGATACGATATAATATCGATATATCGCCCAACACTACTTATGATAGACCGATAGCAACAGTTTTATTATTTGCTCTTGTTAAGCATGGGTGTGAGGCCCACACAAACCAGATTTCACAGTGGTACCACTGCCACACCATTTGTATCTAGCTACACACACGTTGTGTGGACTGTCATCGATTACTAATATGGTAACAATAACACATTGTTATGGTACCACTCAACATGCAGAACACACTTGTATTAAAACAATGGTGACATGTCTTACTGACAGGTGAATAAACTAGTGTCAATGGTTATTGTTAAAGGAAGTGAATAGGATGTTTGTTGAGTTAATCCTTGTTAGTCAGGGGGATTGTTGTGGCCACTCTGTAATATACCCTAGTAAGGGTCCTTTTGGGACCTTTACTGTCTGGATTATGCAGGCAGCCTCATTAACAAGCTCTGGTGTTAGTCACATTGTAAGTTGTAAGGCAACAAATATAGCACATCAATCCTACAGTAAAATTGCTAAATACGTCAACTTCTGATAGCACATAACAACTACAGTGTAGCTAATTTACCTCCTTCTTTGCTATGATTTATATCTCATGATGTCAGTGACTGCCTGATAATAATTAACTTAGTGGTCTGTCACACAGTTAACCCCTAGGTGATTCCCAACACTAATTTACAGTACTATAGATCATACATGGTAATATACAGATTTCATAGAAATTCCAGTGAAGATTTTATTACAAGTTCATCATGCCCTGTACAACATCACAGTTTGATGGTGCATCAGTGAACAGTGAACCGACAAAAGTCCTTGTACCCCATAAGTGGTGACTGATACACTTGCAGCAGCCGAGGTCCAGCACTTCAAAGCCAAAGTATCGATATCTGTCATCAGTCTCCGTCAACACTGCATTAGAATGAGGACTGTAGAACTAAATGGGACAACAATGAATGTTAGTAATATGAATGGGTCATAGATCTGTTGCACAGAATAGTAGTAGACTGTTTCTATTCTGGACCGTACTAAAGTGTCCTTATTAGTGAGTGTCCTGATTTCAGGGGTCTAAATGTGTGTACACTAATAAATGGGACCATGGACAGGTGTCCTGATTACCAAGGTGTCCATATTTCAGGAAGCCATTGATGGTTTCAATATTGTAATGATAATTTATCTACAGGTGTTGGATTGTGTCACACACCGCTCTGCCTGAAGATGGATCTATGAAGTCTGCCCAGTAGCCAGCAGCAATCAGTTTGGTACACATCACCTTCGCAGACTCAATAAACTATAAGTGACACATGAATATGAAACCACACACAATCTGTGATCAGAGGAAGTTGGTCAAGTGTCATCAAACACCCCATATATCATAAAACATCTCGTTACCCCCCAACACTTCCCTAGCTGATAAACACCATGCTCGGTTACACAATATGTCATGACATGTGACCAACCTCCTCTGATGTAATACAAATGTGATCTGCTGAGCAAAAATCTGACAGTTTGCGTAATTAAATTTTACGCACATTTAATCTCTTCAGTAAACGGTGAAATATCATATACCACTGAATTCACCTCTTCATGGAGAATAAGAATATCTTTGTTTCATCTTTATACCACAAAGTAAACATGAATTATGTGTACGTTAGTTTAGTGTTTACACTGCAGTAAAAACATAATTTTGTTGTCACCATGAATAACCTTTTTTGCTTAAAAGTATGGATGGATATAGGCCAAAAACTGTATGTCCCAGTTCATGGAGAAAATAACACGAATCACAATTCCATAGCCCATGACTGACTTGTGATCGATTAAACAAGCACCTGTAATTTATTCCCATATTGGTATTGTACAAATTGACTGTTTTGCTCTTCTTGCTGTCTATTGCTATATCTCCAAAAGTATTCACCAGATAAGGCTGAACAGCCCGTTAGTTTTCCCTCTAGACAGCAAAGAAGTCATAAATAAAATAAAGTGCAAACTAGTCAGATTTTCACTCAGCAGGCCAGTCACAAATGACTAACATGATGAAGTAGTTCTTCTCTTTCTTGTGCCATCCCAACTGACCACTCCATCATATCATGACTAGTGTGTTCTGTTAATGTCAACATTGTCAGATTTGGTGTATTCGCTGGAAGCCCCACAAACAGCTCCAGAAACCCGGCAAGCAAGAATTCTGGGCACTCCTGAGCTTGACATTCAACCAATATTTGAGGTGGTGCGTCGACCGAAGACTATCGGGAGAGGAAACACCATGACAGAACAGGATACATGGTCACGACATTTAACAAACACACAAACCACATAACAGCAAAATAATTCTCACAACCCACACACTAACAATAAAGCAGTGGGCCAAAAAGACCATGAAAGTTCTTAACTAAGTTGGTATAAAATAAGCAAAGTAATTTACTTAAAACAAAACATTCACCCACACACACACACACTTCACACAAGATCAAGTTTTTGACTAGCTTGCATCATTCACTTTCAATCATAACCACAAGTCACATGGCCTTACCTCCCAAACAACCTCACATTCTGGTCTTATCAATGATTGAATGTCAACACCAACACCTCCAGGTAAGAGGAATTCCTTGTACAAACCCAAGTTAGCTAAAGCTTGTCTGGCTTCTGCTAAACTACCATAACCTGAGAACCAACACACCACCACATTAGTATCTAGATACATGTCCATATGCTGTGCACACAATACTTATCAGTTGAAGTCATTGCATGTACATGTGTACCCCCTAAAGGTCACACTGGTTTATACAAATAGTTTGTCCACGGACTAATGTCTCCAGTATACCTCCTTACAAACATTTTTTATTTTCACACTAATAACATTGAGAACCTTGAACACCAAGGATAAAATATAATGTAAAGCCACATAAACTTCATGATTAGTTTCTTATCCCTGCCCATATCGCCAGTTTTCTTATCTCATCAAGGATTTTAATAATAATCGATACAAGACCTTAAGAACTCAATCAGTACAAGGGCAATAACTAAGATATTGCCTGAGTGTACTGGGATACTTTATATCACAGCCTATAAATCATCATTAAGTTGATTATTAGCAATGGATTCTAAATAATTCATTCATGGAGTAGCTCGAGTAGCTAGCAGAAACAATATAACAACTGCCTCTCTCCCTGCTCACGTAACATGACAGGTTTGAGGTTTGCTCCCACATAAGCGCTAAATGACAACTCACAGCCTGGAATGATAAGTTAGTTATCACCCAGCACAGCACTTTGATCCTCCCACATATGGGATATAATATGATACAAATAACGATTTACTCTGTATGTGTGTGTGTGTGTTGTGTGTGTGTGTTGTGTGTGTGTTGTGTGTACGTGTGTGTGTGTGTGTGCGTGTGCGTGTGTGTGTGTGTGTGTGTGATGCCATGTTCCATCAACTTGTCACTAACACTGTTATAAACAAATCGTTAGATTTTCTACAAAACATCAGCCACTGATATACTGACCATGGCATGTATCAACAATTGCTTCCTTAACACTTATACTATTTCAAAAACTTAGCCTAAAAGGACACTTCCTCATTACACTGTAGCCAATCCTATACAGGTGTACTGGCTGTAATTCTTACAAATGCTCCCAGTGATTTCTAAAATAACAAAACATCCTTGTTTATACACAAAAATCCTGAAACATTGTTTGGTGTTGTACAGCAATAATAAATAAAAACCTTCACAGAACCAGACAGCAGAACTACAAGTGACAGCTCTTGAAGTTAAAGTTATCAGTCCGAAATCACAACTAATAGTAGTAGGATGACAGATCATTATCATATCGTACACAACACAGGGATCATGTACGATTGCACAGGTATAATTATATAACTATGTGCACATAGTTGAATAACAAACTTCCTAGTATCGTGAAACAATTGGCTACTACTACTTAGCCTTCATGCAGTTATATAGTTGATTGATGTGTATATTTTATAATTATAGTGTATTTCTTAACATTTAGTTACAAGACTCCAATGAAAATCATTGATGTGAATTTTCATTACAATAGACAAACATATCTCACTAGATGGTGGTGTTAACATGTCGGTTGTTTGATGTGAAACATAGCTCCCGTTTGGCACATTTAACACAGTGGGGAGGGTGGTTGATGCTCTTAATCGTTGAAGGAATGTTCTCAGACTAGGAAGAAATGAGACATTGCGAACAACCCAACCCTAGTGTGAAGTACAAATTCATTCACATGATGTGCATTATATAGAAAACGACATTAAAGCACTATCTCAACCACAAGAAACCCTCACTTTGTTCATTTTAGACTTTCTCCCTCTACGAGTGTGACTTGTTGATATTTCCGTGATGCCTTCTTTCTTGCTTAATTGTTGATGTATCACGTGACTATGAAAAGCAAAAGAAATATTTTAATACAATGATGCAAACATCCGGTTTTCCCTGAATATAGTGTGTTTATCGGGTTAGTGACTGTAGATAATAGAATCGTTACTGGTTTGTGTTGTTTGTGTTGTTTGCATCTTCCACATGAGTACAGAGACTGAGCGTACAACTGTTCCTCCGCGCAAAGTATCGTTGCGTAGAGGCGATTCCGGTTACTCGAGTGTCGCAGTTACTCCAGCAACTCCGAACATGCAGAACGGCGGAAGAAAATCGTCCTGCGTGGAACAACCAACTTTAGGATCTATTTGTGAAACTACTCCTCAGGTAAAGCTATAGTTTGTATGTGTTAGAAGGCTATGGCTTGCACGTGTACCCTAGCTACGCAGCTAGCTTTACAGTGCCGCCCACCAGACCTTCAATGAGTCTGTTGAGCAATATACAAGCTAGCTGTGAGGCATATTGTTGTAGTATACCTTATATCATTTGCTTGACCATATTTATTTGTGGTTTTTGCAGATGCATTATCAGCGAAGTATATCAGGCAGTCCTCCTTGTTATGTACCGCAGCATCAACCACACTACCCTCCTGGTTATGTACAGCAACCACCACAGTGCTTACAACAGCAGCAGTATCCCTTCAACCATTTCCAACCACCTCAATCACTGCCAGCCCCAAGTCACTGTTCCCATTTGGCTGTACCTACAAGTGACGAACACAGTGCCAATTCTGCACCAGCCGGTAATTCAGCAATGCCAATGCAACCTCAACTGCTCCGTACTATGTCATACGATGGTGACTACTTCAGAAGGTTTTACTCCCATGGAACTTTTGCCAGGCCACAACAGTATGTTACTGAGAGAGCAGAAGAAATCCTTGCGTTTGAAGAGCAGCACATGAAGAGAGATGTGACTGCCAACATTGTCCAGCACCAGCCATCCTGTACAGTGGAGCAGCACATTATACCAGACAATGACCCTGTACAATATCCTGTCACTGCAGCTCAGCCACCTGTAGTGTTACAGAGACAGTTTTCTGAGTTTCCTCTAGACCAGGTGAGAGTGTAATGAAATTCATTGTAGTTGCTAAAATTGTTTTTGATTTGTATGGGTGCTAAATAGATGATCACCTTCATGTGAATTGTTATCATAACTTACCCCAGTTAATGGTTCACCTTATTTGTGTAGACTGTGCTGACACTCGGGGAAGATGGATACTATTTGGAGGACAGAGACTATAATATTGTGCGATCAGCTGGATCTGGTGGCTCAGCTAATTGTAAGCTTAGTAATGACAAGATCAAGCACACTCAGTTTATCGTCAAAAAGCCCAATAATTGTAATGAAAGTTGCAGACAGAATGTGATCAGGGAATCAAGAATCCTACAAGAACTTAACCATGACAATGTGATTCGGTTTTTTGGTGCTGTGGAGGATTGGGATGGAGATCATACCTTCAAAATCTTCTTAGAATATGCAGAAGAAACATGTGAGTGTGGTGTACATGTGTGCGTGATCATGCGTGCGTGTGTGTGCTGTCATGTGTGCGTGTGTGTGCTGTCATGTGTGTTGTATCTCCGTGTTTATTGTGTCTCTAAAAGGTTAGATGTTTTTGGTTTTACTCATCCTGTTGACAGGAAATGGTGACATTGTATAAATATTTAATTGGTCTAATGGTGTGCCTACAGGATGTAGTGGTTATATGGTACAATCCCTTCACTGCAGGTGGTGACATTAACTATCTCTTCTGTGAGAGTGAGGATAAGGAAAACTTCTCTGGCAACATTGCTCTGATCATGTTGTATGTGCAGCAAATGTTGTACGCTGTGAACTACCTCCACCAGAGCTGTGGTATTCTCCATCTTGACATTAAAGGTACAAGTCTTGAATGATGTGATACACAACTTACACATATATAAACGTTTTGGTCCACAGGCAAGAACATTGTGGTGTGTAATGGTGGCTACAGGGTGAAGTTGATTGATTTTGGTAATGCATGTAAAGTGGATATTGCCACTCCTCCATCTACTGGTGGCTGGACTCCTGTGTTTGCTTCACCAGAGGTGGGTATGGTATTTAGTTTTATGAAGCTATTGATGACTTGCTGTATGATAGATGAATAGAGGCTTGCCACCGATGTTTAGTGCAGACATTTGGTCTGTGTTGTGTGTTGCTGTGGAGATGGTAACAGGTGAATTACCATGGAAATTTGGAATTCAGATGTCTCATGAAATGGCATTGTATAAGGTATGATCTTAGTGAAGTGTCCACTACATGTGACCATGTGGCATTACAGGTTGGTTTTTATGAAGATCAACAAATCACTGACCTGGTAGATTTTGATGAATACTGGGACAAATATAATTATTGCCAACAACATTGTGAGATGTATGAAGAGTTGGTTGACATGTGGAAGATGGTGTTCCGTAAAGACAGCTCATCTCGACCAAGTGCCTCTGATTTGCTTACCATGAAATGGATGATGAAAATGGAGCTTGGTATGTAAACATATTTTGGAGGCTTGTATTCCAAAGATTACTCTGTAGACGGAGAGTGTATATTACATGAGTTAGTAGAAGGAGATGGTGATGATGTTGAGCAGAGTACTTCACAGCAACAGCAGCAACATGAAGACATTGGTATAGATGTCAGTTCTCCATCTCATCCTGATGAACAATCATTGAGCTGCTTGAGCAATGAGAACAGCTTGCCATATCAAAGCCTTACTAATGGATTCTTATCTTTGTCTATGTCTTCTCCTGGAAGAGATTTGACCTATCATAACCAACTGTCACATGGCTCTGAGAAGAGTGACAGTGACTCTTATTACGATTGCAACAGTTCATTTAGTGGCAGGACTAACATGCTTGCTTATGGTTATATGCCTGAACCAAATTTCCACCCAAGATCACAGCCCTCATCATTGCCAGGTAAGGACATGTCATATTTCATCAAGTGTGGGTTGACAAGTCTAGCAAACAGAGGCCTTATAAACACTTGTATGCTGTCTTGCAGGAAATTTCATGGCTAACCAGCTGAATGTGTACAACTATCAGCCTAGTGTGACACACCCAACGACTAATTCACCAGACTTTGCTGATCTGAGAGGAGACATGGGACGTACCAGAGCCAGCAGTTTTGGTGCCACTCAAAGTAGGCCCACAGCACTGAATACTGATCAAAACCAAGTTTCTGGCAAGAGGAGAAAATCACTGTGTAACATCGGTTCATCAAAGAGTGAGCCAACCAATGTGTTGAATGCTGCAGGTGAGGTATACACCTCTTCCTTCTGTCACTTAGTAAATTGTGTGTGGTATCACAGGTCATATGATTACTAATACGGTCAAGCGTGTGAACTCCCTCAATTATGTCCGTGATGGTAAGCTAAATACATTCATATGTTCATGTCCCCCCTTCAACTATTCACTCTACAGGTCCTAAGACAGATAGTCCAGTAACTTCTCCAAGAGTGGATCAACTGCAGTCTCTAGTACCTTCACAGTTAGACGTAATCGTGACTGAAGCCACCACAACACCGACACATAGTCCAGTAACTTCTCCAAGAATGGATCAACAACTGCAGTCTCTAGTACCTTCACAGTTAGATGCAATCGTGACTGAAGCCACCACAACACCGACACATAGTCCAGTAACTTCTCCAAGAATGGATCAACAACTACAGTCTCTAGTACCTTCACAGCTAGATGCAATTGTGACTGAAGCCACCACAACACCGACACATCAACGACGGCGGAGCAGTGACACAACCACCCCAGTCACTGACAACGTGATAGACTCAGGATATGGGAGGAGCCTTGAAGGACTAAGACGTAGCGTGTCATTAGACCATAGTCAACACCCCCCACCACTAAACCTTCCAGACAGAGAACAACACAAACCAGATGGTGAGTGAACACAACTTGGGGACACTTCATAATGTTGTACTACAGGATGTAGTGAACCTAGTGAGACTAACCCTCACACACTTCAACTTGCTTCTCCGAAGAACACTGCACAACATGTAGAAGTGAGTGACAGGACCACAATTGGTGAACTGAGACAGGTAATCATCTAACTTGTGGTTTAAACTATCCTTTACTGGTGTTGTTTAGATGGTACCTAAGAGTGATCATCTTGTATTAGAAATGACAAGAACTCATAATACACTTAAGACACACTAGTCATAGCATCTTGTAGATTTTATTACTCATTTGGTTTTATATTTGTTTTTATATTTTTATTGCATTATGATTTCAACATTGTAATTAGCCAATAGACTCAATTATATCAGCTCTTCATGATGTCACCTGTCTTAATCACATGATTTCAAAAATACAGTGTATTAACAATACCTTATTTGTGTACCAACAAAGTGCTTGATAAGTAATTGGATTAGTGACCATGTGACATTGTTGGACGTGATAAACCACACAAATGATATTCCACTAGCATTGCTAGACATCAGAAGCTCAGTCTTCAGCAACACTAAATTATCGGTATGGTTTTAGCCGGACTGGTTACTCCTGTAAGGCTCAGTTACATGGCCAGACTTGACTGATAGCCACATAGCTATGTAAAACAGCATCCAGAGCACAAGATCAAACCATGGCTGGAAGAGTAGTGTTGTTTTAGTTAACTAATACAAACCCTTTTAGTATGGACATTTTGAGACTTAGTTTACCAACTAAAAGTATGCCAAGTTTGGTAATATTTAAAACAAAGGTTTTGATAAGTAAAACTGACCATGCGATATAGCTAGTACTTGCATCATATTGTTTCTAACTAGAAGTTTGGTAAACTGACTAAAACAACACTACGGCAGAGAGAGTGTATTTAACGGAATATTGTAGGTAGCTAACAGCAAGAAAAGTATTTTTAGGAATGTAAGATCAATCTGTTTCTGCAGACCTCTTCTGGTATACTGTATAGAGGAAAACTTTGGCAGGAGAAAACTTTGGTGAATTTGGCGATTTGCTACAAATTTGCCAAAGTTTACCCCCGCCAAAGTTTCCCTCTATACGGTAAATTCTTTATTTCCTACACTGTTACACCACAATCTTAGTGCTTATAGATTCATAACATATGACTAATGGCATGCATCTTTCTGATAATACAGGAATTAGCTACCAATTATAAAGCTGAAAAGCCATCTGTCCGTCTGTCTGTCTGCATTCCATTTGAATTCACGCATTCTTCTCACCAGTTGCTGCCAGCATGTATCAAAGCAGTTTTGGCACCAAGCAAAGCACTCAATAAGCTAGCATTTAAATGAAGCTTCTAGCTTGTTTACAGCATGTTTAGTGCAAGGGTGTAGACAAAGATTTGTTTGAATCCTTTCTGCAAGATGATGGTATTAAAAATGATATCACCATGCTTGCTGTAGGGCATGAATGATACTGAAGTTTCATGCTTGGTTGTTATTATAATGTGGTCCCTGCACATAGAGCAGGCTGGGCAGTACCAATGCTAGTAAGTTATAAGTAGCCTGTAGGCCGGTTCCTGATTCAAAAATTAGTTAGAAAATAGCCTAGTTAGCTATGTTATTTATAAAGTGTTCAGTAAATAGAAGAGATACATGGCCACACCTAAATTTAAAGGGATTGAGTTTAAGTTGTTCCCAAACAGTTATCAATTTCTCTCTGAGTGTACTAAGTACATGGCATAATTATATTGTTACTTGTTGTTGGTGAAAAACTTAGCTATACGGATGACGGACTACTTGTATCATCTGATGGTAAACTATAATGTAAACATTGACTGACAAGAGGCTATTTAAATGAAAAATAAACAATCATGCACAGGTAGTCGTATCACAAGATTTACCACGTACCCTTAGCTGGTTTTCATAAGTGTATGATGTTCCAAGTCTCTGCCGTAGGTATGGATTCTATGGAAGGTGTTTGATGGATGAGGCTCACTCTTCAGTGTAGTTTATTCAGTAATAAACATTCTTGATCAGAAAATGGACCCTGATAATATTTCTATATAACAAATGATGGTCTAATTGTAATGATTGAGTGCTGGCTTTAGTTGTCAAGGTTATAATTCACAAAATAGACCTTCTAAATAATTAATACCACACCAATTGTACACCAAGTGATGTAAGATACAGGCTACACCAAGTGATACACCAAATGATTCATCAATGTCATTGCACTTTCCCAGATTAAGCGATTTTACATGCCGGAAAAACATCGAAAATCTTATTAACCATAATACCACTTTGACACCTCAGATCAAAGGAAACCACAGGGCTATATTTCATATATTGCCCTGACCACAATGCCTTTGATGCTGAGGCAACTACAAAGCATCAGTTTCCTTTGATTCTTTATCTGTGAATGCTATCCCACTGGGGACCTGTGAGAAGGCTAAAGCCTGTGAATACAGGGAGTCATAAACATGTAACTGAAATGTGGAAGAATGCAGAAAAAAATCCCAGACCCAGTAGTGACTTGATCCCCCGCAACATGCAGTCTAGGCACGTGCCAAAGGAGCCACAACAACCGGGACGTAAGATTTTCTCTGCATTCAACCTGTACTTAAACATTGACTTCTCGCCAGCAATGGTTTTATCTGTGAATGCTATCCCACTAGGGATCTGTGAGAAGGCTAATGCCTGTGAATACAGGGAGTCATAAACATGTAACTAATTTATATTAAGCTGCTTAAAATTTTGCACTGTGGGTTTGAGTTTAGCATAGCTGGCCAAGCATTCTGAAAAATAATTGAATGAGTCATTATCACGTAGTTCAGCCACTAAAATAATTGTTTGTGCAGTGTTGGGAATGGTTTTCTATACAGCACATTTACAAGATGGCTTAGACATTCTCAAGGCCAGTAACCTCTACTATTCAGCACATCCTTAGACTATTTTAGACATCGTTAACTGGGAGAAATGGTACCACTAAAACCAGTAAAATCCACAATCATTTCTTTTTTGTGAATACCACAGCCCAAAATTTAAACCCACAATCGATATTTAGATACCTTTGTATAAAAGCAATGTGGTGAATGTAGGTTTGTCTCTTCACCTATTATATACCATGGCCACCTGGGATTTGCCTGATATAATATGCCCAAGACCGAGGACTGCATTGGGAATATATATGCCCGCGCCCTCCAGTCTGCAGCCCTTGGGCTTGGACATATATATGTCAGGCAAATCCCTGGTATAACTATTAAATACAACATTCATAGTCAATATCATTGTAAATTCTTGTTATGCTTCTAAAACACCTTCTGTGTACTATACATAGTATATCATAACAAGTTTCGGCTGCACTTAACATTCTGAGGGGTCCGACACCACCCAAAAGTCGCGTGTAAGATTCCGAATCTCACCATTTTTTGCAAAGATTCTGGATTCCCAAATCCCCAAGATTCCAGTTTCCAATTACATAGCTAGCTACACATACATTAGTACTTTATGTGCATTCAGCTGATTCCAGGCTAATTAGATCTTTGACGAGGCCTGTACATGTACCCGGTATAAACATTTCAAGACATGTGCACCGTGCTCACGAGACTAAGCTGATTGCAACACAGCACACGAGATAATATACGGTATAATTATACGGAAATAATTGGACTTATAGAACATTTATCGAGATTCCAGATTCCGAATTCCTGCCCAAATTCCAGATTCCATTTTGGGATTCCAAGTGATTTGTGTTGGATTCCAGTTAGTGTCAGACCCCCAAGTCATTCACTGACAACCACTAGCTCTTTTCTCTCTGTTTGTGAGGGAAGCATTCAATCCATAGCATTAGAATAGCTCCATCAATTCCACATGCCCTGAGTTCAATTAGCTAACAGCCTCTTGTGGAGCATTTCAGGGGCTGATCCATCAAATCAAGGGCGGATTTAGGGGGGGGGGAGGGGGGGTGCTTGGGTTGCTGAAGCACCCCCCCTCCAAAATTTTACCATGTGCAAGCTAGGAAGTTTCTAGAAGTTGCAGTATAGATGCAATTGCATCTTATACATATGCATGGGCAATGAAAAGATGGAAAGAGAAGGTAGAATGGCTAATCTTTACTTAGAATTACAAAGAGGGGTTCAAATTATACTTTTGGTGTGAGACTTAACCTAAAAGCTGCTAAAAATCGAAATGCTTTAATAGAACAGTCAACTACTCTAATAGAACATCCATCATAATGTTTTTTCAAGAAGTTGCCAGTGTATTTTCTTGACCTGTGCACTGCTATCTAATATTGCTCCAAACATCCTGCCATATACTAATCACTTTCTGAGAACAACTTCTGTCAAATGGTTTAATATTATAGTAGGCCCTACTATAATATTAAACCATTTGACAGCCCAAGCATCAAGTTTGTAGCAACAACTGAAAATACGACATTTTCAGTTGTTGCTACAAACTTGATGCTTGGGTTGACAGTAAATTTCATAGCATGTATACAGTTAACAAGGCTGTAGTATCTGAGAACTGTTTGTTTTTGCTTTATCAATACCAATGTTCCATGCTGCATCTAGCATCAATCGAAGCTAATAAAATTTAATGTCATACAGGGTTTGCACTCCCAAACCCCTTGAAACTTAAACTTTATAAGCTCAAATGATACCACAGCATTTACGCTGTCACATTATAAGGGGTTAGTTGTGGCCAAAACTAGTTGTATATGTAAATTACTTTGGACTCTGGTTGTGAAAAATTAATAATTATGGTGATGGGGCCATAGTGTAAAAAGTCAGATTGAAATAGCAACAGAACAGTCTGTGGCTATATATACTACAAAGTTGAAGTTATTTTTGTGTGCATTTTAAATCTCTACAATGACCTTAAGATCCAATCCTGTGTATTGTCTTTGAAAATCCACTATTATGTATTGCCTTATAATCGAATAGCATTTAAAAGTGTAGTTCTGTTTTTCTAAAATTGCTTGCAACTGAACTCATCCATCTTGTACCCACTTCAGTATAATAGAGTATTTGGTTAAAAATAGCTTCCAGATTCAATCTTGTGATAGCTATATTCCAAAAACTTCCAGAGGAAGCAGGAAATTCTATGTATGTATACTCTCAGTACACACTGTATGGTAAGTGCATACTTGTTCTCTCAAGCCCTCTCTTCATTGTTACTGTTTGGATGTTATAGTTTGAGCCATGAGGCTGTAAAGCACACTAGCTATACCTTAAGCCAAGTAATACACTAAATTTAGCAATTTTGTATATTGATGAATTTACCATATAAATTTTATTAATTCATGATCAATTAGCAAAAACCAAAACTCTAATATTGCTAAATTTAATGTACCGCTAAATTAAGGTATTTCAAGCACCAAATTAATGCCAAGTATGGATCATGTATAGCTGATATTCATATCCTTCCCCTCCCTGTTCTTTATGTAAAGAATATATTTTTAGTTACTGGCTGTACCCTCATATGACAGCTAGTATTACAACTGTTCTGGAATAATAGTGTCATTTCATCATTATTACACTTAGGTGACTCACAATACTTTACAAGCATTGTGAATCACTTAAACAAAGTGGCATCATTTTTCAGTCAAAAATATCATTTCCAAATTTTAATACTGAATAGGCTAAATTTGCAAAATCTTTCTGTGGGGGCATTCCCCCAGACCCCCTAGATAGAACATGCTCACACTATAGCTATAGTGTATTAACCAATTGTCACTTTTCTTAGCTAACCAACCATTACGTTAGCCCCCTTCTGAAATCCTAGATCCGCCCATGATCAAAGGGTGTTTCATGCTTTTGCTAGTTTTTATACAAATTGAATGAGCACTGCCATATAATGAAGTGGGGATTTATCAAAGTGTTTGTGTTAATAGGTTCAATGTGTGTCTTACTAGGGGGTCTGGGGGCAACCCCCCCCCCCCCCCCCCCCCGAGATTGAATCTGGAAATGATTATGACTGAAAATTATAAATGTAAATTTTGTGCTGGCCACTTGTACTGAACCTAAAGAAACACTGCCCGCACACTTGTAATTGCTACAAAAGATGAGCATCAGTTATGCACCATCTTAAAATCTAAATGGAATCATTTACTGCAAGCAGATGACAACCTTGATAGTGAGCTTGCTAGATGGAAAACTCACTGCAGTAAGTTCTGTGCAGCTTTAAAGGATAAGTCTATAACTCATTTGTTGAGTGAAGATGCAGATCCTATTCTTCCCCAATATATGAGAATTCATCTGCATATTGGCAATACTACCCATCAGAAGCACTGAGGCAGAAAGGACGTTTTCTTGTCTCAGGCAAATCCATTCATGGTTGTGCACCACTATATGAGTGATGAAACACTGGGTAACCTCGGAGTGTTGGCAATACAAGGATTTAGTTTTCCACTGAATTTTGAACAAATACACTGATGTAAAGCGTCTGTGACTAAACATAACAGAAAAATGTGTACTACAAGTGTTTTATATGATTAGTATGAGTACTTATATTAATGCTTTGATTTGCATGTGTAAGTAAAGTAGTTTAATTCATGGTGGGTGGCTAGCCACCCCATCCACCCCCCCTGTATCAGCTCCTGCATTGCTGGTCTCCTTTCTTAAAAACAGATATCACATTGGCCATCTTCCAATATATTGGGAGAATCCCCTTCAGACTGATAATGATTTGCTAAAAATTATGCACAAAGCTTGCAAAGCAGAGAGGATCTACATGACTTAGCTACATAGCCTAAATGGATTTTTTATATTTATTAAGGCTTTACAACACAAGTGCTGAAGGTCTGTAGGTGTCCTACAGCCTGTTTAAAGTTGTTACATAAAGTGTGTTTGAAAAAGTGGAGAAAGGAGAAAAAA
This sequence comes from Dysidea avara, assembly GCF_963678975.1. Classification (NCBI taxonomy): domain Eukaryota; kingdom Metazoa; phylum Porifera; class Demospongiae; order Dictyoceratida; family Dysideidae; genus Dysidea; species Dysidea avara. Next base: position 1,087,284 of record NC_089274.1, on the reverse strand, counting down.
TCCATCATGACTGGACCTGGGCAGCCTCGAACCTGATTATTATTGCTGCTTTTAAACTGAGCTATTTTGAATTTGAAAATCTCACCAGAACTAAGTTAAAGATTTTGTCATCATCAAAATCCTCTGTTCCCGATGGGTACCAGGAATGAGTTCAGGTACTGCCCTATGGTCAATGTCAGTTATTAACAGAAAATCTTCTGTTATTAACTGACATTGACCATAGAACTGGGGGAGTATATAGTGTTACGTAGCTACTTAATTAATTTACCTGTCAGAAACACTCAAATAACCTACAGTACCATCTCAAAGCTCATATCTAAAATTTTCCTGGGGGAAGTCTCTCCATCCATCTATATTGTGTGCCTCAAACTCCTTCCACTGTAAAATATGTTTCCCCCTCCACTCTTTAGCCTTCTCCACTGCCTTTGACAATAAGTCAATAACCATGTGTGTATGCAATGAGTCAGCAGATTAAGTGCAGTCAGATACCATCCAGAACTTATGCCACCAATAGTGTATGCATTGTAACAGTTCAAGAAAAAATTTACTAGCATGGCCTTGCCTATTTAGAGATAATTCATTTACAAACGGTGTAGCTAGCAGCAAAGTTTAAAGTAAGGGCTGAAAATTGGAAACTATATATGCATGCATTATAGTATGTTGGCAAAAGCATGACATAGATTCATTTCTACAAAGCAGGGAAAATTCGTAGCTTTCTGAGATCAATTTTTTCTGAAGAAATGTGAGTCACTTAATATTAATCTTCACAAATTTACTGTTGTCCTCAACAGGGGGTTCTGTGACCTCGATGTGTTTGTGAGTTTGTTTGGTAGCTTCAAGGAGTGGCCAGTGGGAGGGTTAGGCAGGGGAGATATTAACCTATCTGGCATCTTGGCTGGTACTTTACTCCTTTCCTTTGGTTTATGGAGTACACACATATAGTATGTTCATGTTGAGCTGAATCCTGAAAAACAGCTAAAAATTAAATGTGGATTTTTTTCTCAACAGAGTTAACATTTCAGCCAACCAGATGATTATTGGTAACAGCAAAGGTGTCAACAACAGACATGTATGGTTTGGCTCCATTACAAGTTCGGGAAAGGGCTGTAATGGACACTGTACTTATATGGCTTCCCCATAGGAAATGTATTGTGAAAATTTTGATTGGCCGTAAATATCATGTCAAACATTTGAACAAAAAGATTTCAAATTATTTTTAGCGGATCAAACAGTACTACAAATGAGCCAATTTTCAAGATCATGTGTAATTGCATCCATGAGTTATTAAATGTTTTTGAGGATTCAGCTCAACGTGAACATACTATAGTACAATAATAATTTGTGTGTAAATGAAATTGTGGGATTACAAGTACTGTAATTATGTTTCTTCATAAAGCAAGGACATTATTCCTTATGTTTCAGACAAAAACGTTGTTCTTAGAAGAGGGTTAAGTTACCAGTCATGTATGCACCTGTCTTGCTGCAAGCTTTGTTTTATTTATGGAGTTAACTATACATAGTCAGTTCAACCACTTGTTTTGTGAATGTAAATCACATTCTTCATATTCTTACTAAGAGCCCAGAGATTTTGAGTGATCAGGCCTGCAATGGAGGCCACACTACTTTTATTGATTTGATGTGATAATTTAAGTCAGAGATTATCTGCTTCTTAACTGCATGTTCCAAGCACATGCAACATGCATCAGAATGCCAAGCTGGGGGTCTAGGGTCAATGTTCCCCCAGGAAAATATATGCTTTGAAATGGCATGCATGCAGGAGGCTATTTTTAAATTGTAATTACAAACGCATGACATGATCAGTTAGCTCAATGCAATGGCTCAATAAAACTTTTGAAAAGACAATTAACACTGATGGCTTAGACCAAGCAGTGTAATTAAAACAGTTGTTATATTCTATGCCGAATGTTCTATTGTTAGAGTATCATGATGACTGTATATTGTGATGACTGCTCTATTAGAGTATCCCAATGTTTTTACACTAGTAGCTGTCCTCTACTTTTCCATTATTTTATGTGTAATTTTTGTGTGTGGTGTATTTATGTTGTTTCTTAACTGTGCAATTGTATTGTACTTTTTTTGCTTCTGTACTTATGTGGTTATTACTGTTGTGCTTTGTTTGTTTGTTTGTTTGTTTGTTTGTTTGTTTTTGTTTTCTTTTTCTTGTACACTATTGCATGGAAGAACGGCTATGCCAAATATATAAAAGTCAAGGTTCTGGCCCTGTCTTTTGGTTATAATATGCACGTAATATTCTTGTTGAGTTTGTACATTAATATTATAATATTATATTATTCCAATGTCATACCAGTCAGCAGCACCACGATATTATAATCAGATAATATTGCTATACCATTAATTTTATTGCCAAAGGTTACAAGTATAGCTACATGCATGGATTAAAAATTTTGTACTGAATAGATTTATTACGCTCATTATTAGGTGTAAAGTTAAGTTGCTTGATTGATGGGACTGGTGGCTTTAAGGAAATAAATTACCAGTTGCAACAATCTTATAAACTGTGACAGAAAAACATTAATGGTAAAAAATGTACTGATGTGTTAGGGTCACTTGATGCTTTCTATGTTGATTCTTAATGAAAACATTTCTAGGGGATACCACGGATACCACTATTACGATACAGTTATACCGGGACAAATATAGTTATTACCAACAACATTATGAGATGTATGGAGAGTTGGTTGACATGTGGAAGATGGTGTTTCATAAATCTACCAAGCACTTCTGCTAGCTATAGACTAGTTAAAATAGATGGTGAAAATGGTATAACCACTTTGTGAAGGATTATTGCTTGAAATATCAAGTTGTAGTTAGGTATTGGAAGGTGCACAACACTGAGTTGAGCATTTGCTACAGTATGGTACGAAATCTTTCAGTTTGCAACTGACTTGCATCAGCGAGAGGAGGAACATGATGGGATGTACCATGTCCAGTATTGCTTGAAACAGAATGCACGTGCACAGTATAAGTATGCTGATTTCTGGTCAAAGCAATACAGGCTACACTGGCAAGAGGAGAAAGTCAGGTCTAGGAATTGTTGGAGGGATCCCCAGCCAGTTGTATAAATAAGATCTCAAATGCCACAATCTGAGATAAGTTTAATTATACTGTTCTTAAGCCACCTTGATAAATTAAGCATTGATATGCATGAACTAAAACAGCGGTGGCCCACTGCCCTGAGGTATACCTCCCAGGACTGGATATACCCATGTAAGCAATGGAGACACTGTAGCAAGATCATATGATCTAGGGAATCAAAGGCCTTTCATAAGTAAAAGAAAGCAGACCACTTCACCATCCAGAGAGTTACACCAATCAGTAGCATGCAACAGAATCTGCCCTGAAGAGTACTTCAGTCTGTTCCAATACTTGTCATAACATCTATAACCATAACCAAGTGTGGCATGGCAACTACTCAGCCTGCTTTTTTATTTCCTCCTTTGCTTCCTGTGCTGGGGTGGCTGCTGCAACTGGGGTAGCCAATGATGAGAGGTATTTGTGGCTGTGGAGAATCTGATTCATTCATTCCTTTAGTGGTGCACCATGCAATGTTTTGAAGTCTGGACCCTTTTTGCTTTAAAGACCTTACAGTTACACACAATTGCTGACCTAGCATTATTCCTCCTAAACTTGCAACCCTGCTCCAGCAACTTTCTATTGCATTATGAATGAACAATGCCAGAATGATCCTGAGGTATTGGACACTTCAGGGTACTGATGTTGACAACAATCCCCTCTTCCCTTAGTTGAGAGACATCTTATATTGTGCAATTAGGCCAATGAAACTTGATTACCAGTTTCTCGCTCAGATTTTTGAAAAATTGATGCGGGCGGGCGGTTATTATTCATTATTTTCTAAAAGCACAACACCCACCCCAAACATGAAGATTTCTGCCAAAAAAAACAGGGAGATCTACATTGCATTAAATTGCTAAAGTACGTTACTAATCCATATAAGAATATTCAGCTATCTAAACAAGTGATTTTCCCATTAGAGTATAGCTGATTGCTCTATTAAAGTAAAAGTGACTGTTCTATTAGAGTATTTCGATCAGAATTACCAATAATGAAATTCCATGCGGGTATATAAACAGTATGCGGGCGATGACGCGAAACTGCTAATCAAGTTTCATTGGCCTTAGTAAGTTAGAAAGTGTCCAGCAACGTGCTGCCAGATTTGTAATGTCGAATTATTCTCGGACAGAAACCATGTGGTGACCGACAGGCTGACCGTTGAAGTTAAGAGATACAGTTCTGAGGTTGGAATTCAAAACAGATTGCCTTCAAGACAAGCAACGATAAAACCTGCTGATGAGACTTGACATCTTTAGAGATGACAGTCAAGTCATCAGCAAATCCCTTTACTCTATGAACAGCTAGAGCAGCAGCAGCAGCAGCAGCAGCAGCAGCAGCAGCAGCAGCAGCAGCAGCAGCAGCAGCAGCAGCAGCAGCAGCAGCAGCAGCAGCAGCAGCAGCAGCAGCAGCAGCAGCAGCAGCAGCAGCAGCAGCAGCAGCAGCAGCAGCAGCAGCAGCAGCAGCAGCAGCAGCAGCAGCAGCAGCAGCAGCAGCAGCAGCATTGTACTAGTAGAGGCGTAGAAGGTTAAATTATCAACAGTATTATGAGGGGTCAGGAATCTATACCAAGTTATTAATCGTAAAGCCCAAGCATTACATATCCTGTCTGAACAGGAGATGGAAACACGAGCTGCCTGCTGAAGCATACAACGTATTGTATTCTCCGGTGGATGGCAAGTCTTGTAGCAGTCATTGGCATGAAATGGCCTAGACAGCCACCTTCAATTGTCACAATATCAACTGAAAATCCAGCATGTTGGATGCAGCAGTAATAAATCATAGCGATCTTCTTTATGGTTCCTTGCAACCAAAAAGCGATGTTCCGTATTACTCCCTGTAAAATCAATGCTGAATTAAATACACTATGGTGGTATAGTGTATTCAATTCTGCAGAGCAAGTAAACCTATTGTACTTACTTATCACACTTACACATGTATGACAATACTCATATCTGAGCTTGTGCATTAATGGAATTATATAGAATTGTGCATAAATGTAACTTCCCTATAGCCTATCATAATGAGAGATAGCATGCTTACTTATATTAATAGTGAATATGTTCCGAGTACAAACATAACTTCTTATTTTAAAACAAGAATAGAGCTATATATGGGCTTTCTAAAATTTAGTATGCTATGTTTATCCTAAGTTAATTTAAGTATGATTAATGTAAGATGATAAGTATAATAATAAACTTTCATAACTTTATCATTAGAAGTTAGACTTCAGTTGTTTGTGGAAAAACTAGTTATTTTGTCAACACATTCTAAGTTAGAACAACTCATCAAAATGGTAGTACAATGACTTATGTCACAAGTCTGTGAGACAATCCCATATGCACCCCGTTCTCCACTTTTTGAAAGAGACATATGTCACAGCAGCACTGAGTTTATTATCTGGGGCATCTCTCCCAATAAGCTTTAATATTTATTGGGAGATGCATTTAGGCAAAAGTACTTGGCTAGCTTTTTTGGATGGTACTGTCCACACAGCAATGGGTCCACCTATGGGATAAAATTTGGTGAAAAGGCATCAAATGAGATGGCATTGTTTAAGGTATGACCTCCACCTCATGTGACCATAAAATGTTACAGGTTGGTTGCTATGAAGATCGCCAAATCACTGACCTGGTAGCTTATGACAAATACTGTTAATACAGTTATTACCAACAACATTATGAGATTTATGGAGAGTTGGTTGACATGTGGAAGATGGTGTTTCTTAAAGACAGCTCATCTTGACCAAGCACCTCTGATTTGCTCAGCACGAGATGGATGATAAGAATGGAACTTGGTATGTTATCATTGATCTAGATATTATATATTTAAAAGTTAATTTGCAGATAGGAAACATATATTACATGAGTTAGTTGAAGGAGATGTAGTATTCTGGATGATCAGTACAAGTACTTAAACAATGAAGACAGCTCATCATAGAATATATGCTTATGTTGCATTTGTACTTATTACATGGCTAATCCAACTGTGTGCAACTACCACCCAATAGTAGTGCACATCAGGAGAAGCATATGGATGAAGTGTCAGAGTCAGCAGTTATGGTGCTTCCATGACACTAACTTATGGACAAAGTCAGCGCTGAGGGTGAATGGCAGGAGAGACTACACAATTGATCAAACAGTGAGCTGACCATTGTTTTGAATACAGCAGGTGAGACACAGACATCTAAAGCTGCTTGGCAACACATTATGTTCTAGGTTATGTGGACTTTCACAGAGTCAAGCGAGCTAGTTCTCTGATTTACATTCATGACGGTGTGTAGGTTTTATTCATGCCTAGCTTATAGCTCTAGATTCTACAGGTACTAAGACAGATAGTCTAGTAACTTCTTCAAGAGTGGAACAACTGCAGTCCCTGGTACCTTCACAGGTAGATGCAATCGTGACTGAAGCCACCACAACACGGACATGTCAGCAACAGCACCATAATCAACCACCAATTTCCCGGACAGAGAACAACACAAACCAGATGGTAAGTGAACAAAGCTTGGGGACACTTTATAATGCTGTACTACAGGATGTAGTGAAACTATATAACCTTCACACACTCCAACTTGCTTCTCTAAACACCAAATGCTATTGGAACTGCCTATTTTGCTTTAAGCAATACTCTTATACTTACTGTGCTTCAACCATAATTATGGTCTAGACAACTGATATAACTGCTCTATTAGAATATGCAAGCACACTTCAACTATTCCATCTTAGTTGGACTTTCCTACACTGTTTTTTAAATTTTTTAAAATTGTATCTGAGTATCCACCTATTCTGTTTCATGCAAAGTTGTAGCTCCTCAGTAAAAAAATGAAGCTTACCATTATGTCCAAGCTTACGACAGTACAAGTTTCCATGTATAATTTCAAATGTACTACAATTATCTGTATTTTTTACACACTGATTAATTGTTATACATGCAATAAACCGTACAAAAGACATAATTTCATTTGCTGAATTACATGTTACAATTGTTTAAATTAATCACTCTCTGATTCTGAGCTGGAGTCACTGAGACGAAGGTCATTATCTGTGGGAGCAGGTATACAATGCTCATGTGAGACAAAGAGGGTATGACAGTGCAAGAGAGAAAATGTTGGCAAATTTAAGAAATAGGGTAATTTTTTTGGGAAAACATTTACACAAATTCTTTTCTTTGACCATTTTATCAACTCTAAGAGCAGTTGGACAAATGCTATATCACAGGACAATTGCTCTGACCAATATGTATGTGAATTAGTTAGTCACAGCAAAGTGGAGCTATTACATACCAGACTTTGTGGACTAAATTCAATAATTTTGCCACCATTTTTGCAGGTTTTATATGTCTTGTGTGCAATGTTTATGTCTTGTGATGAATGGTGTGATTTCTAAAATACTTCTGTGGTTAAGTCTCCCTGTCAAATGAGTAGAAATAGCACTTACGTAAAACAGACATGGATGGTCGTCGAGGTGAAGGATGCTTTATATGATTGGAATCATCTTCCTGTAACAGTGAAAACTTTATGTAATGTGCCAGGCTGTTACACGGACAATAAGATGTTCATATTAGATAACCACAATTAGCCACACTTAGTTTGGATTTTTCACATACAGACACAAACACAATGCAACACACACCTACACACAGACACAAACACAATGATACACAGACACAAACACAATGCAATACACACATACTGTACACACAGACACAAACACAATGCAATACACACCTACTGTACACACAGACACAAACACAATGCAATACACACCTACACACAGACACAAACACAATGCAATACACACATACACACAGACACAAACACAATGCAATACACACCTATACACAGACACAAACACAATGCAATACACACATACACACAGACACAAACACAATGCAATGCAATACACACCTACGACACAAATAGAAATTTTGTTGTCACAGAGTCTCCACAAAAACGACTCCACCAGGATATGATGCAATATTACCTCATCACTGTCACTTGCTGATCCTGAGCTACTGCCCCCACTATCACTGCCACTGCTGCTGCTGCTCCCATCATAGCCCCTCCCTCTCTTAGCCATGCCCACATTATTACCATGAGCTGCTGCTGTAGCCACCATGTTACCAGGAGTGATTGTCGGCATGGAGATACCAGTAACCTCTTCCAACTCTGAGTCACTGGATGACAGAGATGATGACAAACTGGAGACAGGTGCTGTTGGGTGTGTGGATGGTTTAGAAGCGTCAGATTTACTCTTAGAGCTACTACTAGTATCAGGTAGAAGTGCCACTGGTTCTTGAGTTACTGGCACTGCCACTGGAATAGTATCTTCCTTTACAGTCACTCCACTAACTGTTGCTGTCTTTTTCTTCTTCTTAGGAGGTCGTCCCCCAACAGAGGGGCTCTGTGACCTCGATGTGTTTGTGAGTTTGTTTGGTAGCTTCAAGGAGTGGCCAGTGGGAGGGTTTGGTAGGGGAGATATTGACCTATCTGGCATCTTGGCTGGTACTTTACTCCTTTCCTTTGCTGGTCTACGGAGTATGCACATAACCACAGATAATATATATGTTGCACATGGATTGGAAACAAGTCCGTAAATTTCACGAAACGGTGAAACATTCCTTGTAATAAAGTTTAAGGAGAAATTTAATTCATGGTGAAACTAGCCATTTACGCAGAGGAAGACAATATTTTATATGAAACTGATTCTAGTACTTATTCTTCTAACGAATAGTAATGGAATGAAGAGCTCCCACTTGAGTGTCTGTGAGTGCGTATTGGTGGTTCCTGTTGCCAGGTGCATAGTTGCCTGAACGTTTCATTGTGGTGTAGCTTCACACGATGCCAACCTACCACGTTGTGTTGCTAAAGAAACAGAACAGATATTGTTCTTTCACGTATACCAAGCCTATGTAAGTACATGCTCTAACTGCCATGATTTGCCTACACAAACTTTCCATTACATTCATGCCTCATCCACTCAATAATTCAGTGTTGACTTATACTACTATAAATTGAGTGGCTATCCTTTCTTTCGCCATTACCAAGTCAGAGATTAGCCCACACAAACATACCAGAGCAACATACTAACCACAAACAGTGTAGTTAACTGTTAAACTATGCAACGCCCAACAATGAAAAACTTCAGGGATGATAAAAGACACTACTACTTGACGAAAAGGTCCTATACATTTCAGAAACATTCTGAAACTGTGAGAAAATCACGTTATTCTACACTAGTCTCCACTACAAAGACTATAAAACATACTATTCGTAATACATTTTATATGCACGTTTTCAATCCATGTGCAACATATATATTATCCGTGTACATAACACAATAATAATTTGTGTGGAAATGTAATTGTGGGATTACAAGTAAAGTAAGAACACTTATTCCTTATATTTCAGACAAAAAACCACGTTACTCTGGGCTATCTTGACAAGTCATGTATACAGCTGTCTTGCTGCAAGCCTTGTTTTTACTAATGACGCTAACTGTACAATAAATAAATTTGTATATATATATATAACCTGTAGCTTTATAAGTGACATTTATTTGATATTCATACTTAGGAACAGGCTAAATCACTACCATATTATCTAATTAAAGCCTGAACACCAGATCTTAAATGAAGGCCCGTGGGGCTACCTTAATACATGGTCTTGTATGAGATTACAATAGCTTCATTTACAAGGTTTACTACAACCAGTGAAACTTGTCAAACTGTAGCTGCTACAAGGACAAACAAGACATTTCAGCTGGTTCACAAGATTACAGGAAATAAATGAGCTAGCCTCTATACAGTGTCTACAGAGGTCTTTTGAAAATCCAAGACATGTGTATATTACATGTGAATTGCCATAAGAATTTATGAAACTTATCGGAAATTGTGTAAAAAGTATTAGTTACGCTTTAAGGTTCCTGGACGGGAAGACACATTAGTACAATTTTAGTGATGGTTGTTAGAGGCTGCGTGTTCAAAGACAAAGTGAAGGTTGTAGTGATACAAACAAAAACTATCTAGTAGTATACTACTAGTATACTTTGAAAAAAGTCCATTTTTTTCACTACTTAAGAAGTTCTAGACCAAATGTGTGATTAATTCTACAAGGCATAGTTTAATAGCTGCAGCCACCAGTCTCCCTACACAATACTGATATACATCTGTTTATCACTGGTAGTTTTCAAGATGCTAATAGAATGCTCAATAGTTTACATGTCCAGTAGTCTGTACATGACCTATTCACATTCATAATAGTAATCTGCATTCAATTCTTGGACTTATCGAAAGACCTCTATACAGATAAATATGGTAACCACACAAGTTATCAATTTATATAATATGCTCTCTAAACAAGCATGTATACTCATCACATTAAATTTCAAGTCAACATTATTCATACTCATTAAAATTTACAGTTTCGTAATGGCATCATGCACACAAAGACAGGTGTTATTTGACAATGATGTGAATCATGTACGTAAGACAAAGCCGCATAGCAACTAGACTAACAGTAATAAGCTGCATAGCAACTAGACTAACAGTAATAGCATTGATGGTTTTCCACTATCAGTATCAGCGACTACTGTTTGTGTTGCATATTGTCTGTAGGAGGGAAAAATGACATTTTGTTCTTCAAAAGGTATTTTAAGTGAATATATTACTAGTGGATGATTCATTCACTCAATAGTAATTTATCAACTATCAAATTAATTGTCCCTAGATGCCTCTATCTAGATGGTATCACAACATATCCAAAATCATGTGATATGATGATAGAATACGGTGAGACTTTTAAATAATTAACACTGTACACTTAACATCTAACCCACAGATACAGTCAACACCTCTGTGATCATGTGATCTTACCTCAACACTTTCAGTTGTACTGTATTGGTGACCCTCTCTAGTGTGGCTTCCTAATATGGTAACAACAAGACGATTCATGTGATACTACCAGGAAGGGAATTACCCTAGTCTTTGTGTTGATGATTAGAACACACTCCTTCTGACATATCTTCTTACCACCTCTGAATTGAGTTACATGCTCCTCTGATTCTGCCTTTAATACAACATGATAACAACTATCTATAGAGGTTTTCATAAGAATCTGAAAACATGTATATTTACAGGATGCCATTACGTCTGACCTTATGCCATGTAATAGTTGCAACAATCTACAAGAAATATTGGAAATTGTGTGAAAATAATAGATGCACTTCAGACTTCTGGACGTATGAATTTTGTTAGAGAGAAACAGTGAAGGATGAATGTGGTAAATGAAGCACTACATTTTGAAGAAAAGTCAGTGACTAAGTATGCTTTAGTCACCAAGAAGTTTGTGGCCAAATGCAAAATTAGCCCCCACCAGCCACAGTTCAGCAGCTTTAGCCACAATACTCCACAAACAATATGGGTATATAGTGGTTAATAACATATATTCTTTTGGTAGCCAATTCGCACTGGTGGTTTTCAAGATGCCAATAGAACATCCCATGTTTTATACGTCCATAGTGACCTAAGTTCCATAAAACATCACGGCTATTAAGTTCAAATGTAATAGCTTTCCATAAATACACGTGTTTTTGGATTCTTCTGAAAACCTCTATACTGGGTGGAGCATGCACGCACACACACACAAACTCTATGCACATGATGATTACAGTCTTACATAGCCAGACCAGGTAGAGGTAACTGATTACATATTTGGCAGGTTATATAGAGCTGGCACAGGTTGCACTGTATTGCCAGATATTTTGCCAGCAGTGGAGGCTACTGAGAAGTTATGTGCATTAAAAAAAAAAAAAAAAAAAAAAACTTGGACAATAAACCTAAGCAAAAAAAAAAAAAAAAAAAAGTAGGGCTCAAACACTGGCATCCATAATCATGGTCCATACTCGTAACCACTATACCACTGGTGCTGCAGCTACCGATCTGTGTTAGTTTCTACCTTATAAATATCCAACTGAAGTGAAGAAGAAACCAAAGCTGAACCCGACCCTAACACTACTTGTCGCGTGCCCTAAAGTACAAGACTTGAGGCAAACTACTGGTCGCGTGCCCTAAAGTCAAATACTCGGGGCATACTACTATGCTGGCACAATAGCTGTTTGTACTTGTTAACCAGTACCGGCACAATGTACATATTAAGCAAAACGACAACACAGCAAATGTGTCCTTTGAAAATATTGGTCTACCTATACCATATCAAACATACTTGTACATTAGGTACAGACACAATTACTTCATCCTCAGACACCCTCATTCTGGCGGGCTTTGAGTAGTCTACTGACATTGGCTTGAAATCATCTGTAGTGTTGCACCAATTTATTAGGATACACAAAGTCGGTACCTTACAGCTAATAGTATGAAACGCGTTATTATTTCTGTCACTAAAACTCTTCCCCAACTTGACTTTGTAGGACACGCCATTGGTTACAGGTAGGGCAGGAACAGCCATAAATTTGTTGCGTGACGTCAACCCGTGCACGTGCACAAGACTTCGTTGTCTACCGTAAAACGCCGCTTTCACATCCCTTCGCTACTTTTAGGATTTGAACTCAAAAGTTTGGTGTAAATGGCGTACCCAGGATATGGAGCAGTAAGTTATTTACCACTTAATACTGTTCATTTTGTGACATTGCTAATCGCAGCCAGGAATGCCGCCTCCCGGTGGAATGCCGCCCATGGGCGGGATGCCACCAGGCCCAGGTATGCCACCCGGCCCAGGGATGCCACCAGGGGTAGGAATGCCACCCGGCGTAGGCATGCCTCCTGATCCACTATATGGATACTTCAGTGCTGTAGCTGGACCGGTATGTATTGAAGCGCTGGAACTAGTTTGGTCAAGAGATAAAGGTCATTACTTTCCTTGCAATTGCAGAGAAATCCTGGGACAGTGTTGTAGTGGCCAGTTGCTCTGTGTGGCCATGGGGGTGTAAAAGAACTGTGAAGTGAAATTATATAATGATAGTGAAATGTGGCCTGTATAGTGCTAGCTACATTAGTGGGTTTCTGTATGTACTGTGGAGTGGGCTTGATGCAGTCATTGCAGTGATGTTAAAGGTCAGAGGTTAATACAGATAATGTCTTTCCATGTCACAGGATGGTCAAATTGACGCAGAGGAACTACAGAGATGCCTGACCAGCTCAGGGATTAGTGGGTCTTACCAAAGTCAGTGATAAACAATGCTAACACATCATGTACTGCTTGTTGTGTAGCATTCAGTAAGGAGACATGTAGGATAATGATAACAATGTTGGATGTATCCTTGTGGGTGATGCAAGTATGCGTTTGAGAAATTTAGTTTTTGAATAGAATCTTCCATGTACGCATGTGTAGCTACTATGTTGGTTTCATGTTTTTAGCTAGCTAGAATGTTGTTTCTAATGTTTTGTTACACCTAAAATTGTGGTATAGTCGATCACCAAATTCTTTGGAGTGGCAAGCAACATGATCTCTTGCTATTTGTTTGAACAATAAAATCATCCAGAAAGAATCTCTGTTGCTGTTGTACTCCTGAACTGTACCACAGCGTGATTTCAGTGGCAAGATGGGGTTTACTGAGTTCAAGGAACTATGGACGGTTTTGAACCAGTGGAAGGTGTGCAATGTACTAACTGTTCTATTAGAGTATATTATGACACTTGTATAGACCACATTTATGAACTTTGACCGAGATCGTTCAGGTACAATGGAGGGACATGAGCTACAACAAGCTATTACATCATTTGGTGAGGTGGTGATCATTATTTAGAGTAATGTAATATGTTGCAATGTACAGGTTACAACTTGTCCCCACAAGGTATTGGTTGTTTAATGCGTCGTTACTCCACTGATGGGAAAGTTTCATTTGATGATTTTGTGTCTTGTGTGACTAAACTGAGATCAATAACAAGTGAGTAGTGTAGCTGCAGGTAAATAGTCTGGCACTGCCGACCCGTTTACATTGTTTACTTTTTGACATTTTGATTAGTTGCTGTAAAAGGGTCTGGTCACAACTGCATACTGGACTTATGTACACTGCCACTATAGTGGCAAATCTGTAATATTTGGTGTATGATGAGCAGCACCATAGATACTGTTGTCCAAAGAGTATTAGTATCTACAGTAACTATGCATGGATAAGTGCTAACTGGAAACTCCCAAATAAGTCAAGGGGCACAACCTAAGCAAAGAGGGGCTGCACCTATAACAATACTACCTAGTCACAAAGCCATCAGTTTCATGACAAAACCCATGTGATTCAAACAATTTCAGTATATGGTTGTGACCAGACTCTACAGTGAGCACTGTCAAACTTGTTAAAAAAGTGAGTGGTATAAAAAAAAGTTACCAGACTAACAGGTAAAGTGAGTGTGGCTAGCAGTATTTAGTTGTAAAGAGAAATCATTCTCCAACTAACTTTTCAGGAAGTACTGAATTCTTTGCCACAGTTGAACACTGATTCTTCATTGCTAGGCCTTTTCACACTTAATGCACATTGAATGCAGATCCAGCTGTGGTCAGACTGAGAGTGGATCGAATGGACATCAATCCATTTCACTCTACGTGTGCAGCAACTGAATTCAATTCACTTTCATAACACGTGATTATTTACCCGATTACATAACGAAAATTTTTAATGACGTTGGTCATTGTACTGTCTTCTTTGTATTCCATTGTAGTCAGTAAAGTGTTCACAGTGAGGAATGTTGTTAGTACATGAACAAAATATTGGGTGCCAAGAAGCTGGTTAATTCTTAGAGGAAACCTGTACCGGGAATGATGATTTCAGAAGGGTATGCTATTCCTTCGACACTCACTCATGGTCACTGTATTGCTCCCACGAGCCGAGTATAACACTAGGTATACCATCGCTTTAGTCTTGGCACAATAGCCATGCTTTGCGTGAGATATCTGGAAATTGTATGGCGCCCCATTGCTATTGGAGCTAATACACATCAAGTCCAGCCAATTCACCTCTTGAGGTGGATGACATGAAACCAGATTGAATGTGCATTGTGGTCAATCCGGTTCATGTGTGAAATCGTTATTCGGCTTCAATGCACATTTAACTGTAGTATGAAAAGGCCTTTACACTGGGGAGATTGTCATGAACTTACAATGTGGCTATGTGAGCCACTGTACAAGGGTTGTGTTTATTGAGTATTTTATTTAGCTAGTATGTGTTACTGTTTTGTATGTGAGAGTTTGGTGTTTACTTGTGTTTAATAATATTACAGCTCAGTTCCAGCAGAGAGATTATCAGCGCAATGGAACAGCCACCTTCCGATATGACGAGGTAAGGAAGCATACTACCTAGACATCTGGATTGATCATATTATTCTTCACTTGTAGTTTATACAAGTCACCATGAGTCTGTGAGGGGATGTGAACTAACTGATGATTGACAATAGTTTTGTGTATTTGTGTAGCTGTGATATAGTATTAATTTCTGTCATGTGATAACTGTTTCAGTTTTCTTTATGCTGAACAGAGTGGTACAGAGCACCTTTGGATTCAGAGTAGAAAATGATCTCTGATGAAATATTGTAAAAATTGACTTCAAATTGCATGCAAACTTTTGAATCATTTCTGGATTAGACTGACTTCTGAAATCGAATTGAATGTGTGGGAGTCTAGGACAAGCTTTTAAAATTGATGGAAGAGCTGAAAGAGATGGTGTCATTCCCTGGGTAGTGTACTTCTTGCTATATGTGCACTGCAGTGTTACGCACAGTACATGTTACCATATATTGTAGATTGCTCTTGACAGGTGTCATAGTGAACAGCTGGAGGAGGTGAGTGTGGCTGGGTTTCCATCTTGGCATGGGAGGGGCTAAGTTATAATGGCAAGAGTGTCTGTCCCTAGACCTAGGTGAGGAGCTACATTATATATCTGAAAAATAATTACTGAGGCCAAGGTGTGGATAACTAAGGGAGGGGCTAAGTTATTTGCTCTATATGCTGAGAGGGCATGCATGCAGAACATGTTTTGAAATTTGAATGAATTTAACACTTCATTGATATTGAATTATGGAGGGGCTCTAACATTCATAACACCACCATGTTGCTATGCATCTGGTTTCACACTGCATGACAGCTCTAAAATGTTACATTATTCTGCATGTGGTCAGTAAAACTGATATTGATCTTTACAAGGGTATCAGTTAACATGTATACTCCTGTGTTATCAGGAGCTCATTAAGTGCCACAAGGCTCCTGGTGAATTTAGAAGATGTACAAGCTTGAGTAGGCCATTATTCTTGCATTTATTCCATTATTTTCTGGTTATTTTTGCATTCATTTTATAAGGGTGTCAACTCACATAATTATCAGTATGCTACCAAGTTGACACAATTCACCTAAGCTATGTTATCATTCCTGCTCCTTAAAAGATAAAACCATGTAGTTACAAGCTTGACCATGCTTTAAACAGTTTGCTATAGGCAACTATTTGTTTGAAAATTTAACTACTAATCTTGTAATGGAAATGGACCGCATGTACGAGAATTTATTTGGAATGGCCTAAATAGCTACCAGTGCTAGACCTCAGAACTGTAAATATTAACTAGTCCATGCACTTATTGTTATAATAATATTAATGTGGGCAGCTTATTCATTACAATCTTACAGACACCTGACTGACTGTTTTATTAAAAGTTAGCTTATAGTACTCTATCAGAGTATCTTGATCTTTAAAGGGTTAAAACTCCTCCACTGTCTGACATTGAGGTGGGTCATCAGCCCATCTAGCTTGTATTCCTCTATGCCCATTAGCTATTTAAACAAGTTAGTATATTATTTCCATACAATCATGAAACATTGAGATGATGAAATAATGGTGAAAACTTGTGTGATGTCATAATAATAACCAAATTTAGGTGGTGAGACATAGCTATGTGGACGGGGATCCTGAACCATAAAATTAATGATAAGTGGCCTGTAATTATTTTGCTGTAACTTCTGTAAAGCAGTAAAAATTAAATTATATCTGTTCAACAGATGTTTCATAAGCTGCCAAGCACTTTACCAAATTAACTCATCCAATATTCATGAAATCAAAAAAAATTTTCATATGGAGCCATGTGTACATGAATTTTAATATACAAGATTTTACAGCACGTCCATGAACTGGATCCTGAAAAACAGCTAAAAGTTAAAAGTGCATTTTTTTCTCAAGACAATTAACATTTCAGCCAACCAGATTAGTGGTGACAGCCAAGGTGCCAACAGACATGTACGGTTTGGCAAGTTTGGGAAAGGCTAGTTGCGATAAGCATTGCACCTTTATGGATTCCCCATAGGAAGTGTATGGTGAAAATTGTAGTTGGCCATATTAATATTGTGTCAGACATTTGAATGAAATATAGTAGACCTACTGTTCTGGACAGGCTTGAGGAAAAAAACAAGTCAAACTACACACAACAAAGGGGAACTCCTTCATGCTCTCTGGCTAATCATAACCTGAAAGGATTAGTTTTTATATAACACATTAAGAGAAATATAGCAGCTATTAGCATGAAAGACAAAAGGATTTCTCTCCAGAAATAGGTATTAGTATAAGAACCTGTTTTTAGCAGAGCTGTGATATGATTACTGTCTACTGTATATTTCAAAACATTTCTAAGCCAATTTTTCACATCACATAACAATACAAGAGGTAGTAATCCGTATTGGTAAGATTTCAAAGCAGCTGCCGGGTAACAAGAGATGACATTAGAGCCCATGTATTTAGAGAAAGAGTAATTGATAAATGGAACAAACTGCCTATAGATGTGGTCACAAATATTATATATTTAATTTGTAGGTTATTTTACTTACCCAATTCTGTATCTTGGGATCAGGAACATCACCACACACCAGATATGCCTTTAATTATTTTTATTATTTAAAAAAATAATGGAAAATTGCAAGTATTTATTATTCATCAGAATGACCTCTATTATTCATTCAATATATAACGGGATTTTTTGATGGGACATTTTTCGTGATCAAACTACAAATTTCAAGGGGGAAATTTTTACAGATGCATATATGGCTGCCAGTCTGTGACCCCTTTGGAAAAAAACAACACTCTATACGGTATCAGAGTATATAACGTTCTCTTAAGAGTAATTGAACAAAACTCTACATGAATGAATGAGCATCAGATTCTCACATCTAGACACATTAATTATAGTCTAAATATGCATGTGATCTATGTCTTAATGCTGCTGCTACCAGAAGGCTTTTATCCCTCCCACCACTTTTCACCACAAGCACATTGGCATGTAATCTGGTACATACTATATTATTAGTAATTTATTACATAACTTAATTACAAAATGTTATCCCAACTCTGGCAAGGGCGTAGCCAGCCAATATTTGATGGTTGGGCATATAAACATCAACCTAACTACACACACGAGAAACACGCTCACTTAGATATATGTGAGACATTATCAAAGAAAAATATGAAAAGTGTATGCACACAAGGCCTACACTATAGTGTAAACAAATGATGCTTGCATGCATGCAAACATTTACTGACTAGCTATATGCTGTTCTATTAAACTTGTAGGGCAGGAATCCACCGACAATCGTCGTAACTGAGTATCACATGACATCAAACTGCTGAACCTAGATCTACAAGAACCAACAATGTAAACAGCTCATCACATATTTACTACAATCAACTGGCAATATACCGTATATCAATTAAATTTGGCGGTGAACAAAATTTGGCGAATTGGCGATTCGTCACAAAACCGCCAAATTTAAACTTCGTCAATATTTTCAAACATTGGATCAAGCAGTTGTTGAAGTAGGTTTTCGACAAACCTTCATGGATACTGCTGAAAATGGTAAATTATTGTGGTTCCACACATGCCAAAATGGGTGTGGTTTACTGACTAGACTAGAACTCGTACTCGATTAGTGGGTGTGGCTCCACGTAAGCTTGCAGAGAGCAGCAGACATGAATTCGTGTACAGCCATTGATAAATGAACGAGTATGCCTACAGACAGCAAATAATCCTGAAAGTAAGTGTGTCCATGAAAGATATTGGAACACAGATATTCCAGTAGGCGTCTATGGAAGCAGGACTAGAATATTCTTTAAAGCGAGTCAGTACTTACGCCATTCGCCAATTTTTCAGTGAGAGCATTTCGCCAAATTAAAATTTCGCCAACTGCAATTTTATAGCAAATTGCCAAATACTAGTTTCGCCAATATTTGTTGTCATACAGTAGTAGGATTGATGATGATGAATTCTTGAATTTGTGGAAATCGCAGTGAAATAGCTAATTAGGAATTTTTAAACAGCAAGGTAAGACGCATCCTTTTACGACGGTGTTGTAATGTAGGCCAATTGAGACTTTGTAGCATGTTGGTAACACTGTGACTGAAATTATAGTCATTATTTAAAATATCCATCTAAGAGCTCTCCTTTGAATTTTTCCTATAGAGGCAATGTGATTGTTATGGTGGGGATCCCACACAGAACTAGCATATTCAAGTGTTGGTCTGATGAGGCTAGTGTAGGCTCTAGATTTAGTTTGCTGGGAGCAATTACACAAGTTCCATTTAACAAAATTCAAAGTTCTAGTCAGGTTGCTTTGGATGTGATGTTGTCAATATGAGGAATGAAAGTCATTGTTTGGTCAAATAGCTACTATACCCAGATATGGATGCTTCTTGACACTTTGTAGTTTTTGGGTGTTGATGAAACTATAGTCTGTTAGCAATGGATTCCATATCCTGTAACACTTCAAGGTAACACATTTTGAAACATTAAATTTCATTTGCCACAATTGTGACCATTTGAACATGGTATTAAGATCACGTTGGAGTTCAGCAATGTCCTCTTCACATGAGACCACACGATACAATAGACAATCATCAGCAAACCTTTTGCAATATCGTTGATCAAGTACTTTAGAACAGATCGATGTCAGAGAAATGGGTCTGTAGTTAGAAGCATCATCACGCCTTCCTTTTTTGTGAATTGGACATATATTACTGTTAACCAGTCTGTTGGTAAATTACCTGTTGTAAATGACCCTGCAAATATTAGCTACTTTCAACACAGGAGAGATCTCCTCGGCACAGTTTTTAAGAATATAAGGAGGTATGCGGTCAGGGCCACTTGATTTGTTTACTTGAAGATTGCAAAGTGCTTGTTGTATTCCATTTATAGAGAAGGAGATATTCGATATCATTGTTTTGGGGCGCCGCCCACCTCTTTCCAAAGCAGGTAAGGTTTTGCCATAGACTATCGATAATCTATGGTTTTGCGAAGGGGAGAGCGGTACGTCTACTCATTTACACTTAGCTTTTGATACGTCACAGCGACCTCAAGAAAGCTGAATGTCGGGAAACCCTGTTCTGACCAGAGTGCAACAAATTTACGCATGCGCACGGCAGATCTCACGTGAGTGTTTTTGAATTGTAGCGCACGTACTACCTGATACGGGAGCACAACACACCGAGACCGATACAGGCATCCTCTGTGGTACAGGCGGTAACGAGGCCACTAGTTGAGATGTTGCGAAGACGCCGATCTAAGAACTTTTCTGATCGTGAGAATAATGAGCCGCGAATTCGATTACTTCGAAACGACAAACTTAAAATGGTAAGGCATTTCTAGTGGCCGTACTACAAGTTAGCTACCGCTGTTCACGTTGATTGTGCAGAGTCCATTACCAGAGGATAGGACGGAGTATGAAGTATCGACCCCGTCCCACTCATTGAGGAGCAAGTTAGATAATACTCTAGAAGATGTAAGTAACAAATCGACGGGGAAGTCACGAAAGAGACGGAAAAGAAGCTCTCTACTCCATGAAGCTGAACTACCATCAGCAAAGAAGGACTGCCCCACCACAGGGAACAACACTTCTAGTACAATTAGGTCAATGTGGGAGCATGCTGTGACCTTCATGAGAGGAGCACTGGACGCCATTTTGTTTGATAGATCAAAGGCGGGGCCTGTGATGACGTCAACAACTGAGGGGGTGGATCAGCAGGCATCACCTGATCTTTTAATTGCCAAGTCCCCAGCTTCAGCCAATGAGGCAGCAATAGTGACATCACCACCCCATGTCATGGCGTCATGTCACATTACAATTACTCCCCCATCTACCAATCTGTTTGGATATCAGCAAACGCCACCCACCCCTGGAACTTATTCAATTTCACGCACTCCTCAGGAGATCAACAGATATGCTAACATCAAACATCCAGCATTAAAGCGTTACTATCAAGACAGCCCTGAATCAATGGTACAGAATACTAAAAGTTTCTCGTCTCTGCTGCAGGAACGTGCAAAAGCTGCCAACAGTGGTCTTAACTCCATTCCTGATCTAGGGAGTTCAGTTTCAACTCCCACGCATCAAAAGCAGTTGCAGTGTCAATCATCACTAATTCCTGCCCCGCCTCCTTTACCTCCAGTTGCACCAGCCCCTCCTCCACTGCCTAATGCAGCTGCCAAACTCACCCCATCAGAGGTTGATGGACAAGCCCCACCCCCTGGCAAGTACTCTGCAGTGCTGCACAACATGCAGAACAGAC
This sequence comes from Dysidea avara, assembly GCF_963678975.1. Lineage (NCBI taxonomy): Eukaryota > Metazoa > Porifera > Demospongiae > Dictyoceratida > Dysideidae > Dysidea > Dysidea avara. Next base: position 1,065,634 of record NC_089274.1, on the reverse strand, counting down.
TACAGAAGAGAATTAAAGCTAAACCAGTAGCTGGAGGGCATGTGAAACAAAAAACAGATGTTAATATAAAGGTAAACATGTGTTAGAGTAGGCCATCATTCATCAGTCTATCTAAAAAATAAAAATGATTGGAAATTGACAAAGAAAACTTTGACTAATTGGTTATATTTGTCAATAATCGCCTCAAAAATCAGTGTGATTTCTTGCTTTTCCTCAAAATTTTAATTTGTCAAAGTTGATTAATTATAAATTAGTCAAAATTCCTACTTTTGTCAAAATTCCTGTGGTATGGTACCCTACCACCTCTAGGTCAGGTTGCACCTCATATTGATAAATACTCTGAAGGACAAATTGTGTGTCTATACCACATGTAACCCTTCCCTTACAAATCTACATGTTGGTAGTAAACAAGCTTTGACCAGAGGCATAGCCAGAACCTGGGCGTCAATAATTCAAGATGCTCTAATTGGGCAGTCACAGTGTTCAGAGTAGCTAGCTACGTATATAAATAAGGAGATATAGTTGGTGGGGGCAGCTATTGTCAGTAGGTAGTTACTTCTTTTTTTTTGGTCTTCAGCTTACAACTAGGCCCTGGCATCATCAAAAGTCTGGCTACACCCCTGGCTTTAACACCTGTTGCCATGCTCATGATGTAGTTACATGTCAAAGGGATTATCACTCATGTCCAACCTCCTCTGGTTGTAGTGCTAGTGTAGAATTTGTCAAATAGTTGTCTGATGAAGAATCAATCTTAGTAACGAATCTCCATTTAGCTTAAATGTTTGTGCATACCAGTTAGGTGTGACAATTTTTAGTAGTCGAGTACTGTAGAGTCAGGATGTCTACATCTGTTGGTTAAACAAAGTTGTAAATAACTTATGGTACAGTATAAATGGTATTTGTGAGTACACAATTGTTTACCCTATAATAGTACTTGGAATTGATCCTGACAAGTAAAGTGTTTAGTCTAACTTCACACCCTTCATCACTTCTTGATGGCAAATACATCTTGTGAACTAATAAATAATGGATCATATGATCTTGACAAGTACTCGGGTAGAGGTGCACCAATATGACTTTTAGCGGATATTCCAATAATATTATCAAGCTGATAAACAAAGCTGATCCAATATGGTAGCATAAATCAAATATAAACAGTGTTGCTAGAATATTACTAGCCCATAGATAGATGTTTATGTACATCTGTATCTGCTGCTGGTTTACACATGTTACTTGATCCAATACCGATATGCAAAAACAAGGCCAATATAACCGATCCAATTATCAGTACACTTCTAACTCTAGTTTGCAATCCTAGTAATAGAGAAGGTTAGCATTCTGTTAATAGTTATCGGTGTGCTATTATCGTAGTGATGTACACTAAGTTGTTGGGTTGTAAATTTGACTGATAAATGCAGTATTTCCTCATCAGTGTTGGGACGGTTACTTTTTACAAGTAACTAGTTACATATTACATATTACTTGCAACAGAACTATTTAGTTACAGTTACATATTACCCAAAAAATAAACTATAATAATATTACATATTATATTACTTTGTGTCCACAGCCTTAAGTTGTCATGTGTGAAACTACCACTTTATCACATGACATGATTGCGTTGTTGGGCAATGTGCAAATCTTGGTTATAAGTAAGAAGCTGGTGAATAAGCTTCATCAGTTGGCTTCAATACTTCGTTGTGGCTAGGCGTTACTCAGTGGATTACTAACGAGATTAGGTAACGAGTTACATTTGTAAGTAAAGTAACTTGAGTTATATTACCTGTTTTTATAGTGTATTTCGTTATATTACTTAGTTACCACAAAAGTAATAATTATTACATAACGCGTTACATAAGTAACGTGTTATCCCCAACACTGTTCCTCATATAAAACTCCATTCCTCTCCACAGCTTCAACAATGGGCTGAGATACAGAGCCATAGTAAGAAGATGAAAGTGGACGACTTTCTCAAGCTAGCCTATCAGAAGAGAGCACAGTTTGTTGACATCATTAAGGTGTGTTTCCACAGTTACTATGGTGATGGTGACATTATGATGTCACACACAGGAAGTAGCCCACACTGGTCCACTCACCAGATCACAAGTGGATCACATGACCGAGGTGGTGTGTGCAGCACCTGACTGGTATCCTGGCAGCACTAAGGAAATTAGGGTATGTCACTGCTACCCCCGTATAGTGGGGAAGAGTATATCCCATAATAGGAAACTGTTGTTGGCTACAAGGAAGTGGAAAAGAAGATAGAAACTATGGTGGAGTATGTGCAGGTACCTTATTGACTCATACCCTAACTAGTCATACCTTAATGTGATACATCATGAGTTGTGCCACAATGTAACCTGATATTACGACATCTGGAACTTTTCCATGTACTAACTGGATTATGTAGGTGTCCTGCAAGTGTCCACATTACAGGTTCCAGTATATATATATATCATGTTAGCTAGAATTCATACAGTACCCTAATATGGTATCATATTTAGGTGTCACAGACAATGGGAGGGGCCATACAAGTACCTGTTTCACTAGACATGGAATATACCAAGCTCAGGTGAGACTGAGACATGCCCTTTTGAAAAGAATTCAACCAATCATATTACAGAGAAGACTTCCTACACAAACACAAAGTTTGGTGTCCGATATTATCTACAAACGCATGGTAAGTCCTTCTTCATATATTTATGTATTTTGATTGTACGTATTTTACTAGTAATTGGAAGAAATACAAATTACCAGTGGACAACCAATTACTGCAAATGGCAAGGTGTTACTTCTTGAGGTTGACTGATAGGGCAGTCAGTTGTGTCCACAGAGAGTCAGCTAAGATTAATGGTATTTTACTATCTCTGAAATGTTTTCGAACAACAACAGTGAGTAAGGGGGTTTGTCACATTCATCTTGTGATCTAATTTAATGTTGATATGTTGAACTGAGTTTTCAAAAACATTAACTCAAGGATGGAATTCTTGAAGTTTGTAGTATTACTTTATCTGTTAACGATGTTTCAATATTTTGTTCAAATATCTGATACTTCAAAGTTTTCACCATACATTTCCTATAGAGAGGCTATGAGGTACATAGTGTGTTCTGACCCTTTCCCAAAGCCAAACAGCACATGTCTTCTCTTTATAATCATCTGTCAGGGCTTAGCTCAACTAAAGGACAAATTGTATCTCCATGTCATATGTGTCCCAGATCCCTTACATGTCATATGTGTCCCAGATCCCTTACATGTCATATGTGTCCCAGATCCCTTACATGTCATATGTGTCCCAGATCCCTTACATGTCATATGTGTCCCAGATCCCTTACATGTCATATGTGTCCCAGATCCCTTACATGTCATATGTGTCCCAGATCCCTTACATGTCATATGTGTCCCAGATCCCTTACAAACCTTCTCAACATAAAATTTGTAACATCTGGTACCATAGTGTAATTACACATCTTGAAGATGTGTCTCCTTGTAACAATTAATTGTCACTGGATATTCCCTACATCACTTCCTCATTGACAGACCAAGCAGCAATTGCTGGAATGTTTTGACATGTTGATAAAGGCCCTTGATGTGTGGAGTGGTGACGAGAGACAGTCAAGAAGTCTTGAAGATGTGAACTGTTTGAAGGAGAATATTTTGCTCACAGCTCATGCCTTCATCCATATCTCCCTGGGGCAATATGAAGGATTTGTGTCACTACAGTCCAAACAGGTATGTGGGTAACTACAGTAAAACTTCACCTTGGGAGGCGTCCTTATTAGTGAGGTGTCCTGATTTCAGGGGTACACTAACACCAATGGACAAGTGTCCTGATCATCAAGGTGTCCTTATTAGTGAGGTGTCCTGATTTCAGGGGTACACTAACACCAATGTACAAGTGTCCTGATTATCAAGGTGTCCTTATTAGTTAAATGTGTGTATGAAATTGGCTCATTTGTAGTACTGCATGACCCACTAAAACATATGAACATCTTTTCATTCAAATGTCTGGTACATTATTTACTGATGTAAAAATGGAAGAATAGAGATCACTGGAAGAAAAAAGGAAACAAGTTAAACAATGCCAACATGTTATAACTGTTCTAGGAGTCTAGAGCACCGCAAATCAACACCTACATAGTAGCTAGTGGAGAAAGAAATGGAACACAAAGGAATAAGTCCATGATGTATGTATTGTAGCTGCTGTGGTTGGCGAAAAGCACATCTTCGGCTAGAGCAATGTTGAACAGTGAAGAAATCAAAGTTGTAGCCTTAACCATAGCTGAGATATGCTTGGCTGAAGGAACCAGTCAGTTAGTCAGCCAGTCAGCAGAAAAGTCAATTAAATAGGAAAATTTAAAATTCCACAGTGGGATCACTCTGCAGACAATTTGGTTATACCTAACCAATACTGCTGATGTGGAAAATAAGGCTGGTTTTGGGTGATAGTTTTGGCTTTGAAAATCCAAACCTTTATGATCAGTACTACCATACTTTATTTCCACCATTTTGACTAAACATCACATCTTGTGATAATTGTTAAAAAATCTCACAGTTGCTATTTTCCAACATTTTCTTTTTTCCAATTTTTTGGAAAGTTGGTTTTGAAAATTTTCTGAGACCTCCTAGTTAGAACATGCTGGGATCACACACTAATGAGAACACTCCCTCGACTGGTATTATGTTCCTTTCCTGACTATTTCTAACTGACAAGTAGTTATGAACTTAAATTAAATTTGTCATATAGGATGGCATACAGGCGGTGACTGCTCTATTAGAGCATTTTGTTGGGGGGTATGTGCTCCTGTTATTGTTGCTCCTTTTCTTATATCCACCACTATTCGTTACAATAAAATGGGCCAAACAATTCCAAATTATCCTTTATATAAACGCTCCAATTAAGCATTATATAAGGAAATTATGTTTCTATTTATAGGAAGTGATGAGTCACTTTGAAGAGGTACTAAAGGTGGTTGGATTGATGAAGAGTTTTGTAATGAAGTGTGATCCTCATGTGAGCCAGCATACTGGTATGATGATGTCATTTGTTGTGATGTGATGATCAGCCACACCTTATTTCTGCAGGGTACATCACAGCATTGCCAGCTTCAGAGGAGCTAGGGACTATGCTGCATGCCTCCTGCTCCAAACTAATAGAACACATCATCACACAGTCAAGTATCGTCATAGAAACAGGCAAGCCTGATTCTTCAAGCAGAAATGTAAGTATTGTATAGTATGTTCACGTTGAGCTGAATCCTCAAAAACATTTAATAACTCATGGATGCAATTACACACGATCTTGAAATTTGGCTCATTTGTAGTACTGCTTGACCCGCTAAAAATATTTCAAAATCTTTTTGTTCAAATGTTTGACAATATTTACGGCCAATCAAAATTTTCACAATACATTTCTTATGGGGAAGCCATATAAATACAGTGGCCATTACAGCCCTTTCCCGAACTTGTAATGGAGCCAAACTGTACGTGTCTGTTGTTGACACCTTTGTTGTTACCAATAATCATCTGATTGGCTGAAATGTTAACTCTGTTGAGAAAAAATCCCCTTTTAATTTTTAGCTGTTTTTCAGGATTCAGCTCAACGTGAACATACTATAGTGTTAGTCCTTCATAATTCAAAGCATTTTGTGAAACTTTCTTTTAACAATTGCTTTCCATGTGTAATGAACACAACCCATCACAAATGCAACTTTTTTGCAGCTTGGAAAGTTAATTTGACACAAAATTACAGTACCCAATTAACTAAATATAGTAGAAATGACTGTCTATTAGTGTAAGGTGTGCATTCTAATAGAGTAATTGAAGCTATGGTAAAAATTATGTCCCTTGAAATTTTTTATGTGTACAGTATGAGTATACCATTGTATTTGCCAGCTCATGGAGAGTTAAATCTTTTGTTTTGTTTTCCCCAATGGTCATGTGTGTTTGTTTACGATGGAGTAAACATAAAGTCGTCACTGTATATGTGACTGGATTTTGGAAAAATGTTCCAAATCGCACATTAGAAGTTTTGAGATGAATGGTTTTAAAGGATTCAAGTCAGCATAACTCACCAAGGATAGCAAGGACACATATGAAATTTACACAAGAGACGCTATTACCTTTCAGACCACTTCCACTGCTGTAGAGCTTCCCGCCAAATAAGATAGAAAATATGAGCAGTTGGACAAGCGAAGTAGTATCACGAGTGCTCACAAAGGGGAGGGGTGGGCAAGAAATAGACTTCAAAATGGAGGCAGACCACAATTGGAGTCAAGACATGAGATGACAGGGCTGTGCTGGCTTCTTAGTGGCTGATATGTAGCAAAATCAACAGAAAAAATGTCTGGCCAACATTATCAGGCCATCCACCAGTATACCTGCCAAGCCAGGCCCTTCACAAGGCCTGAAACCGCCAATTGAGCTCTCCACATCATCCAACTGTTAAAACCAGCCTTGAGTAGCTTGAGTAGTACAGTGAAACCTCGTTAATAGGGCCATCTTTAATACCTCATTAATCTAGCCATAAACAAATTGGCCTTATTATCAAGGTTTTCAACAAATCAACACCTGGATATTGTTGTTGTAACAGCTACACATGTATACTACCGGCTGCACAGATAGGACTTAGGGATAATGGCTGCTAAAAACAATGAAGCACATTGCCAAAACTATTAGCATAGCTTTTGGCAGGTACTCAGGAGCAGCAACTTTCGCAGTGATACCTTGACTGTTTGCTCAGCTGGTCCCTTTATCGAGGGAATATTGTGTTAGTTTTACCAGTTTGGTCCTGCAGTAAGTGGCCACTGGCCTTGTTAATGAAAATTAAATCAATGGAATAGTATGGAAGATACATCTGGACTGGCCACTATATACCAGGGTGGCCTTATTAGTGAGGTGGCCACAAAGTGAGGTTTCACTGTAGTGAGGGTCAAAACTATTAGTATGATGGTGTAGCTATAATATATCCACTGGTGGTGTTAGTTTAATTTTGCCTGGTGTGTGATTGGAACGGAGTTGTAAAATCTAGTCACATAAATGTATGGCTCAGGGCTCAATGAATTAGGAACTACTAGATGCACCTGGAACCACTTTAACCCCTTTTTAAGCATTGAGCAGTACTAAAAATACTCCATTAGAACAGTCACAATTATGACACTTAGTGTTTTTACTTTTACTGACTACTAATCTATCTGATCCCACAGATTGTGTTGTGGATGATGTTTGGCTGCAAGTATGTCAATCGTGTGTTGGACTTCCTGGGTGCTGACCGAGCAGATGAACAGAGTATGGGTCACCTGCTAGCCAGCCTAGAACAAGTGGAGAATGCCTTACAATAAAACAAACTCCCTATGTATGTGTGTGCGTCACATCAATTTCATCTCACTTGTAAATATACCATTGTTATTATTGTATAGATTTCAAATTATTTTATTTTCTATTATACAAACTATATCATCTACTGACTAATGGTACTCCAGTGATGTTAATACTAGGATCAGGGCCAGCTGTACTTGTGGATGGCACATGTACAGGTGTACAGTGTTGCTGCTGTGGCTGTGACAGTTTCCTAATAGGCTGCAGCACTTTACTGTGACAGGAACTAGCTGTACGAGTGTGCCGTTCTCTTTGTCCTTCCACTGCTAATTGTGGTAGAATGGTAGGCAGTTTATTGTGACGTCCATTTTGTTGTTGAGAGACTATTCCTCTTTGTATTCTTCCCTGAGATGTGTGCTCGATGGCAGGAAGAGATGAGGTCATGTTTAGTGCTGAATGACCGACAAGAGAGAAGTCTTGTGGTAGTGATTCTCTTCTGTGTACTGTCAACAATTGTTCCTTCTTCTTAGAGCTGATGTGTCGTTTCCGTTGTCTGGTATGAATACTGATCCCATCCACTGGACAAACACTGTGCCCACTCCTCAACCATCCATCGATGCAGTCCCTGTGGAACTAATAAAATGAGAGAGTGAAGTGTACCATACAGGTTGGTTACAGCTACAAAGTTTTGCAAAATTCAATGCAAAAATAATGAGTAGAGATCAAGAAATAAAATACCCAATTTTATAAGTACAATTAATAGCTTCATGTCTACTCTGTAAAATTGAAGATCCAGTGGTGTATAGCCATTTGTCATTTGTAGTGCTAAAAGTTACCTATTTTAGTTACTAGTATGTCCATTTTACATTGAGTTACAACTTTATATACACAACAGCCAAGCTGTGAAAGAATGATGCAGCCTTAAAAAGCCTGGGTGGAAAAAGTTGTGAAATCAAAGGTGGAGGCCAAGAAATGGCTGCAATGATGTTAATGCTAATAAATTTTAACAATGCACACAGCCATTATTAAAATTTGTTATCATTAACATTGTTGCAGCCATTTCTTGGCCTCCACCTTTGATTTCACAACTTTTTCCACCCAGGCTTTTTAAGGCCACACATTTAATTTTTTTGAGGACTTCTAATAGAACATACATAGAATGTTCTAGAACAAAGAACAATCTAGTACTTCTATTGAGGATGCAGGTGTTAGGTATGGAGGTCCCTGGTTCGAATTCTGGTAAGGTTTTTTCGACATTTTTGTACACCTTTTTACCCCATAGTGACTGCTCTATTAGAGTATCTTGATCCCGTGATTTTACAGTTGTTTGGTTTTTGCTTTATAACTTTGTCGCTGTAACTCTATTGCTATTCAACCTATCAAAAGGCACTGCTACGATGATCAGCCTATCTACACACCAATTTTCAAGCTATTCCTATACTCTGTTTATCCTGTAGCCGTGACAGAAGCTTGATCTTTTTTTTACGAGAATAAACACTCATAGCTCCTTGGATATTCCTCAGATTCACAGCAAACTTGGTACATGAATCCACCGTTACATGCTCCTCATTTGTGCCAAAGATCGAGGCAATCGAATGACATGTTTGCATTTTATAGCAATTTTTGCAAAGTGTGCAAAAAGAAAAATCGAAGCCCCCATACAGCATAAGAAAAAACTAAGAAATTAAAACAAAACTTTGAATGCCCATATCTTGCAAGTGGCTGTTGTGAATTTAATCAAATCTGCTGTGTGGCATACCCTACCTGGCGGACAGCTATAATACAAAAATGGTGTGCTTTGGAGAAGGGGCCATGGAGCTATGCACGTGTGAAAAAGCTGTTTTCTTTCTTCCTGTCAATATACTCATGGTGTGGTACTCCGGCTTTCTTGGCCGCACGACACACGGTACTTGATAGCATTCATATATGCTTCATTATATCTACCTGACTGCTTTATTGGAGTATCTTAATCTGTTACAGCATGTAATTTTCTTAGTAGTATATTGCTTTAAAAATGTCAGTGTAATGCCTAATGATTCAATACACTCCACACTACTACTAGCATTACTGCCAGTGGCCACAATAGACCTTATAAGGATACCAAATCAGTACACACCACAAACAATAAAGATGGAATTGTTCAGAATCAATTGGGATAATTTTATAATTCAAATTTTATAATAGTTTCATAGGCCTGAGCCTATTATGTTTTTGAAATTGCTTTTGAGCAATGCTCCAAAATTTCCTTTATTATGCTCCAATTATGCCCAGTTGTGTCCCTTTATGTTACAAATATGCTCATATAAAATTGTGTCTTGATTGTTCTATAATCCATCTGTGAACACTCAACATGTGGTGACTGTTCTATTAGAGTATATTGATAACTAGTCTTTCCTATCACAAGTAGCTGTAAATTATTACTGTGTTTCTGTACCATATCTCTGATAATCAGTGCACAAAAATGGTGTGGCATTATGCTCAATGCTTTAGCTACTTGTTATGCTGGGATAATCAGCGCAGGCCTAATATTTCAGATGTGGGGGACATGATTGTGGGAAATATTGAGTACTATAAAGCTGACCCACTTAGCAGTTGAGTAGCTGCAAACAAAAGTTGATGCGTTTGTATCACAAATATTAGACTATAAGAGGACTAGAGTGTTGTCAATTAGAATTAGTGTTATTCTATTTCTCATTACTACAATATTGTTATGTTAGAGTAACCACTAAAAGATGTGTTGAACAACCATAGTGAACTAAAGCGTGTGAGAATCCATGCATTACTCCATAATCAAAATCTATAACAATTATGTATTGAGTCAGTAAACATGTTCCTGATCACTTTATGAGCTCTATTCACACGAGGATATGATCTGAAGGTATAACATCTCATTACACTAGTGTAATAGTGGTCTGAAGAATTTTAACAATGCAAAATGTCTTTATCAAAATGTCTTTGTCAGTATGGTAGTGTATTAATTTATACACTTCATCACTTTTGATCCAGTACATTTGCTAGGTAACTCTAGAACTTACATCTTCTAGCATATTTAGGAACAGATAAAAAATTGGACTCTAGTTGTATCACCAGCTATACAGTACAATAATACACTATAGACCACACTATATGTAATACATAACAATGTCATCGTAACTATTATACTAAAACCTCTAACACTCTTAGTGAATAAGGGAACATGATTATCAAGGTAGTGTTAGCAGCCATACATATAGGAAATCCTGAAATGTCAACCTGTTATTTAATACCGTTTTCACATATGACCAAACATGACCCAATGTTTTGATCGTACTATTGCAATTTAATTACTTTATTTTGAAAATAATACCATGAGGGTCAGTAGAGTTACAGGTTTTTGCAATTAAATTCGGCGACTTTGCAATTGAATTCGTCCCGTTTGCAATTGAGTTTGTCACCTTTGCAATTGAATTAGTCCCGTTTACAATTGAATTCGTCGATTTTGCAACTGAATTTGTCCCGTTTGCAATTGAATTTGTCCCGTTTGCAATTGAATTCGTCGGTTTTGCAATAGAACAAGAATGGCAGCTGGAGAAAACACGAAAACATGGTGTAGCAGCTGCTACAAGAACTTGTTCAAGTACAACAGTAGTAAACAAGACAGCTATCAGCTTCAGAGGCGTAGGGAGGGGGGGGGGGGGGGGGGGGGGTTCAGGAACCCCCTTGTAAAATTTAGACTTCTGCAAGCAGGATCCTAACACACCATTTAGTGTATATTTGTATAGTTATATTGTTTTGATTGTAAGTCATTCCATTTGTATCAGTGGATTCATGGTTCTTACACCACAGTGAGATAACTATCACTTACAGATTTCTATGTGTCATGCTGTCTGTTTCCACTAGGTGGCTTTATCTAGTACTACCTTCATTGCAGGGTATTCATATGCATCATAATTAATGTACTTTTTGCATAAAATATAGCAATTTGCTGAGTTTTGATTCATTAAAATATTGAAAGTCTCTCAACGGCTGGGGGCTGTGCCCCCAGACCCCTGCTTCTGGTAACTCAATGCTGGTGCTGGAACCCCCTTCAAAAAATCCCAGCTACATCCCTGAGCTTCGTGTATTACCAGCTCCAATAACCTTCTAGTGTCTCAAGTGTAACTCTCCATGGCATAAATAATCCATCTCTTAATGAACGGTTGGTTTCTTGGAGCTGTTTTGTTTATGACAAATTGTAATACAAACGCGACGAATTCTATTGCAAAAACCGACGAATTCAACTGCAAAACCGACGAATTCAATTGCAAAACTGACGAATTTAATTGCAAATGGGATGAATTCTATTGCAAAACCGACGAATTCAATTGCAAACAGGACGAATTCAATCGTAAAAACCTGTAATATGTCAATACATCACCAATACTATTGGGCCAATGAGCCACCGTTATTGACTGATCGGTGCATCACCAGCCAATAAGATTACAGAGGTTACAACCTGCACTACCTAATGACAATGGTACACACCTTACGACAATGGTACACATCTTATGACAATGGTACACACCTTATGACAATGGTACACACCTTATGACATAGGTACACACCTTATGACAATGGTACACATCTTATGACAATGGTACACACCTTATGACAATGGTACACACCTTATGACATAGGTACATACCTTATGACAATGGTACACACCTTATGACAATACATCTTATGACAATGGTACACACCTTATGACATAGGTAAACACTTTATGACAATGGTACACACCTTATGAGCACAGCTGGGTAGGGTACGTATCCAATCCCCTCTGTGATAAGTGTGTTGACAAATGTGACATTGTGTGGTCAGCAAAGGATGACCATGATCTAATGCCTCTACTGGCAATGAGCTGATCAGTCTGTCAGTAGCAGTGGTGACCATGGGAGGCCTACAGTAACACAGTGAACTAGTAACTGGTATATAGTAACATACCTACCTGTCTAGTTGTAGTAGGAGGTCATAGTCATCTTCAGTTAGTTCTCTATTTTGGAGTTCTCCTATTACATTGTCAACTACTGGTCTTGACTGCTGCCTTCGTACAGTAACCCACAACGATGATGGTGACTAGTTAACAGAGTATAGTAAAGTGTTTAATATCAGATCACATGGACACCTCCATATAACAGACCAATAAACTTTTACTACAATTAAGAGATTTTCAAAATCTTTTTCCTTATATTAAGGTGTTTTCTATTGTGTCCTTATTTGGAGTTTGTGGAAACACCTTGACAGTTAGGACCAATAAGTTTAGCAGTGTTGTACAATTAAAAGTTCAGATCAAAACAGTCTCTGCGTTGTGAGGTGTCCCTTGTTTGAAGGTTAAACAAGTTAACTGGGAGCTTGAGGTTACTGTAGCATTCAATGGAGAGTTGATTACCCTCCTAATTTGTTTGTATAATTGAAAAGTACACAAGACCAAACACGTTTGTATACAGGATATCACATAAAGTGTCCAGGAAAGTACAATTTAATCGAACAAATAGAAGATGTACTATTCATTTACTACGTACGCTTTTCAATTACTCCACTATACTGCCTGGCTTATGTCAAAATTAAATAGTCATTATTGGTGTTCAGATAATCAACTACTCCACTGGTATATGGAAGTGGTGGGTTATCCCTTAACAAAGAAGGTAAAACCATACTCACCTTCCTCACTCTAAACTGATGTTGGTCACAATGAGACACACTGGTGTAGCAGCCCTCACACAAGTTGTAGTTACTGCAACTGGTGCACTTGTAGCGAGCACCGATGATCGGGTGAGCCCCACAGTTCTGACATGTGACATGCATGTGATGTGTCCTCTTCTGTGTACACTGATACTCCTTACTGACATCCTGTAACATGTGATAACATCATGGGAGGGGTGTGGTAAAGAGATGCTATACACATTAGGTAGATAAGGCAGAAAATTATTAAAATTTTCATCTGCTGAAAATTTCTACCACAAGTAACAGTCACAACTCACTAACACCTACACATATAACTTTAATAACTAATTTGTTGAATATGCAGCCACAAAGTGAGGATACTCTCACAACACAGTACAATAGAGCCTTGGTCATCCATACTCTTGAATTTGAGTGTTCTATTAGAGTATTTCACGTGTAATTGTATGTTCTATTAGAGTATTTCACGTGTAATTGTATGTTCTATTAGAGTATTTGAATGGAACTGTATACATTAATGAATAATAGACCGTGAACAATTCACTTATCTTCAGAACACTTTTATCATTATTTGAGATGAAACTCCAATGACTAAGGCTCTACTGTATCTACAGAGAGCAATATCAACACCAAACCACATCGTGTTAAGGCACATATGATCTGGTTTTCTAAAACATACACTCAACTCACTTGTAGTGATCCAAAGTCTTCTCTACACAGTGGACAATGTATTGTGGTCTCTCCTGTCGACTTCTGATGGTCAGCCCATATCTTCATACACTTTAAGTGTACACTATTGCCACATCCATACCTGTAGTGGGAGGGGCAGTATTATACAATGAAAATGAAAGCAAGTGAGCTATTGTGAGTGGTGAATAGTGTAATGTGGGTGTGGCAATATTGTTCATCTTTGAAAACTGATATGTTGACTTCAAGTGTAAATGAAAACAATGGTGAGTGGTGTATTGGGTGAAGTTATTTTGAAATCAAGTAACAAAGAATGTTTGCTGGTCTTCATTTTAGTAGTATTATGCAATAAGTAATGTGTATAGTAAAGAGCAACATTTAACCTCAGAACAACTAGCAAACACAGCCACAGATTTTCTAATAGCCTCCAATGAGTGTGAAGCTGTATGGATCAAGCTACCACATGTGGCCTAAGTTTCTCTGTTACATAATCTTTCTGTAGTTTTCCTGCGGTTCCCCAGTGGGTTAGTGACTAATAAACTCTATGGGCTATTTTTGTTGCACAATAAACATTAGTAATGTACTTGTTATAGACCTACCTGCAATGTGTTAATGCCATCGGTGACCCCAACAGATCCTCTTGACAAATTGGGCACACATCATCCACACTAACTGGCTTCTTAGCAGCTAACAATGAAGGCAGGGAGCCAGTAGCTAAACTGGTGTCCTTATTATCAACTACTTTATCTTTCTTTTTCCTGAGGTATCCGTGGACCAGTTCATTAACCTCCCTCTCTACTAAGGCCAGCTGGTACACAACTAAATTTGGAGGATTACAGTACGTATGATATCAATACCTTGGGATCAACCAATAGCGTCCTGATTATCAAGGTCAGTTTATGTACTAAGGGATACCTTGGGACCTTAACTAAGTGTCTGGATTATGTAGGTGTCCTCAAGTGTCCACATTAACAGGCTACAGTGTAATATGGACACCTCGGGACCAAACAATGCCTGATTATCAGTGTCCTATTTTCCTTGTTAGTTTATTTATTTCCATAATTATTTATAGAAGAAACCTTGAGAAAATATGAGAAGTAGCTGAAGGGTGATCTATGAAATCCACAAAAAATTTTCAATTTTTTATGCATACAAACTGCATTTCGTGATACAATTGTGCTTTGCTATCATTGGCTACCATCTGCCTGCCATACTTCCTGTGCCTGTGGTCACTCTTTTACCATAGAACATGCTCTGTCTTGTTCAAAGGGCGGGTTTCCTTCTTTGAGACATAATAAAGTGCACGATCTAACTGCTAACTTACTTTCTGAGGTCTGTAACAATGTTGTCATTGAACCCCACCTTCAGCCTTTCTGGTGTATACAAAACAGCTAACCGTGATGTTAACGCAAGGCTTTACATTACAGCTAATGGTTTTTGGGGAGGACAATTTGAGAGGTCACACTTAAATGTCAGAATTTTTAACCCTAGTGCACCCTCAAATCAACCCCTACATTCTGCATACCGACGTCATGATAAGGAAAAGAGACGTGAATACCAACAACGGGTTCATGAAGTAGAGAATGCCTCATTTACTCCTTTAATTTTCACCACTACTGGTGGAATGGGTGATGCCGCCACTCAGTTTTATAAGAGATTGGCCAACCTCTTGAGTGTAAAGCACAGTCTTTCTTATGGAGTAGTGATGGGATGGCTGAGATGTAAATTTAAGCTTCTCCTTGTTGAGATCTGCAATTATGTCATTTGTGGTGTCAGGTCCGGTTTGCGCTGTCCTGTTGCTGAGGCACTGATTGCTGTGCAGGTTGCTGAGGCTCGTATTTAAGTTCACTTTTATTTGCTTATTATGTACTGTTTTCATTAAAAAGAATAGCTATAAATAAGGGGTACTTAGGGACCTCAAGTAAGGATGTGAAGGTCCACATTCATACAATCACTTACTAGGGTTATCTTGTGGTACACGGTATCTCTTGAGCAGCAACCTATTGTGATGGAATATGAACACTTACCCAGTGCACGTGATGCTCGTACTCACCACAAAATATGCACACACAGTTCCTTGTCTTTACTGAAGCCAGCACACGAGCATGTATGAGGGTCACCAAGAAACACCTGGCATTCAGACAAATGGCCTCAATTTGTAAACATATATCTTCGTATAATTAAATTAGCACACGCTTTGGTGATACCTTTAGTTTTTTTGCGTGTCCTTCTTCCTTCACAACAAATCCGGTAGGGCCAGTTTGATGAACAATGTAGAGTGTGATTTGAAGCGCTTCCTCCATCCTCCTATGAACAACATCATTGCATTCCCTCCGCCAACTCACAGACCTCGCCATTGTGTTTACTAGCGTTGCTACTGGCAACCAGTTTCTTGTTTCTATATAACGCTCACTCCTTGATTATCACGTGTACAACGAAAGAGACGCTAAAAGTGTTTAATACCCAAATTTATCCGATTATGAGAGACGAATACGATGACGTGTACTCCTGAACTGACAACGGCAGTAGACATAGCCTTCCAACGCACCAATTCTGTAATTCTCAAGCCCTTTGGCCACCAGGTGAGCGACGCGAGTACTATTAAAGATTAGTCGCACCTTATCATACACAATAGGTGGGCGGGCATTCGTTGTTAATGAAGTTTGACAACACTACGATATGCAAGCCTGTGATATTACGAGAGCTACAATTTTACAAGTGTACTACTGAGGAGCTTAAGAAGTATACACCGAAATACCACGGTAGGAGGCGTGTTTAATAAATATGTCACCCCAGTACATTAGAAATCAATGCATATAGTGGGTCATCATTGTACAGCAAAATCTCTTTATGATGGTGCCTGTGGGACCATCAAATTGTGGCCTCAATAATGGCAGGTCTTGTATAATAGTCATAAAGTTATGTTTTTGCTAGAGGTGGCCCCTGTAATGAGGTGGTCTTTATTAAAGAGGTGGTTGTGCTTCCTTAAGAGGTTTCGCTCCATAATAATTCTTATCCTGTGGTTAGCAGAGGGGATTTATGATTCTAATATAATTTATGACCCTACATAGGTGTGATCAAGGTGAGATATGAGAAACAAGCAGATGGTCAAATCGTAGTATTAGCAGAAAAGGGGGAAGGGGCTGATGGAGTCGACCAACTGTCCAATGGAATGCAACCACATGATACGGTTGACATGAAGGCTCTACTGAAGTGCACACCTGGGTCAGATACCTACCACCATAATGGGACCATTGACAATGGTGAGCTAGTTTGTATATTATTTGTTAGCCACAATAGGTATTGATAATCAGGCCATGGTCCCAGTGTACACACATTTAGACCCCTGAAATAAGGACACCTTGATTATCAGGACACCTTGATTATCAGGGCACCTCACCTAAAATCACATCCTAAATGTTTTCCTAGTTGTCTGAAGTAAAGGGAAATCAATGTATTTGAATATCCTGTCAGATTATGCACACACATTTTCCTGTCTGATCGGAACATTACCTTGACATCACTAATGATTTAATTTGTATATTTTGTTAGATGAAGACAAAGTTCATGTATATAGGAGCTGACCCTAACAATAATTTGGTATTATACCATATAAGCAGAAATTTTGGTGATATTTGGCATTTGCTTAATAATTTGCATTTGGCAAGAAGTAGACAAAATTCACATCAAGTAAAGTGGAGTCCCATGTGGTATATAGCAAAATGTGTAGCTAGCTACATGGCTTCTCACTTACAAAGGTATATAAACACTTACCTCATCACCAACATACTGGCCTCGCATGCGAAACCAGAGGATGGAGACTGGTTTATTCAATCCGGTGCAGCAGCCATCTGAAAAGGAAACAAGTGATTGGGAACATTCTCCATGTAAGATCTCTGCTGCGTGTGTCTTGGCTTTCTTCTGTAGCGGTACAATTATAGACTATCATAGAATTGTTTAATTATGAAGTTCAGTACAAAAATTATAGCAAAAATTTTAGTGCAGACTGTACCTCCCATAGCTATAGTATTTTAATATAGCACTAACTATTGATATCTCAGTGCTAGCTATTGCTTAATTTGTATCACAAAGTTCCACTTGGTCGTACCATAGATATTCGTACTTTTTTTTCAACAATCTTCAACATCATCATACTTGATGAGCTTGCTGGACCAATCTTGCTCCTCCTGTTCAATCAGTTAAAATATTAGAAACACTAATAATAAAATATGGTGAGATTTTAATTTGACAATTTTGTATGCATTGCTGAATTGCCAATTTAATTCTACACACCAAAATTTCTGCTCATACAGTATTAGTTTCCCTACATATTCAGCTACTGAAAATGTCCTTTGGGAAAGCTTCCCCTAAAGCATAATTAACACGTAGCAGTCTTTACATAGTGAGTTGTACAATGGCATGAATGGGCCTTATCTGAAATTATGTCACAGGAATAAAATGGCCACTGTAGTGGGGGGACGTTCATAAAATTTGTATGGGCGACTATTGGAAGAAATATTTTGAATAGAGATATCTCAGCCAAGAAGGAAGATATCGAACTCTAACTAGTGGGTATGGCACAATACAATAAGTGTGTAAAAGTGATTTTCGGTTGATTTTCAAAACAACGCTAGATTCCTATTCTTTCAGCTAATTTATAACCATACCTGCTGGTTAAAGCTCGATATCTTCCGTCTTGACAGATACTCCTATTCAAAAATTTTCTCCCCATAGTTGCCCATACAAATTTAACGAATGTCCCCACACTACAGCGGCCATTTTTATGTCTGTGACGTAATTTCAGATAAGGCTCATCGCATTATTGTTTTTATGAAGCAGGGTTACAGTGACAAAAAGTTGGTAGCTATGTGGGAAAATACCCTACATTAGCATGTTACAGGTTTTTGCAATTGAATTTGTCCCATTTGCAATTGAATTTGTTGGTTTTGCAATAGAATTCGTCCCGTTTGCAATTGGATTCGTTGGTTTTGCAATTGAATTTGTCGGTTTTGCAATAGAATTCGTCGCGTTTGTATTACAATTCGTCATAAACAAAATGGCTCCAAGAAACCAACCGTTCATTAAGAGATGAATTATTTACGCCATGGAGAGTTACACTTGAGACACTAGAAGGTAATTGGAGCTGGTAGTATGCGAAGTTGATAGCTGTCTGACAAGTTAATTAGCTTGCGAGTGACCACACCCATCGCGAATGGCATAGTAGAGTTTGGAATGTTGCTGATAGAGCAGTTTCAAAACCATGGTAACCAAAAATTACGCAATGGACCACACCCCAATCGCCATGTTTTTGTACCAGACTGTTTGGTGTTGCAAGTTGAATTCCTCGCTAAATTCATGCCAAGACTTATTATTAATACATAAGTAAAATAGATGCCAGTGATAGAATAAACTATGTAGGTGAGTTATTAGGCATTAAAAGATCCGTATTGCCTTCCAACAGGGCAGTTTAGTAGGAAAGAGAAATGCGTAAAGATGGATTAGGCCAAATTGCGACCTATTCACTGCCCAAAGGTGGTTAAAACTAGGGGAAACTTGCAGTATAGGTCTTTATCCAGCACACCAGCAGCGTACAGCCACATCCTACCTTCCTTGAGTTAGCCAGAATCGCTCATGTGCTGGGATTGCCACTTCGTGTGAAAAAGCAGACAGCGAAATAAGACCGCTAAACTTTAACTGATGGTTGGTTTTAACAAAAGAACTTAACTCTTGCAAAATTCACCACTAAGAGTCTTCTTTTGCTGGCGTTTTATCACAGTTTGGTAGTACGCCATCACCGGTCTCGTGCCTTCCAGGAGCTCTGGCTAATCCTGGGATAGCTGGATGTGGCTGTACGCTACTGTGGTGCTGGATAAAGACCTATACTGTAAGTTTCCCCTAGTTTTAACCACCTTTGGGCAGTGAATAGGGCGTAATTTGGCCTAATCCATCTTTACGCATTTCTTTTTCCTACGAAACTGCCCTCTTGGGAAGCAATACGGATCTTTTAATGCCTAATAACTCGCCTACATATTTTATTCTATCACTGGCACCTATTTTACTTGCATAGTAATAAGTCTTGGCATGAATTTAGCGAGGAATTCAACTTGCAACATCAAACCATCTGGTACAAAAACATGGCGATTTGGGTGTGGTCCATTGCATAATTTTTGGTTACCATGGTTTTGAAACTGCTCTATAGGCTGTAGAGGAAGAATTATTGCCTTATAAAGAGTTGTTTACTACTGTTGTACTTGAACAAATTCTTGTAGCAGCTGCTACATCATGTTTTCGTGTTTTCTCTAGCTGCCATTCTTGTTATGGACGACTTTAACTGCAAAAGCGAAGAATTCAATTGCAAGTGGGACGAATTCAATTGCAAAAGCCTGTAATTAATTAATAACCCATATAGCACTAACTATCAATATCTCAGTGCTAGCTATTTCTTAATTTGTATCACAAAGCTCCATTTGGTTGTACCATAGATATTAGTGGTTGTACTTTTCTTTCAACAATCTTCAACATCATCATACTTGATGAGCTTGCTGGACCAATCTTGCTCCTCCTGTTCAATCAGTTAAAATATTAGAAACACTAATAATAAAATATGGTGAGATTTTAATTTGACAATTTGTATGCATTGCTGAATTGCCAATTTAATTCTACACACCAAAATTTCTGCTCATACAGTATTAGTTTCCCTACATATTCAGCTACTGAAAATGTCCTTTGGGAAAGCTTCCCCTAAAGCATAATTAACATGTAGCAGTCTTTACATAGTGAGTTGTACAATGGCATGAATTGCATTATTGTTTTTTTATGAAGTAGGGTTGCAGTGACTAAAAGTTGGTAGCTATGTGAGAAAATACCCTACACTTGTGGCTGTGAGTGTAATGGAGTATCTCAATCTCCCTGCTAGTGTTTTTTAGCACTGGATTTTATGTTAGTCTATTTTTAAAGTTGATTTTCGTCGCATTCGTTTTAGGGGAGAACCCTACTAAACAATACCACTGTACTGTTTAGCACGCACACATACATGCATGCATACACACTGCACGCACATACACACACTACACACATGCACTCACACACACACACACACACATACAACATACACACACATACATACATACATACACACACACACTACACACATGCACACACACTACACACATACGCACACACACTACACACATACGCACTCATGCACACACACACACATACGCACTCATGCACACACACACACACACACACACACACACACACACACACACACACACACACACACACACACACACACACACACACACACACACACACACACACACACACACACACTCACACACACACACACACACACACACACACACACACACTCACACACACTACACACACATGCACAGATAAACTACTGCCTCTGCAGACTAACCACTTGCAGCTGAGATTTTCACTGTTGGGTAATGTACAAGCCATACAATTTGTTTTGAGCATGCATGCCCCACTGATTGTATTTTAGTTCAGTGATTTGAGTTGATTTCTATGTGTATGTTCTACTCATTGTATACTCTTTCGTATGAAATAACTAATTGAGTTATGAAGTTTCTCAGTCATGATATCAATGGCCATTGTTTCTTAAATTGAATTATAGTAGTGAGAACTTCCTGGTTGACTTGTCCCTAAAGGCACAAGGCTTTTATAATGACTGTAAGTTTTACAGTGCTCATTGTATGGTTCTGCAATTTACTTGTGATGCAATAAAGATTAAAATAAAACCTAAGGGTTTACCCTACAACAACTACTGTATGGGGACCAAAGCTTGCCATGAAAATAGATTTCAACAAAAAATGCACTCCTTTATGAACCATAACTGTTGGCTAGTCAGCAAATTGCTACAAACAACCACAAGTTACCATACAAGTTACCATACAGTATAATAGCTCAAGACTTAATATGGTGACTTGGGTGAGGATATGGCATTATGATAATCAGTCACAGTTGATCACTAAGTAAGTCTTTGTTGTTACAGTGTTACCCAGTGAACCAACCTTCTACGGGTGTTTCACAGAGGAGTTGGAAGTGTAACAAGCGCTGTGAGAATTCTTTCGTGTTAATTGCATTTTTGAGATTGTAAAGTGGGGTATAGCGTTGAAGGAGGGCAGCAACATTGAATGGTGGTCATGATGCTCATTTCTAATCTTCTTGGTGATGGCCCATTGTTGCTATCGTTCGTCTGGAAGCTTTCTAGTCTTGTGTGATCCCCTACTAGGGCGCACACACTACAGTCTTAGTGAAGTACGCTGCATAGGATGACTTTTTGGGTGTTTATTTATGCTGTTTTCTCGAGTGGGACTTCTCTCTATCTTTCTAGCTCGTCAACAAAGACATTTATTGCATCCGTGGCCTGGCGAGACTGATCTCGCTTGATTTATATGTAGCCCAAGTTTGAAAAACTAACCTATTCAGTGGGGCTTAACAGGCCTTATTGTGCCAATGCCATGTACTTGTCATATTTCATCAATCTGGAGGTATTTCAGCACCCAAGAAGGCCCAGTACGCTTTTAAAAAACAAAATCATTGAGCTCACATGCATGCTTCCAACCTCCTCTGGGTATTTCATGTACCTTTATGGGTTAATCAACAATGGACAACAAACAAATCAAATTTGTAAAATTAATCACTTGTAGTTTGCTTACGTAAATCTTTTTAAGTTTATGGTATCCATTTCAGGAGAGTACAGCAACCCTTGGAGCAAAAGCTGTTTACAAACACTGACACAGCAACTTAGTGATTGCACTTACCTGGAGTCCATTACACAAGGTGAGTAAGACCGAGCCCCACCCCTCTGCAGCTTGCATCTCATTGGCTACATCATCCTAGACTACATTGTATTGGATAACCTCACTACGAACATGTCATGTCCATGTGTCCTTGATCTCAAGATGGGAACACGTCAGTATGGAGATGACGCTAGTGCCATGAAGAAGGCTGTGTTTGAGGAACGATGTGCTCTGTCTACTTCACAGTCCATGGGAGTACGTGTCAGTGGAATACAAGTAAGTGGTTCCTAACCATTGTATAGTGAGTGTGTCAAAGTGACCTGTTTAAATAAGGTCACTATTTAATAAGGTCAACAGGTTCAAAATTTGTAATCCCAGCTGTGTAAGTTTATTCATTACTAGATCTGTTGAATAGTTTGTATAGTGGGGGAATAACCTTTTGGTGTAAGACATTTAATGGCTGCTTGCTTGAATAACCTTATAGCTGTTTGTGTACACTTGTAAATTAATTTTATGGTGGTATTGCAAAAGATAAATACTCAACCTAGCAGTAACACATCATACAGCGGTTTCAGCACTTCTGCATGTGTGTTCTTATAGGCAATGTATCTGGCACTATAACAGTGGTGGGTTACTCAAATCAGGCCTCAGGCTTCTGTATACACTACGGTTTCATTGTCAGAGGTGTTAGCACGGATTATTTCACTCCAAGAACAGTCGATTATAGCACACACACATGTGCAATCACACTACACCTTTCGCACAAAAATTGCAAGAAGTGCTGAAACCGCTGTAAAATAGTACTATCTGGATAGATGTCAGGTTGCACTAACTTAACTTGTTCAAACATGCCTGCCAGAGGAGGTTGGACGCGATTTAAGCGTCCCTAAAACAAATTAAGCGAAACTCGTTTTATAGAAGAGGTTTATACATCGATCTCAGTTTAATTCGATAAAGTATCATTGTTCTGAATATAGAATACGTATGTGACAATTCTGGAGAAGTTCTACACACCAACCGAAACTTATTAATTTCACCCCAATCACCAAGCGCTTTTATAAAACAAAGTACATCACCTTGAAGCTTACGTGAAGCACCATCCGAATATCTAATCAACCCCAGTCAACCCCATCGTTTTTCAAATTTGTACTATGACTATTGAGGGTCACGTGAAATACCAAAGAAAAGAATGCAATTAAGGGCAATATATTTATGTGGCGCTTAGAGCGCGTCCAACCTCCTCTGCATGCCTGCTGTAAAGTTGTTCATGATAAACTAGGCACTGTTTTGTACTGTGTAGTAGGGACCCCACTTGAAGAAAATGGAATCGCTGCCATAAAAATCACCTTAATGTCAAGTCTAGTGTTAAAAGTACTAATAAAGCATGTTGATTCTAAACCAGGCATGTGCCACTGTACCCCATTAATAACTCAGTATTGTTGTTGGATATCTCTTGTAAAGAATCCTGGCTGCATCCCTGGGGATGGTATTAATTGGTTAATGAAGTAGATGAAGCACTTGATTTGTGCTTCACAACCTGGTCTGGAATCTGCGTTCCACAAAACTTCATTGCCATGATTCCTATCCAACCTTTCATTCAATCGGGTCACTACCTTGTAGTCAGGCAGCAGTAGCTTGTTTTTGTTGTTGTTCAAAATGCAACAATTATCTTGTTTCATCTCCTGTCCTCCCACAGATCTACAACAACACAAAAAAACAGTACACTTATCGGGACAAGTATTATGGCCGTTCACTGGACCGAAATGGCTTTCTGTTGGCACTGAAGGAGTTTGTACATGACGGCACATTTTATAGAACTGACATCATTCCAGTAATCATTTCTAACTTGAAGGAACTAAGAGAAATGGTATCAAGACAACACAGCTATCGTTTCTACTCCAGCTCCTTGTTAATTCTTTATGATGGAGATAAGACTGCTCACAGTAATGGTATTACAGGGGCGGACGCAGTTCCCAAGGTGATGGTTAGAATGATAGACTTTGCACACACCACATGTTCACGTGATGGATACCAGTCGGATCCTATACAATACAGTGGACCTGATGAAGGTTATGTGTTAGGACTGACTAGTCTAATTAGTGCCTTCCAGTCACACCTCGATCAGGTGAATAGGTAGTAGTTCTATTTGGTGCACACTTTTATTAGAAATCTATTTTATACAGAATAAATTTCTGCATTTGATGTAAAATGTAAATTATATTTTGGAACTATAAAAGTATATACATGAGCTCGTACACAATGACATAGTACCATTCTGAGATGAGATGATTAGCAAGGTTGAGAAGTGCCCACTTGATAAATCTATGATGGGTTATCAATGATAAATCATACAGTGGTAGAGAGTCTTTGACATGGTGACGAAAAGTCTCACATTTCAATGTGTGCCACACTTGTCTTCTGAAGTACTGGCCTCTGCTAGGCAAGGAAGGATCAACTGTGGGTGTAAAAAGACCCAGGAAACAGTACATAGTTCTATCCTTAGCCAGCAGATCTAGGGAGCTTCTAAGGTAATGTTAAAATGGTGTGTTTTAATGATTTATAAAAGCATGTGCCCTAACCATGCAAATACTCTAATAGAACAATCAGTTCACAACAGTCAC
Source organism: Dysidea avara (assembly GCF_963678975.1). NCBI lineage: Eukaryota > Metazoa > Porifera > Demospongiae > Dictyoceratida > Dysideidae > Dysidea > Dysidea avara. Next base: position 1,040,537 of record NC_089274.1, on the reverse strand, counting down.
TGTATCATTTGTATACAAGTGACCAGTCTAATGTAAACAACTGTTTATAATAAGGTCAGAAAATTAAACTTGTGATGAACATAGCTTGTTAGCTGGTCAAAATTAAAGCCTTCAAATACATTTTAACATAAAACACTACATCACATGTCTTCAGACTTGGGTCATACTGTTTGTTTTATTAATATGGGTAAGGTGTTCAGCAGCTGTCATAATGTGGTCTCCCTAGTTACACTTATTGTATTTCCTGACTGTTGAGTAATGTCAGTCCATAAGATATGATGTATGGTAATTACTTGTAGTCTGTCCTTTATTTACCTTTTGAATTTAAAATTTCAATAATAGTGTTAATACAATTGGTGCAACCATAATTTATTATGATAAAACTGCTCTCATAGTGAACAGTAGGGTGATTTCTCTTAAATCTGTAGCTATGTAGCTTATTTCTATATTATAAGTTGTGCAGGTTGTTTATTACCCACAATGAGTAGTAACCAAGGGATGCAGTTGTTGATAACTGCAAACTTAGGTGGATCGAGCTTCAGTACTATGAAACAGTTAATGCACTGTGTAGAATGTGTTCTTCATTCTGGTGAAATATTTTACTACAGAAAGAAAACCACTTGTGTACATTAGAGCTTGTGAACCATGTTGGATAAAGGCTCATCACATTGAGTTAAGAGATATTTCAGTAGCAGATTATAAAAATACAGCATGGCTTCTACCTGGAAGAATCAATATAAGAGTACTATAATTGTTATGGAGCTGTAAGAACATACATGAAGAGTTCAGAGGTGTATTAATGTGTCATCTGAACTAGCTCAATTGCACCTTTATCATAATCTGTGACTAAATCAGGCTTCGCACACACACTTTTTTAGACTTCCAACCAATTGTAACTTTATCTTGCAGTATAAGCTATTGACCTATAGCAATCCTTTAATAACAATGACATCAGCTAATTTGGTATATAGGGTCATGTCATGTCACAAAATTATATGTAGAGCAATTTAAGAACTTTGAAGTCAATAAGATTTTAAGGTTGTCCTTTTTCAGAGATAAAATTGTATTGGTAAAGGTCTATAGTGACATCAGAAACTGTCCTTTATAGAGAGGTTATCCTTTAAACAGTGGAAAAACTTGTCCGTAGATAATCTCATTTATCTTACAATAAAAAAAAACCAACAATTCAATCAAGTTCTGTACAAACATGAAACGCTCAAGTCACTATAGTGACTTCAGTGACGTTATTATGTCAGTGAAAGATGGCCGATCATCTTGGCTGTTACTATGACAACTGTTGATAATAGCAACAGCTTGTGAGACAGCCTGATCACATCCTGGGAATTTGTTAGTCAACTTTGGGAAAACTAGCTTAGCTCCACTGATAATCTTGTTCACCATGGCAATGACATTACTGCCTCCAGTGTCAGAGTATGGAGTGTAGTCTGTAATTGTCTCATACATCAACATGCCTGTGAAAGAATTAGAATATATATCAAACCAGAAATAATGTCATGAGCACAAGATGGCCGCATTATTTGGGGTACTAATGTACAGGGGGCTATGGAGAAATTGTTTTGATCGATCATATTTCAGCCAGGGAAGGAGATATTGAGCTCTAAGCAACAGGTATGGGTACAAGACAGCACAATAAACGATTTGGTATGCATGGTGGAAAATTTTTGAGATAACGCATGTTTGCAATAGTTTTTGTTACGTTATATACCCAAACCTGTTGACTACTGGTCAGTATCTTTCTTCACGGGTGAAATATGATTGATCAAAACAATTTCTCCATAGGCGCCTGTACATTAGTACCCCAAATAACGCGGCCATCTTGTGCTCGTGATGTCATTGTGGATAAAGTCCATTAGTGGTAAGGTACACGCATGACTGCTGTGAGCAGCACAGTGAAAAACAAACCATATAAGACCACGCCCCTCATTGGTTGAGGCCTATTTGCTAGTTCCTATCATGCAGGATCGTGTCTACCAGTAATATCTCTTAAAGCAACATGAGCATTTTTGTATTATACAGCTTGTCATGTGATATAACCATACCCCAAGGCATTAAGCTTCTTATCACCACTTTCTTGAGGAGTGCCACAAAACTATTTGAAATGATTATGTCACTGTAAGAGTTACTAGACACCCTATCTACACAATAGGACAACACAAACACACCTTACAGTGATCAAACACAGCAACCATGCCCCTTAATAACCACAAGCACTATTGTGCAAAAATTGAATAAACATATGCCAGATCTGTAATGCCAGGTGTCAGGATCGGCTTTGCTGTTTTGTCCCGTTTTCTGTAGCACGGCTATGATCACCAGGTATAAAAATGCAATTTGTACCTAATTGTTACTAATTACTAATAGTTACTCTATATAATGCTTTTGCTGTAATACACATGTGAGTGTGCTGTAATAAGAATTGTAAGCTGTCAACATGAGGTGCTTAGTTTAGGCACTTACACAATGAACAACTTGCAGTAGCTTTGGTTCCAATTTGGACAAAACAAGTAGCAGCAAATAGCAATTTGTGTGACAACACCTCGGGCATCATGTGGACCTTAAGCCTGAACTGATGTTATAGATCGCTGGACTAGTTAACAATAATTAAGATCTTATGGAAATCTTGAAATCTCAAAGACTTCAAAATCTTGTCCCTGGTTTTGTCAAGTTTTGTCTGAATCAGTGGAGTATCACTAGATGTAATACACTACTATAGTGGAGTATCACTAGATGTAATACACTACTATAGTGGAGTATCACTAGATATAATACACTACTATAGTGGAGTATCACTAGATGTAATACACTATTATGGTTGAAAAGAATTTATTGCTATCACTTTTGTACAGAGTTCATCAATACACAAGGAAGGCCAAGACGAACAGCAAATATCACCATAAGTTTTCGCTTGCAGAATAATCTATACGTTTCATTTGCTAAACTCATCAAAAGAAGCACCTTGTTTTTAACCTATGAAAGTACGCAGCAGTTAAAGTGGTAACAACAAATTCACACAGCCGCACAAGACCACTACAGTAACCCTTGGCACCCAGAGAGTTAATCACTGAGGCACGGCAAACATGTTACATAATGACCTAGCTATACTAATAGTGATTGAACATGTCCTGCCCTTATTGGTCTAGCTGTACTGAGCATAGTGTTCCAAGTGTGTTGCACTGGCTGTTTATAATGTATTAGCTACAAAATATATGAACACTAAAAAGCTTACCAAAACAACTTACTGTTGACTGTAAATAGCCCAACTTTGGCTAGATATTTATTACAGGCCTATAAATCATTCCACAAAAACTAAATGATTATAGCTGTGCCTAATGCTGCCACAGATTCTGCAACTGGCCTCCCCCACCTCCTCACATCAACAGCTACTGTGTAGCAAACACATGTTTGTTCCAGTACAAGTACACGAAAAAAAATTGGAATTTTCAACTAGAGTAGGGACCATAGCACATCGATAAAAAGTACTGAAACAAGTTGGAGTAGTCCATGATATTAAATCACAGTAAAACAATGACATAACACTTCTTATTGTTTTACTGTGATTTAATATCATGGACTACTCCAACTTGTTTCAGTACTTTTTATCGATGTGCTATGGTCCCTACTCTAGTTGAAAATTCCAAATTTTTTGAGTACTTGTTTGTTAACTTTTTTTGTAAATAATTTTATTATGACTGGTAAACCCACACATACCGCATCTGAAATGGTGCAGCGTGCCCCAGCCCCTTATCGTCTGAATAGTGAACTATCCACCATTATGCTTCAATGTCAGCTATAATCAACCCATTACAGGGCCGGGGACCAGAGATTTTGAGTGGTCCGGCCAGACATGCATGGACTGCAATGAAAGTCATAGTCATGCACACTACTCAGTTTTTATTGATCTAATATGATCTGTAAATCAGAGATTATCTGCTTTGGTGTGTTACTTAACTACATGTGCTTTAAGCACACACAGCATGCTAAGCTAGGGGGTCAGGGGGCATACCTCCCCCCCCCCCCCCAGGGAAACTTTTGAAAACAGATGCTTTGAAATGGCATCTGAAGGCTATTTTACATGCAAAGTCTCTTCTTGTTAACATCAATGGCAATTTTGTGCTATATTACCAATTAATTAAGTTTCATATCTGACTATTATAGCTAGTAGTTAATTTAATTTTCATGATGTATACAAAAATTTCTCAACGTGAAAGTTTAGTCTTAGATTGTAACTGCATGCTAATGCATGATCAATTAGCTCAATGCAGTGTGCCATGCAGATGACTCACTGGGTAATAAGACAGTTAACACAGATGTCATGGCTTAGACTATAAGCTATATTCTATACTGAATGCTTTATTAGAGTATCACGATGACTGTTCTATTAGAGTATATTTTGATGACTGCTCTATTAGAGTATCTCGATTATTCACTAAAAGTGATTGGCTGGAACGTGGGTTCTGGCGCTGACCTATTGCACAGCATTTTGTATCAAGAACTGTTCATAAAGCACCTCTGCAATTCATGTATACCAAAAGAAATTGTGTCGCGCGCCCCAATCATATTAATTATCGTCTGAAAAGTGAAGTATCCATTACGCTTCGAAGCTGTCGACTATGTTCAACCTGTTACACAGCAGTATGAATCAAGAATCGTTTGAAAAGTACCTCTGCAATCAAAATATCCACTATGAAAAATGCAGACGATTTCCGTTTCGAAGGGAAGCCATCACATGCTACCGCCAAATCGACACCTTTTGCTGTCAGCAAAGATGAATGGGACACAAAGGAGGACACCAGTAAGTCCAAGAGGAATGCATTGTATGTACTGCGGTATGCCAAAAGGTACCTCTCGGGACGAAGCGACATCGAACAGTGAAAAAAATCAAGCCGGTAGCCTTAGCCATTATCGAGTTACGCTTGTCTGAAGGCATCAGTCAGTCAGGCAGTCAGTTAGTTGAAAATTCTGTTAAATAAACTATTTTAAAAATTCTGTAGCAACTTGTTGAAAGCATTTCGGGTTGATCTGAAAGCTTTTTTGGGCTTACGTTTTACCTAACCAATACCGCCTCATCGTCATCAGGGAAAATTGAGGATTTTTTTGGATAACTTTATTAGTGGACCACGCCTACTCCTTTGTGGTCCCTACTATACACTACTATCGTAGTGTATGATACAGTACCATTGGACTAAGGTCGCTCACCACTAATTCACACTCACCAAATGAGTATACATCAGAGTTTCTCACATGAGGGTGACCTTGTAAGACTTCAGGAGACATGTACTAAGATGACATCAGTGCTATTATAGATCATTACCATATTAGGATAACTTACTGGAACAATCTTCATTGATGCCTTACTGTTGCTATGGTTATTGTGCACTTTCACCAAACCCTATAATGCATGCAGACTAGTAGCCACACCCACAACAGCCCCACTTACATAATGACCAATCCTAGCTCTCCATCTTGGGGTTGTCTTGCATACCTATAAGTGGCAAGTTAGGATACTATAGTATAACAAGAGATTACTGACCTGGATTACACTGGGACACAGGCAGTAGTGGCCAATGGGTTGATCACATGAGTGAAGGTATCCCATAGCAACAGCAACATCTAATAACTGAAGTTGAAAACAAATTCAACAAACATTTCTCTTTGTACAGGTCAGTTGATCAATATTTTTACAGACAAACAAATACTACTTGAATTCATTCAATTCTTATCCCAAGCTCTCACATTCTAAATATCACATCTGATCCTTGTTTAAGTATTTATTTTTACACTTTAATGTTTGAAATCCATTATTCTTGTAGGAAACCTTAATTGTAAGAAAGGGTTCTTTGCAAGTTGTTGTTGGGACAAACAAGTCATTTAATCAAGGCAATTGACATTTAAGGGCAAAGGTTATACTGTTATTTAATGAAAGTGTGTAGCCACTGTTTGAGGTATGGCATTTACCCAAGTACAAATTATAAGCCCTTGTATCCTTACATTTACAAGTTATTGAGGTCTCAATATCGTTACACTATTGAGTGTCATAGTAACAAACAACTTACAAGTTGCATTCTATCCTGCCAAGTGAAGGATTGGTTACTATGACGATGTATCATATTGTCCAGAGTAGTGATTCCAATATTTTCATACACCAAGTAGATCTTGTGATGCTCCTGGTCAATAGCTGTAGCTAACAACTGGACCAAGTGACCACATCGGAGTGTACTGAATAATGTACCACAATAATCAAATGTTGGACAAAGCACACAAAAACCAAACATGTGGTATATTAAAGTTTTCCTCCTTTAAAAACTTCACTTATTATAGCATCCATGCAATTTTTTTTCAGCACTTTCATTGACTACACATTTCTATTTCATAAGGTTATAATAGTTAGTAATGCCTACATGGTCAGTGTTCATGTGCCTGGTCACTCACAAACACCATATATGTACCTCAACTGAGTTAGCTCTGATTTAATGCTGGAGACACTTGTTTTCTTGTAATCCATGGTTGCTATGGTGACATCCATATTGTGGTATGTACCCGTGTGGGTGGTAAGGTGGGGAATTGTGTTACCAGCAGCAACTGACTGACCTAACTGTAATGATGTAATTGTTTCATCACTGTAAGACTTCAACTTGATTGGATGTTCCATGGGTCCAACCAACTTTTTTGTTTTTTTGTACTAAAGCCATCTAACTACCTACTACTTGCTTTTTACTGGTTTATACGCTGAACTACTGACCCTAACCTCTTATTGGTTCTTTACCTATGAAACACTCTGATCAAGTTGAAGTGGTCTAATGGTCTCATTACCGTAATATCATTGTGGTTTATCAGTTGAAGTGTACCACCATTAGAGGCAAGGGGTGGGGCAACAGTGTCACTTTGCCAAGAAGACACAGAACTATGTAATACTAAATCGTCATGTTTCCTTTGTAGTTCATCTCTCTCCGATTTGTATTGGTCCCTCTCTCGGCACAGAGCATCATGTGATGTCATGTGACTCTCATACAACTGATACTTATTATTCAACTTTGATAACTTGTGTAATAGTTCAGTATTACTAGTGGTGAGCTCTTCAATACTTCTCTCTAGTTCAGTGATCCTAGTGAGGTATTGCTGCTCCTTTGTAACTAACACAACATCATTAGTTGTGACATCATCATTATTATCAGGTAAGTCATTATTAGTGGGCATATCATCATTATTAGTGGGCGTGTCATCATTATTAGTGGGTGCGGCAATATTGTTAGTGGGTGGGGTATCACTATTGTTAGGTACAATTTGATCCATACTAACCTCATCACTAATATTGGTGACATTATCAGTGATGTTAGCAGTGACATCATCAGTGACGTTAGCAGTGACATCATCAGTGACGTTAGCAGTGACATCATCAGTGACGTTAGCAGTGACATCATCAGTGACGTTAGCAGTGACATCATCAGTGACGTTAGCAGTAACATCATCAGTGACATTAGTAATGACATCATCAGTTACATCATTGTCAATAACTGTGATGTCACCAACTATGGCTTCATTATCAAACACTTGCTCACATGACTCTTGGCGGACAGTGGTTGGCGCTCTGTTCTTATCACTCATCTTCTCGTAAGCATGTAGCACTAGAAGGAAGACAAAAACTGGCATAGCAGAACTGACAAACCAGCTTAATAGGATCAACAAATGGCTTAACAGGACTGACAAACCAGCTTAATAACAGGACTGACAAACCAGCTTAATAGGATCAACAAATGGCTTAACAGGACTGACAAACCAGCTTAATAACAGGACTGACAAACCAGCTTAATAGGATTGGCAAACTGGCTTAACATACTGTAACTATATCTGTTGTACACCACTAGTAACTTTCATTGACAAGTTGGCCCTCCCACTCTTTGACCTGCATCAATGTCCCAGCTGGAAAATTGGCTTAACATACACACACTAGACACAGACAGACAGACAGACACACACACACAGTCATTACACTACAGTAAAATCCTAACTCTCCAAATTAAGGGAAACACAGCAAGGTTTTGGTCATCTCTAAACAAACAGGTGGTCCCAGTATGATGCTGGGTAGGGAGGAATTGGTGAATTGGCAATGCAGAAAAAAAGTAAAAATTTTCTGGAATTATATTTTAATAGTGTAAGTAACTGTTCTATCGATCTTTACAAGTGGTAGGTCTAAGCCTTCTCTGTGCTCCATTTCCTCTAGAGTTCCTTTGTTACTATAACTACTTGTACATACACAGGAGTGCACAATTGTTCTTGGCAGTTTTCACACAGTTGTTTTTTAAAACTTGACCAGCCACAGCCAGATCCGTAAAACATAAAATTTGGTGTGGCCTAAAAGTCATGGAACATCTCAAAAGGACAAAGAATATTTTGTATGCTTTCCTTGTTCAGAGGTAACAATGTGTGTGGCCACACCAGTGGGAACCAAAATCTTCTATTTGCGTCAATTTGAGGGGTTATGTTGGTTTCACTGCATTTATTCAAAAGTGATGAGATATGATCCTAGTTAATACAACACATTCTATTACTAACTGAATGTCTTGAGAGCAGGAGAGGTCACCAGATCCAGGGGTGTGTCACCATCAGCATCCTTTAGCGATGGGTTCCCTCCATATTCCACTAATAGTTTACAAGTTTCCATAGCGTTGTGATGTGCGGCGATGTGCAGAGGTGCGAGGTCCTGCGGTCCACCAGTAATGTTGGGGTCTGCCCTGGCCTCTAACAGGTACCAACAAGTGGAGGCGTGTCCCTCTTGTGCTGCTAAATACAAGGCAGTGAAACCACCACTCTGTAGCAACAAGAACAGTGTAATGTGTTAACAACCAACTACCTCCCTAACACTTTAAAGTGGTAGGTTGTATCATGCGTGCACACAAACACACACACCACACCTAAAGTGCTAACAACAGAGTTGCCAACACACAAGACTCTCCCTCTCTATACAAGAAACAAACACACATACAGACATACTTGTCTTTTGTTAGCCTTAGCTCCTCTCTGCAAGAGATACTGTACAACAGCGGCTGATCCACTCTTCGCAGCAAACATCAGTGGTGTCCAGCCATCCTCATCTTGCACATCAATATTGGGGGACAGGTCTGCAAACATCATCACCGACTGTATGGCATTACGTGGTCAGCATGGAATACTTTCATGTTCCACACCCACCTCAATGTTAGTAGTAGAAGCACATGCTCGGTGAAGGGGCAATTCTCTCTTCTTGTTGGCAATGTTGATGTCCGCATTGTGTTTGAGTAGGATCTTAACCCGAGCTGGAAAACTGCATCTATTGAAAAACAGTTTATGTACAAGAGTCTTATGTGCATAATCCAGACACTTAGTAAGGGTCCCAACTGGTTCTACTGGTTACAACAGCATTTGGATAGTGACTGTTACAAACCTTGTTGCCACCATTATGGGTGTGTCCCCTTTACTGTTAGGTTTATTGATCAAAGCTTTTACTGGAGTATTCAGTAACAACTCTAATGTCCGGTTGTGTAAGCCATGAGAGATATCTTTCATACAAGCAAAGTGTAATACGGTATCTTGGTCCTTGTCCACAGCTTTGATGTTAGCTTCCTTTGACAGCAGGTATGCGACTACTGGTAGCTGCAAGGAAGGGGTGGAGCTGATGAATCATGTGACTACAGCTACGCCCACTCACCTGTCCACAGTAGGCTGCCATGTGGAGTAACGTGGACTGAGACTCGCCAGTGATGTGGTCCACTGATACTCCAGAGTCCAGTAACACTGTAAGGGCATGGACGTTGCCTCCACAGCAAGCAGCAACAGCTTTGTCAGCAGCTGTGAACAGCATAACATGTCATAATACATCATAACTGCATGGAAGAAGCTGCAGTGTACAACTGTATTCTCTGTATCATTAAAGAACACAGGATAACAACTGTCCATGTACTCTCTCTCACCTGATGTCATTGTTTCAACATTTGTAGCAGTCGTATCAATGTCAGGATTCAAAGTCTTAGCAGTTGCTATGGTAACCCAGTCATTACAAATGATCAAAAAAAGGTGTTTACTTACCAATCATCTGCTCGGCAAGGGCAGGAGAAGCCATTGATATTGGAGTACGCTGTTCATTGTCTGTCAACAAAATGTCTGCTCCATGTTGGATAAGGAACAATGCCATTTCATCATTCTCTTTGTGAGCTGCCCAGTGTAATGGGCTGATGTTCTGCTTGGCTCCACGAGCATTGACATTTGCTCCATTTTTCACTAATAACTCTGTTAACTTGATGTTGCCATCTTTGGTAGCTAGGAACAGAGGGGAAACCCCTAGGGAATAACATAAAAACTCAGTAGGGGACCCACTGTGGTAGAATAGAGTTACAACATACAGCGGAACCTGTTAATCAGGACACTTGAAAATGAGGACACCTAAAATCTCCGTTAGCATGCAATCTGACCTGGAAAACCAGGACACCTTGATAATCAGGACACCTTGATGATCAGGACACCTTGATAATCAGGACACTTTTGTTCGGTCCCAAGGTGTCCTTAATACACAAGTTTCACTGTATAGCATAATACGTTGTGTATAATTAGTAATGGGGACAAAAAAAAATCCACATCTTGAATGTACAAATTGAAGTACACAATCAGGGGCGTACCTACCATGTAGGCAGGTGAGGCAGCTGCCTCACCAAATATTAGTAATTGAAGTGATTAGCTAGTAGTAGTGGACTTTTTGATACTTGAAACTTAATGTTACAACAATTTATATGTTATTTAGTGCAACTTACCATGGAAATTAGTTCGAATCCATCCATAGCAGATTACCTTCGGTACTGCTTCGTTACAAACAACAGTTGGCACTTATTAGAATTTTTTGAATGGTTAGGTGATTCTTTTTTGTTACTAAAAATGGATGATCAGAGTGAGGACCACAGTGAGTTACAACCATAGGCGTAGCAATCCGGGGGGAAAGGGAAGCTGGAGCCCCCTTGTGATTTTATGATTGTAAATTCAAAAAATATCGAGATGCTCTAATAGAGCAGTCACTTACTCTAATAAAGCAGTCGCAGTAATCAGAGAAGCAGTGTGGCAAACTATGAAGTTGTGAATAGGGATTTTTTATGTACTTTATCAGTGATACAAATTATTATTTAGTGGAGGGCAGCCATTCTTAGTAGGTTTTGACTTTTTTTTGCTCTTCAACACTAAACTAGAGCCGGCCCCCTATCTAAAAATATCTTGCTACGCCTATGGTCACAACAACCAAAAGAAGCAACATTTATGGGTTGAGTTAGTTAATTCTAAGTATTAATTTTATTATAATCAATTCCAAAGTATTCTATTATAACCACACCAATGCTAGTTTGCATAGCTATAATAGGCTAGTAATAACTAACTAATCTAGAGAATAGCTTTGCCTTATAGATTAAGTAATGCCCTTTATGCTTGTAGGGTCTGCTGCTCATTCTTCTCAGCCTGAGTCGACACCTGAGCTTTAACCAAGTGTTTCTTTGACAGGTCAAAACTCCAAGGGCCATGAAGGTATATAAGCTATTGTACATTCAGCTATTGTACAAAATAATTGTATTAATTTTCCAGTACACATTCTTTGCAATAATTATTACCATAGTATGACTAAAATTTCCTCCAGATTCAAACTTGAAACACCTAATTTTTAAAAATTTTCTGGGGGGGGGCATGCCCCCAGATCCCCCTAGAAGGCAAAATGCAAAGCATTTTGCAAAGTGTGCTTTGCACACTGTGTGGTCACTCCTACCACTTTAGTAAAATCCTAGATCTGCCCCTGGAGTCTGCCTCACCTATTTTAAATTTCTGGTTACGCCCTTGACAATATCACAAATTGTACCCAATAGTGTGAATACTACTAGTGAATAGAACAGAAAAGGGTCCAGTGAAACTTGTAAAGTGTTGATTATTATACTGAAACAACATCTACAGTGGCACCTTCTATACAATGGATCTTTGATAAAATTTTTAAAGTTGTCGAGATGTCCTTATTAGCAGTGCTTGAAATAATGGTCAGACATCTGACATTTTCCAACCAAAATCGGTGTTTGTCCGAACATGTTCTAGTTTGGTCAGACATTATGTCCAACCAAAATTGGTATAAACTTGACTCAGACAAATGCATGTCAGACTTAATATAATAATTTTTCATGGTAAAAGTATTCAATGTCTGAACAAGTTTTACAAATGTCTGATCAAAATAGTTTAGTTTAGGTGCTATGTCCTAGCAATTTTGTCTGCTTATTTCAAGCACTGTATTAGTGAGGTGTCCTGATTTCTACAAGTTTAATTAAACAGTGTTAACTTGAAGGTGGCCACAGTAACATTAGTCTATGGGACTAAGGTTAAACACTATGCAGGCAAGGTGTCTAACAATAGGGTTAGCTTGGTCACTATGCATTGTGGTATGCATTAGAAGGTATCAACAACAGGTTTGAGGTGGTAGCATATGTAGCAGCCTCCCTGTTCTATGCTATAACAGGGCAGCAGTGGCAGCTAAGGAGCAGCAGTATCACCAATTGTTTGCAGTGCTGGAAAAGTTTTATTGAGTTGATATTAAAGCTGCAGGGTGTAATACAGGAACTTATCAAGTATGGGAGCAGCTAAGTATTACTACAACATTATCATCAATCTCCACTGAGCTACATACAACAAGACCATCCATCCCAGGATGACATCATGGAGATTATGTGGCTGTGGTAGGCATGCACTTTCAGCTTGCCATTTAGATGCTATTGTGGCAGCAAGTATATCTTACGTCTGAGCCACAACTACAGCAGTTTGTTCAGCTCCGCCGCTGACAGTCATGTATGCGCGCTATCGCAGGTTAGTTACAAGGCTTGGCACGTCACAGCCACATGCTTGTTGTCTCGCACAAGCCAAGGAGATCCAGCATAGGGGAGCCAGCAAACGGGTAATGCACCTAGACACTGCATGCATTTCATGGAAGATAGCATAAGAAATACATTCTGTAGAGGAGTATGACACTGTTAAGGCAATGATGTGATCAACAGGATGGTTAGTACTGTGATGTGATAATTAAATTTCTGGAGAAATGTATTCTTGGCTTAAAACTTCGAAGTGAGGTCAGTTAAGCTGCAACTGTTCTGGTGTCATAATTCTCCCTTGATGTTAGAGGGATGTACCTACTGATTACTTTGCAGTATGGTAGGGATGTATCTACTGATTTATTTGTTGTATGATATGGGTGTACCCTACAGGGATACTGTACGTAGGGGTACACCTAGACCCATGGTAAACACAGCTTATATTTGTTCTCAAGTTGCAGAACATCTTACTTTTAAAAGACGGAGCAGCAAACAAATATTTTTTTACCACTCTACCAAGAGTTTCTTAGATTAAACAGCCTGAGGTGAAATAGTACACACTCTAAATCTGTGTTGTACTGACAGTTTGCCAGTATGCTCAAAAAATATATCTTGGGAGCCCTGTTATCATTATACTCCTACACAAGGAAATCAGCGATCAGTTACCATTTTTCTGGTTTACTTTTGCTTAGGTATTAGTCTCAAGGAGACAACCCTTTGGCACTGCACCCAAAAAACACTTCTACCTTCTTTATCGTCTTGCTAGATAGCCAATCACTTTGCTTTGATATGTTGCAGTCTATATGCGTGACAGATGACTCTTGTGCATCCAGACTGCTGTCTGGGATATAAGTCTAAGTAACTGAGATGTTCATGATCTGACAGCTCCCATATCCACTGCTCCAAATAGAGTGAGGGTGGACATCCCATTACACCTTTAGTAAAAGCTGGCATTCAAGAAGTACACAGGATGATCCCAGGCTTCGCAGCTCAGCATTCGCTAGGTATTGAATCCAATTATATGAACAAGGTTGGCCTTTGCCCTACCCTTAAAATGTCTGACCTAGTGTTCGGATAGTAAGCAAAAGGACTGGACACTGTTGATGGTTTTGTACTGCAGCTGGTGGCAAGGTACCTGCACACAGCATCACAGCAAGACCAGGAACTATGCATGTCCACAATCTACAGCCTCCTGATCTTACTAGACCAGTCACAGTTAAATTAATTGGAGGTCCACTACCTGCTTGGCATTTCTAGGAATCAAGATTGACATGGAGTGACCACAGCTACACCAGCCACAGAAGATATTCTCTCAAACTCTATAGCTCATCCTTCAATTTCAAAAAAAAAGGTAAGTAGAGAGTTTTGCTCACAACATATATAGCCAAGAAGACAATTATTGTATCCTGCATAAGGTTGGCACCCATTAAAGAGACTAAGCATACAGCGATGGCAAACATCCTCATGTGGCACTTTTGTGGAATGTGGAACAGTATATTTATCGTGGGATCGGGCATGTTTAAGTGTAACTTGTAGATGTGTACAAGTTACTTGTAGATGTGGCTCATGTACATGCAGCTTTCCAATGTCCACATTGATTTCAGCTTCACTGGACATCCCACAAAAGTCATGACAGGGTTAGGATCTGAGAAGGTAACACAATTGGTACATGGCTGCAGTAATAAATGTTCTCACTATCATTCTGCACTGACTCACAAAGGGTGGAACTACTTTTACACAGGTAAATTTGTGTTTTCATTTATAGCTGTCAACATCTCTGGAAGAGATATGCAATGGCACTGCATGTGTGTGTGTGTGCGTGTATGTATGTAGGATTAATGCATATGGGATGTGAATACATTGCATTGTGTTTACGTTAGTTTTGATATTGGAGCACAGTCTAAATGCAATTGTCCAATTGCTTTGGTGGGTGAATGGACTGGGGCCATGGTACATTTGGTGGCATGTAATTGCCAGTCTTCTGGAAGACTAGCTTGTATGGGTAAGTGGGCATACCACCAAATATTCCAGCCAGAGCCTTATCATAGATGTTGGGGTACACAATTACCATGACCCAATCTTGGAGGGTCACGTGATCTCACGTGACAAATTAAGGGTCAGGTCTTAAGCCTACAGCGCTCCAGCCCATTCTCCCAATCTCGATATCTTATTGTGTATGGTCATTGATACACACTGGTATACAGAGGTACACCTGGGAAGTTAAAGGGGTCTAAATGTGTGTACACTGGAACCATGGACAAGTATTATCAAGCTGTACACAATTTAGGGTGTCCTCACTGACCTGGTTAACAAGTTATAGAGCTACCATTGCCGACCAATACTGCAAATGTCTTGTCATAAGTAGTGTATAAACAAAATAATGTTGATTTTATGCTCCAAAGGTTTGAATGCAACGTTTGAAGGTTTGATGAATATTGTATGGTGCTGTAGCTACAGTTAGCTACATACTGTGTAGGTGGCATAATTTTGAGTGTATTATAGTCACATATTATAGTTTTTGTTTTGGCTCCCTTTGGCAAATTGGGTTGACACTATTATTCATCTGTTTAAAAAGATGTAGCAGCTGGAGAAAACACAAAACAAGATGTAGCTGCTGCTAAAAGACATTACAGTGGTACACAACTCAGTGAATATTCTTCCTCTACAGCTTGTCCCAACTGCACTTCTTGGTGGAGCTAATTAACTTGTCAGACACCTAGTACAACCACCTTCCATTATTTTCTAGCATCTCGAACTGCCCACAACGAAAATTATTCATATTCATGGTGTAATGAGTAGTCGGATTCTTACGGTCTTCTGCTCGTTAATATAACCAGGTTGCACATGCGCAAAATTCGAACTTCGCTTAGTCATTCGAATAATGTACCCTTCGAACCATTGAGCGAATGCAGTACATTTGTTTATGCACTAGTCATAAGTAAACTGTTACTAGTTTGACTACACACCCACCAGAGAACTCCAGAACACCTAACCACATATAACGCTATGAAGCTCCTTATATTCCATAGTCTTGGTATTGGGTGGGAACATGTTATGTAGTGGAACTCATAACAACTGTACATTTAACAGATTGGTCAACACAATTTTAAATTTTACCTCTAAAACCAAAACAAAAATAACACCATCAAATTCAACTTAACCCAAAATGCACACAGGGTTTGACTACACATGACTCACCTTCATTATCAGCAATATTAGGGTCTGCGTCATGTTCCAGCAAACTATTAACACACTCCACATTGCCTTTCTCCACTGCAGCATATAGAGGGGTTTCACCTTTGTTGTTACATGTGTTGACATCGGAACACTTGCTTAGCAACAACTTCAAGATGTCTACGTTAGCAACAGCATTGTGTAGTGCGGTAAACTTCTCATTATCAGCAATATTGGGGTCTGCCCCATTAGATAACAATACTTCAACACACTTCTCCAGTGAACGGCGTGCGGCCAGCTTTATTGCCGTCCAACCATTGGAGTTTTTAATATTCAAGTCAATTTCACAATCACCTTTGTCCAAAAATAGTTTCAGAATATTTGCACGTTCTTCGTCCTCAGTGGTAGCCTTGGCCCGCACGGCTGAATGGAATACGGTTGAATTGTCCACCGAAAAAATGGTTGGTCGGGCACCATTAGAACAAAGGTACTTGCAGATTGGATAAGATCCGAGCAAGGCGAAGCTATGCAGCAGAGAAAACCCATCCTTCCTCGCTGAGTGCACAGTCAAATTATACTGGAACAATACATCCTGCAACTCTTCTACTGTACTACACTTCAGTACGCGTGAATAAGCAGCCAAGTCCATCTTTGGTAGGCATCACATAGAATAGGACATAGGTCACGTGAGCAATCAATTTACATTATTCAGCATCGCGCGTCTTACAGAAACAGCAAGCAAATTTGCTCTTGCATCAGTTTTGGATATATCTACCAACCATGGAAGATCCGAAGCAACCTTTAATGGGAGCACCTCCCCCGTATAATCCTTCAGGTGAGTATTGGACTTGAAAATTCCCATACGACCTTCAAGTGGCGTGCTGCTGTTAATTTTAGCGCCTCCGCCTTACACTGGCGGCTACGCACCCGCTCCATCCAGCCACACCACAGTAAGACAATGGTGTTATTGTTTGCGAGGTTTAGTTGTTCTTGTTTGTTGAATTAGGTTGTCACAACTGGCCCACCCGTGATCACTGCTACAACGGTAGTAATACGGCCCCGTACCTACATCGTGTTCTCAATAATCTCTATAATATGGCTGTTCCCCATTCTTGGCATAGTTGCCTTGATATACTCACTGAAGGTACAGTACAGATAAAATGGGTCACTGTAATCATGTGTAATATTTGTATTTTGTAAACAAGTCACTGAAAGTATGTATTACAGGTTGACTCAGAGTGGGCAGCTGGTCGATATGATGAGGCATATGCAGCGTCAAGGATGGCTCGTAACCTCAACCTCATAGCACTGTTCAGTCATGTTGCAGTATGGGTGGTACTAGTGATCGTCATTGTAGCACTAAGTGCCTGATACCGGGACCTTATTTTTTATGTTTTCATGATTTTAATTTGTAAATGTGTACGTGAATTGGATGATATTGTTTGTAATGTGGTCACATGAAAATGACCGTACTAAAATTACCCAGGAAGTTGCATGTGACTACTAGTCTGACGCAGCCGCCCCTTCGATTAGAAATGGAAGGGGCGGCCGCGTCCAGTAGAGTGTATTTGATATTTCGAAGCGTGGAATTTTGTAACTCCATTAAGCCATGGCGGAGTCCGACCCCGCTAGGGTTTGGCAGGACCGCGAAGTGAGATTCGATATTCCCAACACGTAAGAAAATTGTTTAGCCAGCAATGAATAATGTTTTTATTTCCATGACTGGTGCAGTCAGCT
This sequence comes from Dysidea avara, assembly GCF_963678975.1. NCBI lineage: Eukaryota > Metazoa > Porifera > Demospongiae > Dictyoceratida > Dysideidae > Dysidea > Dysidea avara. Next base: position 1,022,760 of record NC_089274.1, on the reverse strand, counting down.
CAGCCTCAGGCCTGGAGAGGTAAGTAGTTAGCAATTCAAATGGTGTTAGATGACGCCGTCCTGCACAGCTAGAGATCGATTACGTGGATAAGGTGGAAGACACGAAAGGGAACAACGGAGATACAGGTTGTTATGACTACAGAGACAGTGTTATTATCTAATTTCTCGCAGGAAAGTTATACATCACTAATTTACGATTGATATGGATGTCGGCAGTGAGATCCCGGATTAGTTTGTGTAAGTGATCACGTGACAAAGGTTTGCTGTGAGTTCCTCCCTCTTGTTCCCTTGCAGCAATTGGCTACAAATGCATCATCAGTATTAACACAAAACGAACACAATCGGTATGTTGTTTTGTGTTGACAAAGTAAATTATATATAAGCTTAACTATTTCACCAGTGTGATTAGTAGTGTTTGTGGTTGTGTTGGTCTCACGAGACTAGATAAATTTCATTGCTTTATCATTTCCAAATTTTCTACCTGAAAACTAGCTTGGTAGTTTATGAATAACTTAGACAACATAGTGGTTGCAAGCTATTCAGAATTGTGCAAAGGGAGCTGTCAAGAATTTACTGTATTACATATTACACGAAACAATATTTAACCAAGTTAAAGGAAAATTAGAAATCTAGTGAACATTTAATCCCTAATCCAGTCTATACCCAAGACCAAGACTGAATTAGGGATTAATGTTCACTAGTATATCTGGAGGTGTAGGCGATCTCCCTTGTTTCCCTACTTTTTTTTTCTATGATCCCTAATCGAACTTAAAATTTCTAATTTTTTTCCTTTAACTTGTCTGTTTACTTTTTTGTAACAATATTATGACTGGTGAACCCACGCATACCGCATCAAAACAAAGGATGGCACCAGAATTAATGTTTTCGTCTGAACGCGCGCCACAGCTATCACAACTACTTCGAAAGTACAGTGGCCATTACGCTTCGATTTCAGCTATGTTCAGCCCGTTACACAGCGCTACAGACGAAAAACAGTAAAAGAAGTCCCTCTGCAACAATCCAGTTACCACAAAAATACGACATTGCCTCGTAAGTATTACGCTTCGCTTTCAGCTATGTTCAACCCGTTACACAGCATTACAAACGAAGAACAGTGTTAGAATCATCTCTGCAATCAGTCCAGTCACCACGGAAAATACGGACGATTGCCGTTCACAAACGTACTGTAGGGAAGCCATGCATCGCGCTACCGCGAATCGACACCTTTGGCTGTAACACTTATCAGGCTGATAGCCTGTACAGGGCGATCGATCACCCAAACCAATACGAGTGCAGCCACTGGATGTATTATATATGCATACCTAAAATTTTCAATTATGGATCAGCAGCTAGTACGTTCTGATTATGTTCTGTTATGATGAACGGACATATCCTAGAGATATCATGGAGATTTTCGGTTATGCGAATTTAATGTTTTAATCAGTGCTATTGAATCGTTTATGGAAAAAGTACGGAGTTCACTAAAGGCCTAGATAGGTATTGCTGTTTTGTTTTTGTTTTTTAAACACTCGTATTTGATAACACAATATCATATGTAGGACAATATGAATTACATGATAAAATTAATTACAAAACTGAGTCTCTGAATGAATCAAGTCAATTGGAGCACACTTTACATAGTGACCTTGTGAAGATCTCGCTCCTCTTATACATTGAATTGTTGAGCGAAGTAGACAAAAAGATAACCGCCACCTAACACAGCTGCATATGGTTCCTTCCATTTTTCAGACAGTAAACTGGCTAGTCTCTTATAAAACACAGTGGTTTCATGACCAATGGGGTAAAAGAACTGTGTTCCACTTCCCAGAGTCGTGATTCATAAGCCCTCTTCTTTAAAGATTCATGCTTCCTATAACTAGATTGAAGATTGGAAACAAGTGGGTTGAAGACTCTTATATCAGTATAACACTTTTCAAAATGGCCGCTCCAAAAACCATTCATTGAGATATTCAAACGAGCACCGTCCTGAACGTTAGCTGTTTTATATTGGAAAGTCTCGTAATGGCTGCAAATGAGGTTCAACCTCTACATCATGGCATACCTCAGTCAATAGTTCAGCAGTTAGATCCCTAACCTCACTGTGGTGTATTGATGGAAATCCGTCCTTCGAACATGACAGAGCATGATCAACAGAGAAGGTTGAACCACATGCACAGTGAGAAGGTGAACGAGAGGGCAGCCAACCATATCGTAAGGCAAGAGCATCTCGAAAGGTAGTCTTGTGTAGAGAAAAGCCATGTTCTTGAACTGGTAAAGCAGTAAGCCAGCTAGAGGCACCCTTTTCTTTGTGGGATACGTAAGCTTGCTTGTAGAGTGGTTACTCCGTGCAGAGTGGTAGCTTCATGATGGGGGCGTGTCCGTATTCGAAAACGTGCGGTTGAATAAGTTATAGCACTAGTCCTCACCTTAGCCCAACGTTTTTCAACTCGTAGGATGGCGAGGATAACAAAACGCTCTCCGTCTGAGTGGTTTTCATGGTAAAATCCAAGTTGTGTATCCTAATCACATGAGTATTAATCGATCCCCACAATTGATTTCAGCTTCAACGTCTATATAATCACTGCCCAGTTGTAGCCTGGGTACATTTTGTATGTAGCCCGGCTAGCTGGGCCCCGGCTAGCTGGGCTACATACGAAATGTAGTCCAGGTGGCTCCTTTGATCTGAGGTGTGAAAGTATTACATAAACTATTGTAGAATGTCCATTGTATATTTATTGCCATGTAGAAATTACGAGGAGTGATCGAAGCTGTTCATGTATTGACCAAGTTCAACAAGGCTCAGTACGAGTTCATATTTACTAATTTATCAGCTGAAAACTTCCAACTCTATTCTACAATTCTTAATGTACACAGGTGGGTGTGGCTAGGGGATAGAGCTATATTATGCTCGTTTGCTTGCAGAGCCTATGAGACATCAAAGCTTTACAGGGAGGTCAAACTACGTGGAGCGTTGCTGGAGAACAAGCAGTTGAAGTTGTTGCCACAGGAACAGATATATAATACGGTATCCTAACAATTACAGCAAAAGGCTAGAAAGTTTTGAGAGACAAAATTTTTCAAGAATTTTTTTTGTACGTAGCTAGAGCCTGTAATAGGAATTTTCATAGATGAAGTTTAAAACCACAGAAATTATTTTCTAGCCATATACATGTTACTATGACGATGTTGTTACTGTGACAATATTGTTGTTATTATGACATTGTTGTTGCTAGGTTAATGGGGTGTGGAACCTGTGTAATGATCAGGTGATCTTGATGGCCACATCCACTTGTATCACATGACTTGTTACAGGGTACTCTAGGTACAGCAATTGTCACTAATGTTCGATTTGTCTGGTACTCTAACATCAATGAACCCTTCAACGTCAGTATACCTTACCTACAAATGGTGAGCCAGTCTAACAATATGGTCCTACAAGTGTGATTCTAGGGGATGTTCACTACCCAGTAGTGTTGTGTGATAATGGTAATACCTATATCTCAATAAATGACAACCATTTTATCTTCGATAAACGATGTTATCTCGATAATGGTGGGACATCATAGGACTGTTTTGTGAACACAGTTTTACATATTTGTTGACATATAGTCAGGTAGTGGTTGTTAAGTCATTAATTTTATCACTTTCCCAACTAGTTTGACACCTTTCCACAAGTTTTCCATCTGACTGTAATTGATTTACAATAGATTACAAAAGATTTACTATTATCTCGATAAGCAAATTTGTTATCTTATTGACAATAGGTATCTTAATTTTCCTTTTAGCTGGAAATAAAAAAAAACTTTCAACTTGATGTAGCCAAAACCAAAGGTAGTGAACATGCAATACTTATAGCATCTAATGGAACAACACTATCTAACCTGTCCTTCACTAAGCACAGCTTGAAGTTGATTTAGTCTGTGTTACTCACCTCTAAAAATAATTACCATAATAATTAACTTTAGCTTTGTTTCTCTTTGTAGCAATTTTGGAAACATTCCTTACAGTTTGTAATAAACTCAAATGATAAGTTCTAAGAGTTAATGTATTATGGAGGTGCTTTTGGCAGAGTCCTGATACTCCAGTAATTTTTCAAGTAGCTAGCTAACTAGTAGCTACCTTGCACACAGCTACAGTGTTACCAAAAATTGCACATCTCAAAATATACAATTTCAGTGGGGGGGATGCCCAGGCTAAGCCTTACCACTTTCACTTTTACTCTGACTCCCCTGCACTACACTACTCTAAATGGCATGTCTTCCCCTGCTTGTGTTTCTTGTACTACAGAGAGCAGTTCGGACCAGAGACTCAAAGTTTGGTTTAGCGATGGTAGTTGAGACGACTCGAGAGGTGAGATCACCCACATATTTTGTAACCATGATTACTGCTGACATAGCAAGGAGGTGGGTTCAACTTAGGCTTCAGAATTGATCCTTATGAGAAATTGAAAGAAATTGTGAAGGAGTTGCAGACACTACACAGGGTGAGTGTTGGTGCCATGGTGACCATATCCATTGTGATGGTGCAGGTGTTTACCGGCTCACCCATATTTGGTGTGCAGTACGAGACTGAACAACAGGTAGGTCATGTGACTTGTAGAGCTGTAAGTCTGGGTGGATTACCAATTTGCCATAATTGGTAGTTCTCCTAGTCACTGTATTGTAAGGTCATCTGACTAAACAGACCATTGCAATGTGTCATTGTGAGGTCAGGAAATTTTGGCCCAAGCAGTGTAACGAGAATAAACAGGTTTCACAGTATGATGATCTCATATGACATCATCATACAGGTCCATCATGAGGCAGAACTGAACACCTCACCAGTAGAAGATGATGTGGAGATTGTTGATGATGGACAGAGTGATGCATTTGCTGTTAGTTGTGATGTTACATCATTACCTTGTGTTTGATTGGCTGTTCTGTGTGTAGGCGTATTATGCTGATGGAAATAAGGTTTGTACATGATGTGTGTTAAAATGAGTGTGTTAACATGACAACAAGTTGTGTTTGTGTCTGTTGTGAACCTTGAGGTGGCTACATTATACAGATCACTTTGTGCACAATGATACATTTGGAAGTTAGCCTGTTCTTATTACAAAGCAGGGCAATAATCAGGAGAGTTGGGTTGGGCACACTTTCGCTACCAAAATATATTATATGAAAGTCTGTTTTTATGGAGTGGAGTAAACAGTAATCTCGATATACGACATTGAAACATTGTCATTTCTGTTTATGGTTACGTACACGATCAGTTATATGCCCAAAACAATAGATTAGTATTTTCACCTAAAACTCTAAACACTTTTGCAAAACAAAGTATATCTCCTTAAAGCGTACGTGAAGAGTGATCTGAATATCAAGTCTACCCTTTATTTATATTGCAACTATTGAGGGTCACGTGAAATTGTAATTAAGGGTAATAATTTTAGGTGGTGTATCCAACCTCCTCTGGTCTGGTCTGGTCTGGTCTGGTCTGGTCTGGTCTGGTCTGGTCTGGTCTGGTCTGGTCTGGTGGGGTGTGTGGACATTGAGATACTCTAATAGAGCAGTTAGTTAATCATCAGTTGAAGTACTGGAATGTCACCACATTACAATATTATTTTAACTCATCAGGGAAAGGGGTGGAGCATGTCCTTGTATCCTTTATACTTTATACAAGGTAAAATATTTTTTCAAATCATACTTTTTAAGGAGGGAAACTTCAATCTTTCCTTTGTTTTTGAGGAGGGAATTCTGTGGAGACTTGTACATGTTTGCAAATAATTTTTTTGTTACCGTAATTGTAATGCTACCCTGTCAACAGCTGATAAGCTGTGGTGATTTGTAAGACAGTGTGACAGCTGGTGATCACAACGATGTCAGTGGGGTGGTGTGTTCAGGTGCTGTGATGTGTATGGGACTAGTTGTGTATCTTATTAGTGTTGGATTATGTCATATGTGTAGCAATGATGGTACTGCTATAGCCACAGTTGGTACTAGTATGTGTGTGTGTGTGTGTGTGTGTGTGTGTGTGTGTGTGTGTGTGTGTGTGTGTTGCATTGTGTAAAAATTTCACTAATAATTGTCTTAGTAAAAATTGTGAAACATTTTGCTCTTGAAACAACCCATGTACTTAACTCTAAATTTATTTTAAAAGGTGGTACGTGTGGTATAGAGTAATATATTATTCTGTTATTGTAGTCAAGTGACAGAGAGCCGATGTACAGTGAGGAACTGTGTCTTGCTATAGAGACACCCCCTGATGGAGTCACGTTAAAGTCACTATGGGAAGTGGTGCCTAGTCACTAACTGCAAACCGATCACTTACACAATTGTCATTACATCATCACATCATTACATCATTCATGTGATAAGAATATGTTGTGAAAATAACCACTTGAGACAGCTACTACCAGCCAGTGCATACATTGCAAATAGTGACATTCACTGCTTATTTTTGGCGTATCATATATATTCCAGATGTGTACTTGTGATTTATTTGTTAAACAATATTTTAAAGCTTTCTACAAATCTGCTCAACAATTTAATTAATTCTCTCTGCCACAGTTCTAGAGTACATGAGGCAAAATAGATCCGTAACTTTGGGAAAAGGATTGGCTCTAAAGGCTGGGTCTGTTGGGCTGTACGTCTGAAGCGGCCAGTCAAGATGTGGACATGTGCAAAACACACTTAATTTGTTAGAGTGTGTCTCACTGGATGTAGTTTAGATACTGTCTCCCTTATAATTACTTGTATGAACTCTTGTTATATAGGGTCCACTAGCCATTTTGATCCCCCCCCCCCCCACCTTCTTTTTTAAATCTGTCTGCATTATATAGAAATCTATTCATCTATATTTCAATCTTTAATCATTTACTGATGTATCTTAATGATAATGTAGTCATTGCTAGTAGAGCAGCTAAGTGACAAATTTTGATGAAATTGTTCACTTTTGTGATAAAAGTACCAAATTTTCTGTGGAAGTGAGTAATGTATACAAAATCATTTGAGTGCCACGCCAAAATCATTTTCTAAGGAAATGTCATTTGGAAGCTTTTAAACTAAGAATCTAAGCCGATTTCTAGCTGGTCAGGAAACCATACAAGTGTATTTAGAATCTTTGTTCTTGCAGTGTGAAAGTATAATGTATTTCAAATTTATAGGTGCGAAAATCTTTCAAAATGTGGTAAAATAAACTGTCTTTAAGCACTTCTAATGAAGCCAATATTTCAGTGCAAAAAGTGCACATCTATGGCTTTGTATACATGTTTCTTAACATTGCAAGCTAATGACATAAATGGACATATCCCTGAGATATGATCATCCCTTGCTTGTCTATGCAAATTCAAAGTTTCAGCACATTTACTATTGAGCACTTCTATGACTTCCCTCTATTGATTTTACTTGTCAGGTTCTTTAAGCTTGATATGATTGGTAATTCTAATAGCTGCACCATATCTAATGAAATAGTATGAGTCAAGTAAATATTGTACCAAGTTTGGTGCTTTTATCAAAAAGGGAAGAATTTTTTTTCCTTAGCTGCTCTAGTAGTAGAGCGGCATAGCACCAAAGAATGAACATTTCGTACACTTTGTGATACTATTGTGAAACTTTCCACACAATTCGCAAGCTATGCACATTGTGACATGTTTTTTGATATAGAGCCATCACAGATGTGACCTTTAGAGCCATGTTTTCACTGAAAATTAATCATTTTTGTGTTTATCTCCCTGAGGCATTATTTTACACTGTTAAAACATGGTATCAAATTAAAGGTATTGATCTAAGAACTATATTGACTTTTGTTTGAAGTTAGTAGCTCATTCCACTACAAAGTTATGATCATTTTTGTAAGTCATGAAATTCTTTGCCCTTGGGGTATAAATTACTAATGGGCAAGTAATTCATAGAATTCCATGGTTAATATAAATGATCATAACTTTGAAATACAATCACCTATTGACTTCAAATAATAGCTGAGTAGTTTGTTTTAGCAGCACCTTTAATTTGAAACTGTGCAAAATGATGCCTCAGGGAGATAAAGACAAAAGCAATGAATTTTTAATACAAAAATGGCTGTAAAGGTCACCAAAGGTCAAATATGTGATGGCTCTATATCCAAAAAGTTATATCACAAGGAGTACAACTTATATGGAAAGTTTCATAATTGTATCAAAAATTGCACAACTATCGTACTATGCCACTCTACTATAGTATACCATAATAGGCACATTGACTGATGTACCACTGAATGTGTAATCTCAAAAATGGGAGGGAGGGATGCCACCCATAGCTAAGTTACTTTTCTAAATGGTAGTCACCTCAATGACCTCATATACAGACTGATTCCTTGCAGTTATAATTTTCAATGCGAGAATACATATATAGCATACATTCTGCAGCCACAGCGAGGTGTCATCTTCTCCCAGTAAAAGTGCTACCTAGGACCATGCACATATAATAAATTAAAGCAAAGTATAGTTGTCCCACCCCTCATAGGGATCTAGCATGTCAGATGTTGAGTGATGATATATAGCTAGCAGTTTTCCTTTCTTTAGGTAGTGTTTATGACCTTGGTGTAATCACCAACTCACACCAGATGTGGTAAAATGATTATCTGTGGTTAGTGGAAGTTACAAATTCAGATCTCTTACATAGTGTATGCTGTTTACTCCTAATCAGACATGTGGGGTACTTTGAGATGAGTCACTCTCTTGAATTCCTCGACAAGGAGAAAACATTCTGACTTCCAGGCAGACTCCTGTAAGTATTCAAGTGTAAATCCTCTAGTCATAGATTTTTCTCCTTAATTTCAAGCACACTTTATAACCCATCTTTAAACAGGTAAGGCTGTAGGTGTCCTACAGATCTTCAGCACTTAAGCCTAAATGAATATTATATCTTAATTTTTCACAATGACATTTTTTAAAATAATTACTATCACACGGCACAAATACACACATGATGAAATTCACTGCGTATATACAATTGTAGAAATAATTAATTATTCATTGTGCTATTCAATTCCAAATGAAGCCCCCTCTTCAATAGCATACACTAATTTCTCAAAGACAGTGTCATAATTGTCATAAGGAGGTAGGTCCAGTCTGTTGAAACATGTATGGGACCTATGGAAACATTGTATTCTAATATATTAGCAAATAATGGAAATATAGATGTGCACCTTGGTAGTGACTCAGGCTCCCCAACATTGTCAATGGTGAACAGTTTTGGTCCATTACTCCCCTTGAGAGCCTTGAAACCTTCAAATGGCATACTTGATGTTCCTGTGACAAACTATAACCAAACAACAATGTTACTATGGTTACTGGTTTAGTGGTTGACACTACCTGAAGGAGACGTAGTCGTTGTTCATTGCTGAAGTTCTCCACCACCTCCCAGAACAGCTTCACTGTTGGGTGCTCAGCATAGTAACCTGACAAGATAAATGTGTGGCTGCAACAAAGATACTTTGACAGAAGAAAAGTTTGTTATTTCCTGTTAGAAATGAATTAGGGTTCCTTATCATACTAGTGCAATGAAAAGTTTAGTTTCAACAATGAAGTTAGGTTCCAATGGTGAAACAAGCTATCAAACAGTACAGTTGTACTGTTTAGTAGGGTCCCCCCCTAAAGTACTGTTTAGTAGGGTCCCCCCTAAAGTACTGTTTAGTAGGGTCCCCCCCCCCCCCCCTAAAGTACTGTTTAGTCCCCCCACAAAAAAGTTAACAAACTATAACTAAAACTATTACAGTGCAATAAAAATTATTAATTTAAAAATGAAGTACATAGAATAAATGGTAGTGAAACAAGATATGCTGGTAGCTATGAGGGAAAATCCCTAGCTGCTTGGCATATTGTGGCAATATGGGAAAATCCCTACTTTGACATTACTACAATGCCGAGTAGGAGTTTTCCCACAATGCTACAATGCCAAATAGCTATGGATTTTTAATAATGTTGTAATAGCTGCCATTATTCACTACCATCATTCATATATTATCTAGTTTCACTACTTTTTATTGCTGGGACCCTACTCCATTTTTAATCACTAGTCATATACTATGCAGAGACAAGCTTGATTTCTATTGCATCATTGAATGGACTGTGATTTATAGCACACCTGCCAACTATCCATACAACAGGCCTAACAAGGTACACTACAAAATGACACTAGAAATAGAATCAATGCCCAGCCTTCAATATTCAGCATGTTTTGTTTAGGGGATAAATAAAATATTGTATTTCCTTAGTTAAATGCCACACCTTCAAGCCACACTTGACAATCAATTACAAAAATAAAGACTTAATCATTTGAGCACTGAGTGGTGACTAATTTTGTCACATCAATTAATGTGGTTAGTCATTGTTATATTTCTTGGCATATCTAGTCTCTCAATGTGTTGATTGGATGTGGTACATTTTAGGGTCCCATGGCAATCATATGGTCTGGTCTACTACACAACTAGTTACAAAATGTGAAGTATAGTCACCAGACCATACTCAATGCAGTGGGTGGGATCTGGAGCTACACAACAACCATCATCCTTACCATTCCTGTATTCTGTGTTGTTCCTCCAGTCTCCCACATCAACCTCAACTGTGCCAGCAATGACAAACTCTAATTCTTGAGCATCAAATTGTTTCACCAAACTGAGAGGGATGATCTCTCTGAACCCCTTCACCAAATTGTCCATTTGCTGGGATACACCTCTATCCATACGCCACTTTACCATCAGGTCAATGTACTCTTGTTTATTGTTTTCCATTACCGGGATGTTCAGCCCATCTGGCTTCAGCTCCTTCTCTACCAACTATAAAGTAGTGAGGATAATGTCGTAAACTGAATGTATAGTGTAGTGTAGTGTTGTAACTACAGTACTAGTGTGTGGATATGTAACTACAGTACTAGTGTGTGGATATGTAACTACAGTACTAGTGTGTGGATATGTAACTACAGTACTATAGTATGTTCACGTTGAGCTGAACCCTGAAAAACAGCTAAAAATTAAAAGTGGATTTTTTCTCAGCAGAGTTAACATTTCTGCCAACCAGATGATTATTGGTAACAGCAAAGGTGTCAACAACAGACATGTACGGTTTGGCTCCATTACAAGGTCGGGAAAGGGCTCTGATGGACACTGTACTTATATGGCTTCTCCATAGGAAATGTATTGTGAAAATTTTGATTGGCCGTAAATATTATATCAAACATTTGAACAACAAGATTTTGAAATATTTTTAGCGGATCAAGCAGTACTACAAATGAGCCAAATTTCAAGATCGTGTGTAATTGCATCCATGAGTTATTAAATGTTTTTGAGGATTCAGCTCAACGTGAACATACTATAGTGTGTGGATATGTAACTACAGTGCTAGTGTGTGGATATGTAACTACAGTACTAGTGTGTGGATATGTAACTACAGTACTAGTGTGTGGATATGTAACTACAGTACTAGTGTGTGGATATGTAACTACAGTACTAGTGTGTGGATATGTAACTACAGTACTAGTGTGTGGATATGTAACTACAGTACTAGTGTGTGGATATGTAACTACAGTACTAGTGTGTGGATATGTAACTACAGTACTAGTGTGTGGATATGTAACTACAGTACTAGTGTGTGGATATGTAACTACAGTACTAGTGTGTGGATATGTAACTACAGTACTAGTGTGTGGATATGTAACTACAGTACTAGTGTGTGGATATGTAACTACAGTACTAGTGTGTGGATATGTAACTACAGTACTAGTGTGTGGATATGTAACTACAGTACTAGTGTGTGGATATGTAACTATAGTATAGTCTTGTGACATGAATGTACATGAGCCTGTAGCTGACCCAATATACGAATTAGGAGCCTCATTTAGTAGTAGTAGTAGTATTAGGGTAAGGTTATATAGTAAAGAGACATTTTGCACAAAATTTCTCCTCTAATTATATGGGAAAACAATAGACAAATTTCATAATAAGACTTCATAGCATATAATACTAACAACTGTTACCCCTAGCAACCTGAATTTCGCATAATATGTAGATGACAATATCTAAAGTAACTTCTCCTGGACCAAATTTTAAAAGGATAGCATATATGTGTCACTTAAGATATGACATCTTGAAATTTGTAGTTTTCCCATACATACATATCCATGTGAGGGGGCAACAGTTTTCTGGGGCAACAGTTGCCCCTTCTGGGTAACGTATGCAATAACCAAAAATTCATTAAAAATTATATCTCAATTTTTACATAATTCGTAGGTGTGAATGTCAACAATGTGTTAAATGGATAGTGTATATAGGTCATAAGTTATGATATTTTTGAATCCCATGATTTATGTGATTTCCCAGAAGGGGCAACTGTTGCCTACAATGTATGGGAAAATTGCAGCTTCAAAATGTCATATCTCATGACTTATATGTGCAATCCTTTTAAAACTTGGAGAGGTGATTTTAGACAATGACACCTACAAATAATGTAAAATTTGAGTTGCTAGGGGCAACAGTTAATTTTTTTCATTATGATGAAATTTGTTGTGCATAGGAGTATACATGCCATTTTACAATGCCTTTACTTACATATGATACAGGAGTAACTCAGTATGGTAGTACTGGGATCATGGACTAACTAAATAACTAATTGATGCCTTCAGCCAATCATAACTCAATAATGCATATGGCCACGGGCTTGATTTTTGCAGAGTTCCATGTCGCTTCATCCCGAGACATGCCGATCGCAATATACACACCATGGACTTACCTTGTCCTCCTTTGTGTGTGTGTTTGTTTTGCAAGGTGTCAGTTTGTGGTAGCAAGATACAGCTTCCCCATGGCTGTGGTGGTAGCTATTATTACTCTTATCACCTGTATTCCCCATAGTGATTTCTCGTACTGTTCTCCACTGTAACACTGTGTAACAGGTGGAACATGGCTGAAGATGAAGCATAATGGCCACTGCACTTTTTAGTATAGTGGCATAACCAAAAAATTGTGCACTTTTTCATAAAGCCATGAAACTTTCCACATAAATAGTAGGTGTATTTTCAGACATAGTGCCATCGCTGATTTGACCTTTGGTGACCTTTACTGCCATTTTTGTACAGAAAATTGACCATTTTTGTCTTTAACTCCCTGAGGCAGTAATTAACTTGTTAAAACATGGTACCAAACAAAAGATCTTGTTGATATAAACAACTTGGTTTTTATTTGAAGTCAATAGGTGATTTCATCTTAAGTTATGAGTATTTTTATTAGCTACAAAATTTGATAAATTTAAGCATAATTATCTGCTCACAGGTAATTCACACATCGAGGGCAGGTAAATTTATCAAATTTTGCAACTAGTAAAAAAGATCATAACTTTGTAATGAAATCACCTATTGACTTCAAATAAAAACCAAGTTGTTTCTATCAACAAGATCTTTTGTCTGGTACAATGTTTTTAACAAGTTAATTACTGCCTCAGGGAATTAAAGACAAAAAATGATCAAAATTCTGTACAAAAATGGCCGTAAAAGTCACCAATAGTCAAACCAGAGATGGCACTATATCTAAAATTACATGTCATGAGGAGTATTATTTATGTGGAAAGTTTCATGGTTTTATGAAAAAGTACACAATATTGCCAATTTTGGGGGCTATGCCGCTCGCTATACTATTTTGTTGGGGCGTGTGTTCAGGCACAAAATTAATTTATGACATGCCTGGTGCCATTCTTTCATATGATACAGTATACGTGGTTGATTAGTAATAACTAGTAAACTAACAAGTAGAAGGAAAAGATCAAAGAATAAAAATAAAAAAAATAGCAAAAATGTAGTGAAACAAGAGAGGTTGCCTATATACTAATGGATGCTTAATCCCTAATTCAGTCAGAGTATAAAGACTGGGGTAGGGCCATTAATATATCTGCAGGTATAGGCAACCTCTCTTGTTTCATTACATTTTTGCTATTCCCTTGTTTCACTACTTTTTGATCCCTAAAATTATATATAGGAATAGTTTAATTAGTGACTTTTAAACACTATCACTAGTTCAGCAGTTGTTGTGGTTCATGTTGCTGGCTACAGCATAAAGGTCTACATTACTGCTTTATTTAGTCTCATCAATTGCACATACTACTCTGTTTTTCCAAATCCCAGTAGTCACACATGTGTATAATTTATTATTTTAAATTATATAAGTGCAGTGAAATCTCATTAATAAGACCACCTCACTATAGTGACCATTAGGGACACGTCTATTATGCCGGAATAATTTTGGGAATAATAAGTAGTGGGGAATATTCGGATGAGTTCTAGGAATAAATATTCCTTGCAGTGTGGTGCAAAAATCTTTTGGATACAATACTGAAACATCGCAAGCATAAAAACAGTTGAAACGATTGAGATACTCTAATAGAGTGGTCACTTATACTCTAATAGAGCGGTCACTTATACTCTAATAGAGTGGTCACTTATACTCTAATAGAACGGTCACTTATACTCTAATAGAGCGGTCACTTATACTCTAATAGTGTGGTCACTTATACTCTAATAGAGCGGTCACTTATACTCTAATAGAGCGGTCACTTATACTCTAATAGAGTGGTCACTTATACTCTAATAGAGTGGTCACTTATACTCCAATAGAGCTGTCAACTTCAAGTCCATAATTCTAATATAGCAGTCACTTATGTAAAACTCTGTAGTGACTGCTCTATTAGAGTACCTCAATCATTTCAACTGTTTTTAATTTATGCTTGCACTGTTTCAGTACTAAGAATTTTGCACCACACTGCAATAAATTTACACTAATTTTCAACAGTGTGCTTGTTTTTGCACAAATCCCAGGAATAATTTAGGGAATAATAGGTAAATTTAAAAAGAATTGCCAGAAAGAATAATTGGAAGCTCAAAAAGCATAATGAAGTAGGTCCCAAACATAGCATGACCTCGTTAATATGGCAGCCTCATTAGGTACTATATTTATTAACAAGGTTTCTATGCATGCATTTGGCTGGGTGTGTGAATGCTTTCACCCGGGGGTCCAATGAATAACTACAGCACTACAAGTCACACCTCCCCAAAAGCCTCCTCCTCCACTACAAAGGTGAGGTCCAATGGTTCAGGATCATTATCTAGTATCCATTGTAAGCTACTGTGGAACTCTGGCTCTACTGACTCCAGGTCCTTTAAAGATGGCTGCCTACAAGTGTCACCATGACAACCAGACATATACCATGGTAACCACTCACTGGTTGAGAAGAGCCTTATAAAATGGTCGAGTGAAGAACACGTCTAACAAGTAGCCTTGAGCTATGGCATGGCCTATCAGTCTACCAGCAAACTTAAACCTGTGGAACAAGTAACAATGACAATTCAGTTACTATAATAGCATGTGAAATGTATTGTGGCATGAGTTATAAAAGTTCTTAACAACCCAGAGGAGGTTGGAAGCATAACAGGTGCTATGAATTTTTTTTGTTTAATTACATTCTTGAGATTGTAAGGTGGAATATCGCATTGAAGGATGGCAACAGCATTGAATGGTGGCTTTGATACTCATATCTAACTTTCGTCGTGGTGGTCGATTGACTTATTGGGTGTTATTTCTATTTTTCTCAAGTGGGACTCCTCTCTCTGCCATTTTTGCTCACCAACAAAGATATTTACCACATACATGGCCTGGTGTGAGATCTCGCATGATTTCTATGGTGCCTAAGTTTAAAAGACTACCTTTTTTCAGTAGGGCTTATTGGACTTAACATGCCATTTGTTTGTCGCATTTCATCAATTGAAAGGTATTTCAGCACTCAAGGAGGTTCAGTACGCTTTCAATACAAAACCACTGGGCTCACTCACGTGCACACTTCCAACCTCCTCTGTTAACAACCATTACTAGTCTGCCATTTGTGAGATGTAATAACAATATGGCAGCAAACACTCTTACTTAGTCACCACGGTTTACCCACCATGAGTATCTATCAAAAGCAGCTGGGATGGTTAGAAACAAACACTGAATACTTGAACAAGTGTAATATCAATTTTTCGTAGATTAGTCATGAATTTTAAGAAGTTTGACCAAGTTTATAGAAGGGACTAACCTAGCAAACCATTTCTGTTCTACATTCAACCATTGAGAATGGCCTTCACTCCTGACCTCACAAATTCCTAACAAGCAACAGCTCTTTTACAAGATTACGTTTTGCATGTTACCTTGTTGGATTATATAAACAAATATACTACTAGCTATTTATAATACACTTTAACTAATCAACTAAACTATAACCAGTTATCAGAATAAGTAGTCCTTCAAGTTATCCACTGGTCTCATTATTAATAATAACTGAACTGTTATCTGTTATTGGCCCCTAATAGAATATACACTAATTGACAGTGTTGGGAGTAACGCGTTACGTAATATTATTACTTTTGTGGTAACTAAGTAATATAACGAAATACGCTATAAAAACAGGTAATATAACTCAAGGTACTTTACTTACAAATGTAACGCGTTACCTAAGTAATATAGTTACTGTAACGAGTCTAATATTACGTATTAATATTACTACAAGTAATGAAGTCACTAATTTCGTTACTTATCCTATGAGTAACGCCTAGCCACAACGAAGTAACGAAGCCTACTGAATGAAGCTTATTCACCAGCTTCTTACTTAAACCAAGATTTGCACATTATCCAACAACGCAATCATGTCACGTGATAAGGTGGTAATTTCACACGTGACAGCTTAAGGCTGTGGACACAAAGTAATATAATATGTAATATTATAGTTACTTTATTTTATGGGTAATATGTAACTGTAACTAAATAGTTCAGTTGCAAGTAATATGTAATATGTAACTAGTTACTTTTACAAAGTAACTTGCCCAACACTGCTAATTGAATAATCATTTTCAATTTTCGATAAATAAATAAATGACCGTATGGATATTATGACAGTCTACTCAACTTCTACAATGTTTCCTAACTGGTAAAGTTACTGTGATCTGACTGACTGACCACCACACAGAGGCTTCTAAGGTACAAAAGCAGCAGCCTTCTGTGAGAGCTACATGAATGACACAAAGGGATTAACTTTAGAATCAAGACAGTTTCAGCAAAACATAAGAATTTCAGTCTCCTAGCAGATATTTCAAGCTTCAATTACATTAGACACATAATCCGCTGTACAGTAAATACTATAGAAACATCACTTCATACCAGTCTAAGTTGTTCTCAATGAAGGACGAGGTTGGACTAACTTGAGCAGTGTAAGTATTAGCAGCTGAGTATTCAAACAAGCCGTAATATGGATTGAAGATATCATGTGATAATAAGAAGAAATACTCCCTTGATGGTCCTCCATAGTCTAACCTGTATCACTGTGCATAATATTACTCTAATTATAGCACAACACCTTACCCTTCTTCTCCAACAAACACAACGTCCAGTTTGCGTCGCTGTAAGTAACGTATCCTGCTACCAATCACTTGTTCATATGCATCTTCCAATAGGTGATCTCGTCGTATATAGAACCTAGTATGGAATATGTAGCATGAAGTATGGAACATGGAGATATGGGATACAGAGTAGTGAAGGTACCACATGGTAAAGAAACATGCAAAGTACACGAAATGTTCAGTTTAGAGTTTAAATGCAAAGCACAAAACATTGATAATAAATTCTGCACTTGTTAATGTTTAGCAAATGCTTTTTTTATTTTTCAATATAAAAAATTCTACCTTACCACAATTTGGTGCTACATAGATACAACTGACTAACTTGACTCTTGCACTCTGGGCAAACCCCAGCATATCCAACTGGTTCCTAAAGGCACTCAGCTTCTCTTCAAAAGCTCTTCGCTCTGTAGACAGTGGAGCGACAGTGTGTTGACGAGGGGCTGACAACAAGTTAGGGTTGTTGATCTCTCGATCAAACAAGCTACAACAAAAAATCATCAACACCACACTGGATCACATGATCCACACCTCAGTATGATGGCTAGGTCTAGCATGCGTGGGCGTGACGCCAGCTCATCCATTGCACTTGTGCCAGCCATTTGTATGGCTTCAATGAGTGCCCGCAAGTCTGGCATAATGGGCTGGTGGAAACGTCGAGGGATGAGATCAAATATGTCTGGTCTCCGTAAGAAGTTGACCACCATCTCATTATATGCCACTGTCAGAGGTAGAATGCATACAACAATTTACTAAGTTATACTGGCCAACGTACATTGTGTCTCCGGTGGAGCTGTACTAGAAGGAGTGACTGCTTCGGAGTCGTTATCTTGCTCTTCCTCTACCACTCCTGACTCGTTACGAGATCCTCGACGTAACTGTGAACAAATCATAGCTATGATACAGTTAAACATACAAATATTGGTGAGTGCAATTGTCAGGGTGCAGTGGAACTATGCATTTCAGAGCTCTCAAGGTGTGTATCAATCATACTACCCAATACTGTATAAGAGACCCTTTGTATAGTTGTTTATTTATTTTATTTATTTATTAATGCTTTACAGCACAAGTGCTGAAGGTCTGTAGGACACCTGGTCCTACAGCCTGCTCAAAGACTTTAGCTACTTAAGGTGTGTTTGAAAAGTTGGAGAAAGGAGAAAAAATCCATGACTGGACCTAGGTAGCCTTGAACCTGCAGCCATCCGATTTACGCTCAAACACTTACAGGAGTCTACCAGGTGGTCAGGATGTTTTCTCCTTGTTATTTTCATGTAACTATATCCATAGGAATTCTAGAGAGTAACTCATTATCTCAAAGTACCCCAAGTAGAACCAAATGGACACTAGTTTATTTATTAATGCTTTACAGCACAAGTGCTGAAGGTCTGTAGGATTGTATAACCGAAACCACAACACAATATATTTAACACCAGCCATTAACAGACCATGATATATCAATATGTGGCTCAATTTCTTGTCCTTCTCTTCAATGGACAACCTCTTGCCAGCTTGGAGTCTGCTTTCTAAACATTTTTTTCTGGTTTTTAATGTGGACATTATGCACAGAATGTTGCAACTACACGTGTGTGTGTGTTTGTGCACGCGCGCATGTGTGTGTGTGTGTGATTCAATCATTTTCCAATTAGAAGCAACATTGACGTCGTCGTCATCACCTAGTGTGTACGCGAGCGCGAGCGTGTGTGTTTATGTTTGTGTGTGTGCGTGTGCGTGTGTGTGGTGTGTGCGTATGTGTGTGTGTGATTCAATCATTTTCCAATTAGAAGCAACATTGGCATCATCATCATCATCATCACCTAGTGTGTACACGAGCGTGCGTGTGTGTTTGTGTGTGTGTGGTGTGTGCGTGTGTGTGTGGTGTTTGTGTGTGTGTGTGGTGTGTGCGTGTGTGTGTGGTGTTTGTGTGTGTGAGCACCTCCTTGTGGTGGTTCCTGGGCAGCAACATAAGTTGCTGGTGAATGTTGATGGCTGCTTTTTAGAATGTGTGGAGTAGTTCAGCTCTTTTAGGTGGTTTACTTGCTTCAAGCTTGCAACTTGAGGTTAAGTGTTTGTGTTCTTGCACAAGTATGACTAGAGGGTTTAACATATTTTCAGGGCGCAGTCTTTGCTCTAAGTCCATCTCATTTGCCACTTAGAACATTCGCACTCTCGTGGAGAGTACTGGAGATGATCAAAGGATCGGTATGGTTAGACCTAATCCCAACTTTTGCCATTTATTGTCCATGCAGGACCTCATTATGTTGATAGGAAGTTGGATTGTTTGGTTAAGGAGTTGAAGAAGTTGAATGTGGCAGTTGCTGGTATACAAGAAACCAAATGGTTTGGACAGGATGTTTGGAATGCGGATGGATTTACTTTGTTACAATCAGGGCGCACTTTGCCTGGTGATGGTGAACTACTCTTGAGAAAAGAAGGTGTAGGCATTGTGCTTGATCAGTGTGCTACTGCTGCCTGGTGAAACTTGGGAGGCTGTTAGTTCTAGGATAGTGACAGCTCTGTTGCAGACTGCGCAGCATGGACATAGACGGTGTGGAGGTTCTAGGTGGACTAGTAGTGGGTATCTATCACTGATATCAACATATGCTCCCACAGCTAAGGCTCCTTCAGGTGTTAAGGTAAAGTTTGTTGATGATCTTTAATGCAGTTTGGATGCTCTTCCTGTTGGTGATATTGTGATGGTGCTAGGTGACTTTAACGCTCGAGTTGGGAAAAGGGAATCTGAAGATGATGTCTGGAGGGAGGTCAGAGGACTGTATGGTATTGGCACTTGTAATGAAGCTGGTGAACAGCTCCTGGAGCTGTGTGCTGTTATCAATTTGACCATCACGAACACTTGGTTTGAGAAGAAGCCAATACACTTTGGTACATGGATACACCCTGCTACTAAGCAGGCTCATATGATTGACTTTGTGATGATGAGGAAAGATCAGCGACAGTTGTGTACTGATGTAAGAGTGTGCAGGAGTGCTTGCTGTTGGACAGACCACTATTTGGTGAAAGGAAAGTTAATGTTGAACTTTTCTAGGAAGCAGAGGAGTAGTGTTACTCATGTGCCTCTGGCAGTCCACCTCTTGAGAAGTCAGGAAGTAAGGGATAGATACCAGCAATCCCTTGAACAACACTTACTTCAACATCAATATAATAAAGATCAGTCGGTGGAGGAGCAGTGGCAGACATTAAAAGAGTGCATTATGACTTCTGCTGATGCAGCTGTTGGACGTGCTAAGAAGAAGCAGCCAGATTGGTTTATTGATGCTACAGATATACTAACACCCCTGCTGGATGACAAGGCTAGAGCTCGTCAAAGATATTTACAGTTGCAGAGTTCTTCTGCTAAGCGTAAATTCCGACTATTCCAGAGGTTGGTGAAAAGGGCTGTGGATGAGGCTAAGGAGACATAGACTAGTAAGGTGATCAGTGATGCTGAGCATAGTCGAGATGGGAAACTGAGATGGGATTGTATTAAGAAGTTGCAGGCAGCCTTTCATGGAAGACAGCCTGCTCGTTCTGTCAGACTTAGAAAACAAGATGGTAGCTTAAGTACAGGACCTGAAGAGCTTAAACAGCTTTGGTATGGACATTTTAGCTGAGTACTGAATGTAACCAGCCAGTGTGATCAAGAATTAATTGATGAAATGCCATCCTGGGAAACGATGCATGTCTTGATGATCCCCCTACCTCTGATGAACTGGTAGCTGTTATGGAGAAAATGAAAAAGGGGAAGGCTGGAGGGAGGACTGGAGGGAGGACTGGTATCTTACCTGAATTAATACTTTGTGGAGGTCCAGAAATACAGCACAGATTATTGGTGTTAATGAAGGAGGTATGGAAGGCAGGATGTGTAGTTCAGGACCGGAAAGATGCAGAAATTGCTCCCATACCTAAGAAAGGAGATCTTAGGAATTGTGATAACTGGAGGAGAATCAGTTTGTTGGATGTGGTTGGAAAGTTGTTTGGACGTATACTGCAAGATAGGCTGCCAAAAAGGTCCTCCCTGAGTCTCAGTGTGGCTTCCATAAAGGAAGGTGGTGTGCAGATATGATTTTTACAGCTAGGCAGTTATTTGAGAAGAGCAGAGAACATGATGACTCTACTTACGCTCTTTGTTGACCTTTGCAAGGTATACGACTCAGTACCTAGAGAGACCTTGTTGCAGGTATTACAGAAGTATTGTGTTCCTCCAGTGATGTTGGCACTGATCAGGTCATGTCATGATGGCATGACTGCTGTGGTGAGGGTCAGTGATGGCACCACTGGTGATACTAACGTTAGGAATGGGCTGAGACAAGAATGCACCATGGCGCCGGTTTTGTTCAATTTGTATTTTGCAGCAATGGCTGCTTGTTGGAGGAGTCACTGTGAAGTATAAGATAGGAAGGGAGCTGGTAGGAGATAGAACAGTTAAGCAAAGCTTGAGGATACAGAAATTACAGAGTCAAAGTTTGCAGATGATACAGCATTGTATGCAGTCACTAGACAAGGGGTGGAGAGAGTAGCTGTGACCTTTGTAACAACAGCAGCAGGATGGGGACTTACTGTTATGACATCTAAGGAACTAGCTAGTCAGTTTGGAAGGAATGAGAACATGGCTGATATTATTGGGAGATATTGATGTAGGTGACTAGGGTATTTGGCATGGATGGATAATTATAGAATACCTTGAGCTGATTAAATCCTACCCAAGACATGGCCCTAAGAAACGATGGAGAGATCTGGCAGTGATGGATGTAAGGACACTTGGGATTGAGGAAGATTGGTTCGAGGTTGCTCAAGATAGACAGCAATGGTCAACAATTTGTGAGCAGACCCATTTTTCTGTTGATGTTGGGGAGGCCTGTGCTGCTAACACACCCTCTCTAACTCAAAAGTTTTACTTGTACATGTGGACGTACCTTTAAGCGTTCTGGAGACCTGACAAGACATAAACGCTTTTGTGGCAGATATCATCTAGATCATGGAAGCCTGGGACCCTCACTGTCCCTGTGGAAGGACCTTACGTAGGAAGCAGGATCTCACCAGGCATTCATGTTTTGCAAGGCAATGTAACCCTGACCCACTAGTCATCTTATCCAGGGGTTTCCCTGCAATCATCTATGGATGGGCAGCTACAGGCTACAGCTCTGTGTGTGTGTGCGCGCGCGTGTGTATTTGTGTGTGTGTGTGTGTGTGCGTGTGTGTGTGTGTGTGTGTGTGTGTGTGTGTGTGTGTGTGTGTGTGTGTGTGTGTGTGTGTAGTTGAATGTGTAATAACATACTGTTTGAGGGTGTTGGTTACGGGGCAATGTTTTCAGCCGATCATCTTGAGTACTATCAGTCAAGGATTGTTGTCGCTGCTGGATTAGTACTTGTTCCAAGTTAGTATCACTTGGGGACACAGGTAGTCGAGGATCAATAAACGTTGTGATCTTGTGGCGATGGTTGATGAAGAAAGCCTGCAAGGAGCAAAGTGGTAATGATAGATGCATGTGTAACAATGTGAAAGGTTATCTTTCTCAATATGCAATATATTTACAAAGTGGACCTTCATCATCAGAACACAGTTTAGTCACAAAAGTGCTCAGACAAGTTAATTTGTTCATATAAATGACCTTTATAAGAGTTCCATTCAACTACTCTAATAGAACATCACTTGGTAGGGACAAATATTCTAATAGAACAATTCTTCGGGGTCACACTTAATAGTAGGATTCACTGATTTTAGTGTTTTCTGCCAAAACATGTACATCTATCCAGTAACTGCTGTTCTCCATAAGTGATGCAACAACCAGCTACTCCAGTAATAACAAGTGATATGTGTCTCATGAAATTGGAAAATTTGATTCAGGATCATAGAAACAAGGGAGGTCATGTATACCTGCAGATATACTAGTGGACATATAACCTAATTCAGTATAACTGGCCATGACTGAACTCAATGATTAAATGTCCACTAGTATACACGATGGGCAGAACATAGCAAAACAGAATAGGTTACTATTGTCGGAATGCTTGTTCAGTCACACAATGTCTAATACCATTCTTGCCTTTGAAGGAGTATGTATTGATTTACCTATGCAATCACTAAAAAAAACCCGTTTGGATTTGATTAGCCAAGCTGTTGTGAAGTAAAAGTAAGGATGGTTTTTTGGTAGTACTAGCGTACTGTATTGTAAGGAGATAGCATTGGAAAAAATCAATAAAATGTTATGTGCTAGGTATTTAAAGTACAAAAAGAAGCGAAATCCACACAAACACAGCCTAGCTGTATTAATAAGGGTGTGGCTTTAAATAGCCTGTGTGAGACAAAATCAAAGGTGGCGGCCATTAAATGGCTGCAATGATGTTAATGCTATCATTAACACATCTCATGGCCTTGATCTCACAACTTTTGTCACCCAGGTTATTAAAGACCGCACCCTTTTTAAATATTTGTATGGAATAAATATTATGATCTCATACTATCACATAGACAGCGACCACACACACACAAGCTAATGTGTAATCAGCTGATATAGTGTATCAGATTTAACCTGAATACGTAGTTATCAGATTTTACTGAGTTAGAAATCAGAAATTTGATAATAATTCGAGAATAGTTGATTAAATGTACATTAAATAGGTACGTTCAGCCTAATGGTCAACTGTTAAAATAGTATGTCTATAGTATGTTCACAATGAGCTGAATCCTCAAAAACATTTAATAACTCATGGATGCAATTACACACGATCTTGAAATTTGGCTCATTTGTAGTACTGCTTGACCCGCTAAAAATATTTCAAATCTCTTTGTTCAAATGTTTGACATAATATTTACGGCCAATCAAAATTTTCACAATACAGTTTCTATGGGGAAGCCATATAAGTACACTGTCCATTATAGCCCTTTCCCAGACTTGTAATGGAGCCAAACCATATGTTGACACCTTTACTGTTACCAATAATCATCTGGTTGGCTGAAATGTTCACTCTGTTGAGAAAAAAATCCACTTTTAATTTTTAGCTGTTTTTCAGGATTCAGCTCAACGTGAACATACTATAGTAGTGTCACGATGCTCACACTAAATAGTTAACACTCAAGGGTATTCCCCCACCTTTCCTTCCCTGCTCAGTTTTCGTTCCCATCCATCCGGCAGGTCAGCTGTAGTATCAGCAAATGTGTTTAGCATAGCAACCAAGTGACGACTATATTGGTACCTATAACACAACAGTGAAATACACTTCCCCAGGGAGGGGGGGGGGGGGGGGTTACATACTTCAGGAAGAGAGCAGGATCTTTCCTAATCCGTTGAACAAGTTCCATAATTGCTCTGTTGGCAAAGAATTCTTGTGCTGCTGTCTGTATATTACCAAATTGTATTTACACTGTATTTATAATTACTACACTCACTCCAGCATTAGTCATGTATTTGTATAAATCCTTCCTAGTAAGAAATTGCAAGGCAGGTGTGTCCCTTAATTGGTCAAATTCTTTGTCTTTATGTTTCTTCTCCTTCACTTCAGTAACTGACAATGATACAGTCTTCTCATCTTTAGCAGGATATGATAAACTTCTTGTAGCAGCTGATAATCTATGTTCACTATCTCTACGAAGGTTCTCCATGGAGTTAGTTCTGACTATTTGACTGTCTGAGCTAATTTCTGTCATAGTTCGTGGATGGAATGATTCCACAGTTTGAGGTGGACAAAAATCCGTGTGGTCATCCACACTAACTTCTCTTGATGGCGGCTCTTTAAGTGACTGTATGGTGACAGCTGATACTGACTCTGATAAAAACTTGTGATTTTGTCCATTTATCTGGTCACTGTTCTGACGAGTATATACTGTTAGACTTTGTGTAAATCTTTTCTTCTCTTTATTAGAAGGGACTCTAAGGCTAGTACCTCTTCTCATCTCAGACACATTGCGGTACCTGCGTATGTCACAGTATCCCCCTAGGGGTCAGCACAACACAACACATTACCTTCGATATAACTGTTTCCTTCTTTGCTCCAGATCCATTGTGTTTGCTGGAACATACACACCACAAAATGCAGACATATCTTTTCTGTATTTGACCAGTCAACAACTGTGGCTACTATAACTTTCTGCAAGGAAAACCCTGCGCCTACTATTAAAGTATGACTACTATCTGAAGGTGGCTACTACAGGCTTGTGTGGCAGTAGCCTGTGACAATTATACAGATTCAAGAATGACTGACCATCCTTTAATATTATTATTCATTTTAACTTCTCCCAAAAATGCTTCAAATGTGTGTTATTCAGATACAAGCCATGGCTCTTATCTAAGGGTGGCTCCTATGACTAGGTTGTGGAGCGGCTACTATCCAGGGACAGCTATTATACGAGCCACTGCTATTAACCGGTAAAATACGGTATACACAGACATACACACATACAGACATATACAATATATTTCCACACCTCTTTTGAAGGAGCTGAATACTTTGGAGGCCTTCACTGAATCATCTACATCGTCATCTTGATCTTTAGATTCCAGTTCAGCCATTTCACGATCAGCTTGAGCAGAACTGTCTCTATCCAACATCAAACTGGCCTCCATGTCATTGCTACTGTGGGACTGTGTGTTTGCTTGGTAACTTCCACTTGCAACAATCGTGTTATCCTTGCTTGCTTGTTTAAGAGCCTCCTTCTTTGCTCTATGTTTCCTTTGAATTGTTGAGTACCGTCTTCGACTGTGTGACAGGGTGCGTCGGATGTGTTCGTAACGTTTAAAATTATCATCATCATCGTCATCATCAGAACCAGCTCGTTGTTCCCGGATAGCATCAACACTCGATGTTGATGAATTAGAGTTACGATGTCTCCCGTGGTGTACCTTAACAGTGTTACTGGTAGCAATCACTTTCCTGGAGTTGTCCCACAACTTGAAACATAAACTATAACACTCAGCTAAAGGACAACATACAAGATTTTGTAAATGAAACAGTTTAGAAGCCTCACAAGTTACAGCATGTAATTTCAACAACCTAACCAGCAACCTGCTAAACTGTCATTACACGAATCACTTGGCATTACACTTAAACAGCCAAAGTCATGACTCAGTTTCATCACCATTTGACTAATATGGATAAGTCACTTGACTGAGCTAGTGGCCATGTATGGTCATCATTATCTTAACAACTTAAGTGATTACCATTACAACATACACTATTATGGCTTCATTAAACATGTTGTGTTACATCATCAAACATAACTTGTGTTGAAGTTTTATATGGTCATTTTCACCATGTCATATTGATGGTCCAACTGAAGAGGGTCATTTTCTCTACTTTCAAAATAGAATTTTTTGTAACTAATAATTTCCTGGCTGCCCTACAAGTCGAGAATTCGTGCTGTAGCATCATGTGACTGATAATCATATGTTGAAAATTAAAAATATTATTTAGTTTGTAAAATGATTTCAGGTACATTTTAGTAAACCAACTGCACTAAAACTCTCCAACCTTCTCCACCTAATACCAAGAGTACATACTACTCTATTATTATGTACTCTTGCTAATACCGATCATGAATCACAATAATTCACCATTGTCACTCTAAATCATCAGTCGAGTGATTACAATCAAGAATACTCTTGATACAGCCATTTTAAGGACTATGGCAACACGTTAGGAATAGTGTGGAGGATAACACAGACATGAGTGTTAAACTGTCGATGGTCAAAAATTTAAGTCAAAGCATTAGTAACAAAATGTGCGTTCATTTCTCTTAAAATACAAATAGGTCTGTTGCATGTTTCAATGACAGATTGCCTACCATATGGCTATAATTTTCTTTTTAAAATTTTAAAGTTGAGTTTTTCACAAAACATGCACAAGGGAGATTCAGTGAGAATGTTGTCTTGACAATATTTCTAGACAAACACTAATAGCTAGTGTCACAATAGCTACACACGAGCTCACCTTGTAGGATGATGGCTCGATGAAGTGTCCACATTAGTATCCTCTCTTCACACATCGTCGATGACAACTCTCTCTTCTCCAAACACAACGACAAATCATCTGCACTACCTGTAGTGACACAAGTTTAGTTGCTGTACTACTGGTGGTAGTGAGTTACAGTAACACACAAACAAACACACAATGAAAAGGAGATAGCAACAGATATAGCAAAAAACCATCTCACACCTACTGGTAGTTACAGCTCTTACACAATAATCAAAAGTTATCATTCCTGAAAGTGTCAGTAACATAAAGTGGTTGGTAGTGTTCTTAATGTTTAAGATATTAAGTATTCATGGTGAGTTGATAATAGTTAGAAAAATAGTTGAAGTGCTTGGAGGCAAACATTTCTTGTAACTGGGGACAAATCTACAAAACCTCTTCTGGTTTGCATTTATGATAACGCAATTGTGTTGGGCAAAGGAAGGAGGGGGGGGGGGGGGAGGATTAATAACATAATTATGTGATTTCCAATTTTTTAAGTGAGCCTGACACATCACTCAACGTGCAGCGTATCTACATGATCTGCCTTTACAATGTCATGTCAGGAATGAGGAAGAGCAACACGGCAACAACATGTGGTGTGGTATACCACTCTACCAGGGATGTTGTCCAGAATACGTTGACTTGTTTAACATAACTGGAAAACAGGCAACTACAGAAAAATAATATCATATCATTGAGCAAATGTAATGACACTACTTGTTGTAACTTCAATATCAATAAAGGATAGCCTTCAGATCAATATCAACCGATCAAAGGATGACCTATAGTCACCAACTTTGCTAGTACATGATTGATTGATTAACCTCCTGTTCTCGGCTAAGATAGCCAGGAGTATGTAAACAACTTACAATACATATAGCTAAATTACAAGCGTAGTTACACACAAACTACCTACAATAATGCACACATATTATACATACATACATACACACAGCTTATATACATACATACATACACACGTTATAATACATACATATACGTTAACTGTAATCTGGCATCAAGCCAAGAAGATAATTCTTAACAATATTGTTAAACAACTGATAGTCCATGTCATCGTGAAATTCTGATGGCAAAGAATTCCACCACGTTATTCCCTTACATCTAAAGCTTCTCTGTGAAAAGGTTGTATAATAGTGGATAATATTTGCTGAATTTGTACTTTGTCTAGTTAAATAATGATTTTTTTCTTTCTTAAATTCTATGGGTGGTTCAAGTTAGAGGGCTGACTGATAAAGACAATGATGATACACGTATATTATTGTTGAGAACTTTACTGAAGATAACCACTTAACTGCTTGGTGAGAAGAAGTGTGGTCATGTTTATGGAGATCACACGAAATTCTAACTGCTCTGTTCTGCATTTGCTGTAAACGTTGTGTTTAGAAATTGTAATTGGTATGAGTAATTGTAACAGAACAGCAAACATATTTTATGATATCATCAACACAGGAAGACAATAGAAATACGATCATGAGAAGTAATTTGATCACATTGTTTCCTTTTCAGTTTTTGCTTGGCAGTAGTTGTCCCCACCAGTTGATCAGACCTCTTGATCAGAATATAATAGCTAGACATGTGTTGATCACAGTCATGATTTCCTTATTAGAGCTAGGAAAGCTACTCAGAAATCAGATAACCTATTCAACCACAACACCCCAGTATCAATACCTAGTATTGTGGTACAGTGTTGGAATCCTCAAAACTCTTCCATTTAGTCACTCCAACACAATACACAATCCATATTTGTTGTGAATGACAATGGCATCATCATTATTAGCTACCACCAGGGGCCTATACCTGTTAGTCAAATTTCTCTGAATTGAGCTAATGGCATGAGCCATAGCAGCTGGGATATGGGGCTCCCTTTGAAAACCACATTGAAGTAAGCTTGGTTCAGTGCCACCAATGTCATCATGTAAAATTGCCAAGCCTCTCTAGGTAAGCGGGTAAGAAACTTACAGCTACTCACACTACACAGAAGCCACCCTACAACACGTTGATAGGATGCATGGAAGCCACACTCCCTCACACTTCAAGATGGTGTCTAGTGTCGGACATTATACAACAGACAAGCGTAACACGACATGACACACACTATCGCTTTGTACAACACATCGATTAAAGAACAACTCGCTACATGATTGTAACAACTTGTTAACAACGAGGATTACATTCATCACTGCCTGAGGTACACTGTTACATATACGTTACCTGTAGGGAACAATCCGATGTAGCTGTGCTCAACTACTCCACCCGACCACTTGATACATACTCGACCGCCGACTTCAGCTAGTTTGGGCTCCACGGATAACTCTACCACTAGCTCGCCCCCCGCCATATCAAAAATTATAACTGTTTTATGTTATCAGCTAACGCGACAAGTTCGCTTAACACCTAGCTCCTAACGTTATGACCTCCGCTATATCTATACTTCTTCTTCGAATAAACCTGCGTGGGAGATGCACGTGAGCACACTGAAGAATGTAATGTGGGATTTAGTTCAGTCACGTGAGGCTCACTCGGGAGCGAGCAGCGATGCAAGTTGAAGTGGATTACGTCAGTGTGGGATGTAATCGGACGCCTCAGGCGGCGGATTGGTATGACGATCACACGTTAGCTTATGGTGCAGCCAACTCGGTAGCACTGGCCCAAGTATCCGAGGTTAGTAAATGTGAGATGATTGTGTACACGGAGCTATCACGTGACTTTAAAGGACGGATCAAAAACGGCGCGCGCTTTTGCAACCTTGCATGGTCACAAGGATCATGTGAACTGTGTGACGTGGATCAGGTTTCGTGGTAGAACCAAACCAACAAAAGGTAATAATTAAGCTACTCAAAACTGAGTGATTTGATTGGTTACGATACAGAATGTCCTCAGGGTGAGTTTTTGTCAGGATCAGTGGACAAGACAATAGGGGTGTGGTGTAGGGATGCAGCCCATCAGGTACATTTGTCATGATAATGGTGAGGTAATATGATGTACCAATAGTACAGGATTGGTCAGATTTTGGAAGGACACACCTCCAGTGTGACAGCATTAGCTGCCACTTACGTCACAACTGACACAGTTTGCACTGTCGTAGCTTCAGCTTCATCAGACTCCACAGTAATTATATGGCTTCGTGATACTCCAACTGGTGAGAAACGGTAACGTGGTTGTGTACAAAGTTATTGTGAAATTTCAGCTCTTGACAATATCTCATACAATCATTAGGGACATCGAAGGTGTGGGGGAAATCTGTGATATAATATAACCCAAAAACCTGCTGCGATTTTTCCTCACAATGACATGACAGTATTGGTTGGGTAAAACCAAGCCCAAAAGTGTCTTCAGATCGACCCGAAACATTTCTGTCAAGTTGCTACAGAATTTTTTTTTTAAATTATTCAACGGAATTTTCTACTGCCTGCCTGCCTGCCTGCCTGCCTGCCTGCCTGTCTGATGCCTTCAGTCAAGCGTAGCGGAAAACTGGCTACAGGTATAGCCCTAATTCTTTTGCAGAAACGCTTCTAGTTCGCTTAAGAAAAAACCTTTGGTATATTGATAAACATACAATGCTTGTGCTATTGTCTTACCTTTTATCCTTCTTTACCATGGCCATCAGTCAAGGTTCTACCGCTGAGTGTTAATAGACTACAGTACGGCTTCCATCTACCAGTGTATATTGCATCAAACTATTCGAATACATGTGGTCGCTGGTTGCACCAAACTATTTGAACACACGCGTATGTGATTCGCTGTTGATATCGATCAGTGAGAGCAACTCGCGGCGAACTATATAGCAATGTGTTAGTCAATAAATATAGTTTTAGTAACAATGTTAAACTGAGTCAGGTCATGGTCCCGCTTTACAGATTATTCAGGTCTGACCCCACGTGTTAAATTAAATGTGGACATGTTACTACATGTCATAACGTAGCCCTACTTCTTTCATGAGCTATGCCAACTTACGTAAACTACTGTTTGTACACATATGGTAGCCACGCCCATTCATCAATCTGTAGGTATGTACGAATCCACGTCCATTGTCTGCAGGCTTATGTAGAGCCACGCCCACTGATCAGTTGTTATTGTGTGAGTCATAATCTAGTATAATAGTGCTGTGATCAACTCTTAAAATATTATGACTTATTTTGTGAAAAGCAGGCTATTTAGTGGTCATGAGCTTGCAAAAAAGCTTCACAAACAAGTATAAGAAAAAATTAGGAATTTTAAATTAGAGTAGGGACAATGTATAGTGCTGCAATAAAAAGTACTGAAACAAGCTGGATCAGAGTAGTACGTAATGTCCAAATACTGTAAAACAATAAGAAGTGAATATCCCTACTGTGCTACACTCTTTTTGCAGCACTATACACTGTCCCTACTCTAATTTAAAATTCCTAATTTTTTCTTATACTTGTTGTAATGCATTTTGAGTTTCTGTTGATAAGGTGATGTGTGAGATGGAGCTTGTTCATTAAATGGGTGAATTGAAAATTGTATTTGTTAATGGAGAACACCTTTAAAATTCATCCTAGAAACATCCTATACGACAAAAATCACCTTTATGGAACAACATTGTTAGCTAAGTTAAGTAATCATTAAGTCTCCAGTTTGTTAGGTTAGGATAATCCAAAGGCTGCAGCACATGTTGCTATCAGACCTTCAGTGCTGGACTCTGTAAAGTACTAATAAGAATATTAACATCAAATACAGCATTAAAAACAAGAAAACACAGGCAGCCGGATATAGAATTTTAAAAAATTACCAAAACTCGAATTTTTGTCTGCCTGCCTGCCTGCCTGCCTGCCTGCCTGCCTGCCTGCCTGCCTGCCTGCCTGCCTGCCTGCCTGCCTGCCTGCCTGCCTGCCTGCCTGCCTGCCTGCCTGCCTGCCTGCCTGCCTGCCTGCCTGCCTGCCTGCCTGCCTGCCTGCCTGCCTGCCTGCCTGCCTGCCTGCCTGCCTGCCTGACCACAGTCACAAGACTGGAGGCCAAATGAAGCAGCGCACGGCAATGATTTTACACCACAATAACAAACTCACCAGTAGGATATGCCTTTTGGGATTCCGATGAGTGTGAGCCTTCTGCACCTTGTCTTTCCTTTATCTTCAATCAAACTGTTCTTCGTCCTTCATGCAATGAAACCATATTGAGGCATTGATTTTCTATTAGATGCCACAAACTTATTTAAGTGATTACGCTCGGTAGATACTTGTAACTTCACGAAAGGTTACTATTAACGTGATCTTAATTGATTAATAACGATCGATCACTGATTATTGGTCTAGCTGTATTGCTAGCACAATGAAAATATGAAATAGTTACGCACCCCCTGGCTGACTTAAGATACTCTAATACAGCAGTCACCCTAATAGAACAGTCACACGTGTATAGCTGTATGTTATTAAAAAAAGAAAAAAAAAACCAACAAACTAGTATATTAAAATTATAATTCAAATGCAATAAAAATTAAAGTGAATGATGGTATTACAGCTTAGGAAATCCCTACTTTGGTATTGGAACACAATAATTGTTACAACATGCCAATGTAGGGATTTTCCCCGTGAGCTATGCTGTAATACCATCATTCATATCTTGTTTCACTACTTTTTATTGCTTGGATCCCTACTTCATAGTACCTTATAGCAGGACCTTGGTTATCTAACTAATCACTCTACAGATCTACAAATCTATAATGACAGTGAGTGTACTATATCACTACAACTATCATCCATACACAGGCCAGTTCATCCTCAAGCAGAAGATCTCATTTGGTCGAGGGTTTGTGTTAACACTTGACTGGTATATACTACCAGAGTGTAATGGTATGTTATTATGTGATGTCAATAACTGGATCATGTGATGTTACTAACTGGATCATGTGATGTTACTAACTGGACCATGTGATATGTAGTTCCTCTACTGGTGTGTGGTGGGGATGACAACAAGTTACATTTGTTTGTGTCTTCTGATGACAAGGTGTGTGTGATGTGGTGTAGACAGGATTGATTGTGGGTGTTAGTATTGTAGAGTGTTAGCATTATCAGGTCATGAGGACTGGATCAGGGGAGTACATGTTGTGCAAGAAGGTCTGTAATGTACTAGTACAGTGTTGTAGTATACTAGTATAGTGTTGTAGTATACTAGTATAGTGTGTAGTATACTAGTATAGTGTGTAGTATACTAGTATAGTGTTGTAGTATACTAGTATAGTGTTGTAGTATACTGATATAGTGTTTTAGTATACTGGTATAGTGTTGTAGTATACTGGTATAGTGTTGTAGTATACTGGTATAGTGTTGTAGTATACTGGTATAGTGTTGTAGTAATGTTGTAGTATACTAGTACAGTGTTGTAGTATACTGGTATAGTATAGTGTTGTAGTATACTGGTATAGTGTTGTATTATACTGGTATAGTGTTGTAGTATACTGGTATAGTGTTGTAGTATACTGTAGTATACTGGTATAGTGTTGTAGTATACTAGTATAGTGTTGTGTATTTAATTGTACTTTGTGTGTGAGGTTCAAAGTGCTGATAAGTACACAACAGTACAGTTGTGTGGATAATTGGGCAAATACAGTACAGTCACAACCACACTCAGACAGCATGATTGATCACATCCATGACATCATAAATCACTAAAACTAGCCAGACTAATAGTTGGTTGTATGACTAGAAATAGATTATATGAACACTTACTGAATTATCTGATCACTGAAAATTGTAGCTGATTAAGCACTCATCACTCCAAGCGATGACTGGGAAGTACAATTTAACAACTAGCCATTATGTACAGTATGTTACCATTTGTTTTTTATTGTAATTTCACGTAGTTTTGTTCTTACTCTCGCTCTTACTGTGTTCCTAGGATTAGTAACAACACCCCTAGGGTTAGAAAACTGCCCCTAGGACTAGAAACAGTGCTCTTAGGATTAGGAACAGTGCCCTTAGGATTAGGAACAGTGCCCTTAGGATTAGGATTGGATTAGGAAAAGTGCTTTAGGATTAGGAAGAGGTGCGAGTAGGATTATAACGTTTTAAAACATTAGGTTAGGGTTAGGTATGGGTTAGATTTACATTTGTGACATTTAAATATGGCAAAAATATAAAGAACTGGCATTGAGCACCAGTAGTACAGCGGTTAGGAATACTGCTCTTCAGGCTGGAGGTCTGTGGTTCAAGTGCCCATTGTGACAACTTTTTGTTTTGTTTTTTGTACCCTTTGGTGTCATATATTTTTTCTAAGTGTGTTGTGTGTGTATGTGTGTGTGTGTGTGTGTGTGTGTGTGTGTGTGTGTGTGTGTGTGTGTGTGTGTGTGTGTGTGTGTGTGTGTAGTGCGTGTGTGTAGTGTGTGTGTGTTGTGTAGTGTGTGTTGTGTAGTGTGTGTTGTGTGTGTGTGTTGTGTGTGTTGTGTAGGCGTTAGCCACACATGACCCACCCTCTCCTCTCCAGACACTGGCCACATTTTGATAGCTTCCTGTGGTCAGGACATGTTTGTCCGTGTGTGGCGCCTGAGTCACGAGGTTGCTAAGGAACCAACAAGTAAAGGTGATGATGATCTGAAAGTGAAGAAAGATTCCTTCCTTGTCACTAGTCAGGGTAAGTCTGGTTCAAAGGACTCTTTCATAAAAGGATACTTTATATATGCTAGGTGTATAGTCCTCTTCTACAGCTTATAATAGCACTATGATTGAATTATAGAACTTTATCAACAGAAGCTGATTAATGGTGCCAGAATTGGTGGCTGTTAGCTATCTCTAGAAGACTTAACAGTTTCTGAAAATTTTCTTGTCATTTCACCACTGGTATACATGCACATGTACAGTAGACTAGAATACTAGAAAT
The DNA here is from genome assembly GCF_963678975.1 of Dysidea avara. Classification (NCBI taxonomy): domain Eukaryota; kingdom Metazoa; phylum Porifera; class Demospongiae; order Dictyoceratida; family Dysideidae; genus Dysidea; species Dysidea avara. Next base: position 987,545 of record NC_089274.1, on the reverse strand, counting down.
TTGTAGAGATGAAGTTTTGCTGTTACTGTATATAAAGAATACTTGAAAATGGTCATTCCATCCTTTGTGTTTTCTTTAATGTATGTGTTCTATACCTGGTCTGTTATGTATAGGTAGACAATTCAAATATGTCGTTGGCTTGGAGACTGTGTTACTTGGTCATGAGGACTGGGTGTATAGTGTGCGATGGCAGCCACCTTCAACCACCAGTAAGTAACTGTGTGTAACCGTTACCCTTTGTGTGTGTCTCTGTGTGTAACTGTTACCCTTTGTGTATGAGTTTGTGTAGTGTGTCCGTCCTTCTGTCTGTCCCTAATGTTGTCACCACAGACATTCAACCACTGCGGCTCCTATCCTCTTCTATGGACAAGACTATGATACTATGGCAACCTGATGCAGACACAGGTGTGTGGCTGGAGCAGGTGAGCTAGTATGACCTCATAAGTAGGTGTGGCTGCTACCTTCCACAGGTTAGGGTTGGTGAGGTGGGAGGGAACACACTCGGCTTATATGGAGCCATTTTCTCTCCCACTGGCAACCAAATTTTATCACATGGTTACCAAGGAGCATTCCACTTGTGGAGGAGTGTCAGTAACAATGACACCAAGGTATGTCACTATATATAGTAGTAATAGTAGTATATTCTTCTTATTTGGTAATGTTAGGGTGCTGAAGTGTGGGAGCCTTGGGTGATAGTTGGCGGCCATTTTGGTCCGGTAGTAGACATTGCCTGGGAGCCACACGATGGACATTATTTAGTATCAGTTAGCAGTGACCAAACTGCTAGACTGCATGCTGTGTGGAAACAACTGGACAAGACTGATAAGGTATAGATTCAGTAACTTAAATAATATCACCTAATTTGGTAACATCAGGATAGTTGGTGTGAAATTGGTCGACCTCAGATACATGGATATGATATGCACTGTGTTGCCATAGTTACACCTTACCTGTATGTATCAGGAGCAGAAGAAAAGGTGTGTATTAATTTGAGAGCCTTAATTATTTGTCCTTATTAGGTGCTCAGAGTGTTCCAAAGTCCCGCCAGTTTCATAGAGTCATTAGCAACTATCTCTGGTGCTGACATCACTAAGGTGTGTTGGATTGGGTACACTGCCTGGTCCATTTTATTACCATATTAGGAAGTGTCAGAACTACCATTGGGAGCTAACGTTCCTCCCCTGGGGCTGTCCAATAAGGCAGTGTACACTGGTATGTGTGGCTGTGTTGTGTAGAGTGATGTGTCACGCATGCAGTGGCTAATTTATGTCAATATTTCTGAGTGGTCAATAAGAAAAGCTCGGTTTATGGTACTCCAAGCTTCTCTGCAATAGTGTACATGGCACAGTTAGATATCAGTGTTGATAATGGGTAGATGTATACAATAATGATTTGATACATTGCTACAGGTGCTGTATCAGGTAAAAGCAGGAGCTTATGAGCCGCCGAAGGTGCCTTCAGTGGCTCATAAGCTCTTGGTAAAAGCAACCACCATTTGTACACATTTATGCTGGGTGGGACCTAAGCATAAATCACAGTAGGAATAATTCTTTGCTGTGCTGGTTTTTATCCTGCAAAATATAGTAGAACTGGTAAATTGTTACTAACACAAAAGTCAAGGAACTTCCTTTAATCACATGAACAAAGTGGACACCACTAAACTGCTAAGTGTGAATTATATTCTGTATGAAATATATGACCAAGAAAACACTTATTGTACTCTATTATAGCAGTCAGTACATCTAATAGAGCAATCTTGTAGCAGTCTGTCCTGATAGCATCATATAGTATGTATACCATGGTTTCCTGAAATTGGTTTGGAAAAAAAACGTTTGTCTGTGTGTCGGTATGTCTGTTCAACATCCACATGAGCAAAAAGCTTTGAGCTACAGAAAATAAACCTTCATTCAATATATATAAAAGCTGTTTACGTACTGTATTAAAGGTTAGCTTCCTGTTTCATGGTGTTTACTTGTCCAGTTGCTGAAACTATTTGAAACAGTTCAGTAGGGTAGCATACATGATGTTACAGGCATATAACAAACTGGACAACAACCTTGTGAACTACCAGGAATGGCATATCCTTTTGAGAAAGGGGCGTGCCCCCTCTGTACTAGTCTCGCATAGCCACACCACTACCTTTTCTTTTGTGTGGTTGAGTAGGAAAAGTACTTTTCTCTCCCACACTCAAAAGAAAAGGTAGTGGTCTGGCTACAATGAGACTACCAATTGTATGCCAACGAAATTTAAGGGCAGCTTTGTGTACAGAATTTACATATGAAAACACGCAGCAGCGGAGGAAGTAGTTGATATGAGGGGGGGCTCTGCTGGGCTGACCCAGACTTATTTCTGTAGTTTGGTAAGGTGAGACCAAAAAAAAAAAAGGTCACAACCAACTGACAAGAGTTTCCCCCCTCTTCTAGCTGATAAACTACATAAAATTCCTTACATAGCTCTCTACACACTGACTACTTTATTAGAGTGACTGCTCTATTAGAGTATCTCGATCTTTATCACGGTTTTCAGCCCCACTCCAAGAAAGATAATTTCGGTGTGATATTATTCTGAGGGGGGGGGGGGGGGGCTTCAGCCCCCTAGCCCCCCCTTCCGCCGCCTATGAAAACACGATAGATAAACTATAAAACAGTTGAGAAGATACTTCTATGCATAATTTGTGATTTGCTCCAGTTGTGCTTCCTTAGCAATGTAATTTGTGAATTACGAAATAAGTGGTGAATTACAAAATACATACAATTTTAATGTACCGCATGTATTACTATTACAAAACAAGGTGATAAGTAAATGAATAGCATGTTGTGTGTTAATTTGTTGTGTGTTAATTTGTTGTGTGTTAATTTGTTGTGTGTTAATTTGCTAGTGCATTTAAGTTTAGAAATGAAGTAGAAACCCAAGCAATAAAAAAAGTAGTGAAACAAGAGAATGAAGTAGTTCTGTGGGAAGATCCCTACATTGGAATGCACTAGTTTGTTCAGTTTATTATAAGATATATTCTATAGATGATATGCATACCATAAACTTTCTAATAAACACGTGACTCTTTTACATGTCACAACAGTGACTGAATGCATTCTGGTCTATGGGGAAAAAGTACGAATCACTTCATTGCGTCTACAGTAGACCAGATACGGACAATTCTTCCACAGCAACAAATTCCTCTAACTAGAAAGTAATGTGTTGCAATTGAGAAGCCGTACCTGTAGCTCTAGTGATGAGTTACATTCACTGCCCATACTTTTGTATGGGATTTGCGAGAATCAGTCACCGTTGAGATTCGGCACTATGCAAGCCCTTTTCTTTCGAATAATTTAGTGTGCATATCATCTACTGGAAATTTTGAACATGATTGTTATATTAGAGTGACTGCTTTATTAGAGTATCTTGAGTGGTCCTCAGCCAACTGGACTATAAGTGATGTTTAAGGGGCGTGGTCTTTTCACATCTTGTTTTTCACCATGCTACCAATAAGAAGCTTGTATTTAATGATCAATCACTATAAGATGGCTAGATCATAAAGGGGTGTGTCACTCAATTGTTATTGGTCTAGGTCTGGATCGTAAAAGGTCTGGTACAGTGTCTGCCGACTGTCTACCCAGTAATATCTTAACAAAACAGAGTGAGTATTTAAAATAAATTTTTGGCATCTAAATAAGGGAAAGTGTCAGTATAGAAAATTAATACCTCGATAATGGTCTTGTAGCATCAAGAAGAAGACCAGCATGATTGAAGATAAAAGGAAAGACAAGGCACAGAGGCCAAACACTCATCAGAACTCAAAAAGGTACATGCTACTGGTGAGTTTGACAGTGTGGCAGGTGATCATATGATATAGCTTCTAGCCTTGGCAGGTAGTATATGGCAGGCAAACTAAAATTCAGATTTTGGTGATTAAAAGAAGACTGTATTCGCATGTGTATGATATTTAACGCTATGACATTAAGACTATTCCGTTAAGGTGTTTTTGCCGCTTAAGATATTTAGAGGCAGCATTTTGAGGGGCATGCATCATTTTGGGGATCCCCCTTATCATACAGCACTATTGTACTGTATATAGTATGTTCGCGTTGAGCTGAATCCTCAAAAACATTTAATAAATCATGGATGCAATTACATATGATCTTGAAAGTTGGCTCATTTGCAGTACTGCTTGATCCGCTAAAAATATTTCAAAGTCTTGTTGTTCAAATGTTTGACATAATATTTACGGCCATTCAAAATTTTCACAATACATTTCCTATGGAGAAGCCATATAAGTACAGTGTCCATTAGAGCCCTTTCCCAAACTTGTAATGGAGCCAAACCATACGTGCCTGTTGTTGACACCTTTGCTGTTACCATTAATCATGTGGTTGGCAGAAATGTTAACTTTGTTGAGAAAAAATCCACTTTTAATTTTTAGCTGTTTTTCAGGGTTCAGCTCAACGTGAACATACTATAGTAGGGACCACAAAGATCTGAGCATGGCCCATGATCAAACATCACCCAAAAACCAGCTTCACTTTTCCCTGATGATGAGGCAGTATTGGTTAGGGAAAACTAAGCCCAAACAAACCTTCAGATTGACCCGAAATGCTTTCAACAAGTTGCTATGGAATTTTTATTAAAAAATTATTAAATGGAATATTCTAGTGACTTACTGACTGACTGATGCCTTCAGACAAGTGTAACTCAATAATGGCTATAGCTGTGGGCTTGATTTTTTTCACTGTTTGATGTTGTTGCAGCCAGGCACGTGCCTTTTGGCATACCGCAGTGCGTACAATGCATTCTTCATGGACTTACCAGTGTCCTCCTTTGTGTCCCATTCATCTTTGCTGACAGCGAAAGGTGTCAATTCGGTAGTAGCGTGTGATGGTTTCCCTTCGTAACAGAAATCATCTGTATTTTTCATAGTGGCTACTTTGATTACAGAGGTGCTTTTCGAATTCGAAAATTTCTTGATTCATACTGCTGTGTAGCAGGTTGAACATAGCTGACAACGAAGCGTAATTGATACTTCACTTTTCAGACAATAATTGATATAACTGGGGCGCGTGGCACCTTTTCTTTTGATGCGGTATGTGTGGGTTCATCAGTCATAATAATTTTGTTTTACTAAAAAGTTAACAAACAAGTACACAGAAAAATTTGGAATTTTCAACTAGAGTAGGGACCATAGCACATCAATAAAAAGTACTGAAACAAGTTGGAGTGGTGTATTAAATCACAGTAAAACAATAAGAAGTGTTATATCCCTAATGTGCATTTCCATTATGGTATCTTGAGCACAGTAGGGATATAACACTTCTTATTGTTTTACTGTGATTTAATATCATGCACCACTCCAGCTTGTTTCAGTACTTTTTATCGATGTACTATGGTCCCTACTCTAGTCAAAAAAAATTTTGTGTACTTGTGGTATAGAGTTGAGAGGTAGTATTTACTGGAGGCCTGGTTTTAGAAGTAGCACAGATTATTCTGTCACCCTTTATATCTTCAATTCTTGAGCAACAGTAGTAGTAGTAGTAGAGTACTTGATGATTCCAGTGTCTTGTTTGTAGGCAACTCTTGTGTTAGCTAACTAAGTTCACTATAAGCTTTTATTACAACTAATTAATATCTTGATAGAGCTAAACATTGATTTTACAGTGTTAGGAAATATAGTATTGTGCTTAAAAGTGTAGAGTGAAATAAAGAAGAGGAGTGAAATAGGTTACTAACCACATGGCATTTTTGGTCTGTAATTAGGACAATGTAATATCTGATCTCATTTCTTACAGGAGATCAAACCAATAAGGATTCATCGTATTCTGTTAGGACTAACATCTTCACTGAACCTGAAGTGGCCTTATTTGAGCCTGTCTCTCTAAAAGGTGGTCGTCATGGTAACTGTGATTATGTGATGTTAGATGGCTTGTCTTAGTTCCTCCATTTGAGGATCACCTGATCCAGAACACATTGTGGCCAGAGGTGCAGAAATTGTAAGGCTTTCATTGTGCACAGACACACACACTATACACATCACATGCACGCACGCGCACACACACACACACTACACACACACTACATACACACACCTCTTCCTCTCCACTACTGTAAAGGTCTACAGGTGTATGAAGAGGCTCAAGACATTGCCTTGTCAGTCTTGCACTTGTGAACAGTTAATCCTCCTTTACTGTGGAACCAATGGTGACACAATGAACATTTAATGGCCTCTTATTGTTCTTTAACTGGCAGTGATCTTTCTGCCAAACATTTGTGTCGTTTCAGGTCACTAAACCAGTTAAAAGATCTTTACTCTAAAACCATCTTCCACTAATAGAACACTGTGGAGCACCTTGTTGTTGGTGCAATTGCATTTATGTCCTGCTCCCTACAGAAGGTCCTGCTCCCTACAGAAGGTCCTGCTCCCTACAGAAGGTCCTGCTCCCTACAGAAGGTCCTGCTCCCTACAGAAGGTCCTGCTGCATACTGTTTACTGCACTGCTGGTAAAGCTACTCTCAAATGATGTTGACTGCTGCACATCTTTTCATTATATAGATTGTCCCACTGATCTCTGTGAAGTGCCGAGATGTACCAAGTATCCAATAGCTCAGCCGTCTTAAGGTCTGCCTTCTCCATATCTTTTGCATCCCATCAGGTGGTCGTTTCTTGGGCAACCATCCAAACAATGTTCTCTTAGGGGTCCTGTGTTCTTCCATTCTTGTTAAATGTCCCAGCCACTCCAACCCTCATCTAATCAGCTTCTCAGTGATGGTCTCAGAATCACCCCACATCTGACGAATTGTCTCCAAACTGATATGCTGCTCCCACTACTTCTTCCTGCTTATCCCAAGAATGTTCCTAATACATCGATGGTGAAAACGGTTCAGATGAACAAGGTGTTTCTTATGCAGTACTCTCTTCCATACATAACAATGTTCACTGATGAGGTAGGTACATGTTCTGTGATATTATGTTAGTTGGATTCATTTCATGACAGTTAGTACAGCAAGATCACCCAAGACCAGCTGCAGTAGAGTGATGTGCTGTAATGGTCTCTACCACATTGTCTACAAACTGACACTCATCAATATTGAGTTCCTCCACCCCACTGGTAGATCTACGGAACAGCTGTTGGTCATAATTCCTACACCCTCTACTGTATTGACACTAGAATATATTGTTGGGGGCAATAGTACATCCTGTCTCAAGCCATTGTCACATCAATTCCCTCTAATAACTCTCATCTGAGCAGTCATGTTCTTATGAAAAGACCTCACAACGTTTATCAATACTTCCTGTACTCCAAGTTTCCCAAGCACCTTCCAAAGAGCTTCACGTGGCATTGAATTGTAAGCCTATCTTAAATTAAACGAATATGAAATCTACTTTGTCTGATGTTCCACAGCTTTCTCTGACACTTGCCCAATAATAAATTATCATTACAGCCCTGCTGAAACCACACTGGAGCAAGCTCTTGTAACTGGTTCTAAACAATTCTAGCTACCACCTTGCCAACCACCTCTAACAAATAAATCCCTCTCCAGTTATCACAACGCTTCAAATTTTCCTTCTTGGAGATGGTATCAAGATGACATCAACCCATTCTTGTGGGACCAGTTGTTCCTTCCACACAGTTCTAAGTGAGCCACAAAACACTTCATTATTAGTCCCCATCTTCACCATCTCAAGTAAGATCTCTGAGCTACTAGGAGCCTTCCTGTTCTTCACGCATGTGCGTGCATGCGTGCGTGCCACACACACTACACACACATTACTGTATTCATGTACTCATTAACTTCTCACAGATGATATTTTGCTTTACTGTAAATTATGTGGAGTAACTATCTCATCTCTTAGGTATGGTCACGGATATGAGGTGTTCTGTGTAGCAGCCAGTCCTGATGGCACGCTGGTAGCATCAGCCAGTAAGGTAAAACCACACTAGACTAGGAATATATAGTGAACCTTCAGTTGTCTTCAAATGACAGTTTTATTAGTGTAGTGAGTGGCTTATATTATGGGATCATCCGGTCCAGCATTTTCACAAGACTACAGAGAGAGTGTGTGTGGGGAATGTTGGTCTAATAGTAGCTTCATGTAAAGCAATAGTTTATAATAAATTAGGGCTAAGGCATAATTAGAATATTTAAGATAGTAGAAGCTGAATTGCAGCTGGTGTCTGAATGATTGTTTCAGTACACGAGATTATCAACATTCACAGTGAGGAAAACCAAAAATACATAACGTCAACATGTAGTACACTTTTGGGTACAGTAGGAGGGAGGGAGGTAGTTGTAGGAGATTCACACATGCCGGCATGTACTATACTCTAAGTCACATGATCAAGATTACATCATAATCAATGACATAATATAAATACACAGTCGGTCATACTACAGTAGTAAAGAGTACTCTCTGTATGCTTGTGAAAATTATATTGCTGAGGTGATTCTGTGTACAACTTCAGAGTTATGTACAAAGATCGAGGTACTCTAATAGAACAGTCACCCTAGTATAGCTATTCTAGAAATCTGCCTCATGTTCAATTTCAGAGTGTATTTAGTGGTTACTATATCAAGACACCTTAATACAATAATTGATCGACTACTGAAATCACTCAGGGTATTTGAACATTTTGTCCACCATTTTATTTCTTTTATCTCCTTGTTAATGTGTGTTGTTGTAGGCTGCCAAACAAGAGCATGCATCAATTAGAATATGGGATGTGTCGTCATGGACTCAGCAGGGCCTTCTAACTCACCACACGCTGACAGTCACACAATTGTGTTTCTCTCATAATGGAACAATGTTATTGGCTGTATCTAGGGACCGGTGCTGGTCACTATGGAAATGCGATGACAGCAAAGACAAAGGTTAGTAAATATAACAAAACCTTAGTTACCTTACTATGAAAGTGACTGTTCTATTAGAGTATTTAGCCAATTAAGTGTATTCTCTATTAGAGTATTTGTGACTAGTTCACAGCCAGTGTTTGGGTAGTACTTTCATTTGATCTTTGAATTTGTTTTGTAAAATATCATGATTTGTAAATTTTCAGTGCAATAATATAAGACATGTGTCTGTGAAATGCTATCCCATAGGGAACTGTGAGAAGGCTTAAAGCCTGTGAATAGAACACAGAAAAAAATCCCAGACCTAGTGGTGACTTGATCCCCAGCAATGTGCGTCTAGGCATGCTCCAAAGGAGCCACAACAGCCGGGATCTGAAATTTTCTCTGTGTTCAACCTTTACTTAAACATCAACTTCTTGCCAATAAATGGTTTTATCTGTGAATGTGATACTTAATATTAGTTTTAATATTGTATATTCAACAGCCAAGGCTCTCTCCCCCCTAACTAAACAAAATTACTTTAATAGAACAGTCACCATCTACAGCTTCTAAGGGCTGTCTCTACTCCATCCACCTAGCCTCCCCATAGCTGCCCCAGTATCCCTACCAAATTTTAACTGTTAGTGTACAGGAAATTCTTTGATGTTTGGGGATGAGATGCATTCATTGTGTTGTGTGTGCATTAGGCACTAATTATGTGTAATATTATTTTTTCAGAGTTATTCTCATTGGCTGCCAGTTTGGACCCCAAGTCTCGGCACCACAGCCGGATCATCTGGTCATGTAGCTGGTCACATGATGACCGGTGTTTTGTGACTGCATCCAGAGATAAGAAGGTGATGAGAGACTATCTGCTTATTCTTGTACTATTCATGTTATCATAATTTGCACAACCGTTGTCATCAAAGTCAATGCTGTCACATGAAAACAAGCCAATTATATTGAGATTTGAATGGCTATACTTAAATTTGATTGGCTTTCAGTCAAATCCATAAAAATTTGTGATTACGGTAGTGAAATCCATGATATTGTCATGAATATAACCCACTAAATGGTGCTCGTGTGAGATCACATGATCATTTATTTCATGGTTGTACTGCAGGTTCACATCTGGAGTAACCATGGTAACCAGAGTGATGGTCAAGATTGTGGGGGTGGGTGGAAACCTACAGTAAAGCCATTGGAATGCAGTGATGCAGCCACTACAGTGGACTTTGCTCCATGTAGTCATGGCAACAAGTGAGGAATTAACACACTTACCAATCTCTAACTATTACTAATCTCACTTAGTTACTTGTTAGCAGTTGGTCAAGATGATGGTATGATAATGTTGTGTGTGTTTGACTGGAACGACATCATTGTGATCAGGAGATTTGAGAAATTGTATCCTTTACAATAACACTACCATATATGGAGTACACATAAGGGACATGATGACTAGTCTGGTGCTGCCAACCCTATTTAGGCACTTACAAGCGCCCTGAAAATAGGGGTGACCAAGATACTCTAATAAAACAATCAGTGTTCAGTCAGTATGTTAAATTTGCCCTAGCTGGATTTTTGTGGAGGCATGCCCCCAGTCCCCCTCTATAGAATTTACACTTCACATAGTACTATCCCCCTTAACTCTTCTGCCTTCAATGTAGAGAAAAACACTAGATTGTTAGTCACAACAGGTCTGGCTCTATATATATTTGAAAGGTTGTCCATTGTAGGCCATGCAAGAAGTTGTGTACTGTTCAAGATAAAGCTTCTCTCCTATGTAAGGGTAATTCCTTAGCTGTCATGTAGCTGGTGTCATACATCTACTGTAAAGAGGTTGGCATGGCAACCACAGTCATCAAAGAGTCCACCATCCCATAATAGACTAGCAACATGTGGTAGTGATGGTTGTATTAGGGTGTTCTCTGTCATCACTGAAGTTCCTGCTGATTAAAACTATCACGTGATCATTATGAGCTTTAGTGTTGACTTCGCGCACTCACAGCAGCTACCAGACTCACTGCAGTGGGAGGGCCGCTCAACCTCGCATAGTATCAAAGACGGGGTGGGGCTACTGGTGCAGCCAGCTGATAAGACTGACTTCTGGCGGATAACTTACTATGACCCTCCATTTGTGAAACACGATGGTGTCACTCTGACCTGCAAGGCTCCGACTAGTATAAACACTTGGAGCATAGAGACGGAGTTCAGTCTCAAGGCGGTACACCAGTTCGACCAGGCTGGCATAATTGTAAAAATTGATTCTGAACGATGGATGAAAACTGGAATAGAATACGTGGACGGAATTCCGCGGATGAGTGCCGTCGTCACGAATCACTATAGTGATTGGTCCACACAGTCCTGGGGAGGTGATAGTTCTCATGTTAGAGTGCGCGTTAGTAAGATAAGGGACAGCTTAGTCGCTGAATACTACCGTAATGACCAGTGGGTGTTCATGCGTATAGCCCATCTGGACGGTGTTGATTCTCCGGATACTACCGTGTCTGCTGGTGTGTACACGTGCGCCCCCACCAAGGCTGGAATGACTACAATCTTCCATCAGATGAAATTCCTGGACACTGTGGCATTTGATCATAAAAATTAATGTATGCTTATACAATTATGAGAATTATTTTGTACTATTATAATGTTATTCATTGGATCCTTTGGCATCACAGGCTACAATTTTTACTTTAGACACTTTGAGAGCATCAGGACTGTCCCTGAACTCCACATCAGTGAGTACACAAGTCCAGACATTATCACAGAAACGATACGTGCTAAGTGAACCACGGAAATTGTACTTTATCTTAACCTTGGACAGAGCAGTGTTAATGCTTTTGTCAAACTGAACCAATATATCATGAGCTAGTTCTGGAGTGATTAGTTGTTTATCAATCAACTCATCCAGGGTGTCTTGTAGGCATACCCCTATTGTAGTGTTTCTGTACAGATGATAACTCATCACGTGATAGCTATTCCTCTTCCCAAGGACGGGATATCCTCTTGTTCTCCCAGTTATCAATGTTTAACTTCTCTCTTGTCTTTTGTAACTCTTCTTCGAGATCGAATTTAGCACCCTTCTTGTGTTTGAACTGTAGCGCCTCTTCTCCAGTTAACGTGCTTTGCCTGCGATCTTTAATACTGTAGCGAACAGCCTGGAATTCTTTCAGCCCAAAAGGAGCAAGTATCATGAAAGTTAAGAAGGGAAGACCAAATTTTAAGAAGTGGTTGTCTTTAACTCGATGCCACAATCGTCCCTGCATGACCTTGCGACATCACGTGCGACCATGGCCGTCTCATTGCTGCTTGGAAGGGTAAGTAAAGACTCTATCGAACTACTTGTAACTATTACATATCATTCTTAGGTTGTTTCTAGGCGTAGCTATGTACCTGCGATACACAGAGGTTATGCGGTATGCTATTGTAAACGTTTGTGTCAGATCATTCCCCTCCCGGGCTTTCAAAAACCAAATTCCCGTCCTGTGGGGACACGACGAATGTCAAATCCCTACCCGGTGTACTTTGGGGAACAAGTAATTCTTGCAGGAGGTGCATAGCCTATAAATTCGAGTAGGCACTAAAAGTTTTGGATGGTCAGATTTTTTAAAGGTCGAGCGGGGAGGGAGTTGTGGGGCTTAATATTGATAGGTACAATGTTTTGCAGTCATCGCTAAAGGATGTACTACAGAACAAAATGGTCAAGAAACAGAAAGAAGTCAAGGAATTCAGAGCTGCTCATGGTGACACAAAAGTCGGCGAGGTCACTGTCAATATGGTATGTAATACAATGTGTAACAACAAGTGTCTATATCTGGCAAATAGATGTACGGAGGAATGCGAGGTATCAAGGGCCTGGTTACAGAGACATCAGTATTAGACCCAGAAGAGGTGATGTGATTGCTGCTAAGTGGCATCTATTATATTGCATTTGCAGGGTATAAGATTTAGAGGTTATAGCATCCCGGAGTGTCAGAAGGTAATGTGGATGATGTTACAAGTTTATTGATGTTAGTAATGTGTGTAGCTACTGCCTAAAGCACCAGGTGGAAATGAGCCTTTGCCTGAGGGACTATTCTGGTTGTTGATAACTGGAGATATCCCAACTGACGAACAAGTAAGATTTGTAACAGTGCTGATGGGATTTGTATGTTGTCATGGTAACAGGTAGCAGAGGTATCCAAGGAGTGGGCGTCCCGTGCAGCACTACCTCAACATGTAGTACAACTGTTGAACAATTTCCCGTCCACTCTTCACCCAATGAGCCAGTTTGCTTCAGCCATCGCTGCCATGCAGAGTGAAAGCAAATTTGCCAAAGCTTATTCTGAGGGAGCACCCAAAACTGACTACTGGGAAGTGAGTGATTGATAGTTACTTTTGGACATTGACCTGGGAAATCAGGACAGCTTGATAATCAGGACACCTTGATAATCAGGACAGCTTGATAATCAGGATACCTTGATAATCAGGATACCTTGATAATCAGGACACCTTGATAATCAGGACACTATTGACTATTGGTCGGTCCCAGAGTAGAATAGAATTTTAACATTTTAAAACATCAACACTTTTTAGGATTAACAAATGTACTGATGAGAAATGTGAGTGCTTGTCATTTAGCAGCACTGGCTACTGTGGCCGCTATCTGCTGTTTTTACTTTATATGGAGGTGGTGCGTGTGTGTGTGTAGATAAGTACTAAAGGTCTGGTAATAATTTATCTATCATCAAAGTACAAGACAGTTAATAAGGTATTTTGTCTCCTCTCTACAGCATACTTTTGAGGATACAATGGATCTAATAGCTAAGCTACCGCCATTGGCTGCAGCCATATACTGCAATCTTTACCGTGATGGTAAAATTGGCACACTATCAGCTGACAAGGATTGGTCCGCCAACTTTGCCACCATGCTTGGCTATGACAACCCTCAGTTCACTGAGCTGATGCGACTTTACCTCACCATCCACAGCGACCATGAGGGTGGCAATGTCAGTGCTCATGCTTGTCACTTGGTTGGCAGTGCCTTGTCAGATCCTTACTTGTCGTTTGCTGCGTCCATGTGTGGTTTAGCTGGACCACTTCACGGACTAGCTAACCAGGAGGTCTTGGTGTGGCTAGAACAGAGCATGGAAGTGTTAGGAGAGAATTACACCAATGAACAGTTGAAGGAGTACGTGTGGAACACACTGAATAGTGGAAGAGTGAGTGTATCTGTTAGCATATTAACAGAAATTTGCGATCATATTATTTGATGTTGCAATATCATATGAACTCAATAATTTAATCCATACCTGTACATACAACTACACTTATAGGAGTATATCATTATTATATTCTTGGTGTAACCTGTTAATCAAAAATGAGAATATTTTATAATTCAGTTACTACACACCTTGCCCACACTAATCCATTACAGGTTGTGCCTGGTTATGGTCATGCTGTACTGCGGAAAACTGATCCTCGTTACACATGCCAACAAGAATTTGCCTTCAAACATCTTCCCAATGACCCAATGTTCAAATTAGTAGCAGAGTTGTACAAGGTAAGAATAAGATGGTGTCTGTAAAATGTGCTTTATTTCTTGTAACAGATTGTACCTGACATACTGTTGGAACATGGCAAGGCTGCTAACCCGTGGCCCAACGTGGATGCCCACAGTGGTGTGCTTCTACGGGTATGTATGTGTCATCGTGTACCCCCTCCCCTGGGGAGCTTGAGTTGCCCGATGATTTAATGACATAATCACACTACTAATACTCTGATGTGTAGTGATGTCACTTCTGCAAATATGAGGGCGTGTCAGTCCCACATGACCAGGCTGTGTGTGTATTGCTAACAAAGTGATGTTGTCCTTATTATGGATTGACATGGGATGAGTAGTACACTTAAGTGCAAAGAAACACTTTCTCAATTGTTCAGTACACTTAAGTGCAAAGAAACACTTTCTCAATTGTTCTGTGTACTTGTAGCTAATGTTTGTGCATCATAATCATACAGTACAGTAGTACTGGGTTTTTCTGGCCAAAAATATCACCCAAAAACCAGCTTCACAATACCATCCTGGTGCCTTGGCAGTATTGGTCAAGCCCAAAAGTGCCTTCAGTATACAACTGTAAATGCTTTAACAGGTAGCTACAAAATTTAAACTTAAAAAAAATTTTTTTAATGGAATTTTCTACTGACCGACTAACTGCTTGCCTGCCTGATGCCTTCACTCAATAATGGCTAAGGCTACAGGCTTTATTATTTCACTGTTTGATGTTGCTTCATCTGTAGATGTGCCTTTTGGTATACTGCAGTATGTAAAATGCACGCATCATGGACTTAGCTTGGTCTTCCTTTGTGTCCCATTTCTTTTTGCTGACAGATTCATGGTAGTGTGATGGGTGGCTGCCCATTTGTAAACGGGAATCATTTGTATTTTCCGTGGTGACTGGATTTTTATTTATTTTTTATTGGCGCATGAATTGTCTGTATTTTTTGTGGTGGTAGGATTGATTGCAGAGGCACTTCTCCTACTGTTCTTCATTTGTAGTGCTGTGTAGCAGGCTGAACATAGCTGAAAGTATCGCATAATGAGTCAATAATTGATAGCTGGGGTGCACGTTCAGATGAAAACATTAACTCTGGCAGACACCATGCTTTCTTTATGTGTGAGTTTGCCAGTCATAATAATGTTACAAAAAACAAGCAAACTATTATAAGGAAAATTAGGAATGTTAAGTTCGATTAGGGATCATGGAATAAAAAGTAGGGAAACAAGGTGGTCGCCTACACCTGCAGATATACTAGTGAACATTTATTCTTAATTCAGTCTTGAGTATAGACTGTACAATTTTCACTGTACGTATATTGGTTTAAATATCTTGAAATGTTTCTCAGCTTAAACTTATCAAACACGATTAGAATTATTTGTTTCAGCCTTCTGTATATTGTATCATCAGCATCCAGTGACATGGTGGTTGATATTTTGTACTCAAGTTTTGGTTTAGTAATGACTTTCATCACATGATTGAATGTACCCAGATCAAAGACATTATCAACACAATTTTGTAGATGAATAATGGAGCATGGAAATGAATTTTACTTAATGATCCATTTACCACCTCATCATCATTGTCACCCCCACAATTGTGTACTGCTTATTAGGAGATTGTAAATTATTTTTAGTTGTGTGTTAAATTTGAAAGGAAACACATGTAGCCACTTTCTACCTGTAGTTCAGACCTGGGCTTCCAGTTGTTTAATAGCCTGTAATAAGTACCATTGTTTAAATTTGAAGTATGCCAAGTGTTCATACATCATGGCAGACCAGTGTGTAAGATTATTTGAAACAAGGGGGACATGTAATGATATTGCACAGGTACTGAAAATATATAAATAGTCTTACTAAAAAAGTAGGCACAACAGGGCTTGATATGTATTTCATCTTAGTTTCTTGCTTGCAATGGTATGTCGGAAAACACTGCCATTTATGGAGTTCGTCAGTGCTCACACACACACTATTAATAGCACTTTACAGTGAGTATTGTCAGATGGTAGCCAAATGTGTGAAAGTTATTGTGGCTGGGTACCTGTAGTGTTAATATATCATAACATTGCTGCTGAGTGGAATAGTTTAGTGCAATAACTGGATCAGATCATACTCTACAGCCTGGTCATGTTGACCTTCTAGTGATGTACTAAACCAATACAACACACCCTAATCACATTACATGTTTAACCCTGTAGTATTATGGTATGACAGAGATGAGTTACTACACTGTGCTGTTTGGAGTGTCACGTGCTCTGGGGGTACTCAGCTCACTAGTGTGGGACCGAGCTCTTGGACTACCCCTTGAACGACCCAAGTCAATGAGCACAGAAGGCTTGAAGAAGCTCGTTAAAGCATAACAGAACATTTTATGATAGATTGTTGTTCATTATAGTAGCAGTAGGCAATCACAAGTTATAATGTATTAAAAAATGTTAAATTAATGAATTGGTTCAAATGTGGTCTCCACTACTCGGACATACATCACATTATCACTGACATAAGAATAGTTCATTGTAGTTCTACTGTTGACAAGTTGTATATTGTGTATCTTCGGAGACGACACTGTGACTTGTTGAAGATGACTGACCTTACTGGTACAGTAAACATGGTGCGAGTCATTCAACTGGTTTAATACTTCCAGTCTTATCAGGGCATTTACTGGCCAGGCTAGATGGTTGTTATGGTCACCAGGTAGTAGTTGCCATCCTAACAATAGTTGGGGATGTCTGGTGTTACCATGGTGAGACAAATTTAGTGATAGTCGCAACTGGTATCCATGGTGACCAGAGTGGAATTCATTGCTGTACACTGTCAGATGTTGGTACTTCACAAGCCCGATGTCCGTAACCTTGACAACAAATGGACACTGGCCATGCATACTTAATTGACACTCAGCTAGCAATCTGACCGACCATGGCAAGGAGGGATGTGATGAGATGAGTACCTTAACTAATTCTGTGAGGTTAGCACAACTTGTCTTCAGCTCCTTCACCTCTGCTTGTGTCTGCTCTAATTTCTGGGACACCAACTCTAAATGATGAGCAGCATTGATACAATTATGGTGTTCTTTCTGCTTGCGCAATAACTTGGTTCTACAGCCAGAATAGTCACACAACACTCTCTCCAGAGGACACAGTTCAAGATGGCTACACAGATCATCTCGTGGCATCTTATCGACCCCACAATGGTTGGGACATTCAATGGGAACATTAATACAAGTATCAAAGTGTTCACTAGTGATGAACTCTGCTGTGCCCCTTGTTGAACAGAACTGACAAACCACTTGTCTCAATCTGCAAGATTTGTTGCAGTGATCTTGCATATGTCTCCGCTTCACTGACTCCTTACACCCATTGGTACATTTGATGTCCACGTGATCACAATATTCTTCATGTTCTTCGGCGCGCCGTAGCTCGCCTCTCCACTTACAGCCTTCTCCACTGCAGCTCACGTGATATGACAATACAACTCGCTCTGTACGCTTGTCATGAAAAGCATTAAAGTTGTTCCTTCTACAGAATGGGCAAAATGTTGCATTGGAATCCGCGTAGATGTCCAGACAACTCTTGCAAAAGTTTTGGCCGCAACATTCACTCAACAGCGGATCACGCACTGGATACTGACAAATCTTGCACACCAGCTCGTCCGGTAATAACTCGACGAAACTGTACTCGTATCCACCCATGGTCTCCATCGCTGACATGACATCCCGCAGAGTGCCTTGTCTTGTGCACAGCTCACCATGTGTTAATTGTATCACCAGATCCCGCACGTGGTCTCAAGGTGGGAGCACAATGTTCTTCATAGCCAATGGTTTAAGGGGTAGGGTGGCACCATACGGACCCCTCTGGCGTCGAAGCTTCCACTCGAAAGTGGGAAACAGCGCACGCGTACTGCAGCGGAAGTCATCATGGTTGCTGGTGGCGGTGCTGGCTGGGGGAGGAGGCTACAGTTACTATACGTTACGTGATAAGCTACACATAACGCCTCCATTGCTTGGTCTGAATGCACAACAGAACAAGGATGAGTTCCGCGTTGGAGGAAGTGACGACATGAACCTCAAGAGGGATAGTGAAATGTGGATGTCACAACAAGGACAGATCTCCCCTAAGAGAAGTGCTGCAGTGTTTAGCCTTGGAATAGGGGGTGTGGTGCTAGTCATGTGATGCTAAAGTGATGTACACTTCTTATAGGGCTCTTATTGGCATTGGTGTTGACTCGATATCGACGGTGTCCCAGTAATAAGGTGCTTGTGGTATATGGACGTGGTCTTGGTTTACAGGCTGGTCCCATATCTAAAACACTTCACGGAGGTGGCACCCTAGTGTTACCAATACTACAGGATTATCGCTACCTCAGTCTGGAGCCAATGCAGGTATGTGAGTAC
Source organism: Dysidea avara (assembly GCF_963678975.1). Classification (NCBI taxonomy): domain Eukaryota; kingdom Metazoa; phylum Porifera; class Demospongiae; order Dictyoceratida; family Dysideidae; genus Dysidea; species Dysidea avara. The sequence goes on along the minus strand of NC_089274.1, from coordinate 968,805 downwards.
ATTACAAATATGTCATCTGCTATCCATCTTATAGCTGGACATTGGTTTAAAAGGAGCTCTCTCATTGGAAAACATTAGAGTCAATGTACCCAGTGTCTTTACTGTTGCCATAGGAACTGATATTGATGTGATGCAGAATGCAGCCATACGATTACTGGTGTGTTGCTATCAGTAACAAGAAAGTTATGAGATTATATAGTTATTTTACAGACACAAGAGGCAAGTGACATCAAGCACGGAGCTGAGGAAATCATCTTGGGACAGTTGAGACAAGTAGGTCTATATTGTGTGGATTTGAGGGTCATAACTTATTAAGAGACACATCCATACAACATGATATATATGATACAGTAGCATAGTAGAGATCCCCCATGCAGGGCACTTCTGTTAATTTTTTTTTTTTTTACAGAAAAGTGGTATCCATCATGTGCTCTACTAAATCTGGTGTCAGTGGCATGAATTTTTATTTTTATTAAAAAATCAGTTGTTGGTCTGCCTGCCAGCCTGTTTTCCTGAAAGGCTAGATACTAAATGGCACATCACACAGCCATCATTTTATGCCACAGTAATGGGTATTCCTGCAAGTACCTGCACTTTGCCTTTCATATTCAACCTTACTAGTTGTCATGTAAGGAAATCATATGGAGGTGTTATTTTTTCATCAAGGCTCCCTAATTACACCGAGACCACAAAATTATTTAAAACATTTGATTGATTGGTTTGCTAGAGAAACCGATCATGGCAACCGTGTCCTCAATGATCTAGCTGTAGTCTCGTGTGGTCAGACCCCACTCTTTGCACAGCACTTAACGATTGATCATACAGTACGGTAGTACTGTTACTACTGTACATTAGGGATCATGGAGATTTGGGTTTTTCTAGCCAAAAAATTCACCCAAAAACCAGCTTCACAACTCCATCCTGGCACCTTGGCAGTATTGGTTAGGTACAACCAAGCCCAAAAGTGCCTTCCAATAAATTGCTTCGAATTTTTAAAAAGTTTATTCAGTGGAATTTTCTACTGCCTGCCTGCCTGCCTGTTCGACGTCGCTTCGTCCCAAGATGTGCCTTTTGGCGTACCGCAGTATGTACAATGCACGCATCATGGATGACTTACCTTTGTCCTCCTTTGTGTCCCATTTCTATTTGCTGACAGCCCAAGGTGTCGATTCATGGTAGCGCGATGCATGGCTTCCCTACACAGTACATTTGTAAACGGGAATCGTCCGTATTTTCCATGGTGACTGGATTAATTGCAGGGACGATTTTAACACTGTTCTTCGTTTGTGACGCTGTGTAACAGGCTGAACATAGCTGAAAGTGAAGAGTAATGGCCACTGCACTTTTGAAGCAGTATTTGACAGCTGGGGCGCACGTTCAGACAAAACATTAATTCTGGTGCCATCCTTTCTTTTGATGCAGTATGCGTGGGTTCACCAGTCATAGTAATGTTACAAAATAGTAAACAAACAAGTTTAAGGAAATATTAGGAATTTTAAGTTCGATTAGGGATTATAGAAAAAAAAAAGTAGGGAAACAAGTGAGGTCGCCTACACCTGCAGATATACTAGTGAACATTTAATCCCTATTGGTCTTGGGGTAGCTGTAGACTGAATTAGGGATTAAATGTTCACTAGTATATCTGCAGGTGTAGGCAACCTCCCTTGTTTCCCTACTTTTTTTTTTCTATGATCCCTAATCAAACTTAAAATTCCTGATATTTCCTTAAACTTGTAATTATAAGCATCTAGCTGCGAGAGGGTTTGGTATAGTTTGAATAGCAAAGTTGTTCTGACACCCTGAACTTTTTCAGGGTGACAATGAAACACCTGGTTAACTTTCATCACACAATGTCATATTGTGGAGTGTGGATTACTGTCAACAGAGATTAATCTTTTGTATCACTGAACCTGACGAAGACGAGTTTGGCAGAAGGAGGAATTTTCCTTGGATGTCGCGGCGCCCATCAAGCTTAGCTACATATCACGTGAGCTGATGTTGGATATGTTCCAATAAATTGCTTGACAGGTTCTCTATCTAGCTATGTACTCAGATCTTGATTCTCTCCGGATCATGGGGTGAGTACCTGATATCACCCAAAGAGTTCCTCCCCAAATGATCTGTCGTTACTAAATCCAGAGACACTGAACATACAATTTTATTTTTTAATTATCTGTATGGAGTATAATTATGCTAGTTTGTACATAATGAATTTCGCATAGTTGCTACAAGTCCTGCCTACCTTGAGTCTGCTTACTGATGACCACTGCTGGAAGTACTTATTGGCTTAATCAGTGTCTGAGAGTAGCTTCTGAGAGTAGCTTGCGAGACTAGTTGAAGAGATCTTGATGTATCTTTGGTAAGCTAAACTTTGCCAGCGGCCTAATAGTTTAATTGTAGAGTCATTGATCCCTTACTCCGCCGCTATTGTTGCAGCCCCTATCCTGAAGCTATGGCCTCCGTATTTCTGTGGATCCTCTCCAATGCTGTGGAGTGTCTCTTGTAGTTCTACCACGAATAGCTGCTGAGTGAGTGGCGATCTGTCCGCATAATGGAAAAGTGGTCCACTGGCATTCCCTCTCTTCACCATCCAGGAGAGTGTGGCCGCTACAGGACAGCTTTTCCCCTGTCTTGCTGATGCACACGATTGCCCCTACTCCCAGTGGATCAGTCTTGGACTTTTTCAGGTGTATTCTTAGTTGCTGCAGGCTCCTGTTATCATCGGCAACCACTGTGATATCTGCAAACGTCAAATGCCTTGTATTGCCTTAATGGTGTGCATATTTCTCCTGAGCGGAAAAAGCCAAAGAAGCAGAGCATCATAGCCGCCCAAACTGTTATCTTGTCGTCGTTTAGTCCGTTTGATTCCCGATTGTCTTTGATTCAGGACATATTTTTGGAGTTATTGGAAGTTGTATGAATTTCAACAGTCCTGCTGATGACGAACGGATTCCTTTTAGCACCTGGGATAACTTTGCCATGCCATCCACTCTAGGCTCAGGAAGTCCCTTTGAAATTTGCTGCTGAAGCACTGAAGATATATACATTCTTATTGTGCTGTAGGCTATCCATCCCTTTGCTTGCTAGCAAGACAGTAAAATGACAAAGTGTTTCCTCTGCTCCGATGTTGGGAAGGAGGAGATAGTGCAAAAAGTTAGGTAGTGTTTCTGTCCAGCTTGATATGTCCTTGGCTAGCCGAGCGGAAAAGTACTGTTCCACAGCTTGGTCCACTGCGTGGAGGTCTAGTCCAGGCATGCACTTAGTAACAGGTCCACTAAGGTTGTTGGGATCGGCATCTGGCGGAGGTGCGCCTGTGGACACAAGGAGAAAAATAATTGTAAGTTATTTCTTGAGATTGCATCAGCTAAAGTATTCAACTGTCCCGCAATGTGCACCGCAGATATCGTTAGTTGAAATTTTGCTGCTATAAAAGTTAAGCACTGTACGAGGTGCATCGCATCACTATTGTAGCTGGTGCCGCTATTTATAATTACTACAGTTACCATATTGTCTGATCGGACCAGAATGGATTAACCGATCCATTTTTGCCCCCATATTGCAACTGCCACCATTACCGGTGTAAGTTCTTTTACTGTGATGTGCGACTGTGCCAATCTTCCATTCCAGCATAACTGGAACCATTCCTTGTCGCACACTGTGCCGCACCCCCAAGTACCGGAGGCATCTGCGGTAATGACTGCCACTGGTCGCTGCTTATTTAGTGACGAAAGCATGGAGACCCTGTTCCAATCCTCCACAAAGCAATGCCACCATTCTAAATCGGACCGGGCCTCCTCGTTAAGCTTAATAAAGTGTTCCAACCGCTTCGCCTTAGTGGACTCGTCTATCAGCCTTCTGAGGAAGGACCTTCCTGCACGTACTGCCTTGCAGGCATGGTTGAGCAGGCCTAGTAAGGACAGCAGCTCGCGCTTCCTACATGCCATATTAGTACGCCACCTTTGCAGCAATTCTTTGAGTGAGTGTAGTTTTTCTTCAGGAAGCCTTATCACTGCCTTATCACTCCCTTAGCAGAATCCAATCCCATCCCCAGAAATGTTATAGTTGTTGCTGAGCCAACGGTCCTTGAAGGCACGACTGGTAAGCCCACTTTGCTACACACTGCTGCCATAATTTCCATTTTGTTTCCGCAGACTGGTGGATCCCTGGGGCCCAAGGTGAAGAAGTCATCTAAATAGTGTACAACCCATGATGTTCCCTGCTGTATCATCATCCATTCTAATGCGTCGGCTACTGCCAAGAAAATCAACGGTGCTGAATGAAGCCCGAAAGGTGTATCTATGTAGACCTTTCCCTGCCACAGCATGCCTAAGAGGGGTCTGTCTTCTGGGGCCACCGGGATGTTGCAATAGGCCTGCTGTGTATCCATTTTTCCCATCTGGGCTCCCTTGCCCAAGTTGAGAACCTCTGCTGCTTGTACTCACTGCACCCTTCTTTTGATATTCCGTCATTTACGCTTCACCCTGCTGGTGACGACAGATCCAGAATTAGCCTCCATCTGTTTGACTTCCCTTTTTTAGGTATAACCCCAAAAGAGCTCACGTGAATGTTTAGATGCTGAGCAACTTCTTCCGTCCCAACTAGTGCTATCCTGCCAGCTTTTAGTTCTTGGTCCAGGTATGCTGCTACTACTTCTGGATGGGTTTCAGCTGATGCCATGTTTGATTTTGCCCTTTGTAGGGATATTGTATTTCTCTCGAACCCAATTCTAAAACCTGATTTCAAACCTTTAACAATTAGGTGTGAGAACTGACTGTCTTCGTGGGTGTTGAAGTGTTCCTCCCAGAAGTGCAAGTTCACTGGCGTCGTCACTGTACATAAGTGACTGGAATGCTCCGGTACTTCTACACATTTATCCAGTCGAGCGAGTTTGGCTGTGTACTTGTATGACTTGCCACCTGCAGAATGATCAGGTGGCACAATGACTATCTGTACCATGTCGCAGTAGCTAATGTGTACATCCCCAATTAATTATATTCATATTATGAATGTATTCAGTTGACACAAAATCAATGCCACTATAGCATAGCAATCACGTAAGTCCAAATTAGCCATTATCATGTCTTTTGTTTCAGTGGTTTGCCAGTTTGCATCACGCCTTGTTACTTATTGTTTCGTTCTTTCCTATTAGCTCCTTGTCGTAACCGGTAGCAACAGGTGAGAGAATGTGCCCCTCCACAAGCTGAACATTTGTGGGGATAATGACAACTAGCTCCAAAACTGCACCTGCCCTTTGTTGAAGTTATATTTCTTGCAGGGCTCTGCCTTGGATTCCTCTTGTTTGGCTTTCTTGAATTGTGGCTTGTAGGGGCACGTTGCTGAGGGGTGTTCCATTGTCTGACAGTTCCAACAGCATTCCTCTGATGACCCGGTTGGGCTGCCATTAAAGTACCTGGCATAGAGGCTTGCATCCTCTTTTCCCCATAGCTGGTCTGGCATCCACGCTGATTCCTCTCGGAAAGACTGGTCGTATAATATCCATGATGGCCAGGGGTATTTCTTGGCCAGAGAAAAAGTAGGCCGTCAGGTCTTCTGCCAGAGATGGCTGCTCAGTTATCCTAATTGCAGCATACAAAGCAAAACATTGAGCCCATGTCTCAAAGTTGGGAATCAACTTGCGTGAAGCTGCTAGGTAATCTGCCTGGATCATCACTACTTGGCCCTCAAGGGTGTGGTGGCACAGATTTACTCAAGCCTCTGGCAGGAGGGAGCTCATTAGAGTCAATGTACTCCCCTGCCTTGATCCGGTCAATCATCTTCTGAGCCAGCGTTGGGAGGCTGAGTGATACCAATACATGCTTGTTGCTTGGAGATGGCCCACTGCCCCCTGTTGAGCAACTGCTACTGTCAAGTTTGACCAGTTTTGATTGCACCAGTGATGGTTCACACGTTAGCATTGTTATTTGCCTGTTGGTTGAGTGTAGTTCCTGAGTTCCCACTATCTGAAGTGTTTGCCGTGCTAGCTGTAGGCATCACATGTAGACCTGTTGCTAGAGCTGGGCTGAAGAGGGCATTCCTCCCAGGTTGTGGTGACCTGTGGTATGTAATTACATAAATAATAAACAAGTCTGCCAACACTGTATGCTGGCTCTGGCTAGGCATACAGCATACATATTAACCAGACCAACTGGTGCATGTCCATGCTGCCCCATGTCCATGCTGCCCCACTTTTATACTGCCATGGTGTGCTCTCATGGTCTGTTGCCATGCTACTCTTGGCTACAGTTTTGTGCACTGCCCTCTAGGTTTAAATTGTAGTTGCTATGTGTTACATTGGTTGTCAAGAACAGTGCTGATTGTTTCCAGCCATTCCTGTGTGCTACAGTGAATCATTAGCATTGAGAGTGACCAATCCAGTAGATTGCCATTAATTATCCTGCCATCACTGTGGGCTAGTGACGGTGTTGATTACCAAGTCGCTGTGTGCTACAGCGAGGCATGCTATTACTTGCTGCTCCCACTGTGTGCTACTGTGGGCTGTGCTTGATGCTAGTGCACGACTTCTTGTGACACCACTCCTCTCCTGATGAGCCTGTGCTTCCTGCCTTTGCCAGTATAGGGGAATGAGGGTACTCTTAACTGCTCCAACATGCCATGTTTATTGATGGAGGGTTGCTGTGTGCTTACAGCCTAGCTGCCATGCTTACGCCATCCATTTGCCCCAGCTGGCAGATTATTGAATGTCAAGGTGGAGTTCCTGTGGTTCTCTCCTTTCGTGGGATTCCCCTCGAAAGACCAAGGGGAGCACTAATAAGAAGAGAAAGAAAGCCACCTCGACTGCCTCCATTAAAGTGCTTCCAGCGACATTAACCCATCCGCTGATTGAACCTTTAGGTGCAAGCACTGATACTACAGTGTTGCTAGGACACGATGAATGTGACAAAGTGACACTTACTGCTTGAGTTCGCCGGACCTGAGTTTGTCGAAGTAGAGGTAGATGGTTGTTGCTGTTGAGATGATGGTTCACTGGAAGCCGTGTCCCAGAGATGGTCCGCCGCACCAACAATCAGTCTCTGCATGGTCTCATCATCGAGACAGAGTACCACCTATTGGGTTGATGTAAGAGTCATCATAGCCTCGAGACACATACTCGGTATATAGTCACAAAAGCAGTTTCAGAAGACTGATCCTGACCTCGTTGTCAATAAAGCTGTGCCAAATTTCATGCATGTGATGACAGCAGGCATTTATACATATGTGCCTGAGACCCGAGTGTGATACCCGCAGATTAACTCCATTTAACCAGTGAAACTCCATAAGGAATTCGCTAACCCGCAACATGACATGGCATGATGAAAGTTAACCAGGTGTTCCATTATCATCCTGAAAAAAGCTCAGGGCATCTGTAGTCTGACAGTGCAAGACTAGACCAGGTTCCACATGGGGCACTTTGAGATAATAAGTCACTCTCTAGAGTTCCTAGCTTGGATACATATACATGAAATTGACAAGGAGAAAACATCCTGACCGTCTGGCAGACTCCTGTAGGCGTTCAAGCATTAATCGGATGGCTGCAGGTTCGAGGCTGCTCAGGTCCAGTCAAGGATTTTTCTCCTGTCTCCACCTTTCAAACATACTTTTTGTAACAACTTTAAACAGGCTGTAGGACTAGTTACATACCTTCAGCACTTGTGCTATAAAGGTAAATTAAGCCTTAATAAATAAAAGGTGAACTCAGAGGAGCACAGAAATGCTTTGGTGCTACTTGAAACAAGTTGATGTTGTGAGGGTAAGAAGGGATTTGACACAGAACTTCATTTTTTATCACATGCCACAAGTAAAAGCTTTTCACTGCTTGTTCAAATTCCATCTCTCTCGTTACTTGGTTATGTAATTGACACCATGTTTACTGGTAGCTGCTATGACAACCATTGACTAGTGATAACATGTGTGTACTCCTCCATTGTGTCCAATAGAATTGTGGTTTTCTGTTTTTCATAGTTTTGAACTCGCAGGGAATACATACATAACAATTTACAATTCCGAGTAATTTCAATTTGAAAAGTAGTGATGTAATGATGTTGATTAACTACCACATGTGATGAGCGATGTAGGATTCAAGTACATCACATGTACACCTGTAGCATGGTTAATGGCATTAAAAAACACTAGTTTCTCAAGCCTGTTATATTCAGTAGCCATGGTAATCATAGTATTGCATAGTAGCTCATATATGTGGAGGAGGTCCAACGCATTCACGTGATGTACAGAGAACCAATTTTGGGAAGATATGCTAAAGTGTATGTGCCAATCGAAAGCATTTCTTTGCTAAATTAATCCAATGGTGTAATCAACCCCAATGGTTTTATATAATCCATTGGAGACTTACTCACGTGATTAGGAGCTCACTATACACAATAGAAGACAAACATCCACAAGGGAAAATGGCTCCAGGGTGCCTTACAGTCTACAACACTAGTTTTATTTTCTGCAATTAAAGGAATGTAAGTTATACAATTAACACGAAATCTTTTTGATAGTGCTTACTTTGCATTTGCCCTTCTCTGGCATATGTATAGAGACAAAGTTCACTCTGCTGGGTGATAAAGTTTGAGACAAAAAAAATGTAACAACCAACATGTGTAATAGATCACTGGAGCTTGTTAATGATATTTGAGACTTAGTAGACCTATCAATGCTGTTACAGACAGTGTCATAACATTCAGGTGGTAGCACTTTCCATAATACTTGAGTAGTTTTGATGTTGACCAGAGTTGTAGGAACTCCTGAAGTTTTGGTTCCATTCTAGGAGTGACATGAGAACTGTAGCGATCAACAATTTTTGTAAGGTTACACTTAATTATACAAGTAGAAGTTGGATTAGGGATCAACAAAAGTTGCAAAACAGGAGAGGTTGTCTATACCTGCAGATATACTAAGTGTAGGTTAGAGACCTAGGACAAGGATCTTTATGGAATTAAGCCGAGGTATTAAAACACAAAGATATGAGGGCGTGGTCTCTAACTGACTTAGAAAATGAAAACATTTTATATTGGCACATAGGTGGGGTCATTGTGGGATTGGATTAGATGTCATTTTAAAATTGTCACGCAAACTTAACATGAGTGTGGAAGGTAGAACATCTTTTTGTCAAAGAGCTGAGAAGCTAGCACCTCATCACTACTTCCTGAAGACTGACACTAGTGAAGTTAATTGTCTCGATAAGGAAGCTGACCAGTTGCTACCATTGCACTTGCTGTGGCAGTGTGAAGAACAGGTGAATTAATGTAACAGTTGGCTTGAGTGATTATGATGACGATGAGTTGTTGTATTTATGGCACAACAGCAGTATAAAGACCAGGCTTGATTTAGCGTATGGACCACACTCACATTACAAATAACACAAATAACCATTCTACAAAGAAGCTCACCCATCTAGGTCTCTGGTAAAGTGCTTCTACAGTTTAATTGAAGACGAAATGTGCTTATAACACTGTAGAAAACAGATAGGCGCTAAACAGAATTTTCCTGTGATATTGCTGTACTTCTCCATTCATCCTGACAAACATAGCTACAACACTAAGTGGTACCTCCCATGATGGAATTGTTTTAGGTGTGCTTATAAAAAGAATGGAATGGTCAAACTCGTGTTGACTTTTGGTGACTACACCCACTGCAGGCTGTTATCCTAGCAAATCAATGATCGAAAGTGAGATTTGCAATGCTTGAGGTCTTTTCTGCTAGCAGGTTTCTAACCATTTTAAGAACCTGCTAGCAGGTCTCTTAGTGGATGTTAAAGACCTCATTGTCTCCCAAAGATCAAAGCATATTATGTGTACCATTTTCTAATGGACATTTATGCCTATACTTCTGTCTATACCCATGACTGAATTAGGAGATTATTTGTCCATTACAGCCCATTCACACTATTCCGGGTTAGCCAGGATGTTTTCAACTCGGGTTATTGAACTCGGGTTATTGAACTCGGGTTATTGAACTCGGGTTATTGAACTCGGGTTATTGAACTCGGGTTATTGAACTCGGGTTATTGAACTCGGGTTGGCCCTTGTTCACGCTACTGCATCTGATGCGAGCTCGATAGTGCAAGTGCCGAATAATAGCTTTCAATTATTTAGGCGCTTAATAAAAGGCACTAGAATTGTAGCGAGGAAGCGTAGAACCAAGTTGTACAATGTTATAGCTGTCATGTTCAAGCTAGTGGGTGCTCCTTTCACCAGGAATGTTAACGTGTCGTTCAAGCTTAACTGTCACAAAGTCTACTAGAACTACGGTACATCATAGCCATTTTGAAGAGCTGTTTTAGAGCATAGAGTATACTTGCTATGTGGCGAACAGAAGCAAGTTGTATTGTTTGCCTTAGTTGGCCCAGTGCATTCACACTGTATCCTATCCTGGGCCAACCCATACTCTTCTTGTCGTGCCGTGCTGGACCGGGTCTGGCACGGCTCAATTGATTCACGTTGCAATCTGTTTCGAGCTGTGCCGTGCTCAATCCTGGTTAGAAGGTAGTGTGATCAGGGTGTAAGTATTTCTGCAGGGCTCTTAGGTCAGATTTCATAACTTCTTAATTATTCCCCTTTTTTTTTTCTTTGATCTCTAGTCCGACTTCTACTTGTTGTTTCCTTTTATAACACACAATCATTCCAGCTGCTAAAGAATATATGGACATTTAGCATGATAGCTAATCAACCCAGCCACAGCTACAGTGTATCATGAATTAACACATTTCATTGTCAGTGAATGCCGTAGAGTCAGGTTGTTAAGCGCATGTGTCTATTAAGCACATATTATTTGTTAAGTACGTACACATTTCTTGTGATTAACCATAGCTGATAAGCGCACATGGCCAAATGCGACAACAAAGTTACACACGGGAAGAAAAGCTGAAAGTACTGAAAATTAATGTCTCCTCAAGTGCTTGCATCTCCCTTGAGGTCTCCCTTCGCTATGTATACAGCAAATCAGCCATCTGGATAGTGATAATCTTGTTTATCACAAAGGATTTCACCCAGAAATGGAGTCTGATTTCCTTATACACTGGTGTGGTGACCAGCACAAACTATTAACTACACAATTACAACATAGTGATTCCGTGTTACACTCGCCATAATTATTTATTAGGCGTATGTGCCTAACAGATAGTGTGATTTTTACAAAATGTTTTCTCCAAAAATTTTAAGCGCATGCACTTAACAACCCGACTTTATGGTAGAACTGGAACGCAAAGGTAAGTCCAGGATACATGTAATATACGTACTGAAGTTGGTGAACAGGCACGTCTTGGGATGAAGTCAGGGATTTTTCTAGGGGGGGGGGGGGGAGCAAAGGGGCATTTAGCCCCCCCCTGAACTCTGCCTCAACCAGCCCAATGATAAATTGATTTGAAATCATAAAATTTAGTCGATGGCTAGCTAGCTACAATAAAACAAATTTAGCCTAATTTAAGTTCTGCCCCCCCTCAATTTCTGAAAAACTCGGATTCCCCCCCCCCCCCCCCCCCCCCCCCCACCGAATTTATTTTCTAGAAAAATCCCTGGATGAAGTGATGTGGAACGTTGGAGAAACCAAGCCTGCAGCCTTATCCATTGTCAGCTTGGCTGGCAGTCAGTAGAGTAGAAACTTAATTTAATTAAAATTGTATAGAAACTTATTGAAATGGTCTGAAGACATTTATGGGCTTGGTCATGCCTAACCAATACTGACAAGCTGTCATGAAGGGAAAAGTGTGGCTCTTTTCTAGGTGATATTTTGTGGCAAGAAAGCCCAAACCTACTACTGTACTGTATGATGTTTTATTATACTGTGTTGTTCTTGTTTGTAACAACCAAAGCCACCGATTGTCATCACGTTGTAGCTCACACCATCATCACCAATCTAGTGTCTTTTATCGTTGTTCATTCCATTAGTTGATCAATGTTTATACAATGTTTATACAATGATAGTTTTGGTAACACGTTCAATGGTAGTCGCCTGCAAACCGAAATGACTGCATCAGTCCATTAACTTGTTTTGTAAACGATGTTTATTGTAAAGGTAACTACGTGAGATTGTGTTGGTTAAGAATTTCATTAATAAGTCATTCAAGGAAAACTATTTTATGGTGTAGTTAATGATGTATTTGTTATAAGTAATTGCTATAATGATCAAATATGGCTGCCTTGTTAAGGTTATCCACTGATCAACTTCTGTATGTTATAATGTAACTATTAATAGCCTCCAGTGCTATAAATTGTATATGGCACTGCTGCAGACCGTAGTGAGTACATGTAACAGTTGTAACACGGGAATGAGGGCTTTGCCTGATATGTATGCCTGACTACCTGAGGGCAGAAGGCATACATATCAGGCAAAGCCCAAATGCCCTGTGTTACAGCTAATATGTAACGCTTATCAGGCTGATAGCCTAACAGGGCGATCAATTGCCCAAGCCAATACGAGAGCAGCCACTGGATATGTTATATATGTATACCTAAAATTTTCGATTATGGGTCAGCAAACTAGTACGTTCTGGTTATGTTCGGCTACAATGAATGAACATATCCTACAAATATCACAGAGAATTTTGGTTACACGAGTTTAATGTTTTAATCAGTGCTGGTAGCTTCGTGATGGGGGTGTGTCTGTATTCGAAAACGTGCGGAAATAATCGGTGAATAAGCTATAGCACTACAGTAGTTCTCACCTTAGCCCAACATTTTTCAACTCGTAGGATGGCAAGGATAACAAAACGCTCTCTGTCTGAGTTGTTTTCATGGCGAAATCCAAGTCATACATCGTAATCACGTGAGTATCAATCGATCCCCACAATCCATTTCAGCCTCAAGTTCTATATAATTGCTGCCCAGTTGTAGCCCGGTCTACATTTCATATGTAGCCTGGCTAGCTGGGCTACATACGAAATGTAGCCCAGGCAACTCCTTTGATCTGAAGTGTGAAAATATTACATTATAACTTACAACACACTGTTTGCAGTTTTGCAGACCACAACAAGTACCACAACAAGTGTTATAACTTATATCACATTGACCACAGTGTAATATACAATACATTGCACTGACTGTGGTTTTGTACAACATTGCACAAGTGCCGAGACCACTACAACACCTCACCTAATAGATGGAAAGACCCACACAGTTCACTTGAATTCTTTTATGGCCTAACATGCAAAAGTTGATTCACAACATCACCAGACCAAAGCAGCCAATAGCAATTCCAAAAGCCAACATCATGGCCACATGTTGCAGGGACAGAGCTAAACCAGGCCTGTCCGGGCAGTGAGCCTGGTAAACTGCAGCATCTAAAATACATAGTTTTTTCTTTTTTGAGCAACTTGCGGTACTTTTGATATCATGAAAGCTCACCTATATAATCCAGTTTACAAAGATTGCTTTGTCAACTTCTATATAATGCATAGCATCACATGATCACATTTTGAGATTTGAGTGGTCACAAGTTGAGGCAATTTTGGTGAGACTTAATTCATAGTGGAAGACAGTACTAGATAATAGAGTAATTGTTTTATTAGACGTCTAATGAAAAACGAGCAAAGGGTCACTGGATGGATAGGGTGGGAAGACTAAAGCTATATGAAGTACGACTGGCATAAAGCTGTATACAGGCAGAGAAGAGGTAAAGAAGATACTGCGGCTGAAGCAATGCATTAAGTCAGTTTGTCATCGTTTAGTTTTAGTCCCTATAATATTCATGCAGTAATGTTAATAACTTAAGTCTAATAAGCTACATTAACAGCAGTGTAGTAGCTAGCTAGGTATGTGTATGCACTTCTTAACAATTTACAAAAGGAAATATGTAATAAGGACTATTGGTTAAGTAGCTTTCACTGGGACATACAGTTAGTCCTTGTGCCTGGGTAATCCTGAAAGTTAAACAATTAATTGGAGATTTGGCTAATTACATGAATAATGGCAAACTAAATTGAAAATTTAATTTGCCACTCTGAATACAAAAATGGATACAAAGTGTCAATTTTTGTATTCATTGAATGGCAAATTCTATTCAATTGAATAGAATAGAATTTGCCATTCGTTTGTAGAGTCGACTAATGGTAGGTCATTAGAGTCATTGTCTAAAGGTGCAAGTTCGAGTCTTGCCTCTACTATTAATTATAGAATTTAAAAAATTAAATTGTAAAATGTTATTTTCTTTATTAGTAGGGGGGGAGGGGTGGGGCTGATAGTTGTATATTTATTTATGTATGGACTTTATTTTCCGATTCAGAGAAAAATTATGTTATTTATATTAATAACCAGGATATCCAATTCAAGAGAATATCAGCCCATACTTAATAAATTTATTCACAAATAATACAAATGATACTCAAAAGCAAATGCCCAGCACAAATATTTGCTGCCAAACGAACTCCTAAAGAAATTATTCATGTCAAATAACTAGCAGTTTCAAAACAGGACCTAATATAAGTGGTGCCCCTCCCGACATTAAAAGGCTCAAAAAATCACCCTTAAACACCCCAATCCCCAATATTGTTGCACCCAAAACTATTGAATTTGATAGTCCCAAAGTTAATACAATATGTGAAGTCGGAGTAACTGGATAATCTTTGATTGTCCATTTTGGATTCATTGATTTATATTTAAAATAAATAAACCACTCAATGGGCAATACTAAATAACAAATATAAACAACCCCCGACTAATATTGTCAATCAACTGGGAAACTTTTTACCATTCAAAATATCTCCCCAAATTAACAATCCAACATCCTTATCTTTTTGAAAATATACCAATTTTATTACTCTAAGATAAATAAAACCCGGCGACCCCAGAACTGTTAACTACACAATTGCAAATCCAGGATCAAGATAGTAAGGTGAGCTTTAATTAGAATCACACTAAGAGGCAAAGTCATGGAGTGGCCATGAGCTTTTCTATACTGAGTTTATAACTTTTCCGTATTACAGAAGTATAAAGTAGTGCAGCTAGCTTACTCACCATAATGGATGTAATTAACTGGCCGCTTTGTGAGAGGCCTATTGTGTAGCGAAGTGCTGTTTGGGACTACTAAAGCTGGCTGTTATACGTGTTATAGAGGTGACCGCTTAATGCAAGCTATTTCTGTACAAACTGATTGGGAATTGGTCGGGACCGTAGTCACATGGCTGCTATGTTGAGGTGACTGCCCAATTCAGGTGACCGTTAAGAGAGGTTCCACTGTATCATCAAATACACTAACAACCCCTCTTGTCATGTTGCTGTATTTGTGTGAGCAGTGATGGCTTTTGTGTGTGAGTCAGTTATAGAGATCATGAATAGTAAGCACTTATGAGCTTCACGGATAGTATGGCCAGTGATATGTGCTGCTTCAAAAGTTTTTGCTATGTTATCAATCATTTGTGGTTTATACTTCAAGGAAATTCTTACAGTGTGAATACCATTACTACCATCAAGAGTGGAGAAGCTGATCTGCTAAATGCAAATACCCGAGAAACATTGTATATGCCTGTAATAGATGATTGTGCAGAAGTTAAATGTCTTCTTTTCGGTGTAAGGTAGACTGACTCATATGTAACCACAAAGATCCCAGACACAACAGTATGTGTTATTTTAACAAGCAAAACCTGCCTTCGAGCGTTTTGTAATTGAAGGAGCACTGTTCATTATATTCTTGTTCAGTCTTCAATGATTTGCTGGTTCAGTAGGATAATATTCTCAAACATCCTCGTGCGGGTGATAAGGAAGCAAACAAATACTAGAAATGTATACCTTATGTGGAAAAGAAGCCATTTAACTTCTACGCAATTATCTATTACAGGACTATATGATGTCAGATACTGTCATCTCCATATTATTAACTCTTGCTACCATCCATAGTAACTGTAGTGCAGCAACTTTAACAAAATGGCCACTGTGTCATGCTATACTAGCCACCATGTGACACAAGTGATTATTTGGACAGCTAAACATCAACAAATCAATAATGGTCTCCTAGTACTGAATCATTGTGTGTGTACAACATCCAGGAGTGTATCACTGACACTCAGGAGTGTATCACTGACACTCAGGAGTGTATCACTGACACTCAGGAGTGTATCACTGACACTCAGGAGTGTATCACTGACACTCAGGAGTGTATCACTGACACTCAGGAGTGTATCACTGACACTCAGGAGTGTATCACTGACACTCAGGAGTGTATCACTGACACTCAGGAGTGTATCACTGACACTCAGGAGTGTATCACTGACACTCAGGAGTGTATCGCTATAAATCGCTTGCCAATCAAAAGATTTATCAACCCGCACACTGAAGTGTTGGGTATTGTGAACCACTTGCTAATCATGATGTGTGTGACCATAGCTTGCCATATATGGTGTCTGTTAAAATTCAAATCTGATCATAAGCATCAAAGGTAGCGAAGCTTTCATCTGATTTCAATAGTTTAGTACTGACCAAACTTGTTATCATCATGTTGGAATTCTGTGATAATTGCTTTGACCTACAAAGTTACACAATTTGATTAATTGATCATAAGTGAAATTTTAACTGGAGTAATTGAGATGTGATTTATCATGAGTCTTTTATTAGCCAGAGGTTGTTGATAGTACTTTAAACTGGACCACCCTTGAATCAAGACGTAAGATTAGCAGACTGCAAACTTTTTATAATTGAATCCACAACTTGTCTGGCCTATCACAATCATCATACTTCTTTACCACACAATGTTCAACTAGACACCACCATCCTAGCCACTTTAACCATCCAGGTACACGAAACAGTTACTATCAGCACTCCTTTCCCCACGAACAATCGTTGAGTGGAACAACTTGACAACTTCAGTGATTGAGTCGGAAAACATTGACGTATTTACTAATCAATTACTAGACATATAACTAATGTACTGTAATCATGTGTATGTGTATAATTTTCCTTGAGGCGTTATTTGCCCCACGTCTGGTCTGCCCAGTAAATAGTAGATCAGGATACTTTTGTGTTAAAGGCTGTTTTTGAAAGGACTTAAGTGATCTATTCATAGGTGGTAGCATCGATGGAAATTCAGGAGATTACTCGTAACAGAGAAAAGTTTGTGCATGAAATTGAGAGGGTAAGTTTGTGTACTAGTAACTGCAATTATTATTTATTGTACTATAGCAAGTTGGAATTGAATTACAAAAGATTGGATTAATTCTTATTAATGTCAACATTCGAGACATCACGGATGAGTCAGGATTCATTGAGGCACTTGGACAAAAGGCTGCCTCTGAAGCCATCAACCAAGCTAGGTAACTTTATACATTTTTAGGGGTTGTAATTTTTACCAATTTTGTTTTCATAAATGGTGCTGCTTACACTCTATTGAAACACCTCATTTACTAGTACTTTTGTTCTTTCACAAACTCATGAACACTATTTGTATTCACAATTTTTTAAAGACCCTTGAAACTGTATATAACTGTATACATGCCACACCCACCTTAAATACATGTGACCATTATAGGGTAGATGTTTCTCAGAGAGATAAATTAGGAGCTATTGGAGTAGCTAAAGCTGAACAAGGAATGAAGGTAAAATGACCAATACAAGATATACTTATTCCTCTCTCTGTCTCTTAACAGATTCAAGTAGCAGAAGCAGAGAAGGATCAAGTCATCGGAATGAAACAGGCAGAGAGAGATTCAACTGTGCAAGTTGCTGCTTTGAGGGCTGAGGCAATATCTGGAGAGAACCAAGCTGAAACCCAAGGTGTAATGTATTCCTTGTGAAGTGACCAATTGTCTACTGTTATGTGTAGTGGCGGAATCTAACTCAATGTTACAAATTAAGAGAGCTGAGTTCTTCCAGGCAGCTGAGACTAGAGAGCGTCAAGCTAAAGCTGCTGTTCAAGAGGCTGAGAATTTGGCACAAGCTAAAGCAGCTCTAGCTCTGGCAGAAAAGGTGGTAATCTTGTGTATCATAACATTTCTAATTCCATTCAGTACAATCCATTATGACTGATCATAAGCCCAGCTAGTATGTTTCCTACATTGAGTAGTATCATTTGATGTGGTTTAGATTGAAGCCGAAAAGCGAGCAGAGTTAGAGGCACCAGCTCTTGCTATGAAACGTCAAATCATCGTTGATGCTGAAGCAGAAAGAGAACAGGCCAAGATTAGAGCAGAAGGTGTGGCACAAGCTACCTTCCTTGAACAAGATGCAATTGCCAAGTAAGCACTACATCTTTTATGGCTTACAAGTGATCACATGATTACAGGGGAGAGTTTTCTCGGTTGAAGGCGAAGGCTGATGGCTTGGGTCAAATACTTGCTCAATGTAATAGCGATCCTCAAGCAGCCTTTAAACTATTAATGCTTGATCATCTCGATCACTTGTCCGAGCAGACAGCCAAGGCAATTTCCAACATCAAATTTGATAAGGTATTTTGTCCTGTAGTGTTAATGTTGTGAACTCAACTGCCTCAGGTTGTTGTTTGGGATGGCGGGAATGGTTCAGGGAAGAATGCTACTGCAGATTTTATCAGGGGTGTGGCTCACTCGGTCCCACCCACTCTAGATATACTAAAAGACATTGGAGGTGTGGATATCCCACAATACATTGGATCTCTACTAGATAAGGACACTAACCAGCTACCACAAGAATCCTCAAAACAAATAGAATAACGAGACACTAGTTTTGAGCAGTTGTAAACTGTTTTGTATTGAATTATTTGAATTGCAAGTATGTGAATTATAAACATTTCATCTGGAGGTGTTTTACCGACAACAGAGACCATTCAGTGAAGATGACATACAAGTGACCCATCATCACAGTTGTCCTAACATGTCTGAAGAGTAACAAACTGTTAGGGAGTGATATTATAACAACCAAGCTTGTTTTCTATAAATAGCTATATGCCATTGCTATACATGATCCCCTGTTTGGTACACTAACTCTCACATGAGGACACCTACATAATCCAGACACTTAGTTGACTACATAATTAATTATCCTGGGCACCTTAATGGTAAGGCACACTTTGTAACAATCGTTTGCTTGCAAACTGTAATAAAACAATTCTCACTACATGTAAGGTATCTGGCTTTACAGCACAAGTGCTGAAGGTGAAGGTCTATGGACACCTGTTCTATATAGCCTGTTTAAACATTAAATATGTTTGAAAAGGTACATTCCAGGGTGCTTGTAACCTCTTTTATCTGTTTATGTAAGTGACGCCTATACTACTCCCTCCCATCAACTATACATAGTGAAATATTTATTGGAATGTTACTGTTATTAAAATCTGATTAATTGCCACTTAACATACAAATTCCAACATAATTATTCTCACACCTTCAATCATTGCAGATTACATAGCAATTAAGTTGCAGAGATTGTAATGATATTCTACAGTTCACTAGAGCCACAAATGCTGAGGTCTTTCACTGAAATTAGAAAATAATGATTGATGACTATACCCAAGCTGGACAAGTTAAAATAATGATCAGATCCAACAGGCCTATACTCTGTGATGTCTCTACACTACAGAACATCAGTACTGCTGGAGTGATATGTAATTACATACGAAACATCCTTTTGGAAATGATGTCCTTAAATAAGGCACCTTGATAATCAGGACACTTGTTCATGGCCACAGTGGTTCCATTTGTGTTAGTGTATACTCATTTAGACCCCTGAAATTAGGACACCATGATGTTGATAATCAAGATGCCTCAGTCAGGTTGGAGGGTCTCTCCACAACACTGAGGTAAAGTTCAATATTTCTGTGCAACCCAGAGGAGCGTGATTGGCAACATCACCACAAATTCTGGCAGACAATGGTTGTTACACATAGCCCAAGAGGTGTACTATTGATAACTGCTCCACTGTGCTGCAACGGAAGAGCTGTGAGGGAAGCCAGGCTGAGCTAATGCATATTTTACACCTCATGCACAGTTGCATTCATGTTTGATTGTTTGAATTCAGTAAATTTGATTTTTTAATTACCAGCTGGTTGGACAGCTAGTCCATAGATTACTATTCTCTGTACCAGGTACAGAGAATATACTATCTATGGTAGTCTAGCTAGGGCCAGGTAGATTGTATGCAATGTGTAGATTAACTGTGATGTGTACATCACGGGATTCATCTAGCTTTTTATGTTAGTGAAAGCTGTTATCATAAATCGATTACGTCATCTGCATAGCGAATAATAAACAATATTACCTGTTGACGAATTCTTGCGTGCCCTTTGATCTCCCGTGAACCAATTACGGAAGTGAGATGGTTTTGACCGAGTTAATGATGAGTCGAATTGTTCTTCAGTTAGGGACTGTCAGCAGCTAAGAATTGCAGTGATCAAGAAGCCTTTGTATGCCTGACATTTCAGTATATAAGCGGCTCGAGATATCGTGTAACTTAGTTAGTAGCGTAAGGCCGCCCCTTCAAGCGTGTAATTCGAAGAAGTTATATATCAACTCTGGTAGGTTTCCCATCCAGTGAGCCTGCTTGTGTGTTCAAGGCATCTAGCAGCGATTAGCTCATGCGTGCGTGTCCCGCTGCAGGTGGTGCAAGTAAGAGATGACGGCCTGGTTACACTTACCGGTACTACTAGTGATGATGGTAGCAGAACTACCGTTACTAACCTGTAAGTATTGTTGCTATTAACTTGTACCTACAAATAACCTACTGAATCTTGTAGGTGGTCTAATGTGCGAGTGTACCGCAGATTGTGCTGTTGAGAAAGACACATGTGATGCTGGGGCCAGAGGTGCTTGTTACTCACAGCTAATCACAGATATATCAGGACAAAGGACTGTGCTGCGCAAAGGATGTGTTACTGATGCTGCACAATCTGTGATTTGTGCATACACTGACAGTAGTGCTCACAAGAACTTGTGTTGTAATGACACTGACTCGTGTAATGCTGAGCACTTTCAAGGTGATTAGCTAAGGCATGCCACAATAACTTGTTCCTTGCAGCTGCCCCATTAGTTTTGATGTGTTGTGTTGTGTTGACAGCTGCAAGGGCGCCATGTTTGGTTTCCTGTCCAAATCATGTGTTAGAAGATGTCCCAGGCTGCATGTCTCCCCTGAAGTGTGGGACTGTTTGTTTGTGTGATGTCCATCACTTTGTAGAGGGTGTTGCTAAATGGTTACTAAACTGTTTTCAACCACAAGAAGGCTTTCTCAATGGGCCTGGTTTAGTAAGGGCCTGGGTGTCCACAATCACCGGCTGTTTATTTATCACCTTGATGGTGAATGTTTGTGGTGTATGACATGTCCCTTCTAATTAATCTGTACTTTAGTTGTAATTGATGATTTCTTGTTTGCTCTCAGAAACTCAAGAGCCCCAGGAGACTGCCTGTAGATGTGTCGGTAGTAGAAGGTGCAAGAACCAAAAGTGTACTCTAAGATCAAACAAGGATTCATGTTATACAACTATCAGAAGATTGGGTACTGTTATATCTTACGAAAGAGGTTGTATAAAGAAATGTACTGAGTCACACAGTGGTGATGAAAAGACAACATGTTGTCGTGGTGACTTGTGTAACAATGAGAAAATTCCAAATGAATGGCCCAGTCCGTCATCCCCGATTAGTATGACAGCAACGACAAGTTACATACCTCAACTAATCGGGAATACTGCAAGTCCACAGCAAACAGGCATGCCAACCAAGCCAGACACAGGAATCATTGACATCCCAATATTCCCCACAACTGAAGAACCAACTGCAACAGAAATAGACCTTCGCAGGCCGGGTGTTCAGTTTATGTGTCACTGCAGTCAGTGTACGGATGGGCCTGAAGTTTGTGAAACTGATTATGCCTGTGCCTCGTACAGCATGGGAGATGGTATTCATACTACCTCTTGTGTACATGCTGGGGTACAAGGAGAGTTCACTTGTACGAACAAGTCATCATTCAACATAACCTGTTGCTTCAGTAACTATTGTAATCGTCCATCACCAACTACTCCAGGAAGACCTGGACCACCTTGTGATGATGAAGACACTGAACAATCCGGTTGTGGTAAGTGACACTTTTAGTGTTTATTACAAGTCACTCTGAAGTAGTGTAGTCTGGAACATGTCACTATGCATTATTTAGTAGTCACCTCAATTGTTTATTACATGTCTCCTTTTATGTAGAACCTCTGGTTATCACCTCAACTCCCTCCACAATCAAGACCACCTCAACAAGAAGCACAATGACCAGCACTGTTACACCAAGCACAACTACAAGAGCTTCACCACCATTGGGTAGAGAACATGACACAGACGATGACAATCATGAGACGATTGTTGTCTTCTACATGTTCATAGTACTACTCTGTATCTGTGTGGTCATTATGGTGGCTGTTCTGATCTTGTGTGGAGTTATTGTCTACTACTACCGCCATCTCATATCTAAACAAACTTTGTCAAGCGCAACTGTGTTGGAATCTTCTATGAAGGAGAAATCATTTACAAGCAGTTCACCAAGCTGATCCAAATCTTATGCAACTTTTATGATCACTGCAATCCCATAATCACTTCTCCTTGTGTAAATATTATCTAGTAACTGTTTCTCACCATGAACTTATCATTCCACTTAAAATTGTCAATGTGTACATGTTTTCTCTGCTTTTTAAATTATTAACAATATTTTTAATAATAGTAATAATCAGTTACAATCCTAGCTAAGATGTGATTGTCATGGCAATGACTTTGCCTTCTCATAAAGAGCATCTACAACTTGACCCATGTGATTGATTGTGTCTAGAGCAGCAGTGTACGTTAAGTCAGTCAACCCCTCATCATAAACTATCAGCACCCCTGAGCCTTGGTCCAGTATACCTGTGAAGGATAGACCACCAGTGATTTTAACATCAAGCTTAAATTTTGTAACACAACATTTGTACAACTGTTAAAAATTTTTTCCAGTGTATTGCTAATGTAGCATAAATTGCAACCTAGTCTGGGAAAACCAGTCTTATCGCTTATTTAAAAGCATCAAGAAATGCTGGTTGCCAGTTTTTAATGTGTTGTAGCTTGCCAACAAGAAATCATAATAAAAATAGTGAGCCCTCACTATTTTTATTATGAATTCTTGTCACCAATAGTTGAAGCTAATTTTTTTTTACACCAATTCCTTACCTTCCAGAGCATCCAACTAACAGCTAAGTTTCCTGCCATTGTAGATTTTAGATAGTTTTTAACACAAGGTTGTCTGTATCAGGGTGGAGAAGAGGGCAAAAGGTTGTTTTTGTTTTTTTTAATGAAACAGGAGCCAATTATGGGCCATTGAGGTCTCAGACTTGGCTAAAACAAAAGGAAATTTACAGCACAGATCTATATTCAACACCATAGAGCTGTACAGCATCCCGAGGTTTGCCAAAGCTCCATAAAGGCTCCAGACTGGTCATACAGCTCACCACTGGGCTTGGGAAAAGAGACCACTCAAGACTGACTGATTTTGTTTGGCAATTAGCTTTCTTAGGGAAAAATCAAATCTGCTGCCATGGGTGATAAAACCAGTTTTCCCAGTCACAATTACACATTGATGGAGAATGTTAAATAAGCAGTTATAAGCCTATCAAGAATAGAGCAAATTGTCCAGCTAACTCCTACCATGTAACTTCTTGTCCAGTATCATTTGTGACAACTTCCTCTCCACAGTATGCTAAATGGGTGGGAAATGTTACAAACAGTAAACAATATGGCAGTAGCAGCTGACCAGGGGAAGGTTTATGATGTCACTGATATGATGCACCTGGAAAAATACAACACTGTCACCTGTGAAATTATTTGTAGCAATAATTATTAATTATACAATGAATTCCATTAGCCTAGAATGGACAAGACCACAAACAGGAACACACTACTTGTTTACACCAATAAATAATATAACAGACCTCAACTTGGGAGAACGGCTCTATTATTCTTGCCAGGTTCTGCTCCAGTAAAGTATCATAAAGAGCATCCAGATGAAACTATAAGATAGTAATTCAGTTAATGTCTAACACCTAGTGGCTTTCACCAATGAAATATGATATTGTTAGTAAAACAAGCTGTGAACTGATTAACACAGGATGACTGGCCTTGATAGTAAATACTTTATCACTTCAAACTAAGAATTGTAATGCTACACTATTTTGTGTGTGTGGGAGAGATTGGGACTAAATGAGTAAAAATCTTCATTATTCAGTAAGTAAACTTTCAGTATATCAAGTGTATCACTCACAAACACACACGCACGCACACACACACACACACCTGTACAATGGGATCACCAGAGATATCCTTCTGATACTGAGACACAGTCTATCAACCACATCCCAAGTGACATCACCTCCTCCCAACCCGTCCCCTCACCTTCTCAAATTCTGACACTGATCTGTTCTCACTGCACTTAGCAACACCTTGCATCGCATCCAGCTGAGGAAAATTATGCCAACCTAAATGTAGAGCTTGGGACCAACCAATAGTGTCCTGATTATCAAAGTATCCCAATTTTCACTAAGTGTCTGGATTATGTAGGTGTCCTCAAGTGTCCACATTAACAGTACACGTTACATACCTCACAGCCAGTGTATCTCAGAGCTAATCTGCTTGTTACTAACACTTGCACATCTTCAGGACTAGCGGGGAAAATATTTGTCATTGCACAATAACACCCCAACAGCATCAAAAATAAGACCATCAAATATTTGATAGATCACAATCCATCTTGGCCCATCACTTTGCCAGTTTGCAATTTTAGGCTTAACTGAGGACCTCACAGGTTTCCAGCGGTAAGGCTTGATTAGTTGTTTCACAGGCGTGACTGATTCTTTTTTTTTTAAAAAGAATTTAAAATAGTGAAGCTAAAATACCACTAACAAACAAACATGTTTACAACATGAAAACATGACTTGTTCCAGTACAAAACTATTGGGAGTGAACACATGTTCACTTCTTTGATATTACTGTATTTGGCGGGGCTTAGGTACACAGGTCTCATTCATTTAACTACTGCAAATCTGCAAAGTTCTTCTCAAAACCTGCCTAGAAATACAAGTGGCTGCAAACAGTTTGCCACTTCAATTTGTTGAGACTATGCCCCCAAACTAGTTTTGCACTCTTTGCACTGATTCCTGTTAATCTACCAACCCTATCCTCTTGAGATTTTTGCTCATGAAACAGCTGATCAAGTGAAGTCACAGGTGGACAAAAGGTGCCTCTGCTCTAGATTGTGACCGACCCTTTATCTGGTCCATACTTCTGACACTTGTCAGGTGGTAACCATGCTCACTTGTTCAACATGATCTTGCATAGCAACATGTACTTGAGCCCGAGGATGGCCCTTGGGTCATCAATGGAGTCGTAACCCTGTAATTTTTGACTTGTTGGTTTGTTTTTGCTATGTTAGGATAATTGCATACCTCAAATGACTCGTAGAAATACGAATATGCAGTTTTGAAATCTTTTTCTTGGGCGTGTAAAATACCTGCAGAGGAGGGTAACCGCAGCAATAAACAAGTCGTCCACTGTTGATAGAACCAATCACAATCAATCTTTTACTATCTCAATACCACACACATAGTAGGGTAAACTGTTATTGCACAAATAACATAACTCATATCTGTACAATAATAAGCAGACACACAAGAATCTACAAACTGATTAACTGTGACTTACCAGACTGCAGGTCCAAGGAAGCCTACAACACGCACACATAATCTTAACAATACTAAAGGTATCTAATGTACCTGTAGTTTTGGTGGGCAGTATATGGAATTGGCAGTTGTCTTCGCAGAAGTGAGAGCAGCCCTGGTCAAATATCTCCATCACGGTTGTGCGATGTATTTTAACAATTTCTTACCTAGACTTAGGAATGTTACCTAATTTCTGGTATACTCTGCTCTCTAGCAGCTGCACCTCAACCAGCAATGCCTTGTCATCGAGTTTCTTTAACTCCTTCAGCAGGACTGTGCCTTAATTACAGTAACATCACTTGGTAACCCATAGCAACACAACAACTCACTGAGATTAATAGCAGCAGTGTAGTTGGCAGTATCAAGATATAGAACAATTAGACGAGCTTCGAGTGTTTGACGAAGAAACGTTCTTTTCTCTTGTTTGGCCCACTCAATACACTCATTGCAGAGATCAATCTACCAATACAATTACCAGTTAACAATTTCTCCCTACCACTGATACAGTGAGCACAGTTTGTGTTTGCTTTAGTGCAGTTTCCCCCTGATGTATTCATGGCAGTTACCATGAATACATCAAGGTGACATGTGTTATAAGGTAAACAAACATAAATCATATTCCAATACAATCCACTTGACTAGTAAAATGTGTTACTAGCTAATAATTGCTGGGTAGTAGACAGCTAGTAAAAACACAGCTACTCGGATGTGGGATAGAAGTTGTTTGGCAAAACACTCACACAGTGCTAGTTTGGTTGCTACTAGCAATAATGATCGTGATTTAATAGTTTGCCAAATATTCACCTTATTTAGAAAAAGGTTACAATTTCTTAGCAATACATTTGATGATTTCAAGTGGCCACACTTATAACACTTGACATGTTAGGAGCGACAATCGTGACAGCTGCAGCTTCTTCACTTGCAGTGGCACTTTAGGATACCGATACATTCCAGACACTATCAGGACACCTTGATGTTATTGGCTGGTCCCAAGCTGTTCTCTGCTATGTAGCAAAATAATCCAACAAGTTTACTGGTATAGTAAACATTGTTGGATTACAAAGGCATTTTACAAAAAAAAGACACACAGCTGAGGTTTATGATTCTTTTTCCTGTTTAGTTAATAATAGACATTGAAATATACCATATAGTGGGAAATTGTCGAGGGATGAAACTTTCACGTAACTGTGCAAAATACAATTTTCATGTTTTTTAATTCATGAAAGTCTAGAAAGCGGGTAATATCTATGTGTATAAACTGAAACATTTCACAATTATATTTTCACGAAGCTATCATCGTGAATTTCGTCCCTCGAAAATTTCCGGCTATACAGTAACCAAGCACAAGAAACACACACATATACAGAGAGAGAATTACAAAATAGAAAAATCATAAAAGGGTTACTGTACAGTGAGTACATTGCAAAGTACTAAATTTCCAAATCTTCACATGATACACCGACTGCTGCTCAGTGTTCATTCATGTAGCAAATGTGTAAAAGACAAAAATATTTGGGAAACCATCCAAACAACACATCAGGCAACCAAACAATTCTCTGTATCACAACAAACAACCTTTAATCATCCTTTTAATCTCACCACCTTTTATCTTTTTTGTGAGCAATGTGACAAATATCTTGCAATCACTATGGTAACAGGCACAAGCTTGGTGAAGCCAGTCAGGCGCTCTACGACCCAGTGTGAATAAACTTTGGCCTAAAATATTAATCATAAATAAACAATCCCCATAATGGCATTAGAGGGCACCCACACATGTTATCATAGCCAGCCATCAGTTATGCATACACTAGCAGTGACTGACTACTGCAGGGATAGTGTTGTTTGTGACTGACTGATACAAACCTAATGTTGACAACAAAACTATGTTGTTGTTGTGATGTAATAGTTTAGTAAAAGGTGAGGTTGGACTACCACATAATTTTGTGTGATTAGTACAAAAAGACAAATTATTGAGATACAACCTTAACAACATCAGGAGCTAAGTGTTGTAGGCACAAACCTAACATACAACTCTGAAAATAGCAAATCTCTTATTGTAATTAATCAGATACACATGTGACCAGATTTTACAGAACCAATCCAAATTGCGAAATCAAACTAACACCACCAGTGGATAGCTCACTATCGTACAAACAGTTTGACCCTCAGCATTACTTGAGCGTGGTTTTAACAGACGTCCTTTCTGGGTGGTGTGGCAATAACTCTACAAGTACTGGAAGTGGTCTGAAAGTAATAAAAAATTTCATACTCATGCTTGCTATCCTTGGTGAGTTATGCCGACTTGAATTCTTTAAAACTGTTTATCTCGAAACTTCTAATGTGCAATTTGGGACGTGTTTTTCCTAAATCCAGTCACATATATGGTAAGCATGTCTCCGACCAGTTGTGGCAAAGAAAACCATTAGCCTTTCCATTTGTCAATGAACCAGTTTTCAGTATAAGGACTCACCATAGTGATCACTGATGATTGTTGGTTAGGGAGCCTGGAGTCTGGACCAATTGCAGTTGTAACAACTGAAAGGAACTCATGTCAGTGGGGAAAGTGTCATGTTGTACTGCATGTCAGGGAGGGGAGGTGGACATGTGAACAATTTGTTGACTAGAATTACCAGCTGCTGGGGTTATATAATAATGGAGGAAAAACATGACAACTTCTACAGGAGTGTACATGATACACAGTGAAGGCAGCAGTTTATCAGCTGGACTAGTTGATTTAGCAATTGTCAAATAATGTACAAAACCAATAGATTTCAACAATGGGATGGTATGTCATGATGTGTGTGTGAAATGTATCCCCAGCAGGCCTTATAGTGACCATGTCAAGGAGGTCCTAAACATAGCTAAGGTGTACTTCATGACCTCATTAATAAGACCAATGTTTAATGGTCCCACACATATACTGTGTGTGCCTGTGCCACAATACAGATAAAACTGATGGAGTATTTAATCAGCAAATTAATTACCTCATGATCTCATAAATAACCTGTGTGGTACCACAACTACATGTAGCTGAACTGTAGCAAACTTTGTACTCTCTCATACTCAAACACTGATATTGTACTCTCTCATACTCAAACACTGATATTGTACTCTCTCATACTCAAACACTGATATTGTACTCTCTCATACTCAAACACTGATATTGTACTCTCTCATACTCAAACATTGATATTGTACTCTCTCATACTCAAACACTGATATTGTACTCTCTCATACTCAAACACTGATATTGTACTCTCTCATACTCAAACACTGATATTGTACTCTCTCATACTCAAACACTGATATTGTACTCTCTCATACTCAAACATTGATATTGTACTCTCTCATACTCAAACACTGATATTGTACTCTCTCATACTCAAACACTGATATTATTCTTCCTAAAGTGCTCTACAAGCTATGCTGGCTAACCATGAAGTTACGTAAAATAATTTTATATAGGAAATCATACAGACTGTATATACCACAAAAACTTCACAAAGAAACAACAAAGTTTATGCTAAATACGTTGAGTACTAAGCATCAAGAGATTTCAGTTTGTGCATTACTGAATGATAAAAATTGTAAGAAATGTTTTAGAGGGTAATAACAGTTCACAGTGGTACTATACACTCCGTAGTCTGTATACTTTACAAGCGCCAACCGATAATTGGTACCTGCCCATAATTGGCGACTTACACTACCTTTTAAAGAATTGTAATTTAGGATATTTGAAAGAGCTCCTCAAGCTGCTATTCCTCAAAAATATCCCCTCCCCCACAATTGAAACACAACAAAATACTCTTGATTGTGAGATTCAATATATTTTGGTATGGACATATAATCACTTCTAGCTGGTGATTAAGCAGGTTGGTGTGTATTTAGCAAACAGTTTGCTAGAGGATTCGGTAGACTTAGCTTGGCATTCAAGCCACAATACTGGCCACCCCTCATATTCATGACTGCTATATAGACACTACCAAACTCCTCTTCAGGTACTGTGTTTGGAGTGTCCGAGGCTGACCACCCCCTCCATACAAGTAAGCCATCCTAATTGATTCCTACTGTGATCTTCCTTAACCAGCCCCCTGAATACCTGGAGGCTAACTTCCGACCCCTTATTAACCTACTTTAGGTTGAATACCCTTATTAGGAGTGTTCCCAATCCAATACTCCAGGTTGTACTAGAGACCTGAACCCGCTAGTATAAGGGAAGGGAAGGGTGGATACTGCTCTGACCACTGCTACTTGCTGTTGAACCTTGCATATGTCGAACACTAGAATGCATTATCCCAGATAGTGCCCAGTACTAACAAACCTGGTGTCCAGTAGAACTCATTATCATTACCTTGGTAACAGGTTAATCTACATCAATATTGCATAATTCGATGCATGATTATGCAATCACACTAGAATTGTTGAAGTAAATAGAGCCATTCCTGTTTTCTACCCTACCAGTTCCGCATTTAGGATATATCAGAAACATATCAATACAGTATAAGCAAGAGTTAACAAGTGTCTACACAATTATCACTACTCAACCTACAGCACATACAAGGCACTTCCTTCAACCATAGCACACAGCACAAAGCTAGTCACAGCAACATGATGGGATAGAGAAGCTGAATTAGTCAGTACTCAGTAGAAATATTATTGAGCCAAATAATTGGCATTTTGGGGTATTTCTAACATCCATGTGTGTTATGACTTGATCTTTTGGAGAAATGCTTGTGTTTGGATGGACTTAGAAAAATTCCAGCAACTCGTGCGTGGTCGAGAACGAAAAGCACACCAAGCATGACACCTCACCCTGCATTGTAATGCTAGCAGTGTGTTTGTCATACTTTCCTATTTCAGCACACTTCCCGGCACATTGCTGAATAATTATCTGAACCTTGTATATGGAATTTGGCAGTGTTTCAAACTCACTAAATTGAACTCACCACCAAATTTTCCACGTGTGGATGGAAGAATTCTAGCTTGATTATTTGACACACGCGCGCATGCACGCACGCACACAGACAGACACAGAAACAACAGTTCTAATGGTGTCTTCTATACAGACAAGACGTAGATACCAAAATGGTTTAATGGTTCACGATGGTTAATATGCGTTCCCTGAATGAATTATATTTGGTCTAAGTTCCTTCCAAAACAGACTCTTATTATGCTATAACAATTTTGGTGTTGTGAAGTGAAAAATCAAATTAAAAGTGGACACTAATACAGGACAAGCATACCGTTGCCATGACAACAGTACCACCATGTTATTAACTAGTTAATCAAATTACTGAGGAGAAATGTTGTAATCACTTTAAACCTGAAATGATCCAATTATCCTAGTTATCGAATTTAAGACATCAGATTACAGCCAATAGTCTCACAGATACATGGTAGTGTTTGGGAAGGTTGATCAATGGAACTGATTACAATATTAGATCTCGTCAAGGTGACCTACTCATTCAATAAACAGTTACAAATGCTCCAGCCTACTTCCCACTCAGTAAGGTCGATATTCCTGTACAAGTGATCAAGGAATAAGACCAGCTTGTGAGTGACATTAGAATTATTCCAGCTATTCATTTATAAATACTATTTGATTCTCACTGCACTCTGAACTGAACATAGTAACAAGCATTAAGATGGAGAAAATTTTCTTACTAGGAGCTCAAGGGTCTGATAGGTGCTGTGCGCATTACAAGGTTGGGATACCTTCATGGTGTCTTGACATCATGAAGGTGCTGTGTGTACTACAGGGCGGAGCACTTTTATAGATAGCTCAAGAAGAGTTAACAAGAACAAGAAGTCTCAAAGTGAAAATTTCATACATTACTCCTCAGAAAGCTTTTCTCCAAACAATTTACTCACTACATTGTAACTAGCAATGAAACTTTTTATTGGAACTTTCCCATGCTTACCTTATGGATACCTACTTCATGTTGTAAATTAAATATTCTATCATAACTATGACATACATGTATGACTGTTCTATTAGCATACAGTAATAGGTGACTGCTTTATTAGAGTATATCGATCTCGTTGCTGATCTCCAGTGAGCCTTTGGGGGTGGTATCCCGAATGACAGATTGTTGACAGTGGTCATTGTGTTCTGTTTCCTCTAGTCAACCAATCATTACAAGTGCAGCTATCTACTTCCTGATATCACAGCATAAACAAGTACAAGCAAAAATAGAGATCAAAGAAATAAAAAGCAGTGAAACAAGTTACATTAATTCCCTACATGATGTCTATACCCACAACTGAATTAGAGATAGAATAGTAAGTGGCCATTACACTATTACACTTTATTTTCAGCCCGTTACAAAGCATTACAAACAAAGGACACTAGGAGAAGGACCTCTGCAATCAATCCAGTCACAAAGGAAAACTCAGACGATACATATAGGGAAGCCATCACATGGCACTTCCAGCCATTATCAAGTTATGCTTGTCTGAAGGCATCATCTCAGTCAATCATAAATTCCAGTGAATAAATTCTTTTTTAAAAACTGTAGCAACCTATTAGGAGCGTTTCGGGTTGTACTGAAGGCACTTTTGGGCTTGGTAATACTGCCAAGACACCATGAAGGTATTGTGAGGTAGCTGGTTTAGGATGATATTTTTGGCCAGAAAAGCCCAAACCTTCATGATCCCTAATATACAATACTATTGTACTGTATGATACCATCTATACTGTACTAACATGTAAAGAAACATGTCAATACAACAAAAAAATTTACACCTTGGTATAGTTCCCTGCATGAAGATGATCACAAGTAGATATTCAGTGGAACCCCAGAAGACACATGCTACTTGTGAGTTTACTATCATCACATAGAGTAAAGTGATGCATCATTAAACGTATTAGCCTTTGACTGTGGTCAAGCAGACGGGTGGTGTCATAGATACCGATAAAAACACTATTGTAACAATGACACTAGCAGATGCTAGCAGTTAGTATGTCACTTTTCTCTTCAACTGTTTTGCTCACAAGTAATTTTCCAATATATTTAAAACACAGAAACTAAGACCTCGGTATAAATTTGTAAGTAGCCCTTACCCACATCATCCTTGGGTCACTAGACCTCAGTATAAGATGTCCTAGCTACATGCTAGTTGGTAATCAATTAGCTATCATTTCTGTTGCAATAGAAAGTAAGACACAATTTAAATCAAATGATGACACCTTACTATCAATGGAAATATTGTTCAATATGGTAATACAATATGTACTATCAAGAGTTCATAATATATATATACTAAGGAGAGTATCCTACTCTCATATACCCCTGTAGAAAGGCGTATTGTGAAGTTATGACGTAGAAATTCTGAGTTCGCCCGTTTTTCTTTGTATAATTAATGATGTCATTAGTTGAACAGAATATCGATTGAACGCGTGCCTACCAACGTCGCTAGCAACCAAATTAACTCCAACTCTAAGCATTTCTCACCGAATTACCATCATTCCTTCATGGGTTAAGACCGTTTCATAGGAGTTTCTTGCTAAGCCATTCGCGAATACGGCTATCCTGAGCATCGTGAGTGTGAAATGGTGTTAACGATTCTTGAACTTTTACAGCTGCTCGTACATCACAAACCACAACATCTTGTCGTTACGTCATAACTTCACGATACGCCCTTCTACAGGGGTATATGAGAGTAGGATACTCTCCTTAGTATATTATGAACTCTTGTACTATTAGTGTGGTTTAGCCCTGCAGCAGCAAAGTGGCTTTAAATGCCTTCAAGGCATAATCACATCTAGTGGTCACATACATTATACAAGTGTCATATATCAGTGACTATCTCCTTAGGGTTAGGGTTAGGGTTATCAGTGACTATCTCCTTAGGGTTAGGGTTAGGGCTATCAGTGACTATCTCCTTAGGGTTAGGGTTAGGGCTATCAGTGACTATCTCCTTAGGGTTAGGGTTAGGGCTATCAGTGACTATCTCAAAGCAATAAAACTATTATACAACTAAACAAAAGTGACATAATGAAAGAGTAACAAAATCACTTTCATTGCAGTCAAAATGTAATAAAGCTAATTATCATAAAAAGGTATTAAAGGCAATGTTCACAGTTTATAGCACACACAGAGAGTAGTTTGTGGAATTGAATGGTGAATAAAAACTACAACTCTGAAAATAACGCTGTGAGATAACTTTATGAATTTGAATACTCCACGAAATCAACTTTTACTTGCCACTCTCTTTCAAATGAACACATGAATGTGGCTTTGGTGTTCAAGCTTTATTGCCACCACATGTAATATTAGTAACAAACACCATATATGGGGTGAACATGATAAAGGATAGACACAAACTACTACAGGACACTGTATGTTGTTTTGGCACAAGTCTCAATGACTTGTTACTTTTACCAAGAGTTAACTCCTCTGCTTTCACTGTAAGCATAGCTTGGCATGACTCTGGTGAAGAGGGACTGACACGTACAATGCACATGCAGCTATATAACTCATCTGGAAGGAATTAGGGTTAGGGTTACCCCTAACCCTAATAGGGTTCACTACTGAGCAACATACAGCCCATTTACACGAACTATCTTGGATCAGAGTGATTTCCAAGTTAGTGTAAACGCATACCATATCAAACCGCTCTGGAGTGGACCTATTAAGGTTGGGGGTCTGGTTTGATCTAGTTCGCTCCACTCACCCAATACAAACAGATGCTGCCCTGTAGTTTGATTTGGCTCTAATAAACAGAATAAAGATATGGAGGACTACAGCTAAAATGGCGACTGTAATGATGAAATGAAGCAACAGCAAAGTTTTAGGAGACGATAAGGAAGGACAACCTCAAGAACAACACAAGGACTCAAAAACAAACAGGTATGAATGTGAATGAATAGTTAACTAACTTGACAGAATTGATTGAGAGGTTGTCGCCAACACTTAAGACTTTATCATGCCTACTAACCTGGTACAAATAGAGAGCTCAAATCATCAATAATCTCTGCTTCAATGAAACTTCAATTGTGGGTTAAGTTTTTTTTTTTTTGCTGATTGGAGCGGGTTTGGCCTTCGTAGTATAAACCGCATTGAATCAACCTCATTCAGAGCGATCTGTAGTATAAACAGGTTGCTGATACTTTGTAGTATAATAGTCACAGTGCCTAATAGAGTAAGAAGAGAATGACTTCACCAATCATCACTCACCGTAGAACTCTACACAGAAATTCTGTACCAGACCACTTTTTTTCCCATCCACACACAAAAGAAATAAGTCGGTCTGGTCTACATGACACTAGCCTAGTCTGGCAGCACCCACCCCTTCACATTATAGAATAAGGGTCTGGTGACTGTAGTATGTGGTGTTAGTGTTACTACCACTATAGTGGTAGAGCCAATCAAATTGCAGTATCCAGAATATTTTGTGACAAAATGTGTAGTTTATGCCATGAATAACACAATAACCATGGCAACCAAATTTGGAGTAGTTGGAAAGCAGCTGATACTCTCTGAGTGAGACTCCAAGGTACACCTGCCGTAAAGATTTAAGTACAAAATTTTGTGCTGTAATATGTTACATCACACACAATTTGAAACCACATTTGCATTCCGGTCGTACAGGTACTGTATACTATGGTCACCAGACCCTAGCTCCAATCCAAAGGTAGCAGCCACAACAGTGTTGCTTACAATGCAAATTAAGTATGCACTTGTGCAGCTTCATACAGCAACATTTTGTGTAAGACATGCACCATATTAATTAGGTGCAGACACTAATACTGAGTAATAAACCCCATACAGTCTGGCAAGATTGTTACAGTATATTGTGTCACCAGATACAATGCTTGCCTGCTTTGTGCTGGCAAGTGTACAGCAACACTTCAAAACAACCCAATTTTGCGGAGCAAGTTTTCGTAGTTTAGTAAACACATCTTAAACGAAGACCTAGCTATCTTGTGCTTTCAGTTTAATAACAGGCTTTGTCATATCACAACTGGATAAAAGTAGACAAGCTCACACAATTGCTATAAAACACATTCAAACACTGAAATACCAGTAACCACAAGGCAGTTTATATGATTAATGTCTCAAACATGAAAATTTGTTCCACAAAAATTAATACTTTTACTACATTTGTAATCCTTAAATACTCCTTGAAGAACAGAAGAATTTAGACACAAAACACCCTAATATAACGATCAGCTCACCTCAATGCCAGTGGAAGATTTCATGTCCAAGAAACAATCGACTAACTCGCGTACTATCTTAGCTGCTTTCGCCTTCGAGTAAAGGGGGAGAAACTTTCGTGACTTTCGAATCAAATCACCAAGTTCTATAGTAATTTAAGTGTCACGTGAGCCCACATATCCAATTTTACTTACAACTCTACAATGACCTTACCATTCGCCATGTTCCTCTTCGCTAGAAGTTTCCCTAATTGTAACGTTGCAATTTCTTTACATTTTATATCTTCCTCAGCTTTTGTGGACACTTCCGTCATTGCTATTTGTTCCAACATTTCCATCGCCTTCTCGGGAGACGCATCCATTAACGCTTCCGCTTCTTCCAATAGCTCGTGTAACGTATCATCATTATCCATCTCCAAAAATGAGACACCACAATCGATATGTAACCGCTGACAGGTGTCGTGTGATGCAACACTCCGTATCCTTCTGTACTTCACCCGCTTCATAGCCGGATATTATAATATAGAGAATTATATAATATACAGACACCTGTACATATACAAGGGATAACTCTGCCTAGACTATACACATCAAATGATAAAAATGTTTCTTGACTTGTGTGAAGGGTGTGGGGCTGGATCATGGTGAGGGTGTGGCTAGGGGATTGGTGGGTGTGGAGAACCCACTACCCGGACTGGACTTAATGATCTTGGCCTTTGTCAGATCTGGTCCAATGGAGACTCTCTTGTTCCTCTCTGGATTGTCATACCTGTAATGACAGTGGACACATGAAATAACACATTACAAGAAATGGATTGACAAAATATTTCATCAACTTGATCACTTGAAACATTACCAATAGAAAATCAAACAGCTTCTAATAACACTATTGTCATGCTTCTAAAATGGATCTGGCTAAGCCAGTTATCTCATACTAAAGCTATGAAGGGAAGTATGGGGAGTTAAGGGAGTATACCATTTGTCACCTTCTGCAGGATACGAACTACAGCAAACACAGCTATGCAACTGGTTGGCAATAAATATACAGTTTTCATTAAGCAATCGTTGACTATTACTATCACGTGAGTCTCAATAAACACAGTACAAAACTAGCCAACAATGAGGTTCACTGAGTTTAGGTAGTGCTTCACATATACTTAGAGGGCATACACTTTGTTTTGTAAGGGGCTCTGACAAAATGGCAAAAAATCAGTTTCACACCTCTAACAGGGGCTCTTTCAACTCGGGCCAACATGGGCTATCTAACTTACACTACTGCTCAACAAGCGAGTTAGGGATTGAATAATAATGAGCTATAACATGCACACAATAAGCTTTTGGATATTTAGGCGCTTAATAAAAATGTACTGGAATTCTGGAATTGTAACGAGGAAGCTTAGAAACAGCTGAAATAAGTTGTACAATGTAATAGCTACCATGAGTGTAACTGTTCAAATAGTCTACCAAAAGTATGGTACGTTGTAGCCATTTTGTAGAACAGTTTTAATCTACTTGCTGTGTGGCCAACAGAAGCAAATATTGTCAGCCCAAAGGAATGTGTTCACACTGTCTTCTATCCAAGGACAACCCATGCCAGCCTACCTCTCCTTGTCGTGCCATGCTGAGCACAGTTTGATTGATTTGCACTACAATATATTTTGAGCTACACCCCTTGCTGTACATGGGTCAAAAGGTAGTGTGAACGAGGTATAAAGATCTACTGAGCCCTAGTGAGCTTCAATTTAATGTTTGCTGGTTTTGTATTACGACTATTGAGACTCACTCACATTAAAGACTCTAGGATATATATGCCGTATGGATGGAAAGATCATTCCATTACAACAATACAACAGGAAAGATTGCTGTGTGCCAACAGAAGTGCACCTGGTCCATAACAAAACTGAGTTTCTGTTATCTCCGGTGGAATAGGCATTAATTGGAAACTAATAGCATCCTGATTATCAAGTGCACTGATTTTTCAAAATAACAACAGCTGCAGATTGGTTATTTCATCACACACAATTACCCCAGCTAATATTCGAAATATTTTTATTAGAGAATGTAATATAAAACTATGCACGCATGAGACAATGTTCACATGAAATGCAATCTGTAGAAACAAACAACTCCCTAAGGATACTGTGAGCCAGGCAGGCATGTGATGTTTAGTGGTGGAACTATCAGTCATTTATTGTCCAAGCAAGGTAAAACAATTTACCGTACATTGTCAATAAGGAAGCCATTAATAAAAAAACTTCTGAAAACAGTTAAACAATTTGTGGTCCTTAGGCATAAACCTAACTGTTAGTTTCTCATCCTCCAAATAGCAATGCAAGTGGGCAGATTTTTATTTATTACAAACTAGATAGCTGAATTAGATAGCTAAAATGACCCAGAATGTAGTTCCTCAGACTGCTCTAACTAGTTATCAACTTTAAAAGTGCTGAATGGCAGTACAGCCACCAGTGGCACAAAAAGTCCTTGATGAGGTGAGAAAAATGATGATGCAGGCAGGCAGGCATGACAATGAATTACGACATGGTGAAGCTACTCCATACTCAAATATAGACACAACACACACACACACACACACACACACACACACACACACACACACACACACACACACAAAACTGATCTATGAGGGATACATTTGTTTATACAGTGACATGGACACCTGTTGTTCAACTGCTTGCACTGAAATTACATCAGTTTGGTGTGCACATTTGGTTCACATGCCCACATCATACTAGAGGAAGTGGTCACATGTGACAGGGCACAAATGTGACTGTGATCCCCAGTAAGCACTAGTGCAATAAAGTTATTATTGAAAAATGAAGTAGGGTTCCAGTGATAAAAGAAGTGAAACAAGAGATGATGGTAGCTATGAGGGAAAATCCCTACCTGGTATTGTAGGAGTAATGCCAAGTAGGGATTTCCCCACATTGCCAAGTAGCTAGGGATTTTCCCTCACAGCTACCATCATCTCTTGTTTCACTTCCTTTTATCACTGGAACCCTACTTCATTTTTCAATAATTTATTGCACTAGTTTGTTAACTATTTTGTTAGAGCATAGCTATGAAATACATGTGTGGCTGTGACTGCTGTATTAGATATCGCCACTCTGACATGTAGTAGATCAAGCTAATGGGTATGGCACACCTTGTTTTCCTATGGAGCGCTAGATCATTGTCATGGCGTGTTATGATCGTTAAAAGCACAGCTTAGCTGCTACAGACTGCTAAGCACCTCAAATAGTTTCGTGGCATCTAAATATGCCCCTTCAAGAAAAGTGTCAATAGGGAAAATTAACAACTTGGAATGGTTTTCATGAAGAAGATGACCATTTAATTGAAGATAAAAGGCACAGAAGGCAGACACTCATCGGAACTACAAAAGGCACATCCCACTGTTGAGTTTGTTGCTTTGGCGTAAAATGGTGGCTGTGTGCTGCTTTGTTTAGCCTCTAGCCTTGCGACTGTGGTCAGGCAGGGAGGCAGGCAGACTAAACTTAGAATTTTAAAAAAAATTCAATATCTGGATGCCTAAGTGTTGTCTGTTTTTAATGCTGTAATTATTGATGCTGAATGGAATAGCACTATTCCCTAAAGGTGATTTTTGCTGCGTATGATATTTTCATGATGGTTTTTAGATGCTGTTTGTGGTACACATCACTTTAGGGGAGAACCCTACTAAACAGTACGACTGTACTGTTTGATATATTCTGTAACAATCATTTCTTATTAGCTCACACACATGTACTAGAAAAA
Source organism: Dysidea avara (assembly GCF_963678975.1). NCBI lineage: Eukaryota > Metazoa > Porifera > Demospongiae > Dictyoceratida > Dysideidae > Dysidea > Dysidea avara. Next base: position 929,270 of record NC_089274.1, on the reverse strand, counting down.
GAATTCATCACATCAGAAAACATTAAGTGAACCCAATGGATCCTGTAGAAAATACGGTACTGCTCAAACATAACATCACACTCGCTTGATTGCAAGTGATTAAAAAACTTGCTAATTAAAGGCCGTGAACACCTGTTTCCTTTGCGAGTATATCCGTACTGATGCAAGGTGGGGGATTAAGTAATATTCGGACAATGATGTGTGGTAGAAACAGTCCTGTAAAGGAGAAACACTCGCAGTAATAATGATGGATGGCAGCCATGGACTTCCCATGAAGCAATTTTACACCATCATTTGACTGTTGTATCACTGTGAACATGTAAAAGCGCATTTAAAAAATACTTTTTAGTAACGCTTTATGCATAAGCATGTGTCCCCACCCCCCACCTGGTCGGGAACTGAAAGAAGGGTTCCGGTAATTCACACATTAACTTCTCTGATAATAATAAAAGCCACGCACCACACAGTTACCCCCCAGGAATGTAGTAGTATCAAACAGTCATGAGGTGAGTGACTGTACAACTTACACCTAGTGTGTTGGAGACACAAGTAACAAGATTACTAATAGGAATAACATAAGAACTGCTTCTCAGTGGAGCGTATGTGATGCCAGCCATTTTTTAGAGAGTGCATGAGTGTGACAACCTAACAAAAAAAACATTCATTAGTATTTTGTTGGCAGCCAGAATGTAAATCCCTAGCCCAGCAGTGTTGCATCACATTATGAGCAGCAACTGTTTTGATTGGCTCTGAAGTGGGGAAGGTTTTCCACATCTGGGTGGACTAGTACTTTTGCCAACCATGTAAAGGGGAACTTAGGTCACTGGCCATTCTTCAACCAGCTAAAGCACAATTGACTGATGAAAATACAGGGAGGCCCTATCAATAGTCTATAAGAAACGTCGGGGTTGGTTACATGTCATCATTTTGTGATCTCCCCTTGGAACTAATTCAACATTGACACTTTGCATTGAATATTTTATTGTATATTCATGTCACATGTGATCCTGGGGCGTAAATGGTGGTAGTGTGCTGATTCGTTTGCTCTCCAGCCTTGCGACTGTGGTCAAACAGGCAGACCTTACAAAGGGGTACCAAACAGTTGCTGCAAACTCCACATCTGAAGTTGAGGTAAGTAAGGCTTGCGTGTTGGTGAGCAGAGACCTAATCGTGCCTTAGAAAATTAGCACAACACATTTGCTTTCCTAGCTAATAAACAAAACACCTGGTGCTATGTTTGGTTGTGTAATCACATGTCAAAGACCCAGGACTAACCTCCTCTGGCTTAGTTTCTATACAATTGTGAAATTGCAAATACTTTGCTAGTTCAAACAAATACTGCTAGCCATAAGTTTAAGAATTACACCATAACATCCGGGCAATAGTACCAAGCACTTGTTTTATTTAGAATGAGTTGGCCCTTAGATACTTGTGTTGTATACAGACAACCATTGTCTGTTAGATAGTGTTTCTGTTCAATTAGATAGTTCATTTCAGCCCCATTGTAACCACAAACTTTCTCACTCAACCACACACACGTCACCTCACCTACTGCATTGCATACCCTGCTACTGCAGCTTGCACACATACATAGGCTAACACATACACACAAAAGGCAACTACAGCTAATGTCATCCAGTGAACTAACACTGGAGTACCTGTACACCTTTCAGGAACTAGAGTCAGTAATCCTCCTGGGACAGGACTAGTAACTCACAGCAGAGCCTCAAATTATGGTCATACATCTACCACTTTCCGACCATGTTTGGCTAATGTCTGAAGACAGTTTTTGTACAGTACTATTGAGTATGTCCAACTACATAACAGGATTTATCCCAAAACATAATTTCAGGCCCTGCACAGTCTCCTGCACCCTGCACAGTCTCCTGCCTGTGAGACTGCACCATGTTTCACAGGCAGTACACACACACACACACACACACACACACACACACACACACACACACACACACACACACACACACACACACACACACACACACACACACACACACACACACACACACACACACACACACACACACACACACACACAGAATGGTAACACTTACACAGGCAATTTTACTGGCTTCTCTGCACCATCTGGAGGACCACGGCCAATGACTGGCTTAGGAGAAGGAGGATATCGGTGGTAGTCAATTCCTTCACCACTGTAACAACATCACATATATTACCAGTGATGTGATTTTCTGCCTCGCTAGAAACTACCAACTAGATACGTATCAGTGATCAACTATGATTACTACATTGCATACTGTAATTTAATGAGTTTTGAAAATACTTATACAGGAAAATTCATCTACAAGACCACCTCGTATAATGACTAGTATATTTGGTCAATGGGCAACCCAAGGTATTAGCCCACTGTCACAACAGTGTCATTTTGCACTAATGTATTAGAGTTCCATGCCCCGCCCACAAACCTGTGCATGGCAACTTCGATGTCTGTCGGTGTGGTCTGTGTTGCAACACAGGGTGATGATGACACAATCGGTGACGGGGACAGGGACGCAGGAGGGGTCTGTGTGCCGACTGACAGCCGACTAAGATGATCCACCAAGCCTGGTCTCCTCCCATCATCAATGGTATACAACTAGTAACAGAAAATAACATAGTCAGACATTATAACACTTTAGTGACTTCTAGGAATGGCCCAATCATGTAACATTATATCAACCATACAGTACACCAGGACAGGACAACACAACCTACATGATCTTTGGGACATTCATAGCCTTCAAAAGAACTGGACACTTCTTGGTTTAGTCCCTCCAAGCTGCGACGACTGCTACCAACTTTCATTTCACCAGTGATGGGGCCTTGGTAATTGTACGATGAATTACCAGGGGACAATGGAACACTACTCCGACCACTCTTGACAGCTGGCGTTTGTGAAGATTTCTACATAATAAACATCAGCAAATAAACAAATGCAGTAGTGTCATCAAATTAATCACTTGTTGTATGACAAAGGTTCCTGCAGAGTTGGAGCGTCGGTGTAATATTTTGCGAGTCACCTTGTCACCAGTGGGCTCAGCTTCAGGCTGTAGAGGGATAGAATGTCAAGTAGATATCATGTAGAAATTGCTGACATACACACATGTGCACCACAAAAACAAAGAGACATACCTGCTGAGGCTTCTCTTGGTAAGGTAGTTTAGGCCATTGTGAGTTCAGGTAATTGATATCAGCATCTGGGAGGGAGCCAAGAGAGGTAGACCTCTTGGGATTGGGTGATGTAGGGAAAAGATTTGGGGTTATGGGGGGCGTCTTCCATCCATAAGTGTTCTTTGGGTCTAGTGAAAATGACAATAAGTGACACACAAATTGACTGGAATTGACCACCACTAAGACCGCCAAAGGTCGCTTACATTTGGTGATAAAACTAACACCTCTCACCTTTACCGCTCAAGTTGACAGCTGCATTTTGTGGCGGTCTTCTCTCAGGGGACGCGCCCACAGCCTTCTTTCCAGCTTGCGAGGAGCTGTGGCTTCTTGCCAGAGCAAAGCTCTCGCTAAACGGGTGTGTCGCCTTCACTGGACCACGCGGAGTGTTGCTAACTTCTTGAGAAGTCTTGATGCGAGGGTGCCCTGTCCGCCATGAACGCTGACTGGCCATTTTCAGGCTAGGACAGCTACCACGGGCGAAAAACAATTACAGCGCCAACAAGAACTATTACCCCGCGCTTGTTAGTTAACTGACTTAGGGAAGACACAAGGTACCAAACGAAGGCGTCTATTTTCGCACTAATTGGGACACACCCCTACAAGCCACGTGTATATTGAGGAAGGCGGGGTGACAGTGAGGCATGATCCGACAAGATCACAACTAACGACTACACTCATCGTATGATAATGAACAAGATAAGAGGTACACTAGCCGTTGTGCTACTAGCCACGTGTTTCCCTCACCTGGTGAATCCGGCGGATTGCAAGTGGGTGTGCATTATTTAAATACTGGTATTTTCCGTCGCTCTAACAGTCTTGCCGTCTCGTTTACTAGTATATGACATAAATAAATCTCCTAAGTTTAGTAGTTCCCTCTCTCTACAGCCCTGCTGTTACTTGTCACACAACCATAAGAATCCTAACCACTTCTTTGATGCTATTTTGCACCTTTCGTTATTGGTTTAGGCACGAGAACCCTATTGAGCTGATCTGGTCATCCACATTGAGAACAGCTCCATTCACATCAGCTCCATTACTATATGATCTTGATGGTGATGGCTACAATGACATTGTTGCTGCTAATGTTGCTGGGGAGGTATGGGCGGTACATGGGGAGACTGGTCATGTGATTGATGGCTGGCCATTCTACCTAGAGGATCGGTCATTCCATAGTACTCCACTACTGGTATGTTGTGTAGTGTGTATACATTAGCAGTAGCGATATTTGACACTGAAGTAATAATAAGATTCCATTGTTCAATGCTCTGAAATACCCATTTGTCTTGAGTAAGAAATTTTACTCACAATTCCTCAATTCACCCAGCTATATTAATGGAAGATCTGGATTTTCAGGTGTCCACATGTACCCCTATGAGACATATAGCACAATACAGCCCCATGGGGTTACTTGTCCTAGCACTACGTGTGTCCCATTGCTTTAATGGGGCATGTCTGTGGTGACCTTGCTTTATCATACTTGTTCACTACTTCTCTTCCCCATAGTATGATGTTAATGGTGATGGGTTATTTGAGATAATGGTAACTACTAGCGATGCTGAGTTATTGTTCCTTAATACAGATGGATCTCAAGTTTATGGTGAAACCATTAGAGTACGTTTACAGCATTTTCTGCCAGTGTTGTCACCTTGTTGTGCTATCCAATCAGATTCCAGCATTACCAATGGATCGCTATTGGTTCAGGAGCAATTCCACTCAACATGCGGCCACAACAAAACAGGGAACCATATCATCTCTTAGAGGTGCAAGGTGAGTGGATCAGTATTTATCATGATCATGTGATCCAGGCCAGTGTTACAGAGAGCCAGGTGTTGATAAGGACAATCCTTCACTGGTTCATGTTGACGCACACATACTGGCCACTCCAGTATTAGTTGATCTCAATGATGATGGGATAGTGTCAGAGTTGGTCATTCCAGTTACCTATTACTATGATCCTTATCAGTATAGGTCAGTTATGTAGTGCCTGGGGGGGGATGTTGTCACATGTACTGCGCATGGTCTGTCAAATGTGTTTGGTACTGTAGTGCAGTTGAGTTGAAACATGTGTGATGTTAATACTAGTTTGCACAGAATAATTCTCAGACCATCTTCACCAGCTCACTACAATTTGTAATGCAATTTAAGTAGTAATGCATTGCTATAGCATCAGAAATTGTTTATCAGTTTGTTTTTGGCAGTAATCAGTATCACTGCTGCATAAAACATTAAGCATCACATCATTACTGTCATCATAATAAATTATGTCAGATAATCAGCAAATCTTACCAACACCACAATAACTGACGATCAGTTACTAGTAACGTTTGCCACCACTGGTAGAACCTGCTAAGCTATGGCAGTATGTCAGTTGACAGGTCTCATCAGGCAAACAGCCAAGTATACAAATTAATTGTGTACTTTCTAATCTTTCAGTATATTTACCAACCAATATCGTAACACTATCATGAACTTGTTTATTAACTTGTAGTAAGCATGCGTACATGTGTGTGTGTGTGTGAATTGTTAATGGTGAGCACTCAGTAGTATTGTTCTATGTGCGTCCTAGAACCTTTCAGCCACTCACACACAGTATTCTTTGTAGCTAGGTAGCACTTTATGATTTATACCTTTTGTGAGGAGGTACAGATCACCTGGTTATCTGTGGCCTACATTTTTTGGTCTCAGTAAATAAGTGGCTGTGTTAAACAGATGAATCAATTTCACACCTAAAGGATGTTCTACTTGACCTTTTAGAGAAGTGTCACTGTACTTGATCACTTGTGCTGGCACTTTATGGTACATCTGCTGTAAGCATTTCTGAAATGATGTCACACTCAGTGATTTCTGTTTGTGAACTCTTATATATTTCAAGTATTTATTGCTTCATGTATAATTTTGAAGAATTATTTTGCGCTTGATTTAGATCCCAAACGAAATGGCAGAGTATAGTTCTAAAATAACAAATTGCATATCAGTTTGGACCAGTCCATAAGTTTAAGAGTCCCTGCAAAAGCAGGTCATCACTTTTAGTGACTTCATTTTGAAACATTTTATTCCTTGTGGTTTTCTTATTGTTCTTAGTGATGCTCACCGTTTGGAGAAGCTCAGTTTACATGCTGATGAACTGGTCAATTTCCTGTCTGCTGTTGTCATGGTAATGGACATCAAGCAGGATGTGGTCTTGTCTCATGTTATCCTAGACACTACAAAGGTGTGGCTGATCATGTGATGTCACATAACATCTAGTATACTGAGTTAGGATATTATTGTATATCACAGGCATCATCTAATCAACCTGCGTATCTACTGGCCACACCCACTGTCGTTAAGCTGTCACCAGGAACTGGCTATGACATCATCATAGGATCAGCCAATGGAAAGCTCTACACCTTGTCAGGACATGACCTTACTAACAGGAGGGGATTCCCCATAACAGTGGACTCCATTACATCACAGGTGGGTAGGTATGTCACATACAGCCGGATTCCAGACTGTTTGGCTTACTTTGGAATCAAGTTTGACTGGGACTACATTCAGCAGTTTCAATATTGTCACTCCATGCTGCTTTACTGGCCCTAATGGGTCCATATTAGGATTATTATTAAAATCATAACCCATATTGTTGCTAGGTAGCCGTACATGACATTACCGGTGATGGCAACCTCAACATGATAGTTGGTGATCAAAGTGGTAATGTTGTCTGTGTAAATCATGATGGAACATTGCTATGGGAACATGAGATGCAGGACCCCATAACTACAAGTGTTCGTTTTGCTGACATGTCAGGTGATGGCCTCGTGGATGTTGTCATAGTAACCAGCACTGGGTAAGTGTATAGGGTGTAGAAGAGTAAAAAAATAGTAGTATAGTGACCATGTCAAATAGGTTCCAATCATAGCTAAGGTGTACTTCGTGACCTCATAATATTACCTCCAGGGCCATAACAAGCAATCCAACTGGTCTGGTCAGGAGTGGATTAGGGTGGGGCCAGTGTTCAAAAATTTTTCAATTGTACATAGCTAGGCACTTTAGAAGTAATTCGGTGCAGTTTATATATGTCTGTGTATAATATGTCCATGAAAATGCTACCCATATAACACAAGGGGGAACTAGGTGGGTTAGAGCCCCTCAACATTTTAGAGATCAAAATAAAGCAGCCATTTACTCTAATAAAACAGTCAGGAACAGTGTATCAGTTTAAACAACTAAAATACCTGGAGTTTTGGTTTTGCTGTCTCCATTCCTACCCTGCTTGATGTGAAAAGAAATTATCTGGAGATGAAAGTCACACACCAGCAATATCTATAGCAGATATTTATACAACTATTTTGACCTATGTTTGTGCTTTAGTGTAGCCTACATGTGGCTTGTCCTACTATTTCTGCTTTCTAGTTTAGTAGTATTTGAACTTTAATAAACATTGAACTTCAGTCAAAATTGCCACCAAATATTCAATCTCAGGTTAATTTTTCAAAATTCCTTTTGGGGAGTGTAGTCTAAAATTAATATTATACATAGTGTAAATCTAGCTTAGTAGCATTTATTCTTCCAGTGTTACAAATTTTATTCAAAAATTATTTCCAAATTATATCATGCTAAGTTAAATTTGCCTTGGAAAGTACTAGCTAGACCTCATGCTACATTCTGTTTTCTAACTCAGAATCAAATGATGCACGGTTTGGAGTGCGCGGTTTCTTTTGATGCGGTATGCTTGGGTTCACCAGTCATAATAATTTATTTTACAAAAAAGTTAACAAACAAGTACACAAAAAATAACAAATTTTCAACTAGAGTAGGGACCATAGCACATTGATAAAAAGTACTGAAACAAGTTGGAGTAGTGCACGATATTAAATCAATCAGAGGTGTTATATCCCTACTGTGCTCAAGATACCATAACGGAAATGCACAGTGGGGATATAACACCTCTTATTGTTTTACTGTGATTTAATATCGTGCACTACTCCAGCTTGTTTCAGTACTTTTTATCGATGTACAGTGGTCCCTACTCTAGTTGAAAATTCCAAACTTGTAATGACCTAACCACTTGGAATGACTTTGGCCTCATTACTGAGGTCATGATTTATAATATCTATCTTACCCATTTTCTTCTATTAATAGAGCATGTAATTACATGAGTCACATGATCTCCTCAGGTCAGTATGGGCAGTGCATGGAGCTACTGGTCAGCTGGTGGAGAACTATCCATTTCATTTACGAGTCAACATGGAGGCTCCTGTGTTGTTGCTAGGACTACCAACAGAAAAACGCACCTACATCCTGCACGTTGTGAGCTTTATAATAGTGGGTGTGTCTATGATGTTTTTGATGAATGGGATATGTCCCTCCTTGAAGTAGTGATCATTATTGTACATAACTTCAAGAGGATATTGTTGTGGTGTACACCTTACTGTACTGGTACTGCTGGGACCATAGTGTGTATCCTTGCTATGAAGAGTTTTCTATTGAGTCCTTATATTCAGTTGAACAAATAATAGAGACCTTTTCACTGTACTTAATGGTAACCCCCTCGTTGACAGCTTGTGTGCTGACTCGTTAGTTGATCATCAAAATTGCATAACACTCAAATTTGTACCCATATGGTAACTATTGGATACTGTACTGTCAGCCACACCCTCTATTACAGCACTTTTCATTGGCTGTATTAGATCACGGTTGATATGGCAGGAGTAGTCAATGTAATTGAAGGGCATAGTTCTTGCCGGACTGGCAGTGAAGTTGGAGCATTTAGTTACTCTGGTCTATTAGTGGATGATTTTGTACCCAGCAAACCAGGTGGGTGGGCTTGTACCTGTATGTGATCACCTGTACCATAGGGGCGGAGCTACTGGTTGCCACTAGAGACGGCTCCTTAATTTGTGTACGTAGTACTCAACAGCCAAACTTGTGAGTGATCAGTAATCGAATTATGTGGTACATTATTCTTATAGAGGTCACACCGAGTATTGGAGGAGTGGTCAAAACTTGTTTACTCACAAGACCAGTATGGTAGGTATTAAATGGATTGCTAACACACTTGTGTGGTGTAGTTTGTTAATTGTTTTTACAAGTGCACATCCTAGAGTAGGGACCTTATCACATCGATAAAAAGTACTGAAACAAGCTGGAGTAGTGCACAATATTAAATTACAGTAAAACAATAAGAAGTGTTATATCCTTACTGTGTTCAAGATACTATAATAGAAATGCACAGTAGGGATATAACACTTCTTATTGTTTTACTGTGATTTAATATTGTGCACTACTCCAGCTTGTTTCAGTACTTTTTATCGATGTGATAAGGTCCCTACTCTAGTTGAAAATTCCATTTTTTTGTGTGTATTTGTTTGTTAAACTTTTTGTAAAATAAAATTATTATGATTGGTGAACCCACACATACCGCATCAAAAAAAGAAATGCTGCCACGCACCCCAGCTATCAATTATCATCTGAAAAGTGAAGAATCCATCACGCTTAGTTGTCAGCTATGTTCAACCCGTTACACAGCAATACGAATCAAGAACTGTTTGAAAAGCACCTACTAGCACCCTAGCAGGAGTGTATAATGTGTTAGGGCCCTACACCATTATAAATTCTTGCTAGTAGCCACTATGAAAATACAGATGATTTCTGTTACAAAAGGAAGCCATCACGCGCTACCGCCAAATCGACACCTTTCGCTGTCAGCAAAGATGAATGGGACACACTGGTAAGTCCATGAAGAATGCATCATTGTACATAGTGTGGTACGGGGGGTCCGTAACTCGGAAAAAATCCTGTACGAGATTTCATATCTTGCGATTTGGCAAGATTTCAAGCAATTTATGGCAAGATTTCAGAGCATTTAAAATCTTAGATATCCAGAATAGTAGCATCATGTGATACGTAGTATACGGAAATAAGTGGAATCCTTTCTCGAGTTCTCTGCAAGCTGGCGGTGTTGCTGGACTTAGCATACGTGATGCTGCAAATACAGGAAATATACAGAACTTTATACAACAACAATTTTCAGAGATTTCAGATTTCAAAATCAGAGAAGATTAAGACGTTTAGGATTCCCTACTAGTAAATTTGGTGTGTGAACGATTAGTGGTGGATTCGGAGGCCATGTAACAATCACATCATGTGGAGAAGGCTAAACATACAACATAATGTCATGTTTTATCGTATCAGTCAACTAACTAGTGTGGCATGCTGACCTTTTGGACTGCATAAATGCAGTGTTTTGATGATGTTGTATATACAGTTTACAGTGGTCCCATCAGAACGAAGCTTACAGCAACGAGAGGTGTCAGGACGTCACTTCTCTCTAACATTTCACCTCACTTGTGGTCACTACCTACGTTACAAGAGTGTCAAAGTGTCGGTGAGTTGTGTCCTGTATTTAACACTAATTGTAACCCTAATGTGAGACATGGTATTAATAAAGAACCTTTATGTGTACAGGTATTGCTAGGCAACAATGAACTACTCCATGATGAAGTAGTGGAGTGTTCAGTTAACAGCTCAACTTATGTTGTTACCTCCCCTACTCCCCCCTCCCCCATGCATGGCACTGTCACCCTCCGAGTGTGTAATGAACACCAATTTTGTGACCACGCTTACTTTGACATCAAGTGAGACATTATGTAACCGTAACAGGTTGTATAACTTGTTAAACAGGTTTAATCTTCATTTCCAAGACAACCTCAAGTGGTGCCTGCTGATCCCGTTTGTATGTATGGCATTATCATTGCTATGGATACTGCAAGACTTTGGACACACCCCTCTACCAGTTGTACATAGAACAGCATCAACTTATTAAATCACATGAGACTGTTATTGTAGGTTGATCATGTATATTGTCACATGACTGCAACTATGGTTGGATCATGTCAGAAATATCTACTTCAAGTGGACCTTTTTGTGTGGTGTGCTGCAGGATTACATCAGGGTCTGCAAAGCATGCTTAATTTTGGGGGCATGCACCAAAGGATTTTTTAAAAATTTGAATTCAAGTTGATTTTAAACTCCTATATTCGGCATAGCAATTACTTTCGTGTACTACACATACATACAATGGATCCTCGATTATCCGAACACTAAGACTAACTGTTTGATTAGAGTATTTTGTCATTAGCGTGCATTCTATTAGAGTAATTGAACAGAGATCTGTATATAACTCAATAACAAATTCACTTATCTGAACACTTTTGCCTAACTCTAGGAACAAAGGTGTTTGGATAACTAGGGATCCACTGTGCATACATGACATAGTGCTACATACACATACACACATCAGTCGATTTCAGGTTGCTTGCAATTTGCACACGTGACCCAGTCTAGCTCCTGTTAATATTATTCACCTTAGATCGTTAGACAAATGCCAGACATACTGAGGTATGAGGGATAGGTAACAAGCCAAAATCATTACGAAATTTCAAAACTTGAAATATGGGTGCCCATATTTCATCTTTCAAGAACATTTCAATTCATATTCTCTGTAAAATTCAATAATTCAAAATCAGATTTCTGTTAAACTCCCATTACGATCATCTTTCAAATGTACAAAATTTCAGGCAATATTTCATCTTTCAAAAATAATTTCAGTGGTGACCTATGAAATTTCAGGTCGTTACCTACCCCTTGCTGAGGTAGTTATTCAATCCACTGCACATAAGCATTCACATGATCACATGATCACATTTGTTTCAATTGCATTCACAAGCAACTTGAAATCAACTGTACATGCATTCAATAATAATTATAATGTATACATTACTTATTATGTAATTATATTACATGCACACTCAAAAAGTAATACATGAACCAGTAATAGCTAAATGGTGATGTAAAAATGTCAGTGTTTGCAAAAGTTGTGGTTATGAAGTGAGCCAAATCAAGGATAATATTATCCTTGGAATATAGCACAGAGACAATGATAATGAATATGATTTTTAATTAGTGACCAAATAAAGTGTTACTATATTTAGATAAATGATCATTGTATAAGAGTAATCTATCTAGTAGATTCTGTGCGAGTAGTAGTCCCCACAATGCAGGTACCACACAGGATCTATCTAGTAGATTCTGTGTGAGTAGCAGTCCCCACAATGCAGGTACCACACAGGAGAGGCATGCTCCAGGGTAGGATGTTGATCCAATTGGTACATTAATATAGTATTCCCACCTGCCACTGTAGAGGCCAACTCATATGGTGACCACTAAGAGATATACACTTCTGAGGTTGTATGTTCATTACCTTGGAGACAAGCGATAACTGATGATACTTGACATCTTTAGAGATGACGGTTTATCAGAACGATATACTTTACGATATCTGCCTGCATAACACCATTCTACAGTGTGAAGATCCACAGATTGTTCAGTGTCACCATTATCATAGACTAGATCACAGGAGCCATCACAATGATAGGAGCAGTCACATTTACTCTATATATACCATAACACATAGATAGATTGGAGCCTCCGGAGGAGGCAGCTCAGCAGCCTGTAGCCACATGCAATACTCTGAGATAGCTCGGCTAATAATATACCACTTTACAGATCAAATGAACCACTAGGCTATATTTCATATATTGCCCTGACTGCAGGGCGATATCATGATATCGCTGACCACAACTGCCTTTGATGCTGAGGCAGTTATAAAGCATCAGTCCCACCTCTCTATTATTATTATTATTATTATTAGTGCTTTACAGTGACCAGCACTGAAGGTCTGACAGCAACATGTGCTGCAGCCTTAGGATTACCTAACCTACAAGGACTTAGACCTAGTGACTTGACTTACTAACTGAATAAGGTGTATAGCTGTACTGTAATCATATGTATGTGTGTAATTTTCCTTGGGGTGCTATTCACTCCCTGGGTACATTGGCATGCCGTCTGCCCAGTATCAATAAATAAATATATAAATGCTTAAAGTTTAGCATTTTGTGCAACACATCTGCTGACAGTTTTGAATGTTGGTAATGTATGAGGTAACAGGAGAAGGTAACTCGTGTACTGCACAATCTTCCTACAGTGTGACTTTGGTCAAAGAAATTCATGGTATTTTAATTACAGTGTTATAAATGTTAACTGTACTGTCGGGATATTAACTGTATACTGTCGGGATATTAATGTGTGATACATCAACTGTAGGAATCGAGGTAGGTTTGTGCATGTACAGAATTGCCTTTACAAAAATTATAACACTATGCTTACAGCGTATCACCAATTTATTTTTTGCTACATCTACTATTTTGTATTAGTCAGTAGTTCATTACACTCACATGATGTTTAATAGCAACAACTGGTTGTGAAGGAGTCCGCCATACCTGACTTGTGTAGTAGACCAGTAAACATCAGGTGGAAGAAGGGAGCTGATTCACCAGTGACTAGTGGGGAGACTGCTGCACAAGCAGTTGTGTTTAATGGAGCAGTTTATGTCAGAGGTGGTGGTAGTCAAGACAACCCTCACTTTTAGGATAGACATCTACCACCCCAACACTGACAAGTGGGGTAGTACCATTGAAACACCACATTGCTCGTTTGCTATGACTGTCCTGATGGATAAGCTGGTTATTGTTGGAGGAAGAGATCAGAACAATTATGCCACTAACAAGGTGTTAGTTCTTGAGATGGGCCAATGGAAAGACTATACATTAATGACAACAATTAGAAGTGTTGCTGTTGCCGTTAGCCACAAATTAGTGATGATAGTAAATTAGTAATGGTTGGCTATGATGATGAAGGTGAGGTACATCACACCACTGAGCTACTAGATGCTATTACTGGATTATGGTTCAAATATAATGATCTACCTCAGCCACTTTACTCCCCACAGTCAGTGGTAGTAGGTGACATGTTATACTTGTTAGGTGGAGTTGGTCAAAACAGTCCACAGCGGTGTATGCTGCTCCAGTAGACACGTTGTCTAGTCACCAACTAAAATGGTGACGTCTCAAAGATACTCCTTGTAGAGCAATGGGTGGAGTAGGTGTGTACAACTAATATTTATTAGCAGTCGGAGGACAGAGAAAACAAAATACAGTCTATGTGCTCAAGTGGCTCATTGTCATAGAAACGTATTGGCAGCCTACCAGCAGTATTCAGCTGTTGTTAGTATTGATGACAAAATCATCATCATTGTTGGAGGGAAAGACTTTAACACGATCATGACCAACATTGTTTCCATAGGAACACTGCAGTAACTGAGTTGGTATGTAATCCATAAAAAATATATTTATAATTTCCAACATTAGCATACAGTTTACATTACATGACATTACTAACTATCCATCAGTTCCTTATCATTCAGTATATTGAGAAGTGAGTCATTTTCATAAGTTGGGAACAAGTAACTGGAGAACAAACAAATGTGTACAAATGAAATGGTAACTGGTAGCATACAACAGTTAGTGTATGGATTACTTAGGGTGTTAAAACTATTAACTGTTTTGTCGTACACCTACAGACTTTCTCATGATTGCAAGCATTGTGGCATCTTTAAAATTAATAATGATCACCTTGCTATACTGCTAGGATTCTCAGCATTACATGTGACACTGTATGATGCATCACTTACTGTGGTTCATTCCAAGGAGTTGTATCCATGGGAACACCACAATGATCAGAGGTGGTCATGTGATCTAGTAGATCACATGGGCTAGTCTTCAGACCACACACAGGGCACACCCCCAGGTAGACACAACGACGCAAGTAGTTGATGATCTTCACTTGTGAGTAGAACTGCCACTGGTGGGTGACACACTGCTCGTCAAAATTGAAGCCATGTGAATGCTGGAAAAGGTGACACACCTTGCTATATTATCCCCCACCCATCCCAAAGTTCTTTTGTCAAAACAAAGATCATCCCTGTAAGTGCCAATACAGGGTATAGCTACCAGCAAATGTAACCCTTGGCAATAACCTACCTCATATGTGACACAGTACCCCACCCCACCCCCACAATGTGTGACATAACACCCCCTGTGACATACCGTCATGTGTAACATCACTTCCTCCCTATTTGAACACACCTTTGTACAGAACAAACAGTGGATATTTGTAGAGTGTCCATCCTGCCACTCTGACCAGTCCCTAATGATTTAGTGCAGATTTATAAATACAACTAAAACATTACAGCATACTGAGACAACTAAGTAGTCGGACAGTAGCTGGGATAAAAACTAGCTAATGATAGATACAAAATTCATGGGCAATTTTTTTTTTTTTTGTATTTTAATACAACATGTACACGTAGTATGCTCAGGCCAGGCAACTAATTAACCAATTTATTGTTACTGTTCATTATTTAATATCATCTGATATCGAATTGTGTGTAGTACATACAACAGGGCTAGTGTATAGCCCATACTAGGTGGTTATGTGGGCTGAAGTTGGATTCTCAGCTTTCAGTTAGTAGGATCACAAGATGTTCAAATACAACAGTCAAACACTCTTATTAAACATTGGGCACAACTGAGTCTACTTTTGCACTGTAGCATCTCAACCTGTACTTGTCTATGGTGCCAGCAGATTATGTAATTAATTGTAACTAACAGGCCTTAGGGTTAGATTGAGGTGTATCATAAAGTTTAATGGGTGAATTGGACACACCTTCAATCTTTACAATGAAAAATGACTGCCACCCTCATGCCTTTTGCGATAAACTGTGGTACGTACATACATACATACAAACATGTGAGTCAACTTTGCCTGGCCTCATCTATAATTTGGCAGGGTACAGGGTTACTGTGTGCTGCCAAGGCAACCAAATCTAAGGGATTCTGAGCATAGGAGTAGAATCCTGGGGAGGGAAGCTGGTACTATGATTGTTGTTAAAAGATCAACTTACTCTAATAGAACAGTCGGTTGCTAAAAATCTGTGGAGGCATACTGGCCAGTGCCCCCTTGACTTAAAAATCTTACTACAAGAAGGAAAATTCAACCAATATCATCCTAATAAAGAGTTTATTGTCTCTGCACAAAACATCAGCAGTTAACAAATTACTAGCTCTTTCTCAACTGGCAACTCAGAAGACTGATTTAATCATCATCAAGTTGATATGGTCATACCATAACAAGTTGATATGGTCATACCATAACAAGTAATCAGACCATTATAGATGCTGGGATGGATTAGATCATTGTCAATGTCAAAGGTGGCTCCAGGAATTTTGGGTGACAGTTTCCACAATTTCTGCTTCATGCACAGCATGCTCCTCAGGAAATTGACTAAATTTTCACCAACAAATTTCATTTTAAAAGTATATTAGGAAAGCCTGTTTATGCTTGCTTGTGGTGACACAGTATCAGGAGCTGGCTAAAGAGTTAAGAAGTGGAGCAGTGTGAAATTTGAAGCATGCAACATACATGTGTGCCATTCTGGGGATTAGGGGGCATGCGCCCAGGAAAAACTGATGTCTTAAACACTCCGAGGTATGGTGTTAGGTTTACTGTGTCAGTACTGGTAAACTGGGTAATTATGTAGCCAGCACTTAATTTGCAGCAAGCTGACACCACAGTAATAACCTACAGCAGAAGTGTTCTGGTAAGTTTCTTCAGTTTGTAAGTAACCTGTTGATTAATCTGTTGATTAATTTTTTTCTACATTTCATCACCATCCCAGGGGCGGATCCAGAGTTTGGAAAGAGGGGGGGCACCTTGCTGAAAAAAAGTTGAAGAACAAAAAAAAGAAAAAAAAAAAGGTCACAACAATAATAGCTAGTTATCCTTTACCAAATATATTATATCACGTATGTTATGTAGAATAAAATCCTATTTATAGCTTCATAAGTAAGCTACACTGCCTCATGAACATTGTGACTGCTTTATTAGAGTAATTGACTGCTCTATTAGAGTATCTTAATCTTGTATGCAATTTCTTGAAGGAGGGGGCATTTGCCCCAAATGCCCCCTCCTGGATCCGCCATTGCATCCCGTAACAAAAATAGAGACATGGGCTTCACTCTACCTGGTTTTGGGATGGCTTAATTAATGCACATCTGAGTTCCACAAAGGCTGAGAAGGTTACTAATTACTTTGACATGTTATAGAGTACTACGCTGTGGAGTAATTGGAACTGTATCTAATCACTCATAGGAACAACTTACTCTTCCTCACTAACAGCTTCCAGCATTTGCCCATCATCTTCAGCTTGTATTTCCTGCCATAATTTACCTATTTCCTGTGGATCACATGACACACCAGATCACATGATACACCAGATCACATGACACACGATCCTCACCAGATAATTGATGACATAATATTTATCATATTCCTTTTCCTTAGGATTAAGCTTCTTGTGTTGTTTCTTTCTCATGTGATCTCTCAGTGTTGACCGGTCCTTGAACACTCCATTACAATAAAGGCACTGTAAACTGACAACAATTCCTTATAAGGATATATCTATATGTGATTTGATGCAATGGAAATTCACAAGTAACTATCAATTCTAAAACGTGTGTGGTAGCTCATCAACTCCTGATGGCTACTTGTATGGAATTTTCACAAAAGATGGAACTATCCGTCCTGTCCAGTATCCATGGTAATGAGCTTACCACAACTTTAATACCTTTTCCTTATTAGGTTGGTCCTACCACATAGGATTCAAAATGGGTATAGGTCAAATAACAACCTGTCAGGAACACCTTCACCTTACAGATGTGATCATCTCCAACTAACTCCTACACATCTATCAATAGTTCTTGAGGTTATGAGTTATCCAAGTCTAGTGTTTAAATGTGCTGACTTGAAGTTTAGTGTATTTGTGCCATTATGGTCAATTCTGTAAAGTCTGGTTTAGACATCTGATTTTACAATCAGTTTCCTTATTGCACTGAACTATAAACCTAGTCAGGGCTTCCCATAATATCCTAACAGTATATACAATTAATATCCTGATATCCTACCTGTCCAGTCGATGACGTAATGAGCTGAGAAATTCTTCTACAAATACTGTAACAGAAAATGATGATCACTGATTGGCTGGATTAGATGCCACACCTACCCATATTGTCGGGTTGACCAATGTTAAACGAGTGGGCGGTGAGCATATGTTGGAATAATTCTTGTCGGACAAATTGCTGAGGGCAGAACAAACATCCATGTAGACGAGTGACGTCACTTCTCTCCATTGCCTGTACTTGAAGTATTTCCTCCTAAAGAGAATTATAGTTTATAAATTACTGTCCTCTTTCCTTGGCAAAGGAATAGAGCAGTCAAGAACACTAACAACCTTTAGAATTATCATAATTTAATAATAATAATATTATAATCTAATTATATGACCTCATATTAATGAGTATATTACAATTGGGGGAAGGGGAGGAAGGAAATAAAATTATTGTTTGTAAAAATATTGTTGTTGTGGAAACCAAATTGATGATGTGTTAATATATCATGAAGTTCATAATATAGATAAGGTGTTTACTGCATATACTAGAGACTGGTCTCTAGTTGGCCTTGCGATTTTGAAGGATCTAGCTCACTCAGAAGGTTAGCAATGCCAGAAACTGATACTTCAATAGATGGGATGTTAGGGTAAAGGTTTGAGCCCAAAACAGGTAAGCCATCATCAACAGTAAAAACAGATGAAAATTGCAAATTTAATAGATCAGCCTTTGCTTGGTTATCAGTAAGATAAGTACCATCCTTTAATAAAGTATCTACTCCGCAGCGATCTGATCGAAACAACTTAACATACTCGTGAAATTTCTTTTTCCTATCATGTGTATACGAGCCATGAATCACTATTGAACTTATACCCCATTTAGTCATCACAATAAGTGTCCAGTACAGTCAGAACAAACACTGCAAACAAAGTACCGTATAGAAATTTACGGGGGCCAAATATTCACAAGTGATGACAGCCTCATGAAAAATATAATCATAAGACGACATGTATCGTTATTGAGTGTCATGAATAAAATATACAAAAACTTCTTTCTATACAATTTGGCAAATACTCAGTATCCCATGGTATGGCTTTCCTTTTAAACTCTAATCTGTACAATACGATGAGGAAACCTCAAGGAGGAATAAAGTCTCATTAGTGGCTGGTGAAGTTACTTTATTTGAGTATATGGTATGTTGATATATTACTCAAAGGTTTCATAATCTCCCCTTTGAATACTTACATTTCACTTCACACATGCTGGCCCATGCCTGGTTAGGTAACAGCCATGCATTCAAGCATAACTAGTTTCTTCTTTGGTGGAACTATGAGTTATATGAACCCCAAGGGAAGGGGTAGTGGGAAGGGAAGGGTAGTGGGGAGGGAAGGGTGCATATAAACTATTTACAAGGTCTGGAGTAGTATTTCAGCTTTTATAAGCATTAACAGGATAACAATAATGACTGTTCTATTGTTTTGTGTCTAAAAAGGAGCATCTCCCAATTTTCACTAAGACTCACTCAAAGAGAACATAATGTACTCCAATAGAGCAGTCACTATATAAATAAAGACAAATTGGAATTTCACGATGACCAGGTAACAGATATTCCAGTTATGCACCTAACATACTTCATGCAAAGAATGCAACTAGATGAATAAGACAAATTTGCAGGTTATACTGAAGTAGTGATCTCAATTTGGGGCATGTAATAAATCTCTTGTGTCTCATGACACTTCCAGCCAGCACTACAAGTGATTTTAATACAGTTGAACTTTTGTAGGGTCCGCAATCCTAAATATCAACTTTTACAAATCGATCCCCCTACCATTGTGGGATGTTCATTGTAGTATCCCATTGCTAGATCCACCATGAAACCGGAAGCACAATTGTTGTCTTCACAGAAATATTGATTTTAGTATTTCGTGAGATGCAAAAATTATTTTTAAAATTTTGTGCTCCACACAAAGAACAGGATAGAACTTGCTGCTTAGCTAGATGTTATCTAGAGTTGTTGTAGTTAAAAAGTACACACAGTAATAAGCAAATGATTTGCTGGGTTCCCGGCACAGGGTTGCTTTCTTTCAAAACTTGAAGCAGAAAACGAAACACGAATTTTCAAATTCACTGCCCTACCAGCCAAGACAAGAAAAGCCAACTCTTCCGCATAGTGATGTGATAAGGTTGGATGCATAGCCTGTCTATGCTGTTAGGATTTGAGACTTCTCACCATCTGGGTGAAGAGCGTCAAAATTTTCATACGTCATTTCAAGGGATTCTCTCAATGGTGCCAAAGTCCTTTCCAGTACTTCTGATGCCACACTGGTCACCTAACTTTGTTTAGAATGATGATAAAATTTACGTTTGGTAGTAGTAGCAGTTGGTTGTGATGCAGCTCACCAGACCATCCAGCTCGAATCAAAAATGTGCTTTTTTCGGTTGATTTGGGATGTTTGCAGCATAATGGTGATGTAGGGTGATCTAGTGAAGATTTGAAGTTGCTGTGGTCTGTGGAGCGTGAAGTCAAATTTGGACGATTTTCTTGCCTCCCTTGATGCATAGCGAGGCATGGAAGCTGTAGATGAAATAATTGACAACTGCTGCTACCAAATGTTCAGGGACATCTTTTGCTAGTTTTAGTCAATAATAATAATAATGATTGTTGTGGTTGCAGAAGTGCTGGAAATGGCTAGAAAGTGTGACACAATTCTTAAGGCTGCTGAAAATTTTACGCTCATCACCCAGATGGTGAGAAGTCTCAGATCTTTTCCAAACTAACAGCATAGACAGACTATGCACACAATCGAATTGAAACACTATATGAGGAATAGTTCTTACCTTGGGTGGTAGGGCAGTTTGAAATCAAAACTTTGTATTTCTTTGTCTGTTTTTCAAAGAAAGCAACCCTGTGCCGGGAACCAGCAAATCATTTACTTATTTCTGTGCGTACTTTTTAACTACAACTCTGGATATGATTTGGCTAAGTAGCAAGTTTAATTGCAGCACAAATTTTAAATTATAAATAAATGTTGCATCTCGTGAGATACTAAAAACAATCATGCCTCCGGTTTCATGGCAATGGTATGCTACAAGGGGGATCAATTTGTAAAAGTTGATTTTTCGGATTGTGGACCCTAACTTTTGTGGACACACTACCAGAGCTACCAAATTTAATTGCCAATGGACGGAAAAGTTTATAAAAGAGCTCAGTGCTGCATACCAGGGGGCATAGTTAGGGGGTTCCAGAAACACCCTTTGAAATTTGAACTTGTAGGCTTGCAGCAGGAACACCACCAAACCACATCACTGTAAATAGTATTAGGAAAGGAAGAAAAAGAGTATGATTTTAATTACAAAGAAAATATTAATGAAGATCAAGATACTCTAATAGAGCAGTCAAAAAACCACTCTAATAGAACATTCATAATGAATTGTGATTTAAACGTTAAAAGAATCACATAGTACCTAAATCAAAAGTTTTGATTGGAGAATTTGTACATATAATAGGACCACTATAATACTCTTTACCAGCCACAAACCATATTTGATACGACTTACAAGGGAACTAGGAAACTAAGCATGATAAAATAGCATATATAAATGGTTTGTATTATTCATAAACTATAGCAAAGCATTTCAATGTACAAATTTGTCAGTCCCAGACCCTGCATAATAACTTATCACCAATTCTGGAAACCTCCTTGGAAAAGTCCTGGATACGCCCCTGCATACTGCCAAAGATATAAAAGTAACAACGGTGTAAGTGAACAACTACCAGTAAAAAAATTCTTACCACCATTGTACATAGAAGACACCATTCCCACTTGCAGTACTACATAATATCTCACCAATTTTTTCATGTGAAGTTCTTGTCTCAGTTTCTTGTCCTCAGGCAAATCCTCAGTTAACATGTAATAATGCTCTGAGGGTGCTGGATCTGTATGGTGTGTGGATCACATGATCAACCAGCCCCACCCACCTGTAGGCTTGCTGTTGGTCTTAATTACCACGGCAACATCAGTTAAGGTCACCTGAGATAATCTCAACCTCCAGTATTGTGCATAGCTATTGGATGAATACAAATATAATCAGTTGTAGAGGGGAGAAGCACATTATCATGTTGTAAATTTTCTACCATATTGTAGGTTTTCCAAGGAAAATTTTCACGTTTAAGGATTGGCTCTAATCCATGAAATTTTTCCCTCAAAATAGTCAGCTCTGACATAAATGTATGACAGATACTAAACAAGAGAAATATTCCCCCTCAAAATTTGGATGGTGGTGATTCGTGAAATATTCCCCCTCGGAAAAAACCCTATACGGTATGATGTGCAAACCTTATCAACACACTGAAGGTCATAAAGGAACTGTGAGTATGGTCGTTCATTGAGAAATCAATTTTTAGGGATTAGGATAGTGGGTTAGAAAAATGTTAGTGACATGGATTGTATCCAGTCAATCTCCATTGTCTTGTAGTGTTGAGTTCTATAGTTAAAATTAAATGCTTTAAAAAAAATTTCCACCTATGACATGGACAAGCAGTTGCAGACAGACCACACCCACCATTCACTGAACTGGTGATCAAAGGTTATAATTTAAGAACATTATTTATCAATTTCACTCACCTACACTTGTGCATTAGTAACTATGAAGATTTAGAAATAGAAATTCAAGTACAAAACATTTGATGACTCTAATAGAGCAGTCAGCCACTCTAAATAACACACAGTTAATAGTTCTACTCAGCAATATTAATTACTGGCATGGGAAATTTTATAGCCTTTAATTTCTTAGAAAGTGCTTTGATGTCATCTGTCACAGAAAGCTTACAATCCTTTGAAACATCCATTGTAACTAGTCTGTTACAATCTTAATGGGTCACCAAAATTAATAGTAATAACCACCCACCCTCTTGTCATGTTGACTTAAAGTGAAGTACATTAACTGTAATGAAGCCATTAGCGTAACAAATTTGGAATATGACAATGTGAAAGATTACATTTATAGTGGTGCCACATTACGTGTGCTCCCTATTAAAATATCATAGTTGCCCAAACACCGGATACAAGCTAGCTAACTCTGACCCCTTATCATAGCCAGCACCAACAAGAGGTCAGTGACCCCCACACAGGCAACAACCACTGTGACAAGGGATCAATCAAAGTGTAAACTAATGTCTTCTATCCTTCTACCATCTGATCAAACTATGGAACAATTCGCCAAGTGAGTTGTAACATCACCAAGCCTAGACAGTTTTTAAAGAACAAGCTGAACATGTAGTCACCTATCAACTAACTAGCTGTTATACTTCATATAGAGTTTTTATGGTACTGATAATTAATAAATAACAAGTAGATCGAAGGGGAAAAAAATTGGAAATTAGGGATCAAAGAATAAAAAAGTTCTGGAATAAGGAAATAGCTAAATAGTAGTGAAACAAGAGACTGAGGTTGCAATTGTCTATCCATTAGTATATCTGCAACCTCTTTTGTTTCACTGTTTTATTCGTTGATCCTTAAAATTTCTAATTTTTCCTTCTACTTGTTTTTATAACATAATAATCAACCCACGCAATGGCACCAGGTATGCCATAAAATTAAATTCGCATCTGAATGTACAGATCAGGTTTCACAGGCTCCTTGAACCTTCTTCACTACTAATAATACTAATGATCCCAACAATCAAATACTGAAAAAAATGCAGTGGCCATTACGCCTCATCTATGTTCCGCCTGTCACACAGCAATGCAACTGAAGAACTGTCTCTGCAATCACTATGGAAACACGGGCGACAAGCACAATAGCTACCACCACAGCAACAGGGAAGCTGTATCGTGCTACTGTGAATCGACACCTTGAGTAATCAGCGACAAAGGACGAAGGTAAGTCTGTGATGTGTGTATTGTATGTACTGTAGTCGCACATCTCAGGACGAAGTGACATTGGCAATGAAAAAATCAAGCCCACAGCTATATTTTGTTATGCTTGGCTGAAGGCATCAGTTAGCTATAGTATATTCCATGGAAACTTGTTGGGGTTGCCCTGAAGGCATTCTGGCTTGGTTATGCTTAACCAATACCGCCAAGGTGTTTTGAAGGAAAAGTGGGGCTGTTTTTTCAGGAAGGGCAAGAAAGCAAACACTATATAATCCCTAAAATACAATACTACCGATCATGGCTAGCTATGGCACTAGAAATAAATTGTAAGCGTATGAGTTCACAGACATTGCACTATTTATACACTAACCATTTTAAATTGCTTATTTGTTGTACATTACTGATCACCATTTTGTGCTGCTCCAAAATGTGTTTGAGAAACTGTTGATGAGCGTCATCTCCACAGAACTCGCAAGCGCACAACACACACGGGATTGGCGTCACTGACACACCAGTAGTTGTCTCGTGAGGTTCGGGAAACATCAGCGGCTTGAGCCAGGCCGCTGCAGCCTCTGCCATGATCAATAACTCGCACCCACAATCGATATGGTAACTTCACAGATTGCGCAATAACCATACCACGTGTCGATAACACAAGAAGGCTACCAGGGTAAGATCTAGAACATGAACCAATGAGATAAGCACCGCCAGTAAAGTGAGCGAGAGCAATTATTTTCATTTATTGGATGGATTTATAGGCTTGGCTCGGCCGGTCATCAAATATACTCTAATAGAACAGTCACAGCAAATGATGACACTTGCTTAATCTAGATTCTTCATTTTTCTAATCCTCCTGCATTTCACTCTGCACTTCTTAGTTTTCTTGTATATGTTATCTGAATTGTACTCATACTAGCTATATGTGTGTTCATGTACTTTGTGTTGGGGAGCACATAGCTAGCAGGCTGTATGCCTTTTGTGTACATGGTGGCCTTCTGCAAATTTTCCTCTAGAACTAGTTTCCAGAGGCTAAAAAGGAGCTGTGACCAAAAGCTAGTTGCGGTCAAAAGCCATGCCGCTAGTTGTATAATTATATAGTTGAAAATATATAGGTATGAGCTAGGCTACAATATTATAGCTATACTACAAAATGCAAAATTGTTCAACAGATTTATCAATCTAGGCATCTAGCTAATACCCGTCTTCCTAGTCCACTACCATACGATGATATACAATTTGGCCTGTCAAAGATTCAAAGAATTCACTGCACTAGTGTTGCCTCATTCTTCAGACATTAATTATGTGCATACCAGATCTTCTGTATCTTCAACTGCTGCATTCATCAGGTCAATTATTCAAAAGATTTACCAGGTGTGCTGACTTTACACAACCCACAGCTGCTGTAGCTATACCCAAGGAACTATACAGCTAGTCAACAATATGTGGTCTCAAAAATAATGCAGAGCTGCATGTAGCATGGAGTTTCTGCCTTACCAAACTTAAAATATACCGATATCCAAAATATGTAGCTATTAGCTACAATCAAGAGATCATAATATATTATTATATATATTATGAACTCTTGCTACAATATATGCTGTACGATCAAACCAGATTACATACAAAAATAAGCATGCAAACTGTAAATCTGCAAAGTCCATTTAAGAGTTCACATGCATGGAATTTGTTTGACTTGTTTTCATCCCTTCAACTATAGGATACTTGCATGAAGAAGAACAAGTGTCCTTAATAATAACTATTGACTGTGAAAATCTTTTGTTCAACCGTGAAAACTACAAGCCTTAAAATTTTGTGCTGATGCAGTTCAAGTTGAGTTCAACATAATTATACAATGTTCACTTAGCCATGCAGTCACGTAGCGTGTATGTTAATTGTTGAATAGCATAGACGTAGCTACAATTGGACATGAAGAATTCCCTATATCTGACTTGCTTAGTGGACAAGAGGGAGCTTCTGTACCATCAGCTAGTGGTGTTTAATGCAGCAATTGGGCCGGTTACGCATTTTGGAATAGCAGTCCAGTACAAACAAGTGCATGGGATGACCACCTTATAATGCCACACAAGATATTTGCCATGACTATCCTGAAGGGACTATAGGATGGTGATTTCACAGTTAGTTCTCGAGTGTGAGAATACAACACAGAAATGTTGACAGGTGTCATCTAAGAGTAGTGCAATTGCTGTTAGCCACACATGAAATTAATGATGATAGTAGTGGGTGGGTATGATGATGATTCTACCAGTCAGTTGTAGTATCACACAGTAGCTATACTGTATATTATAACAATTAGCTAATTAGGTCAGTTGCTAAATTTAATAACAATAATATTATGGCTTGTGTGAAGATCTGCACTGAGTGCATGACATATTATGAGCTACTATAATTTATGATTTATTGTGTTAGATAAGGCCATGAAAATTTAATTATTTGTTTCTGGTTCCCTTCCTGAATGCACAGTTGTACAATCATCATCTGCACATGCAATAGTTAATCTGTTCAAAGGTCTTCATGTCTTACACTCTTTTCTTATAAAGATGCTGGCACTAACTTTATAAATTAGCTTTGTTTTTCCATTTCTCCTATAATTCTACTGCTGAGTCAAATGTAGCTACTACACTGTTAAAATTCAGGAGTAATCATAACACTTTATGGGTGTCCATGGTAATGTTTAAATTCACACCCAAGGTGTTTGCTGTGAGGGTGCTGTGAGGGTGCTGTGATAACACTATCACGGCGTTACACAAGGAGCACTAAGGTGTTACAAGAAGTGTATAAACCATAGCTATGGAGGGGTACATGTTTACAGTGACACATTAGGCATTCATTTTAATTTTCCAATGCTTTGATGGGGGTGAAGTCACTTTGATTCCTTCACTTTAATACTTACATTGATAGTTACAGTGTATTCAGGAAACACAATTGACCTGTGAAATACAGCAATTCAACAGAATTTGTAATACACTTACTTCCTTGTCTTTCTACCTTTTATCATACAGTACAGTAGTAACTATATAGCAGGGACCACAAAGGAGTAGGCATGGCCCACAAAATAATATCACCCAAAAACCAGCCTCAATTTTCCCTAACGATGATGAGGCAGTATTGGTGAGGTAAAAGTAAGCTTAAACAAGCTTTCAGATCGACCCAAAACGCTTTCAACAAGTTGCTATGGAATTTTAAAAAAAAATTTATTCAACAGAATTTTCTTGAGTAAGTAAGTAAGTAACTGACTGATGCCTTCAGACTAACGTAACTCAATAACGGCTAAGGCTACGGGCTTGATTTTTTCACTATTTGATGTCGCTTCGGCCCAACAGGTGCCTTTTGGCATACCGCAGTACGTACAATGCATTCTTCATGGACTTACCAGTGTCCTCCTCTGTGTCCCATTCATCTTTGCTGACAGGGAAAGGTGTCGATTTGGCACAAGCACATGATGGTTTCCCTTCAAAACGAAAATCGTCTGTATTTTTCATAGATTGCAGAGGTGCTTTTCAAACAGTTCTTGATTCGTATTGCTGTGTAACGGGTTGAACATAGCCGGAAGCGAAGTGTAATGGATACTTCACTTTTCAGACAATAATTAATAAAATTGGGGTGCGGCACCATTTCTTTTGGTATGCGTAGATTGTAGAGGTGCTTCTGGAAAAGTTCTTGATTCGAAATACTGTGTAATGGGTTGAACATAACTGACAATGAAATGTAACGGATACTTCACTTTTCAGACGATAATTGATATAGCCCATAATAGCTGGGGTGCGTGGCGGCATTTCAGATGCAGCATGCATGGGTTCACCAGTTATAATAAAATTATTTACAAAAAAGTTAACAAACAAGTACATTTTTTTTTTTTTGGAATTTTCAACTAGAGTAGGGACCATAGCACATCGATGAAAAGTACTGAAACAAGTTGGAGTAGTCCATGATATTAATCACAGTAAAACAATAAGAAGTGTTATATCCCTACTGTGCATTTCCATTATGGTATCTTGAGCACGGTAGGGCTTCTTATTGTTTTACTGTGATTTAATATCATGGACTACTCCAACTTGTTTCAGTACTTTTCATCGATGTGCTATGGTCCCTACTCTAGTTGAAAATTCAAAATTTTTTCGTGTACTTGTGTAAGTTGCAAAATGTACTTATAAATAGCATACATAGGTGGATCTAGGAGACACTGTTGGGGGGGGAATTGCAAGAAGTTTTAGTGTACAACAGTGTTTATTCCACTAAGAGGACTCTAGTTATATTCATTAGCATAACTTTGTTTGGTATAGATGGATGAATGATGGACATACAGTTTTAAAGACTGTAGATTGAAGAAAAATTTTAAAAATTAGACCTAGCTCCTAGGTTTGAATTTGGGAGCATTTTTGGTAGCATTTAGTTATGATATCTGAGATAAACCTGTAATGGTGAAGTGTACTAAATCAAAGCTAGTATTGTTAATTTGTTATAATTTGTAAAAATTATAAATTGATGACACTAGAATTGTGACTCTTTTATTAGAGTATCTCAATCTTGGCACAAAAAATTCTGCCTCACTTTCTTTACAGTGTACAGTATAACTGTAAAGTACTTTTATAACTGTTGTCTTCTATTTGCCTATTGCATTGGCTTTCTATACTTCTGAATACAGTGTGAATGATAGATAATATAGTAAATAGTGACTACCAAAAGTTTTAATTGTGGGATTTTTTTGCTAACAAGGGTGTTAACAAGAATTTCAAAAGGAGGGTTCTAAATTGAAGTGGTAGGTGATCCCAGATGCTGAGAAAGGTTTAATATTCAATGTTCTGAGAATAGCCTCAAATTACTTAAATGCAGAAATGCATGCACTGATTAAATAAACTTCTCACATATCCGTTGTGTTGACACACATTCCTCTCAACATGAGCCCATTGCACACTAATGCGGCTGTATAGTGCATGTACACTCCATCATTTCTAAGACTGCTCAGGGTCATTCATTTGAGCTATAAGCTAAACCTTATGAGTCACCATTGTTCAAACATGGCCGGATGATAACCACAATAAGGTTAATATGAAAACAACTGACAGACTCACACACTTGACACTTTAGAATTCATATCACTGAATGCAAAAAGCCAGGCTTACTTGTTGTTATAGTTGTTGTTATAGTTGTTGTTATAGTTAACAGTCAGTCACAGTGTCCTGGTGTTCATCATTGCTATTCTGGGTTCTTATCAGAAAATATTTAACAAATTATATATGATTGGAATTAATCGAAAAAGCTCTCAGTGCAGTATGGTCATGGATGGCCCGAGGGATGACCTTATTAAGATACTGCAATAATAGAAGCCTGAGAGAAAACCACTGTCTGTATTCATACATCATTAAAGCCGTTGGTTTCTATGTACACAGACAACCTCGAAACGCTATGGTTAATACCTGGAAGCCACATGCAGTTCAGCTGGTAGAAGCCATGGAAGGCGTGTAATGAATGCTAGAACACAGATTATAGTTCAAAAGATCGTTTTACAGCAAAATAAAATTCCAGTTTAAATAAAATTCCAGTTTAAAAATAGGCCCCTGGGTACGAGCCTGCATTCTCAAGGCTACTACGATGTATGACGTCATTGCTATAACTTTTTAAAAAAAATTCCGGCTCTAATGGCACTCCCATCCTCCCCGATCTCTAGCTAGAAGTTAAACCTAATTTAATGTATAAAAGACAAAAAGCAGCTAAACCTACAGAGCCTACAAAAAACACCGCATGGGCCGCCAGCATACACACAGCAAAACCCCAGGACAGGGGCCTTAAGAAGAAAGCCCTGCAGACTACTGACCAAACTGCAGGGAGTGGGAGCATGAAACAGAATTCATTGCTATAACTCGCGCCCACAATCGATTTACTATTTCAATCAGATTGCACAATAACTAATAAGTTACCACGTGACTAATTGGATTATCCATGATGCAGGACCGACAAGAAGACAATCCTCCAAGTAGTCCGTTACATACTCTAGCGGGGCAAGAACACGAGCCATTGGTAAACACGACGAGTACAGCGACCCCGGTGAGTAGTCCATATGAAGCGTTAATGTGTGTGAGGCGTAGCCGTCGCAGGGATGGACTCCAATATTAGTGTTGGCTGTATCATCCGCGGTGCTGGGGTCTAGTGCACAGTTCGGCTACAATACCGGAGTGTATAACAGTCCCCAAGATGTGAGTACATGATACAGTGGAACCTTTCTTATAGACACTCCTGGAATTAGGGCAACCTCTTTAATACACGTCTCATTAGTAGTTTATAAATACACCTGTCAAAAATACCCAAAGGTGGCTATCTTAGAAAGATTCCACTGTACATGTACAAGTATTGGTTGACACCACAGTACTCTGCAGGCTATCAGGGATTCGTTTGAACAAGCCAATCAGAGCATAGTATTTGGGAAGCATACCAAGTTCTCCGGTACTGAGAACAGTATTGCTGTAGCAATATTTGCAGTTGGTGGAATGGTGGGAGCTCTATTAGGCGGCTTCCTTGCAGACATCCCGTTTCTTGGCAGGTATAATTTTTATGTTGTGTACATACACTGATACAGTGTGCAGCAGATTTTTTGTTGTTGTAATTTTACCCTTTTATAATATGCATGTTCTAGCATACAATGAAACATCTTTGCTATACATCATCATTACTATACAAGCTCAACAAAACATATTAAAGAGGTCATGGCAGTTCACATGACCTGTAAGATCTACATTAGGACAATGCATTCATTATGCTGTACAGCCAAGCTGTTTTTGCATGAGAATCACTTATTTTTGTAATCATGCAGTGTAAAGTAGATTATACTTTCATTCCACATGGTCACATGACTAATGAGCCCCTCCTCTATTCTGTAGAAAATACACCATGCTAGCAAACAATGTCATCATATGGATTGGAGCACTACTGGAGTTCTTTGCTGTTCATCCTTACATGTTGATAGCTGGTCGGTTCGTGGTGGGTATTAATTGTGGAGTAAATACTGTAGTGGCTCCAATGTACATCACTGAATTAGCACCAATTAGTATCCGTGGTAAAGTGGGCGTGTTACATCAACTGGCAATCACCATAGCACTATTGGTGTCTCAGGTACTCGGCATTTCCAAGGTGATGTGCCTTTCTGTCTGTCTGTCTGTGAACATGTCCAATCTCTTATAGGTGCTTGGCCAGGAAGGCATTTATTGGAGAATATTGTTAGCCCTTACTCTGGTGTTGTCAGTGTATCAATTAGTGACATTGCCATGGTGTCCTAGGAGTCCTCGTTTCCAATATATCTTGCGACAAGACGAGGCCAGAGCTATAGAGAGTAAGTGTATCATATCTCAGTGATCTATCAGTAGTTTGTGTGTATTCACTATTTGTGTAACACAGGCCCAAACCCTTAGTGACATTAATGAGTTAAACTCAAACATGGTATACTTTCATATATCAGATGAACGTGCGTCCAGGCCCGGGCATCAATAATTGTGAGCTATAATAAATATCAGATCTAGATAATAGAACAGTCACCCTAATATAGCAGTCAGGCAAATATGAGCAATGGTAGCTACTTCACATTCAGTTTTCAGAGGGTATAATGTTAAAAATTTTTGTAGTTAGCAGAAAGCCATTAAACTCAAGATTGAGATACCCTACTGAGTACAGCAATCATCCTAATAGAGCTTTAAATTATTAACAATCATGATAAGCTGCTGAAATCACTGGTCTAATTTCCTTGCAGAGCATGCCCCCAGACCCCCTTAGTTGGCTTGCTTTGCATGCTAATGTTTCGCACACTAATTTGTCTTTCCTATATTGAGTAGATAGATAGGCCCTAGCATCATCAAAAGTTTGCATACAAAAAAGTACAAATGTACATTTCCATTAGTAATTGTATGTAAAGTTATAATTGTATCTATTAATAGTATTACTACATCCATACAGCTCTAAAGCATTTGAGAAACACTGATGATGTGTCACATGAGCTAGAGGAAATGAAGGTGGGTGTGTCCAGCCACACCTCCAGTAGCTAATATTAGATGTGGCTCTACACAACAGGCGGAACTATCAGAGCTGCAATCACGTCCTCGACTAGGACTGCTGGATTTGATCCGAGAGCCATGGATGAGGTGGCCATTATTGATCAGTATAGGTCTTCACATGTCACAACAGCTTAGTGGCATTAATGGAGTATGTGGAACACTGGGTCACTATTTGTTGATGTGTACTGGTCTGCTTATCTTTAGGCTGTATCTTACATGGCTAGACCACTTTCCTTCATCACAACAGCCACTTTGCTTATAATTTCCATGTGATTAGTGTCTTGACAGAGTAAGGCCATACCTATTTGAAAAGTTGCTGGACCTTGTTACAAGAAAAATGGGTCGGTTGGTAGGTCGAAAAAATTCATACTACACTGTCCACAGGTATGTCAAAATACAAGCTATTGAAGAGGTGTTAACCTGGTTTGTAGGTACATTTCATAGTCTAAAGTTTTTGGTATAACATAGATTTCCTTCATAAAGGAGGTGGGTAGACAGATATCTAAATATATTGCTAGTATGGGGTCTAAAAGCCTCAAATTAGACCAATTGAGAGCATTGTAATCATTTTGCAACAATAGGCATCGATGTAGCAAAACATTCTAAACCATTACATGCCTTCACATTTCATACTAGACAGTGCTCTGACATACAATGTACCAATTTTATAGTATGTTGCAATTTGATCTTTATGTAAACAGATTTTGTTCATTTTAGCCTCAGGTATCACTTTACAAGCTGAGGTATCTGAAAGTGTGCACCTGTGACTATATCTGAAGCCAGAGTTTAATAATGAAAATAAATAGCAACACAAAGAATAGAGGAGGGAGGCTGTTATCATGTACTCTTGACTAAAGAAATTCGTAAAACTAAACTAGTTCTTGTATGGCTAATTCCAGGGCCTCCAGTTCAATCATAAAGTGCTCAAATAAGTAAAGTAGTTAAATGAAGACTATTATATTTATTATACAGAGCAGTGTTCAACTACTCTAATAGAACAGTCATCACTGCTTGTTCGGATAACCCACTATATGTAATAAAAACAATAATAGCAACAATTTTATGATTAAGTGTATTGTTAGCTAACTATAATTTGAATGCTACAACAACTGACTAGAATAATTCCTTACAATTACAAAAACAAATCTGAGTTGTGTGTGCTATCTAAATCAGTACTTAGTTCATCAAAACTCAAATTCCCACCCCTCTCCCTTACATTACTGTTTTGAGTATTGGGTGGATGAAGACTAATAAATATGGCCCCTTGTCCAAAGAGCTTCAATACATTACATGAGTCCCCAACGTCATCTCTGCATCACTTGGATTGAAAATTTTGGCTATTTAGTAAAAGGATTTTCTCTTTCAGAGGTGAAAAATACAAAACCTTTGTCCTTTTTAAAGAGTCATTGTGGTGAAATATGAGGGAGAAGGGCCTCCATTTTGAAGAGTATAGGTGCAGTGCCCCTCACTTATTCTTGTGATCAAAAGCTGAAATACAGCAACCGTTGTAATTCATTTTACTCTTAGTTTACCACAGGTTAGCCAGTAATGGAATATTACCTGAATCAGTACTGGGAATTCACACAATCAATATACTCTAATAGAGCAGTCATTTAACATTCAGCGGAAAAGTTAATTATGCTAAGTAATGTATTCAAATCTGCCTACATGTATCTGTTTACATGATTGAATGCATGAGTCTATTTTCAAAGACCTTTATCTTCTGGTGCAGTATCTTAATAATGTAGAGTCCATTTCCAGTACACTTGTACCACTGAAAATGCTCTCAGATTCATCATCAAAGCATCAAAATTTTCAAAAGTTCCTGTGGGTGGATGCATGCCCCCTCCTCCAGTATGCTTTGCATTCTAAGTGTATAGTACAGTATTATTCCTAAATCATAGCCACTCCATATGACTTTGCCCCCTCTCCCCTCACTTTGGAGTACTGCTCTCCACCACTGTGCTGTTGAGGCAGGTTCACTTGTAGTTACAAGATATGGCCACACTGGCTCATGATACCACATCAACAAATAGTGACCTCAAGACCAGACAGTGTTAACCTTTTCTCTATTTGTCAGATCTTCTACTACAGCACTGACATATTTGACACAGCTGGAGTGACGCAACCTGACCTGGCCACCATTCTGGTTGGTGTTGTCCTGGTTACTGTTACCATAGTATCGGTGAGACTGGTAGTTATGGTAGTGATGACATCATCATGACACATCAGGTGATCCTGATAGAACGACAAGGTCGTAAGACATTGATGTTGTATGGACTAGGAGGAATGTCAATATCCTTCATCCTCACTACTATCTGTTTCTGTTTCCAGGTAACTATCTAGTCCTCACTGGTGTGATCACATGATACTCACTAGTGTGATCCTCACTGGTGTGATCACATGATACTCACTAGTGTGATCCTCACTGGTGTGATCACATGATATTCACTAGTGTGATCCTCACTGGTGTGATCACATGATACTCACTAGTGTGATCACATGGTATTCACTAGTGTGATCCTCACTGGTGTGATCACATGATACTCACTAGTGTGATCCTCACTGGTGTGATCACATGATATTCACTAGTGTGATCCTCACTGGTGTGATCACATGATACTCACTAGTGTGATCCTCACTATGGTTTTCCTATGATGATTAGCACAAACATTAATTTTGTTGCTGAGAAATGTTCTCTGGTGTATTAATTGTTGTTGGGTGTCCCAACTACACTACAGATCGATGCTCTAGTGGTAATTCTGAGGACAGTTTTACTCACTGTTTGTTCTGATAGACATTTTACAATTACTTAAGGTTATAACTAGCACCCACTCACTGTTGTCATCCCATTTTTTTGCAACAAGATTTGACAGAAAATTTAGTGTTGCACCTACTTCATGTGTAGTTTTATCCACTCATTACCCTAATAGAACAATCATATTTTCTCAGTATATTATTTGGACTATATCTTGAATGATTCTCTTAAGAATGCATGACTACAAAACTCATAAATAAATGGCCGACACCGAAGCATCATCTAAAGCTACTGACACCAATAAAGACAAAAAATGTAGAAAATAGGAGATACAAAATTGTGGTAAAGCAGATCCCCGACCTTTAGCTGTTATGTCCACTGTGCTATCCATTCCACTACCAGTGCCAGCTACTTCCATATCTTTTTTTCTACCTTATAAATGTGAGTCACACAGAATGCTATATTTTAGAAGACAAAGCAAGGCTGAACCTGACCCTAACCCAACATTAACACTATTACCTGTTAAGCATAATGATGTCTTCCACTGTGACTGTATGAAGGTACGTTTTTGGTGAGTTTTTAGGTGAGTTAGGGTTGGCCTGGCTTTGCCTGGATGGTCACTTCAACCCTTGAACTCACCAAAAACTTACCTTCATACAACTAAATACTTGAGTTGCTTGGTCAGTAGCTTTTAGTCACGCTTACTGACACTAATGATCGCCACGTATATGTAGCACTGTGTAATGAGTTTTCTGGAGAAAATTAAATGGAATTATGATAATTACATAAAAATTCTACAAATTAATTTATGCAGTACAGTATCAAGTGATCCTGTGAAGTATCAACTATATCAGTAGAGCTTGTCTTAATGACATGTTCACTCATCACTGATTGCTGTATTAGAGAGTTTTACCAACCTGTGTAACCAGTCTAAGTTGGTCATTTATGGGTCGGCCTTAGTAGGTAGGTAGGTAATTGTAATCATAAAGGAATTATGAACTTTTCACTTGAGAAATTTATATACAAGTGAACTGTACTACCTTTAGGGAAATGGTGAAGGTGTGGAGGACAGAATGTGATCTGGCTGAAATTTTAGAAGTGGGGCTGAACTGAAGCTATGTAAAAGATCGATATATATTTCACACTTCTAATTAAATACCTTAATAGAGTCTTGTGCTTAGTTACTAAAACTAGGCTTACGATGGGGATAATTGCTAACTTATCACCTTGTAATTCTCTCTAGGAAGCTTATTATTCAGACAGTAACAAGTTAACTGCTCCAGGTGTGTTGTCAGTGTGTAGTGCTCTACTAGTTGTATTCTTCTTTGGAATTGGACCAGGTAATGTTACCATGGTTACATATGGCTCACATGATCCCCTTTACAGGTAGCATTCCATGGTTTATGGTTGCCGAGTTATTCCTACAAGATGCCCGTCCTGCAGCGGTTACTGTTGCAGTGATAGTAAACTGGTCAACAAATTTTGTGGTTGGTCTAACATTCCAAGGAATCCTGGTAATGGACATGGTATATGTACTAGTCCGGATATTGAACTTTACAGGATTCCTTGTATCCTTATGCTCTACTGGTGTTTGCTGGATTGTGTGGCTTCTTCTGGTTGTTTACACTTTTGTTTGTCCCGGAGACTAAAGGGAAATCAGTTGAAGACATTGTGAGCAAGTTCAAGTCATCCAGTACAAACAGCAAGCCGGACCACTAGCCACACACGCATATTGTTGTGTTTGTTTTCAATAATTTTGCGACTGCACAATAAATGATTGGTTTGACAGACGTGGGAATATCTATGATCCGATCTGTGACTAATGAAGTAGCTGTGTGTAATGTAATTATTTGGCACAAAGCAGTTTACTGTACTTCAATAACACTTCAACACAAGGTAATGGTTATAGCTTGTTGATTGAAGAACATGCAATGGAAGTATTTGGTGAATTCTTTTGCCTGATCATCATTATTGTGACCCCCTTATTTGCCAGCTAAAAAAATGTGATATTAGAGGGTGCCCCCTCACTATGTTTAGATACATGTGAAAACACGTGGTACTATATCATGTGTAAGACCCATCCTGTGACTACTGAGTAGATAATTATAGTAGTGTGATTAAAATTGGATGGAAGAAGGAAGGACTAAGCTCTCAGCACCAAGATTATCCAGTGAAGGAGAGAAGGTACAACAATGAACTGGATCACTGGACTGGACTACTGTTAGTTTCATTGTTTACATTCCGGGGTACAGGGTTATGTTTGTTGGGGTATTTGGAAACAGTGGAAATGGTCAAATTGTCACATAAATGTACCACCTTCTTACAAAGACCACCTCCATACAAAGACCATGTTGTAATTAGATCTCAGAGATGGCTAAGGTGTACTAATATGACCTTATAAATAAGTCCACTTCATGGTCAGCTTTTACAAAGACCACCTCTTCACATCATTAAAACAGCTAAGTTCCAAACATTGATGTTATCAAAACTGTTACACTAGGTCAGCAAAAAGGCTAGGCTCTTAAGGTCATCATCTCTTTATGAGACCTATAGCTAATTTTTCTTAGATTAATAGTGTACTAGCTACATTTCACTATTGTTATAGTATACGACACATTCTGTTATAAACTAAGCAATAATGATACAGATAGCCAGATATCGATGACTTGAATGAAATGTGGACCAAAATATGGGAGATGACATTGAACCCTTACCTATGAGTCATGAAGTTTGGGAGTTGTAAAGAGGTGATCTCTATAGTAGGTGACCATGAAGTGGACCATTAAGTGTGCCTTGGCTATAGTTCAGAACCCATTACAATGTGGTCTTTGTACAGAGGTGGTCTTTGTAAAAAGTTGGTCTTTCAGAGTTGATCACTAAGGATGATTTGACCTTTTCTGTTTTCCAGTTTCCAATTACCCTGTTTGTTGCTGTATTTGTAAAAACTCCACTAAAGCATCCTATTGTAGACTAGTTGCATACCACACATACACATCATTACACCTGTACTACATTGTTATAATCATACCAAGTAGTGAGTTGTAATACTACATACGTGTGCATGTATACATTGGCCGGATTAGTATCATCATCCATGAATTCTTATCTGCTAACAAGGATGAAATTAAAACGAATAGGGAAAAATACAAACTAACTTATATTGCCAATACATTGCAATAATGTTAGGATATGTCACACTTCAGATTATTCAGTTGTGACTAAACAAGTGGAACAGTCAATGTGCCTTCAGTGCTGTAGAGAGACTCATGTGACAACCAATTATAGGCAGCCAGACTTTTTCAAATTCTTATTGGCTGTTTTTCACATCACCAGCAAAACTGGCTGACAACTGTCTTGCAATCTTCTGTAACTATTGAAAAAACCAAAAAGCACCAGTCCAGTGTTTCTTCCCAGCTGGTGAAGGAGGCCACATTGAAGTACATACCAGGACACAACTTATCTCTCATGGAGGGCTTCATATAATGATCCATTATACTGCTACAATAGTTGTAGACCTCACCACAACATGATAAGCTCATCCATATATGGTAAGGGAGCCAACTGAAACAGCTGGAAACAATACCAGGTTCTCATTATTGTGGGCAGCTTATATGCTCAAAATTAATTACACCAAATCAAATCACAGCATTACTTACACTATATACAGTTAAGTTCACAGCAGCATAATATCCTATAATATCCTGACATGAGGAGACTTGGATAGGAAAGGTATCTTGCTCCACTGCTGGTCACAAGAGTGAGCAGTCATATTACACTTGTAGCCTTCTGGACAACAATGGATACCATCACTACAACAAGCTGCTTTGGGATAAGTACAACATCTAAAATGTCCGTCAGGTTCTCTACAACAAGTGTTACCACTGGGACACTCACTACGATGATCAGGACACATAACGTTGACTATTGTAGTGACCTTGTGAGCTGCTACACTGATAGTCCCTTTGACACAAGTGCCTTTGTTATTCAAACAGCTGTAACCTTCTGGACAACAGTGCACTTTATCCGAACAGCAGACAGCATCTTTTCGTGGACAGCAGCCATATTTTTCAGAGCGTAACAAACAGCAAGTTTGATTATCAGGACAATGAGTTCCATCTGAACAGTTCACTGCTTGTAATGGTTTTGTCATGACTGATAACTTTTGAGTTATTAACTTGTCTATTCCTTTAGTGCAGATACCAGTCTCCTTCTCACACTTGTAACTATACGGACAGCAATGTTTCTTGTCTGGACAACAAGTAGCATTATTCAGCGGACAACAACCATACGCACCAGTCAACGTCTGACAGCAAGTTTGATCGGCAGGACACTCGGTATCATGATCTGGACAAATCACTGATTCCATGGGTTGTACAACTGCGGGTTGTTTTGTCAACATAGCAGCAGTCAAACCAGTTAGTCCGTCAGTGCATGTACCTTGCTTAACATCACAGCTATATCCACTTGGACAACAATGGACTCCGTCACTACAGCACACAGCTTTGGGGACTGGACAACACCCATACACCCCCCCTGCTAACTCGCAACAAGTGTTCCCATTGGGGCATTGGCTCTTCTCATCTGGACAAATAATATTTGGTAAAGTGAGTTTAGGCACTGTAAGAGCTGTCATTGGCTTCTCAGAATCTTTTGGTATCAGGGCAATAGCTGGCTGTTTGGTTAACAATGGTATCTTCACATCAGCAGCTCCATCAGTGCATGTACCTTGCTTAACATCACAGCTATATCCACTTGGACAGCAATGGACTCCGTCACTACAGCACACAGCTTTGGGGACTGGACAACACCCATACACCCCCCCTGCTAACTCGCAACAAGTGTTCCCATTGGGGCATTGGCTCTTCTCATCTGGACAAATAATATTTGGTAAAGTGAGTTTAGGCACTGTAAGAGCTGTCATTGGCTTCTCAGAATCTTTTGGTTCCAAGTCAACAGTAGGCTGCCTGGTTAACAATGGTGTCTTCTTTCCAGTAATACTCTCATAGCATGTACCATTCTGAATGTCACATGTGAACCCCTTTGGACAGCAATGGATATGGTCATCACAACAAACAGCTTCATGGACAGGACAACATCCAAACACATCTTGTTTTGCAGTAGGACAGCAAGTCTCTCCACTGGGGCACACACTCTTTCCACCTGGACAAATAACAGATGCTGAAGTGGGATCCTTCTGTGAGACGCCACCATGCTGATCTTGCAATAGTTTAGTAGCAGAAAATTTGCTCAAAAATGGCATCTTCTTTCCATTGGTTGGATTAGTGCACATACCTTCTTTACAAATATACCCACTATGACAACAGTGGACTCCGTCATCACAGCACGTAGCATCAAGGATAGGACAACAGCCATACACACCCAAATTTGTCTTACAACAAGTGTTCCCATAGGGGCACTGGCTTGTTCCATCTGGACATACTACATTTTTTAGACATGTTTCACTTCCAACATCACATGTGTTTCCCTCAGGACAGCAATGAATATGGTCACTACAGCATACACCATTAGGCTCAGGACAACATGAATATGTTCCATTTAATGATAGACAACAAGTCTGTCCATCAGCACAAGTGCTCTTTCCATCTGGACAAATCACACGGGTCAGCAGCTCTTGTAAAGGGATGGCAGTAATTGTGGAGGTCTTCTTGATACAAGTGTTAGTGGAAAGCTCACATTGGTAACCTTCAGGGCAGCAGTGTTTCATGTCGCTGCAGCACACCGCATCCTTTCGTGGACAACACGCGTACGAGTCAGACGAGTGCTTGCAACATGTTTCGTTATCCAGGCACTTGCTCATTCCATCTGGACAGACAATTTCTGCCTCCACAGCCACTTCAATGGTGCTAAGTTTAGGTGCGTGTCTCAA
The DNA here is from genome assembly GCF_963678975.1 of Dysidea avara. NCBI lineage: Eukaryota > Metazoa > Porifera > Demospongiae > Dictyoceratida > Dysideidae > Dysidea > Dysidea avara. The sequence goes on along the minus strand of NC_089274.1, from coordinate 888,622 downwards.
AAGTGAGCGGAATGCTCTACTGCGTGCTGCCGTCATAGGCGCGATGATCATCATTTCTTCTGTTAACACGTAGAAAGCAGGGTCGCCATACTGGAGACACTTTCCAGCGGCAATGTTACACTCGAATCCTTTAGCACAACAGTGTTCTCCGTCTGCACAGCATACGGCGTCCTCCGACGGGCAGCAACCATACCCGTACTTAGAAGTCATACATATCGTGTTCTTGTCAGTACATATTGCAGCATCTTTCTTAGACTTGACGATACAAAATACAGCAGGTAGAAATAAGAGCAATGCAAGAGCAGCCCTCATCATCACCAAAGTCGCGAGATGTCACGTGGCGCAGTATACGGAGCATACGGATACTAATAAACCAGTATCCAGAAAAAGGGCAGTCCCTCGTTTAGCACTGAAGGTGTCACAATCTCTCCTTAGCAACCATTAACACTTTGAACAGCCATGGCGGAGAACGTGCGAGTTGCAGTTCGAGTTCGTCCATTCGTATCCTTTCTTACTGCGGAAAATTTTGCTTTTAGACGTGTCACGTGCTACATGGCGGGAGATGTGTAGATTTCCTTGACTGCTTACAGAATGACCGTGAGAAGACACGTGATGCCACCCTTATCATATCAATGTCGGGAAGCACTACAGAGATTAAAGATCCTGCTGCTCCCAATGCTGAGCCACGCAAGTTTGCATTCGACTACAGCTACTGGTCCCACGATGGATTTGAAGAAAGGGAAGATGGTTACTTTGCCCCTGTCACACCCATCTATGCTGACCAGGTAAGTAACTGGTCCACACTATGTTATCTTGTCATTGCTCCTACTTTGTACAGCAAAAAGTATTTGATGATTTAGGTCGTGGAGTGTTGGATAACGCATGGAAGGGATACAACTGCTCTCTGTTTGCGTATGGTCAGACTGGCAGTGGCAAGTCTTACTCAATGGTTGGCTACAAGGCTAATAAAGGTGAGGATGATGATGTGGGTTGGTGTGCGTAACGTTAACACTTGTCTTGTGGGTGGTAGAGTGACCGTTTATGATAGGTGGATGATTAATTTCCTAACTTTAATTTGTAATGTCCATGTGTACTCCCTCCCTGGCAATCATACACACAAAGTGTTAGGCTTACTTGGGCGTAGTTCTGTGGAAACCTTATTTCATCAAATTCACCTGCCAAACAACTAGTAAACAAGTTACAGTGGTACATCATAAGATAATTAGAATACAATTATACTTCTCGAACACATTACCAATCATTGACCACAAGACGTTACAATCAAATACAAACTTCAACTTATGATCAGATTTTTATATAACCCAGCTAGCAGAGATCTACTCTTCATGCCTATCCAGTCAATGTCACCCAATGTACCAAATTTTGATTACAGCACCTGGCGGCCACCACTACAGTATACTGCTGGATTCTTAACGTATAAGAATCATTTCAAGGTTGTAGTCTTGTGTGTTGAGAAACATTTAAATAAATAAACTACGCTACATGTGTACATACAAACAAAATGTTGGACTACCATGTGTACCAGTAAAATCCTCCTGGGACAACAAGAGGTTGTACCATGTCTCACAGTGCGATGTGGACACCTGAAGTTCTACCTCACCTGTTATGTGAGACATGTACGGCTGGTATTTGCCTCCCACTAGGTAGGCCAGTACAATATTTCATTCTCAATTTAAGTCCTCCAACACTTACCAGCTGCTCCCTGTGGCAATTCCGTTGATGTATGTTCTGCGACTGTTCTATTAGGGATTGTACCAATCACTTGTGAACAATTGTTTGTTGGTATTGATGCTAAGAAGAGTACTGGGCAAGATATAGAGTGTCAGGTATATTACATGATAGTGTTTATGTGTCACTTGGTGTGTAACACTGTGTGTGTGTGTTCAGGTGACATTTAGCATGCTGGAGATCTACAATGAACAGGTATTATATGTAGTGTGTGTTGCACATGTGCGTAGTGTGTGTGTGTGTGTGTGTGTGTGTGTGTGAGAGAGAGAGAATGCTTACAGACCTTGTGCATGCATGTGCAGTGTGGGAGGAAAAGAAGGTGCTGCAGGAGTGGGAAAATACTTATTCCCATTCCTAAGAAAGGGAATCTTCACCATTGTGATAACTGAAGAGGAATAGCCTTACTTGTTGTAGTCAGGAAGTTAGTGGGAAGGGTTGTGTGGGATCGTTTGCAGAGTTTGAAATGTCAGGGCCTACTTTATTCCACAGACTGGACTCGACTCGACTTGATTCGTGGACTGGACTGGACTCATGGACAGCTGGAAACAGCTTTTATAAACAATAATCCAGGAATTATCCATCTCTTGCAACACCAGAGACACCACTATCGAGCTACAACTGTGCTGCTGTTGGCTCTTCCTTACAAGCATGACACTAGCACATGCACTAAATAATTTGAATACACTTACGATACATGTACTAGCAGTGATATAGCGTGATAGAGGCTATTCTTGTAGCGTAGATGTTTTCCTTTGTTGCTTTAGCACTAGTGTTACAGCTGTAGAGATGAGTTAGTAATTATTCTTAGCAGGTAGCTAGGTGGCACCACCAGGCAAGGTGATGGGGTTATGCAAATAATCTGGCTCATCACTACAACCCTAACTCTAGTGTTAAGTACTGAAACAACAAAAGAAAACAACAATAGCCTCTGTCACACTTTATCACTGCAAGTACACATGTATCGTAAGTGTATTCTAATTGGTTAGTGCATGCGCTAGTGTTATCTGACTTGTAAGGAAGAGCAGTACCAGCAGTTTTAGCTCGATAGTGGTATCTCCAGTGTTGCAAGAGATGGATAATGCCTGGATTATTGTTTAAAGCTATTTCCAGTTCAGTCCGTGTATGCGCTAGTGTCATACTTGTAAGGAAGAGCCAGCAGCAGCACAGTTGTAGCTCGATAGTGGTGTCGCCAGTGTTGCAAGAGATGGATAATTTCTGGATTATTGTTTAAAAGCTGTTTCCAGCTCAGTCTGCGAGTCCAGTCCAGTCCGCGAGTCCAGTCCAGTCCAGTCCGTGGAATAAAATAGGCCAAATGTCAGAGTTTCAGTGTGGGTTCTGGTGAGGTCGTGGATGTACTGAAACAGTGTATGATATTTATAGTGTGTCACCCATCTTCTAAGAAAGCATTTGAACTCAATACTAAGTTGTAGTTTTTTCGTGGACCTCCGGAAGGCTTACAATTCAGCTCCATGTGAGGTGAGGCAATCGTTAACTGGGCGAGATCCTTCCATAATGCTATGAAGGCCATAGTTAGAATTGATGAAATGCTGCTTGATGACTTCGATGTTTCTGAACAATCGTACAATGGCTCCAAACCCAGCATTATTACAGAGAGATGGCTTGATAAGGTCAGAGGTGTGGGTATGTAATTGCTGCACAAGTCTAACCAACTAGAGCCATCAGGAAGAAACATCTATATAAGGAGAGAATTTGCTGATGAGGTGGTGCTTTTGGCATGCTCAAGGTAGGGTGTGGCTGCTGCTACTCAAGCTGAGCTAGTTCACTTGGGCTGATGGTGAGTTTCTGTACAACTCAAGTTTCTGGTGGCTTGGTGTGATGTGACTGAGAAAGACAAGATGCCACTTGTGATGGGCAGCAACACCATTGAATATGTTAGTGAGTTATGGCTCATTGATTGCTGACAGTGGGAGGTTGGATGTTGAAGTTGGATGTTGAGGTTGAGAAGAGAATTGCAAGTGCTTCGAATACTTCGGAGCACTTGCAATTGGAGCGCTTCCTGTTTTTTGATGAGTCCCATCTATCCATTGCCACAAAGAGATGTGTGTATGAAGCTTGTGTGTTGTCTGTACTACTTGATGGTAGTGAGTGCTGGGTGTCCCTTAAGAAATAAACTAAACTGCTTTCATCACAGGTGTCTTAAAATTATATCGGGTATTACTATCATGCAGTGTGGTGTTCTCATGTGCTTCTCATTAAGGCAAACATGCAATGTACAATAATTATCTAATTATCAAAGTGAACCTATTACAAAGCATGTATGACCTATTACAGATTGTGTGTGCTTATGCCACACCCCCCCCCTCCCCCCAGCCCTCTCTTAAGCTCATTAGAACCACAGACAATCAGGTGGCCTGGTTTCTGTTCCAGTTTGTAACTATGTCTGCATTCTGTGGCCTTCGCTTATTTCATTTGGTGGAACTGTGGTTAACACAGGTTCTGGTGGAGGCTGATCTCTTTTATCTGTCCTTTGATTCAAATGTTTTCATACTGTATTTCATCTTAGAAGTCCCATAGGTGTAGGATCTTGGATGGTCAGAACTGAACTGGTTCATGTTCTGATGCCACCAAGACTGGGACATCAACATCCAAAGGTTCTTGATCTTTCACTCTGTGTTGTTGGTCATACTACTTCTTCTGTTGTTGCTGATACTCCTCTGTCTCTTAGTTCTCAGCACCACTGTGCTACATCTTCATCCACATTAAAATCATCTCGGCAATCTATCACACTATCAAAAGAGAAATTGGGATGAGCAACAATGATGTTTTAATGTGGGAAATCTGTCATTACTTCAGCTTTAACTTGTGATCTGTCCCAGTTATTCTTTACAATTTCTTCTATTGACAACTCACACATTGTTAAGGCTTGCAATTTATTCTAGACATGAAAGTGATTTAAAATAGGACGATGCTGTTTATCAGCTTTTCTTCAGTTCTTGCTGCTACCTTGCCAGTTAATAAATTGACTTTAAATCCTTCAAAGTGTCTATATCTGTAGCCATTTTGGTGGCAATACCATGTAATACATTGTTGACCTACCAGATTATATACTTCGCCACTTAGCATTATTATCACAATAGAATTGTATACCTGTCTCTGACAAGCTCTCAGAGTTAGCTATTATGTCCAGCATTGTTGTAAGCTACTCTATTATACAGTCTTAAGATAGTAGACTCTTTCTTCTCCAACAATAGTCTCGACACTTAAACCATAGATGCTTAAACACATCCTCGAGGGTAGCATTTAGTGCCGTTCAGGTCGCAGTCTACATTTACAGACATGGGTTCGCATCCCACTTGGTGGTGTTCTCACATGATTATCATTAAAGCACCACACATGCAATGTACAATCATTATCTAATTGTCAAAGTGAACCTATTACAAAGTATTCATGCCATATTATATATTGTGTGTGCTTGATAGTCTTATGCCACATGCAGCAACGGCAGGAACGTATTACATCAGCAGTGTTGAGAGAGCAGTAGAAACCATGGAGACTAAAGTGGCTTGGGCACTTGTCTAAGATTCCCGATTACTGCTTCCCTAAGATTTGTCTCTGGCTGGTTGTCTCATTCCCATCCATTTTGTGAACCTAGAAAACAACGGAGAGATGTTATAAAGGGTGATCTGCAGTCTGCGGGAATGAGTGATGGTTGATGTTATTGTCAAGCTCAGGATGGAAAAGTGGAGGGGCCATGCCCAGTCAGCCACCAAAGAATGTAGTGTGTAATGGGAGCTTTAGAAGAGAGTGTAATAAAACATGTCACAAATGTACTGTGGAGATATCCAGGAGCAGGGTGGTGCTGTGCGGTGTCAACTTTGTATCTGAATGCTTGCCCCAACTACCAATTACTGAAATAGCGAAGTTACCATTACACTTCATTTTTAGCTATGTTCAGCCTGTTACAAATGAAGAACACTAGGAGAAGAACTTCTGCAATTAACCCTGTCACAATGGAAAACTACCCATCTAATGTAGGGAAGCTATCAGGTGGTGCTACTGCTAATCGATACCTTACGCTGTCAGCAAAGATATATGAGACACAAAGGAGGACACTACTGCAGTATACCAAAAGCACTGGTAGGGCTGATGCAACAAAAAAAATCAAGCCTGTAGCCTTTGCCATTATCAAGTTATGTTTGTCTGAAGGCATCAGTCTTTCAGGGCAGTCAGTCAAAGACAATCAGTGGAAAATTCTACATAAAAGATTTTTAAAATTTTGTAGCAACTTATTGGAAGTGTTTCAGGTCATACTGAAGGAACTTTTGGGCTTGGTTATACCTAACCAATACTGCCAAGGTGTAGCTGGTTTTAGGGTGACATTTTTGTCAGAAAAGCCCATCCCTAATATACAGTACTATCATACTGTATGATATTGAAATGTCCCATCAAAATTTTATTTATCAAATTATTTGATTGTCCGATTCACTCATGTCAAATATGTACAGTACATGCCCAATATGGGACTAACACTTTAGCATACATTGCAATTGTGGTCTGGTGAATTTTGAACTGGTTTAAATTTCTAACAAACTCAACATGTACCAGTCTTTGAATGACTAACTAACAGATATACACTTGTTAGGTGAGGGACCTGCTCAGTCCTCATGTTCAGAAGGGAGGCCTCAAGGTCCGGCAACATCAGTCCAAAGGCTTCTATGGTACAGTAGCTAGCTACCGTCCAGTGGGGAAACTTTAGTGGAAGGAAAAGTTGATTACTTAGCTTTTATTGACAGATATCCCACAATCACTTTAGTCTCTAAACACTCAGTTTTGTAGTATCAATGTTTGACACATGTAATGAGTTCATAGAGATTTGTTAACTTTTTCTTCCGTCAAAGTGTTTCCTACCGTGCAGTAGTTGATGTTGCACACATGTTGAGCCCCTCCCCTTTTTCTGCAGTGGAGAACCTTATGTCAGTAGCAGTGAAAGATTACAAGGACATTGAGGGGAGGATGAATGAAGGGACTAAGAACAGAACTGTCGCCTCAACTAATATGAACGCCACTAGCAGGTATGGATCACATTATTATTATTAGCACTTTACAGTGACCAGCACTGAAGGTCTGACAGTAACATGTGCTGCAGCCTTAGGATTACCTAACCTACAAGGACTAGACCTAGTGACTTGACTTACTGACTGAACTGACTGAATAAGGTGTAACAGAAAAGGGGCCAAAGTAAGGAAAAAAAATCCCTCCAACCCCAGGATTCGAACTGCAGGTCACCTAATGTCTAGAAGATCTACTGTAGTTCATGCAGCACTAATTTTTCAATGTAGATAATCACTTTCCCATGGTCCCATTTGCATTAGTGTACACACATTTAGACCCCTGAAATCAGGACACCTCACTAATAAGGACACCTTGATAATCAGGACGCTTGTCCATGGTCCCATTAGTACTCAAATAAAAGCCTGGACTTCTATTTAGTATAGTGGTGTAGCCCCCAAAATTAGCCACACTTTTGCATAAAAGCATGAAACTTTCCACATAAATAGTATTCCTCAAAACATGTGTTTTTTGATATAGTGCCACATAGATTTGACCTTTGGTGACCTTTATGGCCATTTTAACTTTGGAATGAAATCACCTATTAACTTCAAATAAAAACAAAGTTGTTTCATTCAGCAAGATATTGGACCATGTTTTAGTATGGTCCATATTGGGACCATGTTTTAGTGAGTTAATTAATGCCTCAGGGTGATAAAGACTGAGATGATCAAATTTCTGGGAAAAAATGGCCATAAAGGTCAAATCTGCAATGGCACTATATCAAAACATGCATGTCATGGGGAGTACTACTTATGTGGAAAGTTTCATGCTTTTATGAAAAAGTGCATGATTTTGCACACGTACTCACTTGGACCACTCACAGATTACTTGTAGGCCAAATGTGTTATCCCCAATACTGGCCAAATGGGCCATTTGGCAATGTTGGGGGTAATGCATTACTTATGTAACGAGTCATGTAAGTATATGTAATAGGACGGATGGCTGTGGTATTTGGGATTAATAGTGCAAGCATTGTAAACAGGAAGGAGTAAAATAGTGCGAGGCGAAGCCGAGCACTATTTCCTTCCTGTTTACAATGCGAGAACTATTAATCCCAAATACCACAGCTATCCGTCCTATTGCAAATTAATCCGATAACCATAGCAACTGTTACTAGGCAACGGAAATTCAAAAAATAACCATTGCAAAAGACCAATCACACTTAGTAACCGTTGCCTGGCAACCGTTGCTATGGTCTCAAAATGACTTTTACCTTAGCAACGGTTACCTAGCAACCGTTGCTAAGCAACCACATTGTGTCATACCTTGGAGGCATATATCACTATGGTGACAATAGTTGTCAAATCGGACATTTACTTCTAATATAAACACACCACACTATTTTAGCCAATCAAATTAGTATTACAGATATTTGTCAAGGGACCTTGACAAACAAGTGTAATACTAATTCTATTGGCTAATCGCTTGACGTATTTCAATATAATACGTCAAGCTGCTATTGAGAGTATTATACAGTAACACATTCAGTTGTTGGATTAAATAATCCAACAACTACGTCCAAGCTGCTATTGAGAGTATTATACAGTAACACATTCAGTTGTTGGATATATTTCAATATAATACGTCAAGCTGCTATTGAGAGTATTATACAGTAACACATTCAGTTGTTGGATTATCTGCTATTGAGAGTATTATACAGTAACACATTCAGTTGTTGGATTAAATAATCCAACAACTGAATATGTTACTGTATAATACTCTCAATAGCAGCTTGACGTATTATATTGAAATATATCCAACAACTGAATGTGTTACTGTATAATACTCTCAATAGCAGCTTGACGTATTATATTGAAATACGTCAAGCGATTAGCCAATAGAATTAGTATTACACTTGTTTGTCAAGGTCCCTTGACAAAAAGCTATAATACTAATTTGATATAGTGTAGTGTGTTTATATTAGAAGTAAATGTCCGATTTGACAACTATTGTTACCATAGTGATAGATGCCCCCAAGGTATGACATAATATGGTTGTTAAGCAACGGTTGCTAGGGTAAAAGTCATTTTGAGACCATAGCAACGGTTGCCAGGCAACGGTTGCTAAGTGTGATTGGACTTTTGCAGTGGTTATTTTTTGAATTTCTGTTGCCTGGTAACAGTTGCTATGGTTGTCGGATTAATTTGCAATAGGACGGATGGTTGTGGTATTTGGGATTAATAGTTCTCGCATTGTAAACAGGAAGGAAATAGTGCTCGGCTTTGCCTCGCACTATTTTACTCCTTCCTGTGTACAATGCTCGCACTATTAATCCCAAATACCACAGCCATCCATCCTATTACATATACTAATACAACATCAATATCGTGTCCTGTAGAAAAACTCCAATAGCAGCTTGTGGTATATACTACAGCAAACTAGCCAATAGAATCAGTATATCACTTGTACATTTGATATACGCATCTGATTGGCTAGAAATTTTTGATAGTGTTTAGTTGTTTTACCAGTTAGGCATGTCTGACTTGACAACTAGTGGTACCATAGTAACCAATACCTGTAACCTAGCAACAACATTGTTGCTTAGCAACGCATAGCAACCGTTGCTATGTAACCACTAGTAATTTTTAAAATGATTTTGACACCTAAGCAACCACCAAAAATCATGTAACCAAAGTCAGGCTTACATTTTGTTGCCTAGCAACAGTTGTTATGAATTGTTGGACCAATTTTCAAGAAGATTACAGGCTGCAACACATGTGCATACTCCTTGAGCACACTAATCACAAGGAATTACTTACCAGTACTAATAATGGTGTAAAAACATTTAAAATTGCTGTTGCTGCTTCCAAGTGGGAGACGAGATGTTGTATTAACATATTATACTACAGATATCATGGTATTCGAAATATATACCAAAAGATATACAAACTTAGAAAAGATGTTATAGCGCGAGGCCCTCGCACTATGGCACCCTTTCCTAAATATGTATATCTTTTGTTGTGCTATATATGTAATAGTTATACCATGGCTGTGAGGGATTTTGCTGATATATACACCCAAAGCCCGAGGGCTGCGGGTGTATATGTCAGCAAAATCCCAAGCAGCCATGGTACAAGTAATATATATCACTTGGGGTGCACTCACCTAATAGGTGAAAGAACTAACGAGAACTCATCCCGTTTGTTTTATACAGTAGCATCTGAAGATCGATTGTGGTTTTAATAGCGTGGGCTAATAGCCATCAAAACGTTGTCCATACGTTAAAACGTCATTAATACATTACTATGCTTCAACACGCAATGTTACAGGTTTTTGCAATTGAATTCGGCGACTTTGCAATTGAATTCGTCCCGTTTGCAATTGAGTTCGTCGCTTTTGCAATTGAATTCGTCCCGTTTGCAATTGAATTCGTCCCGTTTGCAATTGAATTCGTCGCTTTTGCAATTGAATTCGTCCCGTTTGCAATTGAATTCGTCGCTTTTGCAATTGAATTCGTCGCTTTTGCAATTGAATTCGTCCCGTTTGCAATTGAATTCGTCGCTTTTGCAATTGAATTCGTCGCTTTTGCAGTTAAATTCGTCCATAACAAGAATGGCAGCTGGAGCAAACATGAAAACATGATGTAGCAGCTGCTACAAGAACTTGTTCAAGTACAACAGTAGTAAACAACTCTTTATAAGGCAATAATTCTTCCTCTACAGCCTCTCCAACAACATTCCAAACTCTACTACGCCATTCGCGATGGGTAACTTGTCAGACAGCTATCAACTTCGCGTACTACCAGCTTCAATTACCTTCTAGTGTCTCAAGTGTAACTCTCCAAGGCATAAATAGTTCATCTCTTAATGAACGGGTTGGTTTCTTGGAGCCGTTTTGTTTATGACGAATTGTAATGCAAACGCGACGAATTGCATTGCAAAACCGACTAATTCAACTGCAAAAGCGACGAATTCAATTGCAAAACCGACGAATTCAATTGCAAACGGGACGAATTCAATTGCAATACCAACGAATTCAATTGCAATACCGACGAATTCAATTGCAAACGGGACGAATTCAATTGCAAAGGCGACGAATTCAATTGCAAAAACCTGTAGAAAACTTGCGATTGTGGGATGGAGTTTACATTGTTATCATTTTTGTACTAAGTTAAGCCAACTAACTTCGCTATTGGGACAGTAAGTTATTATATTAAGTTAAGTACTTAGAACTGTAAGTTACTAACCTATTTCAACGTAGCAGTAGTAGCTTTGCTGTTCCATGGTCTGTTCAAAGACTGATACGCGGTGGGTAGAAATGCGCATCCACGATTGCCCAAACAATTATTTTGTGCCTTCATTATCCTTTAGTAACAACCAACTACTCTATCTTAGCCTATGTACTAAGCTTAGCAACCTCTACAAAACCGAGTCCCACAATATAAAGTTCTATGTCGCTCAATATAACGAGTCAAAGTGCATCGATTCTTTGAACTGGCTGGGTATCAAAGTCATTGGCAAACCGCTTTCCCATGATATTGCCCGGGCAATATGCGAGTTAAACACCGAGTGGCACCTTTGAATGCCCACGTTAAAGTGGTATATATGTATGTATATATAAGTTATGTACCACTCTGCGTGGGCAGTTCAAAGGCACCGCCAGTGCCATAATTTGTATATTGCACTGCTGCAGACCGCAGCGAGTGCATTATAACTTATAACGCACTGGTTGCGGTTTTGTAGACCACAACGAGTGCATTATAAGTTATAATGCACCGACCGCAGATATTGCACTGGCTGCGGTTTTGTGCAGCATAGCACAAGTGCCGGTGGCCAAGACCACTACGACACCTCACCTAATAGGTGGAAAGACACTTCACAGATCACTCGAATTCTTTTATAGCCCGACATGTAAAGGTCGATTGTGGGCCATAACGTCACCAATATGTATAATGTTTACAAGCAGCCAATGGCGATCGAAAAAGCCAACGCGGGTGGCCACAACTCTAGTCTACATATATATAAACGTACTTATACACCTTACTAGTCTGGTGCCATCTTATCCCAGATTAAACTGTAGTCCACTTCGACAATGACTCAATAAAACAAATATATTCTAAATAATACTAATCTTTATGTTCGATTGTGGGAACCAGTTTTGTCATGCCACCAGATTCGAGTTTAGCCAGTGTGAATAGTAAGAAATAGACTAGTATCGTTTAGTAGTTAGATTTTGTTTACTTAAACTGTCTATTTAGCTGCTTTTTTTCGCTCGAGAGAATCACTATGGTGATTAGTCTGGTGCTTAGTCTGGTGCTTAGTCTGGTGCTTAGTCTATATGGCACACTGGCATGCTGAGCACTACATGATGAGAGTCGAACAGCGAATGCAGGTTAGTGATATAACCCATAGCGTACTAGCTTTCAATATCTCAGGTGGCTGCAGTACTGCAGGGGAACGTCATCGCAACGTCTGGCTTGGTTACCCACAATCGATGTTAGAAACCTGGCCTTTATAAGTGTTACAGCTGTCTTGTGAGACTCTTCCCACCTATTAGGTGAGTGGTACATAACAGTTATACAACGTGCACTCGTGCTCTGCCTGTATAAACGCACTTGCCTTCGGGCCTGACGGCCCTCAGGCTCGTGCGTTTATATCAGGCAGAGCACTCGTGGCCGTTGTATAACTATACAATGTACCACTCCGTGTGGGCAGTTCAAAGGCACCGCCAGTGCCATAATTTGTATATTGCACTGCTGCAGACCACAGCGATTGCATTATAACTTATAACGCACTGGTTGCGGTTTTGTAGACCACAACGAGTGCATTATAAGTTATAATGCACCGACCGCAGTGCAGTATACAGATATTGCACTGGCTGTGGTTTTGTGCAGCATAGCACAAGTGCCGGTGGCGAAGACCACTACGACACCTCACCTAATAGGTGGAAAGACACTTCACAGATCACTCGAATTCTTTTATAGCCTGACATGTAAAGGTCGATTGTGGGCCATAACGTCACCAATACGTATAATGTTTACAAGCAGCCAATGGCGATTGAAAAAGCCAACGCGGGTGGCCACAACTCTAGTCTACATATATAAACGTACTTATACACCTTACTAGTCTGGTGCCATCTTAGCCCAGATTAAACTGTAGTCCACTTCGACAATGACTCAATAAAACAAATATATTCTAAATAATACTAACCTTTATGTTCGATTGTGGGAACCAGTTTTGTCATGCCACCAGATTCGAGTTTAGCCAGTGTAAATAGTAAGAATTAGACTAGTATCGTTTAGTAGTTAGGTTTTGTTTACTTAAACCGTTTATTTAGCTGCTTTTTTTTGCTCAAGAGAATCACTATGGCGATTAGTCTGGTGATTAGTCTGGTGCTTAGTCTATATGGCACGCTGGCATGCTGAGCACTACATGATGAGAGTCGAACAGCGAATGCAGGTTAGTGATATAACCCATAGTGCACTAGCTTTCAATATCTCAGGTGGCTGCAGTACTGCAGGAGGAACATTATTGCAACGTCCGGCTTGGTTACCCACAATCGATGTTAGAAACCTGGCCTTTATAAGTGTTACAGCTGTCTTGTGAGACTCTCCCCACCTATTAGGTGAGTGGTACATAACAGTTATACAACGTGCACTCGTGCTCTGCCTGTACAAACACACTTGCCTTCGGGCCTAACGGCCCTCAGGCTCGTGCGTTTATATCAGGCAGAGCACTCGTGGCTGTTGTATAACTATATAATATGTGGAGTCTGAAATTTATAAACCCCTGTAGCACGCGAGTGAAGCGAGGGTGCTATACTAAGGGCCTGAGGGTTTATAAATTTTGTAGACTCCGCATTGTGCCCGTATAACTGCTTTAGACTCTATTTCACATTACACTCAGATTACTTACCTCATCCACGGCTGTTTCTGCTGTAGGCTCGGCAAAAGTGGCTTGTTTTCTTGCAATAATACTAGCACCATGGCAACTATGCATACTCATGCAACAAAATAAGCACCCTTGTTACATCACTGCACATGAACAATGCATACTGATTGGATAAACCTAGATTTTGAGCATATGTTGTATTGTGCCTGAAGGCGTGGAGTATATGAGACTTATTACCCACCCAAAACTGGTGGTGGTAGGGCTCAGATGTGGGGGTCTGGGGGCTCCCAGATACTGACAAGGTTTTAATTTTACAATGCTTGAAATTTAATGAAACTTACTGTTTAAAACCTAATATTTTGCAGAGTTTCTGAGTGATGCTCACCAGCACTTAATATGTCATGTTTTCATCAATAGTTATGTAGTTAGATTGGTCTACTGAATCTTTATGATTAGGTTCAAGTATTTAACTAGTCATGATCGATTCTTTGCTTCTTCATAACTACTTGGCATTTCTGCTTCATTATCACTATACATTACCATCACCTATATCCTCTTCTGCCGGTATGCTCTGTAGTCTTGGAAGGTTTACTGCTATGTTAGTAACAGGAGTGGAGAACATTACTCTAACTTAACAGAACAGTCTCTAGCTAAGTTGGAGGAGGGGGGGCAAAGTCATATGGGGTGGCTAACATTCAGGAAATATCTAAGAATCATTAACTGCACTTCAGTGTATAAATCACAATATTAGGGCATATATGTCTCACAGGAAAATTTTGAAGGTTGAATTTGCAAACAATTTCAATGATGCGTATGTACATGAATACAGTATTCCTCATGACTGTCATTACAAGTAGATGAAAGGCCTTTGAACTACACACATAAACTTGTAAAGATACATCTCGTATTGCAGATAGGTTTGGATCCTAAAAACACGGAACTAGCATATTGTTTAATGTTTCAACTGAATGTTTTATTAGAGTATCTCAGTCTTATGCTCTCAAAAATACTTGTGATCCTCGAGTTTTACTGCAAGAATATAGTGAAAGTATCAGTTAGCAGATGAATCTGCCCTTTTATTTGAGACCAGGAATTTGTTTTGGCTAGGTCCGACTAATGTCCAACATTTAATAGAATTCAAGTCATGGTAGAACACCATTATTGAAATAATTTATGTACAACCTTTATACTGACAATAATACAGTGTGTTGACTACATTGTAGTGAAGGTATAAATGATTGAAACTGTTTTGTGGTTCATATCGTGCACATGCTTGGACCACTCACATGATAACTTGTAGACACCTCAAACGGCTCTAAACTTAAGGTTTAAGAAACAGCAGCAGCAAGCAAAGAATAATGGTAACAACGTGGGTTATTTGGGCCAGGCGTTTATTATTCCAAATGTGCTGCCTGGCTTACAATTGAGACAATGGCGATATTGAATATGACTTTTACAGATTTATACCCCTGAAATCAGTAGTGCACCTTTAGTAGTATCCCATCATGTCAGAATAGAAGATTTCTACTCACTTATACTGATGGAGTCTGGTATGTGCCACCCAACCTCCCCCTTCACAAAATGTAAGGTTGTGATGAAATACTAAATCATTTCTAATGCTGAAATTCGGCGATAGCCAATTATTGCATGCCGATGTCACACATTGGTAACACCATGTTTTTGTCCAATTTGAAGAGCAATCATCTGACAACTAGCAGTTACATACACTGGGTAATTGAAATGATATGGTATTTTGTACTCCTTACTTTTTGTGAAGGGACAGACTAGGGTGACGTTTGTGCATTTTGTAAGTGTTATTGTGGAGTAAGTCCCTGCTAATTTTTAAGTAAAGAGAATTCATACAATACAATGCCCCTTGGTTACTGCAATTGTTGCACTGGTTGCATTAATAGAATGTTTTAATGCAAGTATGAATTTAAGTGTTACTGGATATTTCTATTCCATTTAATGATCATCAGCCGAGCCCACACAATTGTAGCCATTCAGTTTGTTCAGAAGACAAAGGATGAGCGAGGAAAGGGACTTCAAAAAACATCCATTGTTAATCTTGTTGACTTGGCTGGAAGGTAACATACTAAGGTGATGCTCACTAATAAGAAATAGTTGTTATGTAGTGAACGTGCTGATGCTACCGGGGCAACTGGTGCCCGGCTACAGGAAGGGTCGGCAATCAACAAATCATTATCAACACTTGGCAATGTCATCAAGGCTCTGGCTGAAGATTCTGATGGGAAGAAGAAAGTAGTTGTCCCTTATAGGGACTCTGTCCTGACTAAACTGCTGAAGAATGCACTGGGAGGGAACTCTAAGACTATAATGGTGAGTAGTAGCTGCTAATGTAGTCAGGAAATTTTGGCCAACAATTATCTGTGCAACAAAAATATTTTCTTTTAAAACTGTTTTCTCAAGTGTCAGTTCAATGTTGCTATAGTGCATAGCAGGTAGTGGGGAGTATTAATAATTGTATGAAACTAGTCAATTAACATGTAATAAGACGTCATAATAGAAAACAATTTTGTTACCATTTGTACTTTCAATACGTCAAGTGACTCCTTTTGTTATCAAAAGGATAAACATGATGTCAAAAAGATCAAAATAGTCACTTATTATATAAACAAGTTGTTTCATTTTGTAGTTAATGTAGACACTTACATAATCCAGACACTTAGTTAAGGTCCCAAAGTATCCCTTTCTACATAAGCTGACCTGGAAAATCAGGACACCTTGATAATCAGGACACCTTGATAATCAGGACACCTTGATAATCAGGACACCTTGATAATCAGGACACCTTGATAATCAGGACACCTTGATAATCAGGACACCTTGATAATCAGGATACTATTGGTTGGTCCCGAGGTACATGTTAGACTGTGGGGAAGCATCCTGTACAGGCTTATGCCTTTTGTGTGACCCCTATCATTGACAAAAATTGATAATAAATAAATAAATAGACTGTATGTGTTTCCCGCCGCAGATAGCTGCACTCAGTCCAGCAGACATTAACTATGAAGAGACATTGTCAACATTACGATTCGGTTAGTATGTCTGTATCACTGTTACCCCCATCTCATGGACACACCACAGCTGACCGAGCAAAGACTATTAAGACTACGGCCATCATTAACGAGAGTGAGACTGATAAACTGATACGTCACTTGCGAGAGGAGAACGCCAGGTTGATGGAAATGATAAAGAATGGACAAATCTCCTTCACTGCTCCTGTCGGCATGTCTGATGAAGGTGGGTGGTCGGTAGGGCAAAAGTACTGAGGGTAACAGGTGTGATGTTTATTGTTTGAGGGTAATAACAGTGTAACAATCTTCTCAGGTGATGGCATTTCAAATGTCTCCAACCTCCCCAAGTCCCAAACTCTCCATTATAAAATATGGTATCTGACCTGACCAGAAATAGTACATAGTGGAGTTGTTAGAGTGGCATTGATCATTTCACACAAGTCTCTTCATAGGAAATGCTTGACTATTATTGTACAGTGTTATTTTTACTCAACTCAATGATGTGATGCTTCCACCTAGTCATGGTTAAACCACTCTAGTTTTGGTGATATAATTTCTAACTTGTTGTTGCCAAAGAGATTTAGTGAATGGGTTAGTCAGCTGTAAATCATATGTCTCTTTAATGTTTTCTCTCACACTTTACCATGTGAGCTATACGGCAAGTTGGGAAATGATGAATATACAATTACTCAAATAGAGCAGTTGCCTTCGTGTGACAATCAATCCTTTGCTCTTAGAAGTATATTCCACACAGTGAAGGATTATCAATTCCTCTGTTCTAGTTATCAGTAGGAATATATTTCATACTACAGAGAGAGCTCGTATGAAGAAGGAGATGGAGGAAGAGTTAGCTCGGTCACTGGAGCAGAATCGACAGGAAATGGCTAACATGGAAACTTCATGGCACCAGAGACTCCAGGAGTCTGAGCAGAAGATCAAAATTGTAAGGTGGACAATGTTGTGTCATATTAATTGTCACCATTGCAGAGAGAAAAAGAAGAACTAAAGAGAGAAGAAGCTTGCAAGACTATACCACACTTCTGGAATCTTAATGAAGACCCTCAACTGACTAGTATGATCATGCATTTCTGTCCCCCAGGCAAGAGTAGGGTGGGCAATAAGAAGGCTAACCCTCCAGCACAGATACAACTGAATGGCTTGAGGTATTGTACCCATATATGGAAATATGTTTTAAGCTAAACAATACACAGCAACTAGGAACCAGTGTTTACTATACAATGTTTAACATGCTCAATATTTCTGCCTTAGTATACAACAAGAACATGCAGTTGTTGATAATCAGTCATCAACCACCATCTTGTTGCGGCCATGTGTTGGTGCAAGGATACTGGTTAATGGTGATCCCATCACTGGTCAAGTGACATTACATCATAATGACAGGTATTTGTGTAGTACGTTGAGCTGACAAAGACTAACTTCTAATAATTGTGAAATTGTGAAGAGCAGATTTGGTTCCAGTGCAAGATTACTACTTATAAGCCATATAAGGAAATGTATAGCTGAAACTTCCAAGTGCTGTTTCTCAAATTTAAGATATTTTAAAATTTCAACCCTTAATTGTGTTATTCCATTTCATGAGCTATTTTAATTTTTTGCTTGAGGTATCAGTTTAGTAGGAACATACTATAAAGGTGTGGGTCAGCCACACCCACTTTATGATAACATTACTTGCAGGGTGTTATTTGGCTCCAATCACTTGTATGTATTCCACCATCCTCAAGAAGTGTCCCATTTCATTGAGAGTGGCGAGCAACCAAAGCCGGTAACATACGATGCTGCTCAAGGAGAGATTGCAGAGGGGGCAGGATTTGACATGAAGACTGAGGGAAAGAGCAAAGGTCACTTTATGTGCTTATGCAGTTTATTAGTACAAGCAAGAGTTCATAATATATAAATATATATATTATGAACTCTTGGTACAAGTCTCCTAACACTGCTAAAAGCTGTACCCAATATATCAATTACTTGTCATAACATGGAACATGTACCCAGCATAACCGTTATCTGCATTTACGAGATTTACCAGTTCCATTAGTAGATGATTATTTGATGAAGTATGAAGCTTTAAGCAGTAGTGTAAAATTGCTAAATGCTAGACTCCTGAGTGTTGCAGAAATTATGAAGTCTAAATTTCACGAATGAAATGAACTCTTTGCTTTATAACACATTATGTAAATGCCACGAAAGTTTAAGAGATTTAGAGACATCTCAAGTTTTATAGTTAAGCCATTCATTACAAGATGTTGTGTACATGATAGTGATGTTAAGACTGGTATGAGCTGTGGTCACTCTGCTCTTGCAGATGACATTTTATTACAAGAAGATCTCGTAGAGCTGATGCCAATGGTGCTAGAGGCAAATGCCATCAGTGAAGAGCTCAATAAAAAGATGTTCTTTGAGATAGCACTGGTCTCACCTCAAGCTAGAGGCCTTAAGGATGGTCGTACTGAGGTGAGCTTGATGTGAGTGTAGTTTATGCGATCCATCTCATGGGAGGTTGGTCACCCTTTGTGTGTCTTTACTCACATACACAAGAAGTATCCTGTGATTTATAACAGGGAGTCAGAAACATGTATCTAAATCTTGAGGAATGCAGGAAAAATATCCCATACCCAGCTGTGACTTGATCCTCAGCACTGGATAACGTAGTGCTTACTTCTTACAATTCACACATTAGAATACTTAGTATTGATACCGGGTCCATTTTTTCCTAATCAATCAAAGTGATGTCCTAAACAATGTTTCATTGGTTGTACAAAAGTCAATCTGTATGTTACAAGTTTACTTACAATGTTCTCCATATTAATAATATTGTTGTGTATTAAGGACACTCTACTACTGGCAACAGGTAGTGTCACCAGTTGGCTGGTATTTCTTTCTATTGTCATTTGGTCACTTTTCCTGACTAAATGACAAGGTGACTGGAAAGATTAATGAGTCCATACAATTTCACATCTGAAAGAGAATAACATCTTCTACATTTAGTAAATCACTTTTTGATATGGACGGTTTCAGTGTCAAGCCATTTTAACTAGTCGAAGTGCTTGTGTTGCTAAATCTTCTTACATATAATCAGTAAGGATGTTCACACCAAAACTAGCTAGTCTGAAGTGTCTACAATGAAGAGGTCTCCTAGTACACAATACACGATGTCTAGTTATCCATTTACAATGAGAGAGACAAGCCCTACACTGTATGGTGATGACGTTTAATGATGCTCGGTAAGGTAACACTACTGTAGAGAGTATTAACTGATCATTGTTGACTGTATCATGTTACGACACAGTTACCAATAGAAACCTGTCATGTGACATTGCTATGTGGAGATGACATTCCAACAGTGGGAGGAGTTGCGTGCGTACCGGAAGGAACACTGTGAAGCTAGCTGTAGTATGTAGGGGTGTTCTTGAAATCAAGACATTTGTTAGTGTGTCAAGAAGCCGATGGAACCTAGTAGGAACTGAGTTATTACTACTGCAATCTCTTTCCATATGAGACAAGTTTTACAGTTTAACTGCTGTCAGGCCACATGGCATACCCACCCCAGGCAGACATTATTTAAGTCTTTTCATGTGCTTTTCACAAATTACCATATCATGTCCTAATTAATAGCCGGGGGTGCTACTGTATAGTAAGCTTGTCCTGATTAATAGCCGGGGGTGCTACTGTACAGTAAGCTCATGAACACATTAACATTTACTAGTGACAACTATAGAGTGGGTTTTGAGTCAGATTTGGTATTAATAATAATCTGAGCTTTATTTTAGGGGATATAATAAATTTTTATAGAGCTAGCTCTAGGTGGTAAAATTGTATTTGGAAGTATCTCTAATCTCATTGTTCTATTAATAATCTTTTATTCCCTTATTTGAGATGGTGCACGAAATCTCCTGCAGGTTTTGTATGGCTTCTGTACAGGGTGTATATGTGATGTCTGGTTGCTGTGGTAACGGGAGATTTATTATTTCTCACAATGTATGTAAGAACATAATTATGTGGAAGGTAATAAAAATGTTTGTTACATGGCATGTCACAATTAGTGACATCCTTCACTACTGCACAACATTATAGTAGTAGTATTAGTATGTTTGATAGGTCCAAGTTTTGGCACTCAAAACCAAGGAAAATTCCCCTAACCAGTTCTGTTAAAATCCATTCGAACTTTTGTCCTCCATATTTCTTGACATATTACCAAACTCATGGCTCTAATCCATTCTGCAGGTGAAGGTAAAGATGCGAAGCTTAGAAAATGACAATTGGTGGATGTTCTCTCGTAACCAATTCCTCGACCGCAAGTACAAGATGCAAGAAATGTACCAGAACCACATGGAGGGTGATGATGTCACCAATGTGGGTCAGGTGAGTTGCATGTGATACTGTACATGTAGTTGGGTGAGGTGATGAACTTCTTTTGGATGCTGTACAGAGTGACCTGCTAGCTATAATCAGTTAATTATTTGCTTCTAGCTATTTAACATTTTTGTGCTGTCAATTTTAGCGTTTTTGTTAAAGTAGTCAACCATATTTGTAGCTGACACCTATTATGTGCATTGAAGATGTAGTCCTCCCCAAATATCAGTTACCTTGTAGAGCAAGATGCCTAAGTAAGGAAGTTGTGCATTATGTTGGTCAGTGGAGAAGAGATCACTAAATCTTTCAAATTGTCCAGTTTACTGAAGGTCACTGATCAAAGGATAACACATGTTCACGCTTAATTTATTTTATATGTGTAGAGTATTTACAATGTTACTACAATAGGCTGCCACATGTCCAATGCATCGTGATAATAATTACCATATATGGAGAACCTTGGGTAAGATTTTGTTTTATCCTCTAGTGATGCCACTAATCAAGAAATGCAGGATTCTGATTGGTTTAATGTTAATACAGGGGTGTATCGAGGCATCACATGATCTGTGTTGTCTCATGTGATCTTCATTATGTTATGTACAGGGGGACGACCCCTTCTGGGCGGCAGCTGGTGATGTGTTGATTGGAACTGTACGTGTGTACCTTCAGAGCCTCTGCTACATGGTGAGCACCTTTTAGAATCTAATGTATGACTAAGAATTTTAAAGGCTAATTCATGTTGCCTTGAAAGTGTAAAGTTCTCAGGTAAATTACGAGACAGTTGCATCTAATTTCCTACTTAACTATTTACTACAGCTAGCAACTCTGTCTTGTTGTCAAGGCTAGAGGGCAGTGTTTAGGGAAGTTAGATATTTGCTCTCAATCACTTATGTACTTACTCTTCACATACCTAACCCCCATAAGTTTGTACACCACATTACTGAACATGTCTCCTTGTCAGATTGAGTTTGAAGAGAAGTTGGCTATTACTGATTACAAGGGCAACGAGGTCGGACATTTGGAGGTGTGTTCAGGATACCATAAACCCAAAAATGTTCAAGTGAAGTAAATTTTTTGTGTGTTCATGGACTGGGCAAGTTGTCAAAAGGTTCATTGTGATGGCAGAAGTGCTGCCATTGAGAATGACAAAATGTGTCGAATTGTCATGAAAATTTGCTCATGTGAACATTTCTGGATTTATGGTAATTGGGGGTGGGGCTGGGTTGCATATTTAGCCAATCAGGTTGAAGTATTACCATGTAATCCGGATGGTACAATGATCAGTGATGATGATGACCCGTTTGTGGAAGACCCCTCTGAATTGGTGAGAAATCATTGGAAGATATACTCTAGATCACATGATCTATAGGTTGGCAAAAGTATAAACTTTCTAATAAGGATCAAGGAAGCCGTAGGACTACCATCCAAGTTCAGTAAGGTATGCACATGCAGCATAGTGAGCCACGCCTACTAATTTCCTACAGAATTTACACTGCAAATACAAGTTTTATTTGGACAAGGAAGAGACTGTGACAAAGAGCATTTCAGGGACCACTAATCCCAACTTCAGCTTCTCTAAACACTACTCTATACATCCAGTAACACAACAAGTAAGGATTCTTCTTGAATTTTGTGATCATAAGAAAGCCGAAGCCTTTCATAGTTGGAAGCAAGTAGTTTCCGTCAATAGGTTTTACTATTTAAACTAAGTGGCATATTTATAACTAAAATTATTTTACTCCTCAACAGAAATACACACTTAAGGAATAATTTACATGTCCGGTTCTGAGCACAGCTTAAAAATAGCAATATTAGTTAGGATATGTCCATGTCACAGTTTATAGTATTATAAAGAACTCATTGTGAACAAGTGTAGACAGTGATGATGTAACATTGCTGTATCAGTAACTTGTGTCATATCTTGTTATTGTGACTTCACAACCATCACCTACCCTCAGATAAGCAAAAGATAACTTACCAGCTATGGGAAGATATCAAGCTGGAGTTTCTTCTTTGTGATAGCTAGAAAATCCAGTTACTAGTTACACCTAACATATACTTCTCGTTGCTCTGACAACCATAATACACTAACTTATTTGGATGGTGTAGTTGCTGGGATATATACTTGTCATTATACCATCTGTATTACAGTAATTTTTAACTTTAACATAGAAATGATTTTCCTGGTTATCAAACTTCTTGTGATCTTGTAGTTCAATCCCAAAAATTAATATTGGTAGTCTCTTGGTATGTTCAAAAAGTTCCAGGGGGTTACCCCTGAATGTTCATGGGTAACTCTCAGGTTTCTGGTTACGAGGAGACAAATGTTATATACAGGGTTATCGTCTGAAAGTGTCAGCCTCATCTACTAAAAGAGCTTTGTGGGATAAAATTTGTTGAATACTTGAATCACTGTGACTGATTGTTTGGAGGGAAAAGTTCTCCATTGGCACCAGTTTTTTTGTCCAGTGGTGCATGAATGACTGTTTGCATCAACTACTTGATGTGGTCACTATAATGAGGTGGTCTAATAAGGTGATTACTAAGTTATGTACATCTTATTCTCCCTCAGTTTATCGACTATCTAGCTCTTCAGCCATTAGTGATAGAGCTACATGGCAGACTTGCTCAGGAGAAGTCATTGACTCCTTCTGGTCTGACCACTAGTGAGTTAATGAAACAGAAAAACTCTCGTGCTAACAATTCATCATTGATTGTTAACCCAAGCTTTAAGGTGAGGGCGTGTATAGTACTCATGCGTTACTAATGTGATGTGGACACACCCCACAGGACGACGATGAGAGGCATCGTATGTCATGTGAGCTAAGTGCCATCACAAGAAAGGCCAACAGATTAGAGAAGAAATTGGTATGGTCACTATGGTAGAGAGAAATGGTTTTGTTTTTTTCAAGAGTATAACTTAACAAACTCTCCAAGTAGTAGACAGTAAGCTGGCTTGGCACGTACCATATCATTGTTACTTCATTAACAAATAGTCCAATAGTGTCTGTTATACAGAGGTAGCTTCCTATTATTAAACTTTTTTTTGTGCTAGAAAAAGCTAAAAGCCTTGATCGATCAAGCATCTAGTAAAAATCAAGATTCAGTCAAGGTACCATTGATAACATGATGATACATTATAACATGTACATCACTCAGGTGACTGAGTTACGCAAGGTTTTGTCATCCGACCTGCCAACATTGAAGACACTAGCCAAGACAATTCAACTGGCACAGTCTGGTGGTCGCCGTAGCAGCAGTGGCAATGTGCAGAGTAGTGCCTGTAGTCTCATGTGATTCAGCATCATAATCACATGATCTCCAGCAATTTTAACCCGATCACTTACACAACACAACTTCACAGGTGTATAATATGTGCAGTTAATTATTTTATTAATAACCAACGTATGAGGTAGTGGAAATGAAACTTCCCCACATCCACGTAATTCAATAAACTACCGGTAGGCTTTGAACAACTATGATCAAAGCATGTAAACAAGTGACGTAGAGCGAAACCATATAGGAAATGTAGGCGAGCCACTGATATAAAGAGCGAGCAGGCAATCGACGTATCAATTCTGTTTTATAGCATTTGTAGAGAACCGGTTTATGTGGTAATGTCTGTGCACGGTAGAAAGATGAACTCCGTCGGATCAGATTCTGACAGTAAGTGTATGTGTATGTAGGACAGCGGCGTAGCCTTTGTGAATATCAGGGCTTCAGCTGTCCTCCCTAGGTTCCAGTGCTTGCATGGCATGTTGTGATCCTTTTACCAGGGCCTAGCTGCGTGGTAGGCTAGACCATGGGTTGGCTACGTGTTGGAAATAATGTAATGAAGCAGCAAGTGTTTTATACTGTTTCTTTTTTTTGCAGTTTCTTGTGACGGTCAATTCAGACCTCCACAAAGCGACACAACTGACTCAACTAGTTCATCAGAAGCGTTTAGATTTGAAAACAAGTGCAGTTTGGCTAACGACCTTTCTTTCCTAGCCATGATGCCGGAGTATTGCGACGTGACGTTCCTTGTTGGCGAAAATCAGCAACCGATGTGCGGAGTAAAGGCTATCCTGGCATCTCGTAGTAGGTAATGGACAAAGTGTTGTGATGTGGGTAGTATGGGAACACCAGCTGCTGTACTGCTACACTGCATTTAAGGGTCTTCCTTGTTTCCCTATTACCGATATGGGTTTTGGCGCGAAGTGACGTTTTTTGGCCTCCTGGTCTATTAGCCAATAAGCAACTTGTTTGTACTACAGTACAATGTTGGTGCTTCGTTTTCAATGAGAGGCTAACAAACTGCATAACTCCCCACTGGCCTGTAAACAATGTAACTTGTTGATATTTGAGGTATACACCATCAGTACACACATTAAGATTGTGGTGTGTTTGCAGTGTGGACTAATGGGTTTTTCAGTGACTAGCAGTGTTCTCCCCTCAAATGGTTTTTGTACAGCTCATTCCATTGCCATATGGCATGTGATATTAACAAATTTACTTCCTTTGATCTAGCTAATGTTACATGATTATTGCTGACCCATACACTTTATCTGTTGACTTAACATAGTGAAGCCATATGTATGATGTAATTATTGTTTATCTTATAACACTACAGGACCTTCAAGAACATGTTTTATGGCGATAGCAAAGACACTAAGAAGCCAGTTAAGAAGGCGTCAAAGAAAGGAAAGTCACCAAAATCAGATAGCAAAGAGAGCACTTATGTTGTACCAGAGTTTGAACCGACTGTGTTCAAGGAATTGTTACAATATGCTCACTGTGGCTCAGTGGTGTTAGAAGCACGTACTTTGCTAGGACTAACTAACGCTGCCGATCATTATGGACTAGATGATCTGAAGGTTGCCTGCAGAGGATTCCTGGACAAATGTCTGAGCAATGATACAGTAGTGTCACTTTTGTCGTCAGCTGAGAAGTATATCCAGTACAAGGCCACTAGAATTCTTGTGCAGAAGATTTTTGAGTTTATTGATCAAAATGCTGAAGAGATCCTTGGGCAGAAGAACTTCTTAGTGCTGCCTCAACACATTGTGCGTCTGGTCCTGGCCAGAGATGAACTAAAAGCTTCAGAGACAACTAAGTTTGTAGCAGCCTACCAGTGGGTTGTCCGCCATTGTCAAGAAAACTCACAAGTGGCATACCAAGAGGCATTCGAGCCTTTCGCTGAGGTTATTGAATTTCACAACATTCCTGTAGCAGAATTGATGCGGCTTGTAAAGCCATCAAAGTGTGTCAGTGATAGTGTTGTACTAAATGCTCTAGCCTATCAGGCAGATCCTAATGCTGTTGATGCTAGTAAGTACCGTATTAAGCAGAGAAGTGGAGGAGCAAAACAACGAAGTGCTACATTCTCTTCGCCACGTCTTCGTAGTGTCAGCTCAGCTGGTAACCCTTACCGATGTGACAGTGCTGGGAGCTACCTATCTCATTACAAACTGTCCAGCTCAACAATAAGATCACATGAGGCAGTATCGGACACAGATGGAACACCAGAGAGAGATGTCTTTGGTTACACAAATGGAAATGACGATTCTAAAGATGATGGAAGTAACACAAGTGATGAACGCTGCCTGACTAGTCCATCAGATGCCAGCAGTATCAGAAGTGGTAGTAGTGAATCACTGGGAACTTTTAGCAGACAGAAATTAACTAACCAGTCAAACATTTCCATCAAATCAGCACCACATCTAGCAGCACCCAATGCCATACTCTGTACTGAATTATAACACTCAACCACAACAACAACTGGTATACATCACTTAATTTATTGTGTGTTTGTCCTGTAAACTATGCAATTGTATTGGTGATTTTTTTTAAATTGAAATTTAAAATTGAATTTAAATAAAATTACAGCCAGTTGTTATGTCTGCATGTCCTGGTCACTTTCTGAAAGGTTCTCCTCACTCTCACTGTGTTGTTGGTCCCCTAGCTCTTCAAGCAGTTCATCCACATGATTTAGCAGTTGTACATCTTCACATCCTCCAGTGCTGTGTAGCTGTTGGTCATGGCAAATAATATTAACACATTTGACTGATCATAGCTATACACAATGATCATTTGATGTATGTGAAGCCATGGTTGTCTTCAATGACTTGTGGTAGTTACTGCTACCATGTAAGGAATTACCTCTTTACATCTCCTTAGGCAGTCCACTGCCACAGAGAACTCATTTTGTAGGTGAGCTAACCAGCCAAGCAGATACCATACCTGTTGATCAAATTGTTACCATGTCTTGTGGTATATAGCTAACTCACCTCAATCATTTCATCGTCTTCTCTTAGTAAATGTACTAGTACCTCATGAGCCTTCTGTGAGATACATTTAATCTTGTACATGCTATTTGTTGGTTATTGGATTGCATGACTGTTGTCAATAAGCTTTTAAGGTCAATGATATCACGTGAAAAGTAACCAATCGAAAGCCACTATAGAATGGGTTTAAAATTAAGTTGCAGCCAGTCTGATTCACAGTTACTCATGCCTGTATCAGTAGACCTGAGGTGGCGAATTGTTTGGCAACACATCATGTTTACTAGCAAAGCGTGCTGACAAAGCCGGTATTTGTCGGCAAAAGAAACAACCTCGAGTCTACTGAATAAGGTACAGGCATGAGTAACTACTTGCACGTAACTTAATTTTAAACTCAGTTTATAAAGGCTTTCAATTGGTTACTTTTCATGTGATATCACTGACCTAGCTTAAAAACTTATTGACAACACTCATGCAATCCCCGATACAATTTTTACATAAAATATAGCCAAATAAGATCCATTGCAAGCATTTCATTGGTTGACTCTCACTCAGTATTTGTAGCAAAGTGCATGTAAAACAAACACTACAACAGTGACCCAGTTTGGCCATGAGAGGGTAGAGTGCTGACAACAAACAATTTCAATGTGAGACAATAGTGATAATTGACAGAAGGTGCCAGGACAACACACATGGTCACCATTGTGTAGTCTGGGTCAGTGGAGCATGTGACCAGCACATGTACATTATAAGGTCATGAACACCAGACTATTACAGGCACTACTCAGTCAGTGGATTAGTGGTCCCACCTGAACATGTGACATGTACAGTTAACATTCATACCACAGTACCACTACTACTACTACTACTACACACACACCTCATATTCCTCAACTTCCATTAAGAGTTTGGACCAGTTGACTTGAGATTGGTAGGAGGGGACCTGTTCAATGGATCACATGATCAGCAGGGTCATATGATCAACACTGACCTGTCTCACGTCATCATCAGGGGCAGGTAACCATAGCAACAAGCCTTGTAATAGCGTAGAGCGTGCCTTCTATAAGTACAGAAATACTATGAAACCTGTTATGGAGCCATGTGTTGTGAAGCCATGTGTAACTTGGGACCAACCACTGATTATCAAGGTGCCTGTTTATGTACTAAGGGATATTTTGGGACCTTAACTAAGTGTCTGGATTATGTAGGTGTCCTCAAGTGCCCACATTTACAGGTTCTAGTTATCACCTCAATATCTTGTTTGCTGAGTAAGTAGCTTCCCATTAGCTGGTATGCCTCAGGGTTAGAGGGACAATATTCTATTGCTTTGGTGCAGTACTCCCCACACTTCACTTCAGCATCACCATCAAAGCTACAACAACATAAACAAGTTGTAAATATGTTGCATAAACATGTTGTCTACAAGGCAGATGACATCACAACTCACCACTACACACATACTAAAGGATACCACACAATGTTTTGATGTTTACATGTGGCAAGTGATGTCAACCGCAAGAGCGTGTTGACAGCTTGTCAGTTTGATGTAACAATATCTACATAACACTGTTCACACTACAAAAGACACAATTGTATTATTCATAGCCAAACTATGGACTGCTCCACATGCAGCTGGACCCTTGATGTTGCTGGGCAGTTGTCACACAAAATAAAGCCAATCATATGAATACAATAAGGTCACTCTGTTAGTAACAGCTGACTACAAATTTTATTTTATTATCTGGTAATGGAAACCACTTGTGCTTAATTTCAAGATAATTATATTAATAATGTGGCTGGCAAGTGTCTATATCATATAGTTTGGTCTCTTCTAAGTACCATATTGAGTGTGATCATACTAAATGTATGTATGGTGCAGTAACTTTACCATTGATAGAGTTGTGTCTGTATAGCCTTTGTGAATACCGAGGGTGTCATCTCTACTTTGGGATAACAGATTGAGCTCCTGGTACCAGTGAGTATCCAGGACATTACCAGAGGAGGTACGACACCCTTTTAAGTACTATAAAAAAGAATTTGTGTTAATTGCATATTTACGGGATTATGGAGACCTTGAATATAATTTCCAGTGATAATCTCATCCAGTGATAATCTCATCCATTGTTATTGTTTGTCTGTTTTATGTGGTAAGCTCTTGATGACATCTCCGATTGCCCTGCATAATATCAAACACCACTTGCCATAAATTATGCATAAGAAAAGCTCTCAATTGGTATCTAGTTTTCAATGAAGTTGCTTTTAAATGCTCTACACAAATCCTATGAGTTCATATGAGCGTGTCATACCTCCTCTGGGGGTAGCTCTACAATTATCAAGAGACTTCAATCAATACCAGTTAGGGAAACTATCTGCACTCACTAAACAATTTACATCATCACAACTAATATGTCAACAAGAACAACCCTGGAGCATGCATGTAGGAAACCTCAATAAGTATAACACAAGCTCCCCTCCTCATGTGCACACATTATGGCTGCCATGATACAATCTGGTAACTGAAAGAAATGCAAACTAATTACCCTCAAAGGAAACTGACTATTAACACAATTGGCATATAACCACATCAAACAGAGAAGCCATAGTGATGTCATATTTCATCAGTTACATTGTCACATCAAGACCACAATACTACTGGATTTCAAGTAGAAAGGAAATACTTTTCTAATAGTGGTTCTGATATGGACACCAGTGTGCGTATAACAAACACAACATGGTGCTGGCAACATATAAACAACATCCAAGCAACAAGTACTGCCACCCCATGTAGCATGTCTAGTGAGGGTTGAACAAGTCTGAGCATTATGTGGGCCTAACATAGGCTGAAGACATCAATGGAAGTTTACAGCATTGCAGTAATGGTCTATTCAAATAATGGTGACACTGTCATCTAGTATAGCAGAACCCTGTACAGTACCCAGGCTGTAGTGTGGACACGGCTGCAAGCAGGTGACATGTAATCATGTTGCCATACCATGTGTGTATATCCTTCCACTAACTTTTAACACGACACTATCATAGCTAGTCCTGACACTATCATAGCTAGTCCTGACACTATCATAGCTAGTCCTGACACTATCATAGCTAGTCCTGACACTATCATAGCTAGTCCTGACACTATCATAGCTAGTCCTGACACTATCATAGCTAGTCCTGACACTATCATAGCTAGTCCTGACACTATCATAGCTAGTCCTGACACTATCATAGCTAGTCCTGACACTATCATAGCTAGTCCTGACACTATCATAGCTAGTCCTGACACTATCATAGCTAGTCCTGACACTATCATAGCTAGTCCTGGAATGGAAAGCCCCAAACCATAACTAAGTACTAAAATTGGAAAGTTATGTTTGAAACCAGATACTGAGGCCTCACTTGGGTAACCCACCTGGTACAAGTTAGTAGTGTAGCACTCGTTACTATCTATGGTTTTATGGTGACAGAACTGTCCAAGGTTGTCAAATGAAGCAAAAGATGAAGCTCAGCCTCATTGTGTATCTCATTAGTATTGTTAGAAATTGTTGTACTAAAGACTCCCCAGAGATCCTTTAACTAAACATCATGTACAATGACTACACCTTAATGTGTCAACATACACTTCAGTGAAAAAAATCAGTTTTTCAACAAGTTGTTTTTCTCAAACTACCTATATATGCTCATCAAAAGTTTGTAACTCTTGACTGGCTCTAACAAAGGGAGCCATTAGCCAGCACAAAACATCTACTCCAATGTTTTGCTTAATTACCCAGTTATATTATTATTATTCTAGAGTGAGAGTGAAATGTAATTTGTAAAATGTACTGACTCGAGACAACCTCAAATTCTTCCCACTGAAAATACACAATATTTTATCTATAGCAAATTAACTTTTCTACACTACACTGATCTGGCTATGCCAAACAAGTGATCAATGACTACATATTTTATACCAGTTTCAAACACAAGCCTAGAGTATATATATCTCTGACATGCACAGTTTGCATGTAAACTGATAACAGAGATTTCCTCAGCCAACCAGCTGGTTGTCTCTAGGTCAAATAACCACATTAACCTCACTAACATATTTCTTACACTACTAGATTTGGACTACATGAACACCATTTGATGATGTCAAGTGACATCACTGACCCCACCCCTTACCAACAATCAGTGAGGTAGACTTCAGCCAATGAACAATAAGCAGTGGATACGTCAAATGTGGTTGCGTCCTGTGTTGATGTTGACGCGGCGGCCAAGTCATTTTGACTGTGTAGCTGCTTGATTAGGATGTCAATACCCTTCAGCATGTACTTGACTGCATCTTGACCCTGTGATAGTTGACCAAGACACAAGTACTTGTGATGTCCATCCTCTGGACTAGCTTCAACTGCTGTGAGGAAACAGTAAGGATTGGTCAAGGAATACAAACCAATTAAAACGTGGCTCTATTTTCAGTGTTATCTTTCAGTGTTATCATAATTAAGCAGGATATTTGAGTAGCACGTTCAATATCTCCAAAATCTAATAAGAGCCCACCAGTTGTTTCTAGAACATTGATGTTACTAGGGGCAACCACCAGAGCAGCCTCACAATATTGCAGCGCTAACTCATACTCAAAATTTTCCACACAGTCAGCAACCTGAGAATGGACATGACTCACACATGACATTACCTCATTATTATTATTACCAGATCAAGTAGCTCTTCAACAGATGGCTGTGTTGTCTTTAACCTCTGCTTTCCTTTCTTTTTCCTCCTTGAACTTGTAGGAGTCTTAGGTAGAGTCATCTTCCTTCTTCTTCCCTGTACCCGACCTACGTATATAATAGATGAAGAGCTTTCTGTCTACTAATCTGTACATATACAAGTGACACAGAATATTCCAGGCCACATCATCAACCTGCCACAGTCTGGTATCCACTGGAGTATTGTTACATACTCAAACTAATATTGACTGCACACATCAAATGATGTGACAGGCAAATATAGTGTCCCCAACACTTCCATAGTTCTTACCCATAAATAGAGGCCAACATGGTACACAATGGAGAATGGTAAACTATACTTCTGCATGAATGATAATTATTCCTCACACAATTAAAGATCACTTTGATGTGGGTGTATTCCAAGAATCGAGGTGTTGAAATGTTGACTCAACAAAGCCCAGGATATTTGTATTGTTATGTGAGTACAATTGGTCTATTACACATCCCTATGGAGAGTATGGTGTGAAATTGATGCCAGTCCAACATTGTCCAAAATATCTTTTTTTTAAAGGATGAGACTACTAGGTTACCAATAGCAAGTGGTAGCACCCAGTGCAATAGCTGTACTTTATTATGAAATATTAGCTATTCACGTTATAGCCAGAATGACTAATCACCTTCAAGCTCATGTAGCAAGCTACAGTCTCAGTTGAGACAACACAGGAAACATAAGACGTGTCCTTACAACTTGTGTAGTTATTGCTCGTACTTCCTTTCATGCCCACATGAACACTTGTTCCTGGCTCATAGTGTAAACTGTCATCTTTGGATGTTAATGACCTCACTATCAATATTTAAACAGAAATTTACTTCATGTGGGTAACATGTAAGTGTAAATAAATAACGCTGAGCAGTGGATTGTACAAAACTACATTACCACACTCACAAATCAATTTAAAGGTATTTTGACCAATAAAGGTAAATTCTATTAAGCACTACAAAACATAAATAAACAGATGTAGTCTACCTATGCTAAATATTTCCCAAACTACACACACCATGATCAACACATCTCACAGTGAGGTACTCTACATCAATAGATCACTACTGAAGTAGTTAGTTCCCTACGAGAATATGATAACAGGCTGGCTCACTACTGCAAAAGTTAAAACATGGTCTGGTGATATACTGGTCTGTGCCACCCTAGCCAAGCATCTGAACATAGTCAGGTGTATTGCCCATTCCCATATTTAGTATTGTATATGATTTAACGACAACTCCTTTCCATTTAAAACACCCTCATTTCTTGATAATTAATGTCAACGAAAAAAAACTGGCCAAGTGCTCTGGAATTCTAATATCACTACTGAGGATTTTCTGTCCATTCAAACATTGTGTACTGTGTGCTCCATGGATAACAATACAATACACAATATGTAATGTTCGAACAGACAGAAAATCCTCAGCATAGGATTACTCCTAGTGCTCCTGCATTCCCAGTAGTTACTTCAGAAACACAGTTGACATTCTTTTTCTGGGTGGGAATGCACTATATATAGCAACTATTAAATTGGTAGGGACTTTCACAACACAAGGTCTTCAGATTACAAATTTCTGTGGATCAACTTTCAAGGTTTGAAGTCAGTTATTTTGAAAAAGATCAGCATTAGCTGCGGGATGTTGAAGCTGTGCTCTCATGCAACTGCATTTCATACTGTTGGACTAGTACTCACATACAAATAGTAACAGTGTAACACTGACTACTGTTGGACTAGTACTCACATACAAATAGTAACAGTGTAACACTGACTACTGTTGGACTAGTACTCACATACAAATAGTAACAGTGTAACACTGACTACTGTTGGACTAGTACTCACATACAAATAGTAACAGTGTAACACTGACTACTGTTGGTAGTCATTCCATTCACTTGCTATGAAGTGATTGTGACATATTACAAATTTGCTCCAATTACTTCACATTACAAGGTCGATTCTCTGGTACATGGCTTACTAGTCTGGACACGCAATGGACAAACCATTATTACATAAATACTTGTACACTGTACTGTACTTATTGAATGTATTGAAGAGCGTACATGTCACGTGACTGGAGCAATGATACTCAAGTACGGTGCTCAAAGGTTGCATGTATTCACACGTATTATAATTATAGATGTTCATCACACGTGTGTTGATATACTATTCAGAGCTGACCTGCTGCTAGAAGCTTCTTCCTTGTCTTCGTCTTGTCCATGTAAACATGTGCTAACCTCCACGTGTAGTTGGTGTTTCTAATTATTCGTGCAAGTTCTTATATAATGCACACCAAATATATGAGGGGAGGAACTACTAGGACAGGAATCATGTGTTAGTGGGTGTAGAAAATAAAGGAGAATTGTCGAGCGGAATTTGTTTACCCTCAGTATCCCCATAGCATATGTCCAAGCTACCGTTAAGTGTAGGGTTTGGAGTACACACACTTGATGTAATGGATAAGTGGTTGCAACTGAGATCAGTTAATGTGCTGTGTACATGTGTTGTACTGAAGTGTACACACACACACTTAGTTCAATGAGGTCACTATTAATTAGCTGCTGCTCTTAGCTAGGTAATGCCCAAGGGTTCATAACATAGCAGAGAGGAACTCTTGCCACCAAATACCAGTCATAGAAGATATGAAGTCTCATCTTATGTAGTAACCCCAGGGCATGTAGGTGTCAAGTCGACCTTGAAAGAGAAATACCACAAATTTTGTAGCTTTATACTCAAACATTATGAATGGTGTGTGAGTTTTATATGTTGGGATACCATGCATGCAAGAAAGCTCTTGCTACATTATCATAATGCAAGTACACAGTGGCTGCCCTCTATTATCATACATGTATATAATTGTCATTGCCACTAATACCTCACACATGGCATGTTGAGCCAGTTTCATTAGGTCTCAAATAGTTGGAAAACTGTTTCTTGCCATCAACATTAATCAGTCGTACCATCAGCAACTGGCACAGAATCTTGGGAAGCTGTGATAAATCCCTCAATATCTGGAAAACAATATTGAAACCTTGGAATGATGTGATTACGCTGCTACAGACCTCTTGAGAATTAAGTAGTAATGTATACTGTAAGAGATGTATGGAGGATTACCTTACCTTACACAACAGCCACTGATAATCTGGCATTTATATTTACTCAATTTCTACAACTTTTGATTTCATAATGTTGCCTTGGTCAGGTAAAGTAATCAACTCTCCAGTATGTTTGGTATAGTAAATATTTTAAGTAAGACACGAGTTATATTACAAATCTGACTTTAAAAACTAACAAATAATATTTAGGTTATTCCAGTTCAGTTCCTACTCATTTCCAGCGGCAGGTTCCTGCGAAGTGCTGTCATTCTTGGGAGATGAAGGTTGTCGATTGGTCAGTATTGGGACTACTGTAATTGGTGCAGCCCCAGGCCTACAATAACGAGATTGTGTAATCATGTAACAAAGTGTTCATAACATTGGAAGAACCGGAGTAGCAACAGCTAAGTAACCTGTTCTCAGAATAAAGGCCTTATAAACAGTTCTCTATCACCATTAATTAATAATTATGATCAAAGAACATAACATATCAGGAGATGGTCTCCCCCATACAAATATTTGAACGCTTGACATTACCTTATCCTTGACAAGGAGGTCTGTGTTGGCAGTAACCCGGGTGACCGAGGGGAAGAAGAATCTTGAGCAGCAGCGGCGACAGACGCAAACGGATCATTGACAGGTCGTCTGATAGGCATGGATGTGATTGAAGTACCAGTTGGTGACCGTAGCAACGGTGGGGGACCATCTGTATGGAGAACAATTATACAATCACCATGGTGACAACTTTGTTATCATACTGTATGTGACATTATTTACAAAAAGGACACTAGTAATATTGATTCATACCTACAAATGCTAAAGTGTTGTGTTTTTTACTGTATGAGATCCTTTAGTTATATAGTGGTGACACGTATTATAACAAAACAAGATGACATCTGAGATGTTAACACTGAAATATCATGTTGAAACTGCCACACTGTTATGTTTTGTACAGGCACACAAAAATTATTTTATATAAGCATATTAGCGTATCCTAGATACTACTTGACTAAGCGAGTTAGAGGTTATGGATTAGATTACTTTGATGTGGTGTAATGGATAACTACATTATAACTTCAACTACTGCTACTAGCACTGGACTACATGTCCACCACTTCAGGTAATAGATTCATCCTTCAGACCATGTCTCATGTATTACTGGATGTAGTTTCACAAAGATTATTCCATCACTTACTAACACACATGCCACACTCACACACGCCACACTCATACACAAGATGTTATAATACTCAACCAGAGCATGAGGCATTGTTGTTAAAGAATGTTATCCCATCACCATGGTAATGAGGTCATCATGAGAAAGTCAACATTTCCACCATTGGAGTATGAAGCCATTCAAGTGTGTGTTTAGGTAACAACACCGTTTGGTTGGATGAACACA
This sequence comes from Dysidea avara, assembly GCF_963678975.1. Lineage (NCBI taxonomy): Eukaryota > Metazoa > Porifera > Demospongiae > Dictyoceratida > Dysideidae > Dysidea > Dysidea avara. Next base: position 852,057 of record NC_089274.1, on the reverse strand, counting down.
GACACTTCCTGTATCAGACATGATTAGGTATCAGGATTTTAATTTTATGATAGTGAACTACACTACAGTTCCAGCCACAGGTTTTCATCAGCTATCAAATCTCACTACTTCTAAAGCTCAGAAAATTTGCCATATCTAAACAGCTACACTTACTGTTAATGTGGACACTTGAGGACACCTACATAATCCAAACACTTGGTTAAGGTCCCAAAGTATCCCTTAGTACATAAACTGACCTGGAAAATCAGGACACTTTGATAATCAGGACACCTTGATAATCAGGACACTATTAGTTGGTCCCAAGATATCCACAACATATGGGTTATGCTACTGTAAAGCAACCTCAAGAACGCATCACTTCTGACATGTCATGCAAAGCCTTGTTACCCTGTAGCATATTACAATCAAGTTGTATACATGTGGTAGTGGATACATTGGTAGACACTACTAGCTACACGTCACTACATAATGACAACACATCTAACAGGAATGACAGTCTGATGTGGTGGAGATGCCAGCTAGTGGGTGCTGGGATGTGTTCCACTACACTTGCTGTTCATTGAATATATGAAGGGACCTTGTTAGTTCACTTTGGCAACAGCTGGTGTGATGTGAGCAAGGTTAGTCACATATCACATGATCACATAGTGCCAACCCCAACATCTCAGTATCAATGCCAAGTATTCTAATGTGTGAATTGGTAGTGTATCCTTGTGTGTCCCAGAACCCTCATAAACCTTCTTTCACATAATACATAGTCTTTCTAGCTAAGAAGCAAATTCTACACTATAGAGTTGGGGGCAAATCATAATTTGTGACGTGCAATTATTGCATGAGTTATTTAATGCAGTTTGAAAAGTCTACAATGTCAATATGAGTGCTTGTTTACGAACAAAACTTTTAAAGTTAACCAATCGACAAGTTAATGACAAACTGTATCAAATATGAGACCTAGAATAGACACAAATTAGACGATAAGTGTAATAATTACCTATGTGATAATATTGCAAAGGTTAAATAATTGTATTTCGGGAATTTCATTAGTGATTAAGCATCACAAAAGGATTTCAGAATATTGGCAATAATTCCAGGCAATACGCTAGGTTACACAACCAGAGGGTGGCCTCAGATCTAACTCAAACTACATGTGAAGTGAGCATAACATTTAGCCCCAAAATATTAGAAGCTATCAAACTGCTGCATGCATAGTTTTTGTACATAATTAGTCACCATGGCAGCAAATAGACCAGTGTAATGATCCCATCATACTCCTACTAACCACACTACAAATAACATCAATTATAATAGCTAATAGCCCTGCTGTTGAGGTGATATCATTTTATCAGGAATTGTGTTAATAGCAATCAGTTACCAGAACCAACAATGACACCTGTAGGAGTTCAAGACTGCTAGTTTACCTTACTGATTAGGTTCAGAGACAGTGATATGCCTTATTAGGAAGTTTCCATGAGACCAGAAACAGCATTAATTAACAAATTAACAATGTCAGTCAATATTACAGTGAAACATGAACCACCTTGATAATCAGGACACTTGTCCATCAGGGGGGGTAGGACAAGCCCACATAAATTCGTAATAGCATTATGTAAGGCCCTTAACGCTACTAAAATATATTCAAAAGAAACGGATTCCTCTACCTCTCCATAGGGATATATCCAACACGGACGATTGTTTGTGATTGTTTGATAAATGCGGAGACGAATTGGTGATTTCCATGTGTCATTATTTCGGAACACTGATTTCTTCGTAACGGTTTTGTATTTCTTCACAAAAATCACACCTTCGTAAAGTACAAACATGGTAGAACTCAAATATCTATCGAACCTTGCCAAACCTCTCCATTGATATTTTGTACAGTAAACATTCGCTCACGTGAAATATTTTCAAGTATTGCTTAAATGCATTGCATAATGTACATCAGTTCACGTGGGCTTGTCCTACCCCCCCCCCTGCTTGTCCATGGTCCCATTGTATTAGTGTACACACATTTAGACCCCTGAAATCAGGACACCTCACTAATAAAAGGACACCTTGATAATCAGGACACTTGATGATGGTCCCATTTGTATTAGTGCATACACATTTGTGACTGGGTCTGGGAAAACTGGTCTTATCTCCCATGTCAGCAGATTTGATTTTTCACCAAGAACACAAAGCTACATGAATAAACTATCTAATTTCACAATCAAAATCAGCTAGACTTGAGTGGTCTGGTTTTGCTGGCAACATTTCCAAAGCCCAGTGGCAATCCGTACGAGCAGTGTGGGGCCTTAATGGAGTTCTGGTCAGCCTGGGGATAGCTGTATGTGGGTATACAGCTCCGTGGTGTTGCATAAAGACCTGTGCTGAGAATTTCCTTTCATTTAAGCCAGTTTTGAGACCTGAATGGCCCATAACTTGGCCTGATTCATCCCTACACCTTTCTTTTCAAAAATTTCAACAGATACTTGCCCTCTTTCCGGGCCCCTGTCTCCCTCCCCTTTTTGAGCTTGCCTGATACAGTCAACCTCGGTTTAAAAACTATCTAAAATTCAGTTGTTGGCTACTTGCACAGTAGATGCTCTAGAAGGTAAGGAATTGGTGTAAAACGTGTGTGGATTAGATGTCTGTATTTTAAACGAACCTTGAAAACGAACATGACAGCAAAGGTACATATTCAGTTGTTACAATACAGTGCATTACAAGCATTTAGTGACACAGGACAAAGTGTAGGCATCATTCTTGGTATCTCCATGTTAAATATTGTTGGTGTTTGCCTGTGGTGTTAGTTTCCATTCTTGTGACTGGAAAGATCATCCAAAATCTCATGTGATCTCAACCCATTCAACCCCAACAGCTCAGTATCGATATATAAAGTATTCTAAAGTGATAACTTCTGGTCCCACTTTGTGTGGTTTGCCTAGCTAAGAAACAAATGCTAAGCACATCTGTCGTGACAAAAACACTTCATATAGACAATGCCAGTTTCAAGGGCCATGTTCGGTTGTGCAATTACACATACTGTAGCAATATGTCATGGAGTTAAGACACATGACCAACCTCTGCTGGGTTGAACCTCTCCCAATTATTGCAGTGGCTCTGACACAGTTTTTGGATACTGGCAAGTTATGTTTTCATATTAGTGAACACTATATGCCCAATCACAGGTAGTTGCAGTTAGCACTGCTTAAGTTATCCCTTAGTACATAAACTGACCAGGACACCTTGATAATCAGGACACTATTATTGGTTGGCCCATATAATTCAGGTTCTATGGTTAATTCCCTTAGGCTTACTATAAAGCTGTTTGGAATTATCATAACTGTCCCATCCATCATGTAGCCATTAATAAACAGCCTTTAATGTTGGAAGTGTAATAAAAAGATTTTTGATTATGATGTCACAAGGACTTTTCAAAGGCACTTAAACAACTATATGGCTTTGGTAATTCATTTTTGATACTGCTAGAACTTCACTACAAATTTTGAAATTTGTGGCATTTTCCCTCCAAAACTACCCCACAGCTACCTTGTAACTCACTACTTGAGGAAAAGTTCCAGTGTAATATGGACCAACCAGTAGTGTCCTGATTGTACTAAGAAATACTTTGGGACCTTAAATAAGTGTCAGGATTATGTAGGTGTCCTCAAGTGTCCACATTAACAGGTAACACTATACAGCAAGTTTCACTGTTGCTTCACAACAAAGTTGCTTCACAAACAACACATCACCATTGTATTGTGACTAACAAAACACTACACACTGACATGACAGGTTTGTTGGATTGGCCAATGTAAAATGATGCCTGAAGGCCTGTTATAATATCATCTCAGGGTACAGTGGTTCTAATAGTTCTTGCATGTCAACAAATAGTCACATGCAGTAATTGCAGGTGAATTTCAACAATGAATTGATTTGATTGGTTGAAAATATGTGTGCATAATTATGCTTGCTATTGTTGCCACACAAGAACCTCTATAGAGGAGGGTTGGTCACACATCACAAGATCTCATACATAGTTCAACACCTCAGTATCAACACCAAGAATTTTAATGTGTGAATTGGAGAACCTTCACAAACCTTCTTATAAGTGCTACCAAGAGTTCATAATATTATAGGGTCTCCTATAATATTATGAACTCTTGGTGCTAGCTCCATTATCCATACTCCACTAAGGAGTTCAATAAAAGTTATGCAATCATGCATAGGATTACCAACCTATGTTATGGCTGCCCCTAGGAGGTCATGCCAATATCCCCAGCAGGTACTGGCAGCAGCCAACAAACAGCAATGGAACCCAGCTAAGTGACAGCTACCATTGCAGACACAAGCAAAGAACAAAGGATAGCTATTAACAGTGTTTGCATATCAAATGTGTTTCATCTCTTCAATAACATAACATCAAAGCCATTGCTCAAGCAATGCCACAATAGAAATGTGCAATATAACAAGATCAAGTCACCATTGACCCCCCACACTGACTCTAATGTGGCTAATAACATACTACTGGTGTTGCTATGTAACTAGTTACCATGGAACATGGGTATATATGGACACCTCGGAATCAACCGATTATCCTGTCAAGACTATTATTTACTCTTGGTCCTGTCAATTTATGTACTAAGGGGAAGTGTCTGGATTATGTAGGTGCCCTCAAGTGTCCACATTACCTGTACATACTGACCTGTTCTAGCTGGCCGTGTTCCAATTGGTGGTAATCCACTTGTAGGGCTTCTCAAAGGCTGCATGCCGGTTCCAATGGGTGGCAGGGTGCCTGCAGCAATTGGTCCACCAGGGCGTGGCAGGGGTGGGAGTGGTCCCCCTGGTCCTGATGGGAGGGGTCCAGCAGGGGACACGCCCACCTTACTATAACTCTTCCCATTACTAGCACCCTTTCCTACATCATAACAGGATCACATGACATCACATGATCCATTATGACACATACCCTTGTCCTCTGGGATGGCTGGCAGTAGGGATGGTTGCTGTGGTAGTGGTGGTGGACTGATTAGTTGTCGTGGTGACATAGGCATACTAGGCAGTGTATGAGGTACCAATACTCCAGGCATTTGTGCCCCTGAGATGGATCTTCCACCAATGTTACGCTCTGCTGCTCCACCGAGATTTCCCCTTAATGGAGGAAGGGATGATAGAGATTGACCTGTGTGACCACTGATTGGTGGCAAACCCTGTAAACAAGCAAACAGCAATTGCACAAGTAAACAAATGCTTTCTCTCAAGCAAATACAGGAGATTTGTTACTATCCTACTAGAAACTGCAAGAAGGTTGACAACCTGTATAGGAAATGACTAGGTACTTCCTAATAAAAGTGTATGCATGGCAAGTCCTGGAACATATAACATAGGGTATATGCTAAGCTGCCTTGGCACATGCTTGGGAGTACCTGTAGTATGTACGCGTTGACCTGGATCCTCAAAATCATTTAGAATTTCACACGATCTTGAAATTTGGCTCATTTGTAGTACAGCTTAATCTGCTAAAAAATTTCAAAACCATTTTGTTCAAATTCCCAACACAATAATCAAATTTTTTGCCATACATTTCCTATGGAGAAGCCATAAAGTGTTGTATCCATTACAACCCTTTCCCAAACTTGTATTAGAGCCAAGCCAAACCACATGTGTCTGTTGTTGACACTTTTGCTATCACCACTAATCATCTAGTTGGCTGAAATGTTAATTTTCTTGAGAAAACATCCACTTTATATTTTAAGCTGTTTTTCAGGATCCAGCTCAACTTGTACATACTATAAGGGTACTATTAGCTTGGAAGTACCCTACTACAAAAGCTTTCACAAATGACAAAACAGATTTATTATATAAAGCTCAATGGAAAGCATTTTTGCCCCCAAAGTTTAATCACATGAAACAGGTGTTATTATGTTGTTAAGGTATATCACAAGACACTTGGTTGATATGACAACCATCACAAGGTGACCATACCATTGCAGTATAAACCACCTGATCTGGCTCCAGGGCATACTCAGCAATGTTTGTTAGGGGTTTCCCCATCAATAATCACAAGACTAGCTTATTGCTTCGCTGGTAGATCCCAACATATGTTAGTGACATATTGCTACTAATTCATTTAGATTTACTGGCTGCACTACACTGTCTTGTCTCTCCTTACAATTTATTATGATCTTTGCAACAGAAACAAAATGTGATCAGTCACACAATTTACAGTGAGTTTCTGGTTGCATAATTGAAATGTGACATCATTGGTTGCTGAGGTAAGGTGCAGACAAAGTTGTTTAACAGTTAAATACTTTCTTGTTATCCTTACCAGGAAAATGTGTAGAAACAGCACAAGATGTGTTCCAAGTTTGTAGTAAAAGTTTATGGTAGTAAATCAAACCACAGGTTAATTCTAGTAAACACTCACTTATGAGCTTTTACACAAATTGGACAAAAATTGCAAATGCCTTACTCATGACAGCTAAACATTGATAATGAAACTTTACTGTCATATTAATGAATGGTAGCTATGAAGTGGCCTATTTACCTTATATGGTAACATGCACTATGTCATTATTTGTAACGAGTTTCAGTGTTTTATGATGAAATTACTAAATATAGTGTAGGCACAAAAACAGACCAGCAGTACTACTAAATCACAGATCAACAGAACCCAGCTATTATCATGACTTGCCAGCTAAGCTAAGCTAAGAGGGAACAGCTGCTATGACTGGTCAACTGATCTTTGCTAACCTCACACCTGGCATACAATATAATTATTATGATGTTAAGGATCAGTTTCTGATTCCATTTCACAAATTAAACGCCCCAAATTTCTGACTTTTTCACCATGAAAACTACCATGAAAAAACTACTGTATGTATTTGTAATCCATGGTGATAACCAAGTCACTAATAATCATGTACAGTATATATATATATATATATATGGTGATATCAACTTAACCTGTGGACACAGTATGTGAATTAGGAGTATGGGAAATCAAACTAAAGAATTCCTAAAGGCTACTAAAGACACCGAGACATTGATGTGTTAGATTAACAAGTTATTCGTTTCTAATCACCCCACACCCATGGCCAGCAGGTGTCATTACATGGCCCCAATATTGTAGACAATCATTTTTCATCACCATAGCAACTTGTATGAACATACCATAGCAACTACAAATGTGATAATCATCACAATAAGTGCTGGACATGTGAGCATCATGAACTACACTATGTATCTGTGTATGATGAGTCACTAAAGTTGTTTTATTAAAAAGTAGGTAAGAAGTCAAGTGCCCACATGTTCAGCCTGTTGCTAAGCGCATGAAAATGGCTGCTACACATATGACACACTTACCAAGGGACCTAGACTGCTCACAGTTGTCTGACGACTAAATGGTACGGCAGCACGACCCATCGATGGAGAAATCTGTGGATCAGCTCGAGGCATGAAGGACGGCACAGGAGGTAACCCAGCAGAGAGAGCAGTAGGTGGACGAGTAGCTAGGGTAGGTAGAGCTCCAAATGGATCTCGTTGACTAGAGTTCAAAACATCCTTTGGTGTTTGGAATGGATCAGGGTTGTCTCTCATCGCTGCAACTTCTGGTGGACGATCCCAACCTCTGATTTCATCTTTTGCTCCTTTACCAGCTTGATCCTTCTCCCAGCGACGGATGATCCTTGCTGTCTCTTTCCTTTCCTTGCTCTTTTTACGATGACGATAGGCAGCAAACACCAGCACAGCTACCACAGCAATTCCAATCACAACAAGGACAACAACAATTATAATGATAAAAGGAAATCCAGCAGTCTCTGACTGAGGTATTCCAAAGTCTCCCTCAAGATTGGTGTGGATATCATTAGCTCTACAAGATTCTCCATTCATCGAGCACACACCCACAGTATAGTCAGTTCCAGTAAAGCTACTGCGAGGTGCACCACATACGTTGATCCCAATACAATGAGGCTGCCCTGTTGGTAGACCAGTATTGTTAGCCCCCACAGTGCTACTGTCAGTCAAAGTGTTAGGACGGAACTGGAGCAAGAAACTACCACCCACAGTGGGTATACCAGTAGCAGGGTCATTAGGATCATCCACAATAATTTCCAACACTGTTGCTGATCTCCACCGGCCACTGTACAACCTTCCCAGCGGCGGAGTGAACACAAAAATACGATCAATATCTTGTTTGGTGCTGACAGGTGGAGTGTCTGTGTCTCTGTCAAATGTGATAGTGAAGGCGTCCCCTCTACCATACACTTCATCACCATTATCAGGGTCACTGGCTACAACAGAGACCACTTGAGGAGTGAGGTCTGGACGGTGTTCCTGGTACACTTCAGCATCAGGTAACTCAGTGATAGGTAGAGTACTGAAATAGTCTATTGTTACTGGGACCTCTACACCAGTTGTTCTCTCTATCACTTCGGCTATCAGAGTCCTGCTAATAGCTGCAGCTACAGAGTCAGCAAACTGGGATGGTTGTTGGATAGGGTCGAACATAGGCTTGGGGTTTTGCAAGGACAGGATCACCTCTGACACCACAGGTAGAACAGTGAGATTAGCTGTGTCGAAGACCTGACGTCGCACAACTTCATGTTGATATGCTCCATCTAATTCTCTTTTTCTCCTTTGTACAGCCCACAATTGCTCAGCCTGTGTGATCTTGCCTTGGTAGACTTGGTTAGCATCTTGTGCGTCATTCAAGAGATTTGCACAGCCAGCAATATTGACAACAGCCGTGTCACCAAACACGGTAGCATCTATCAGCTGATTGGGGTTGCTCTCACAGTACAAGTCCAACTGTCTATGACTGAATGGCTGCTCATACAATAGCACAACAAAACTGCCATCAAATAATTGTGAGTCAGGATTAGCTTCAAGTGTCACTGGGTCTACTGCACTATTCCTGATCACAATGTTTGAGAGACTTGGTGGCTTGCGGCCAAAGTTTCCCACCAGGGGAGGAGACACAGACACACTGTGAGCCGTGCTGCGGGCCTTGTTCACTAAACAGAACGGGTTCAATTCTTCCTCCACTAGACGGACAGCGTTATCATTAAATCCTCCACAAGGTCCATCATTCTCCCTCACCCTCAATGTCCACTCTCCAACCTTAGGGCTGGGCTGAGGGTATCCCTCATCAATGATTGTAATGTCCAACACACGATCATTGATCCATCTTCCCGTGTAACGATCACTGACTATTTCTGGTAACAAGAATGGAACATCAAATTCAAACAGTCCATCAATATCCTCTTGGGTCAATGCTTCTCCAACAATTCTGCCAAATGGTGGAGTGTTGGTGTCTTGATCGAATGTTATACGTAGCATATCCCCTCGTGAAAATTTGGCATCGGTGTCAAAATTGTTTATTCTATATCCAATGGCCTCCACACTGCTGATACGAGGGGGAATACCCGTTACAAATATGTTAATGGTGGATGAACTACACTGAGGCGTGTTGGGTGGTTCTGGGAGGTCACACACCTCATAAAGAAACAAGTCATATCCTTGGAAGTCTGTAGCTGGAGTGTAGACTACCACAAATCTGTTTCCTTCCTGCTGGATCTGAGCCAGCCCATTGGCTGGAAAGCTACGCAACACAAGGGAAGTCTGGTTGATGTCAGATGATAGCACAAGGTTGTATGTGTTAAGGTCCAGTCCATTGTTGTTAGCTTCTATTGCCTGCCGGTCATCTGGGTCATACACAGCTGCTGAGATGTCAGAGTAGAAATATTGTTGGGAGTTAGCTGGCTGTTCCACACGAGAGTCACCAAATGGATCAATGATTGTGACTAAATTAGCTTGTGTGATAACTGGTATATCACGGGTGATTGGTACATCATCAATATTGGTTACCAGTACTGTAGCCACTGCCTCAGAACAAGCTATCTTGATCCCATTAGCATCATATCGACTGCCTCCATTCTCCTCTAACTGCCGGACACATTCTGGTTCTAATATCACACGTCCCAATTCTCTGTTCCGGTCTTCATCGCAAACATCACATACAGCATACATGAAACTGTCTTGTCCAACAAAATCAAATGGTGGCTCATATGTCACAATCCCGTGGGCATGATAAACACGTAGGTTACCACCTACAGTTGTCATCCACTCATCCAAATACTCCCTAGTTACTGGGTCAATGAGGCTAATACGTAATGAGCTAATGACATCTGAGTCAAGTGTTTCATTGTCTGACACTCTCGTGTACATCGTGATTAAATCAAAGTCATCTTCACGAGCAACATGTGTGAAATCGATAGAGTCAGGCCTGTCATTAACATTCTGCACGGTAACCCTGACAACACCAAGCCGGTTACAATGACTCAACACATCACATGACTCATAATAAACCTCATCAACACCAAAGAAATTCAGATGAGGAGTGTACGTCAGTAAACCAGTTGTCTTGTTGTAGCTAGCAGAGCCATATTGCGGAGGAGGCTCTATCAGTGAGATGTTCTCCATTGGGGGCCTTCCCTCCTCAACATCTGACACTTCCATCCATAGGTTGATGGTTACACTTGCATCTTCATCCATCAAAACTGGCACCAGGGGCAGGACCGGAGCATCATTGACGGACATAATGCTAATGGAAATTGTCTCATTAGTGCACAGGGGGTCCCCAGCTACATCATTGTCACAGGCCATTAGAGTAAAGGTAACAAACCCTCCAGGGTTAGTATAGTAATGTGGTGGTGGTGTGTACACTAGTGTTCCTTCAGCTGGGTAGCTGCCAGTGTCTGTAGTGTTGAAGGTGTAGGTCAACTCTCCTTGTGTTGGCAGTTCAACAATGGAAAAGGAGCCAGCATCAAGAATGTTTTCAGCATCTGTCACATTTAGCTCACTGGGGAGCATCAATTGGAGTACCTCATCTTCATCAATAGTAACCAAAGTGATGCCAAATATGGGAGCATCATTATCATAATTCACCATAACACACAAGTCAATAGAGATACTTCCATTGTCACCATCTACTGCAGTGACTGTGATATTAGCCGGGCCATGATAGTTCACTTCAGGAGAGTACAGTATATCCAGCCTCTGTTCCCATATTGTGAAAGTGTTCTCTCCAATAGTTTCTGGCCGAGGTGCAGCAGAGTATCGGGTGTAGTTGGGTGTGGCTGAACCATACAGCGTAGCTGCCACACCTACTTCAAGCTCTTGTCTGTCCTCCACATCAGTGACACTGATTGGTAGAAAAGTAGGCGTGTCTTCAGCAACAGAGAAACATGACATATCCTCAGGGTAGTTGGGGATGATCACAGGTAAGTCATTGACTGATATCACTATGATGCTAATCTCCATGGTGGTAGTCAAGCCATCATTATCGGAAACGACGATGGTAACACCATCAGGTTCATCAGAATTGATTAGTGGAGTGTAAGTGATACGTTGAACATCACCAGATGTTAGTTCCCACGTACCAGATGGTGTTGTAGCACTGGTCACTCTGGGATAAGGCGACCCAGGGATCAGATCATCTTCAACATCACCAAAGAACATGGTGGCATTGTAAGTGATGGTTGTGTCTTCTTCTAGCTCAATCAAGAGAGGAGGGATGGAGTATGGTGGATCATTGATCGGGTTGATTATGATTGTTACAACTATAGGTCTAGAACAGTCACCCTCTGAGTCACACACACGAAACCAAAATGTTCTGTTACCATAATCATCTTGTTGAGGATAATAAGTTATATTGCCGGTATCATTATTGTCAACAAGTACTAATCCATGATCAGGCTGTATGAATATCTCCACTCCACTGGCATCTAGTGTCTCCTCAGGGTCAGTGAAGAACTCCAGCACAGGGAAAGTGATATTGTGATCTTCATCAATAGTAAACAGGAATACAGTGTCATTCATTATTAGTACAGGCTCATCATTGAGCACACTGACATTAACTAGTGCTGTACGTACAGGAGATCTTGCACCTTGATGATCTTCAACAAACATTTCAATCACTCGTGTTCCATTAGTTGCCTTCTCATCAGTGTTACAATACTTCAGAGTCTTGATGGCATCAGCCCATTGATTGAGTGTGAGGTTTAACATGAGATTGATCTCTGGGTAGCGATCCCCATCATAAGGGCAGAATGAAATAGCATAAGGACCTAGTACAGAGGCCAATGATGGCTCCAATAAGTTGGAATCAAAGAAGACAGCTTCAAATGTAGGGTCCAGTACATTAGTTATAGTAACTTGTAGTCTAGGTAGTGTATTGTCATCATCATCTTCTACTGCCACACTCAGTGGATCAACAATTGACACTGCTACTTCATTCTCCATGTATGATGTGATGTAAGTGTATTGTGAGGTGACCACTTCTTCTGGGATTGCCCGACGTCTTCTAGATGGTGCCAAACCAGATGACACCATGTCCGGTTCCATCCCAGATCCAGATGCGAATCCACCACCAGTTTCTGTTCCAGATCCTGCAGTACTTGAGTCCATTCCAGAGCTTACGTCAGACCCTGATCCAGTTCCAGATCCCATTCCAGGGTCTCCTCCAGATCCCACCACACTAGTTGGCGGTTCAGTTGTCGGTTGTGGTTCGTATCCTGCAATAAACAGCCTCGGTGGATCATTAACCGGTACCATGGTAACCGTGGTGTTGTACACAACACTGTTGTTGAGGCCATCATTGACAACAATTGTGATCAGACGAGGAGTATAGTCTGGCTCATCAACAATGTTCTGGTAGGTAACATTTCTGATAATGTCAGTGTACTCATCAGGAGACATCTGTCCAGTGATATTAAAGACACCATTAGTGTAGCTGAAGGTGGCAAACAAGTATGATATCACAACATCTTCATCAACTGCCAGTAACTCCATGCCATGATCGAGATAGTTCTCTATCATGATAATAGCATAACTAAGATTGTCACTGTCAACATCGTATAATAACATGTCTGAAGTTGTGATGAATACTGGGACTCCTTCTTCTATGAACGTTGTCTCATAGTTTACCCCCAGGCCATCACCATTGAGGTCCAGTATTGGTGGATCATTAACTGATTCAAATGTGACTGTGGCATTCACTGCTAACCCATAATTCTCACCATCATGAGGTAGGAACATTACTAGTCGCTGGTCAATTGATGGTCTCCCTGGCAATGCCTCCATATTGTTGTATGTAGTTGTACGCAGCACTTGCTGGTAGTTGAGGAGTGATGCCTCTCCTAGCAACAACAGTACACCAGTATCATTATCATAGCTCTTAATAATGCCCACTCCAACTGGGATGATAACATCAAGCACTTCTGATGGCCCATCCAGTGGATTGGTCAACGTAATAGTAATGTTCTGTAATGTTGTGTGATCGTTGTCCCGTACAATCAGCGATGAACTGTTTACAATAAGACTAGGCCCAGCACCTTCAACATAGTTCACCATAATATTTCTATCAACAACATCCGGACCATTCAGGTCCACTACAGGCAGATCATTAACTAGTCCAATATCAATCTCCACAACAGCTACTTCACTGGTGAAGTCTCCATCATTGATCTGTAGCTCTACTCTCCTGCGGCCTATACTAGGTTCTTCTGCAGTATTAATGTAACTGAGTGTTTGTAGTATACTCTGAAATGTGCTGAGTGGTGCAGGCCCCACTAATGTAAGAGTAAAATTATCTTCTTCAAGTGTCACATTGTCCATTACAGTGATGTTGAGGTATTCTTCGGTTATGTCAAGAGGATTGGTCAGCATTACCGTGGCATTAAACTGAGGGAAATTCCCACTGTCCTCATCAGTGATGACCAGATCCCTAGCAATGTCGACTGCCTGTCCATGTTCCGTGTACAACAATCTAGCCCCTCGTTGTGTTATGATCACAGGTACTTGATCATTGATTACCTCCAACTGTACCTCTGTCATTGCCGTGTTGCTGGACAGGCCATGAGCATCTGTTACAAACATGCTAATAAAGCGTCGTCCGGGGGAGGGCTCTTCCCGGTCATTATAATAAACACTGGTACGCAGCAGAGACTGGTATACATCCACAGGTGCTACACCTACAATAACCAAACATCCTGTGATCTCATTGAATGTGTAGTTGAAGTTGTATGGCATCACTTCAGTGAAGTTGACTGACACATACTCATAATATGGGTCATACACTGGCTGTATCTTCAGTGTAGCATTTGCTATGAAGAAGAACTCATTATGATCTTGGTCAGTGAGAGAAAGGTTAGCTGCAGCAATGGCTACAGGAGATGGTTGGCTCTCAGTAAATGTAGCAAACAAGAGATCATCAATAAGTACAGGAGGATTCTCTGCTCTGAGAAGGATGGTCACACTAGTGTAAACAAAACTGCTGTCCTCAGAATCATAGACATCAAATTCTATCACTCTGGTATCATTGGTCAGCTCAGGGTGTTGATTCCTGTACACTACTTGTTGTAGGATGATCTGGTAAGCTTCAACAGTGACTCGTGGTTCTCCTGGTGGAGCTCTTAACATCAAACTGGACTGGTTTGATCCAGCTCCACCAGAGAAGACATGATAGATCAGCTGTACTCGCTCGATTGCCACTGAAGTATTCACCTCAGCCACAGTGTTGTTAGCAAGCAGTGATACCCCACTGTCATCTAGAGGGACCAGTCCAATACTCTCCACTCCGGGATCAATAGTATTAGTTATAGTAATAGTGACACTATCCAGCCATGCATGATCATCATCAGTAATAGTAACATACAATGGGTCCACTATCCTGACATGTTCCATGTCCTCAACAAACTCAGTAGAATATGAAGCGACTTCACGAGATATGCTGACCTCTGGTAGATCATTAACTGACGTTACTGTGATTGTAGCATTACGACTTGTAGAGCTAAACTCATTTAAATTACTAGCATCATTGTATGTGGTGTCCACACCATAATGACCGGACAGTCCGTGTGTCAAGCCAGTGTCATCCCAGCCAATCAGAACAATGTGTGGTATGTCGTTTGGCGGCCACAAGTCTCCATTAGTATCACGTAAAGTGTTATAGTTTAAGTTAGGTAAGAACCTAACACTACAGTCACCTGACAACAATGTGGCTCTCTCTGGGAGGGGATTAGCTGGGATGATAAAGCCATACACAATGTTCCCAATAAATACTTGCCACTCTCCATAATTTCCAGAAGCATCACCAGAGAAATATCCACTTCCAGACCCAGCTTCATTCACAGGACATCTCCATTCCCAGGCTCCATACCGCAGGTCAACTCCAACCACAGCAACACCCACAGAGTGGTCAACGTCTACATCATAATAAACACTTCTTACTATATCTGACACCAGTGTACCAGCATTCTCTAAAGGAGGTGTGTCCTCCAATATGGTGGACAATGTGGTATCCCCTGACAACAGTGGTGAGTCATTAACAGGTTCTATGTACAGCGTAGCCGTTGACGTGTTGACACTGAATGGTCCTGTAATCTCATTGGCTAGAGTGGTATTCACACCTACTGTTCCAGACGGCTCCCCAGAAGTCAAATCCCAAGCCAAGAAGGTCAACGTTACAAAGCCATTAAAGTCCTGAGTGGGCAGAAACCTTATTAATGCAGTGGAGTTGAGCAATGTAGCATTGTCCACGCCCACTTCCAACATGGCTACCCATGTGATGCCATCATCAACACTGTACTGCCACATCCCATTGGCTTGATCCAACATCACTATGGCAACACCATGGGATAGATCGACAATATCAACATCAGAAATATTTGCAATCAAGTCAAATACCAAATCCCCTGAAGGATTCTGCTCATCCTCTAAGGTAGTTGAAAGGTAATAAGGAGCTGACAACAACACTGGGGCATCGTTCACTCTCAACACTGTTACCATGGTATCTATTACATCATAACTGAAGGGATCAATGGGCGACAAAGATGTGGCATCAACCACAGCTCCGTCCTCGTGTCCATCTGTCACATCCCATGCCTTGAACAAGAACAATGCCTGTCCATTGTAGTCCATTGCTGGTAGCAGTCTTATTCTAGTATAGGATTCATTGATCCTCAGTACAGTAGCACTAGATAGACTAGTATTAGCATTGAATGCTGTCCATATACCATCAGGGCCATTTGTGGAATACTGCCATTCCCCAGCACTGGAGTCCATGTCAATGATAGCCACGCCCTTGATAGCATCATCATCATCATCAAGGATCAGGTGATCTGCTATATACTGTAGCGACCAGCCAGTGTTGTTAACGAGGGGCTCATCCTCATGGATTACCAGATCTCTTAGTGGAGCAGACAGATTGAGGTACGGAGAGTCATTGATCTTCATTGTCATAATAGTGGTGGTGACATTATCACTCGGTAGTAATCCATCAAATGCTGTGAAGACAATTTTCCTTACTGCATCAGTAGGCTCGTCTGCCATATTGTCATATGTAACAGTCTTCAGTACTTCTTGATAAGCCAGTACAGTATCAAGGCCAGTGATAGTGAGAGTGGCTGTACTGCTGTTGTAACTCCAGTCTGGTCGGTACACTTCAACACTATAGAAGTCACCATCAATATCACCAATGATTCTCTCTACTTCTGAAGACACAGAGAGGCTCTCATAGTCTCCATCTAATAGAGGACTGATTACAACTTGGATATACTCCAGAGTGATGTTATCAATGTCTTCAATTATTGTTGCAGGATCAGTAACCAAAACGGGACCCCTCTCCTCATAAAACACCACAGTGTAGTCTACTCCAGGTATATCTCCGCTCACATCCAGAAATGGACGATTGTTTACTAACGTGAAGGACAAATAGGCTACAGCCGGCATGCTATCATTCAGACCATCATTTACAATGAACACTATCTCACGAGAAGACCCTGATGGGTTACCGGGGTCAGCAAATGTGTTGTTATAGGTGATAGTTGCTAGGACAACACTAAACTCATCCACAGTGGCAGGACCAATCAATAATAGTTCGCTATTATTATATTGTTTAGTGATTGGTGTACCAGTAACATTAGCATCCAGTACCTCATGTTCCATGTCAGGTGCTTCTCTTATTGTCACACTGATATATTGGAGGGATGTATTGTCATGATCTACCAGAGAGAAGGTGTCCATTATAGCTAGGGGAACTTCACCCTGTCCCTCTGAGTACATCACTCTGCTGTGCAGGTCAGGTCTACTAATGTTCAGGTCAAACTGAGCTGGATCATTGACTAGAGCAATACTCAACTGAGTGGTGACTAAATGACTAAACCCAGTACCATCATACACTCTAAATGCAAAAGTCCTATCCATACTATTCGGCTCCTCAGCTTGGTTCTGGTACTGTAAGGTACGCAATACTTGTACATACTCCTCAATAGTGGAGAGACTACTAGGATCATCAGCTTCTATTCTGAGTGTATACATATTAGAACTGCCAAATAGTATGGAGTAGTTCAGGCCAGTATTACTGATGTCCACTAGTAGCTCTTCATCTGTGCCATCCAGACGAGCAAATGTGATAGTCATAAACTCCATGTGGGCATGGTCACAGTCAACAAGGGACAGGTGGGCGGGGTCTTCTATGCTGACAGGTATGACCACTCTTACAGGGGGAAGTGGCTCAGTAAACACCGTGGCAAAATTTGCAGCATCTTCACTGAGCTGGAGGACAGGCGGGTCATTGACTGACGTCACTTGAATGGTTACCATGGAAATGTTCTCACTGAAAGCGTCAATGTGATCATCAGGAAAAGATGTAGTGTCCACACCACTCATCTGATTAGCACCTTGGGTGCTATCCCAACCCCTGAACATGATGTATGGCCAATCAGATAGCGGTCTTGGCACGTTATCCTGATCATACTCAGTATTGAAGCAATCATTAGGGATGAACCGGATGTAGCATATGTCCCGTAGAAGTGTAGCTCTCTCTACATGGGGCAGGTTTAGTATCACATCTTGAAACAGTTGTCCACCAGTAAATGGGTTCCACTGCACATTACTGCCTGTGTCACAAGTGTATTCCCACACTCCATAACGTGTGTCCACCTCAACTATTGCCACACCAATGTTATCACCTTCATCAACATCTGTGTAGAATCCTCTAACAATCTGTCCAATCGGAACACCCAGATTATTAAGTGTGGATACATCTTCTGTTATTGGTGGTAAGGGATTTCCCCCGTCAAGTACTGGTGAGTCATTAACAGGTTCAATCACTATTGTTGCCGTGGTTTCCAGAACACTAAATGGTCCAATGACTGGGTCAGTGTTAGTATCAACATTGGTTGTCCCTGACAACTGGGTGGAATTAAGGTCCCAGATCTTAAAGGTAAAGGAAGCCATACCATTGTAGTCTTGGTTAGGAAAGTACCTAATTCTATTAGCATTTGTCGGTTGATTGCGCAACACTACTGCACTAGAATTTGTGGGGTTTCCTACATCAGACCACTCTGCACCCCCATTGGTGGTAACCTGCCAACGTCCATTTGAAGTGTCAACACCAACTACTGCTATCCCAAACTCGGACAGCGAGGTGATCACACGATCCACATCCTGCTGTAATGCGGACAGGAAGAGAGTGACATCATCACCTTCAGAGGGCCACTCCCACACACTGTCTTCCAAGATAGCTGACATCTCTGGTACTACTGACAAATTTAATACTGGAGCATCGTTAACAGCTATCACCCTAAGCAACAAGGTACGGGACATCTCACTAAATGCATCTCGGACGGAGCTAGACACTGCAGCCCTAGTAGTGCCATCTGGTAGCCTATCTGATGCATCCCAAGCCACAAACGTCAGGCTAGTTGAGCCATGAAAGTCTAGACTAGGTACAAATCTAATTCTGTTATCATTAGTGGCTCGTAGTAGCCGGGCCGTAGTGTACGATGTGTCACTAGGAATTGATAACCAGCTGCCGTTATTGGCTACTTGATACTGCCACTCTCCATTGGCTGAATCCACACTGATAATAGCTACACCTCTCTCATGTATGACATCATCATCTTCAATGAGGTTATATGCTAACATCCGCACAGTGATACCTTGATTATCACCTTCATCTTCTAAGATTGATGGTTCTATTATGCGCTCACCTTGTCTGAAGCGTGGAGAGTCATTTAACAGCTCTATAGCAACAGTAGTGTTAACAACATCACTCAACAGGTCACCGTCATAAGCAGTGATCCGAAGCACTCGTGATGTGGGATCAGGTTCATCTGCCATATTAATGTACCTCACTGAGGAGAGCACTATTTGGAACTCCTCCACAGTGGGAAACCCTGTAAGTGTCAGGACACCTGATGACTCATTGTAAACAGACGTAGCATTGTATACAACAAATTCCAGTATACTAGGATATTCTGAGATGTCCAGGGACTGCAAGTAGTCGGAGTTGATAGTTAACATTTCCAGTTCATCATCCAGTAGATTAGTAATCTCTACAGTGAGGTATTCTAATGTTTGATTGTCTTCGTCATGAACCATAACCAATCGGTCCACAACAGGTACAGCCACACCCTCTTCAATAAACACTGTTGTATAATCTACCCCAGCATTGTTGCCATTGACATCTAACATTGGTTTGTTGTTAACACCAGTAAATGAGATGTAACTAACAGCAACCAAACTGTAATCCATACCATCAGAGACAAGGAATACAACTTCTCGTTGTGACTCATCAGGGTTACCAGGGTGAGCATATGTGTTGTCATAGGTAATGGTAGACAACACAATAGTATAGTTCTCAATACTGTCAGCACCCATCAAGTAGAGAGTAAAACTGGTATCATTGTAATAACTATTAATACTGGTACCTGATGTATCTGCTGATAACACTTCATGATCAGCATCTGGAGCATGAGCAATAGTCACTATAGCTGACTGCATAACATTGTTATCATGATCAATAAGAGTTAATGCTGTTGAGTTAGTGAGTAATAGTGATCCCTGGCCCTCTGTGTACTGTACAAAGTTGTTTACATCAGGAATATGGCTATTAAGGTCTAGCATGGGTAAGTCATTGACTAGTTGAACTATTACAGTCGAGTTAAGAGTGGTGTAACCTCCCTCTACATCTGTAATGACAAATAATACCTCTCTTATGCCACCTTGTGGTTCTTCTATTGTGTTGCTATATTGACTGGTTTGTAACACTTTCTCAAACTGACTGGCTGGAGCGTCGGCTCCTAGACTCATGTTGGGCAGGATGCGTACCATATAAGGGCATAAACTGACCACCTCTAGAACAAGGTCAGTACCAGAAAGGTCAAACAACAACTGCTCAATTCGTCGTTCTCCGCCATTACAATATCTCACTAGGTCATCTTCAGTTGCTCTGCGACCTCTTGATATCACAGTCCCCATTCCACTTCCAGACCCAAGTCCACTTCCAGACCCAAGTCCACTTCCAGACCCAATTCCAGACCCCAAACCACTTCCAGATCCAATTCCACTTCCATTGTCATCAGACAGAGCCACAAAACTACCATATATGGTAACAGTGACTTCCATCAGTCTTTCATTATCAACATCGATCACAACCAAGTCATCACCCACGATGCTAACAGGTGGTCCATCTTCTATGAATGTAGTGAATAATGAACTTGTAACAATGTGCGGGAGATCATTGACTGATGTAACACTGATATGCACTAATTGGGGTACAGGACTCAAGTCATTAGTGATGGAGTCACTGTGGTATGACACATCGTTACCATAGCTACTGGACAAGCTGGCTGGCAGTACGGTAGTGTCCCAGCCTAACACATTTATGTAGGGGGTGTGTGATGGTGGGCGGGTGTAACCACGGTAATCCAGCTCTGTGTTGAAATTGGCTTCAGGCAGGTAGCGTATACGACAATCAGCCAGCAATAGTGTGGCTTCCTGCAACTGTGGAAACTGGGGGAACACCTCACCAAATTGGACATCTCCAATAAATGTCGTCCAGTTGAAGGGGAACACCCCACCACAGGTATACTGCCAGTTACCATAGCGATTATCCACACCAATAACAGCAATTCCAGTCACAGATGCCACATCAACATCAATGTAGTAATCTGCAACAATATCTGCTACTGAGGTACCATGGTTCACTCCAACTGGTGCGTCTTCCACTATAGTGTGTAGGGTCATACCTCGGCTAACTAGAGGTGAATCATTGACTGGATCTATTATTAATACTGCTTGAGATGTGTTGACACTGAATGCTCCTATTATTGGATTGGCAGTGGTGGTATCTACATCTCTGGTACCTGGATCCCCTCTACTTGTTAAATCCCATACCACAAACTCCATACTAGTGATTCCATTGAAATCTCTGTCTGGCACAAATCTGATCCGATTCTGGTCACCAAGGACACCGCTGAGAACTACAGCCTTTGATGCTGACACATCACCAAGTGGTTGCCACATTGCACCCCCGTTAACAGAGAATTGCCACTCTCCATTGGATGAATCCTGTCCAATCACACCCACTCCAAGAGGATCATAATCGACATCACTAGAATACTCTAACAGGGAGACTACTGGGTCACCTATTGAGTCATAATCATCTTCATCAATACTAGACAAGTTAATAGTGACAGGAATTAACACTGGAGCATCATTCACTTCTTCCACTGTCCATGTCAGCTCGACACTTGCATTGCTGTAAGCGTCAATGTTACTTGTAGAGGAGGCATCGGTCATAGTACCACTGGGCAACCCATTGGAGCCATCCCAGGCTACTAAGGTTATTGTGACATTTCCATTTGTGTCTTTGTCTGGTATGTATCTTATTCTGTAACTGCTATCCAATAGGAGGGCATTGTATAGAGTAGTGTTAATAGAGATGTCCTGCCAGCCTGTGTAACTATCTGTGTAACCGCTGCCACTGCCACTTGCACCACTGCTAATGTCATTATTATCACTACCATTAGCTATATACTGCCATTGTCCTTGTGTGGAATCTACCATCACCACAGCAACACCATGACCAACGGTAACCCCATCATCATCTAGTATCAGAGCAGAGACAACTTCATTGACAGATAATCCCTCAGTATCTATGTAATCCTCAGTAATGAGCGGGTTAGGTAACATGGCTGAAGTGTTGAAGAAAGGAGAGTCATTGATCAGTTCAATACTCACTGTAGTGTGGACTGGCTGGCTATCCAGTAATCCATCACTTAACAAGAACTGTACTAGTCTTGGAGAAGGGCTTGGTTCATCAGCAAGATTATTATACATGACAGTTCTCAATACAAGTTGATAATCTGCCACAGAGTCAAGCTCAGATATAGACAAAGTTCCTCCATGACAGTGTACCACTGTCTGGCCACTAGTAGGGATGAGTGGTTTCCCATTACAGTGTACTGTAGGTCGGATGGTAGTCAGGGAAGTGACATCATCACCTAGCAACCCAGTGATGACTAGTTGTGACATCACAGACAACACTTCATCATCACCATCCAATAGGTTAGTAATGGACACCTCAGCATTGTGTAGTGTTGTATTATCAATATCACTAGCTGTTAGGTTGGGACTGGTTATTGATACACTACCACGTTCCTCATAGAATATCACAATATACGGTCCAGGTTCCATTCCATTGAGGTCCAGGAATGGAGGATCATTGACGCTGGCAAATGTTAGTCTGACTAAAGCTGGTTCACCATCATCAGTACCATCATTGGGTATAAAAGATATTATCCTTGGCTCGGTATCAGGGAAGCCAGGAGAGTGCACATTATTACTGTACATAACTGTAGCAATGACATCAGTATAATTATCAATAGTATCTCTCCCAGATAGAGTTAACTGGTTGAGGGATTCATTGTAAGTGACGGTGATGAGGTTGGATATGCCAAGAAATGATGCCATTAATATCTCGTCTCTGCCATCTAGTGGGTTGAGTATTGTCACGGTAACATACTCCAAATAATGATCATCATTATCATAGAGTAATAGGGTACTATAGTTGGTCAATGACTGAGCTCCCTGGCCTTCTTCATAATCAACAAAGTTGGAGAATTCTTCCGTCGACAACTGAGTGTTTAGTATCAATACTGGTGGGTCATTGGTGATGATGAGACGAACATAAGACATTGCTAAAGTGCTGAGAAACTGGTCCCCCTGTGTGTCTTGTGCTCGGAAGACAATACTCCTATTACTGCCCAGCAACTCTTCAGCATTGTTGAAGTATTCAGTAGTTCTCAAGGCTGCCTGGTAGACACTAGAGTGTAGAAAGTCAACAGAGAATATTGTGATAGTGTACGTCAAGTTATCTTCTGTAATAAGTTGTTTTAACTGGGGCAAGGAGGTAAGGTTAACAGTTATTCCTTCTTCTCCGATATTCTCATAGCCTAGTAGAGTGATAGTTAGGGTGTAATTGCTTGAGTCAAACTCTGGGTCATACAAGATGGCATTGTCTCTATCAACCACTGCAATTGCTGACATTGCCTCTGTAAACATGACCTCATAATCTGGTGACATGGCAACAGTGGTGTTCAATGGATCCAGATCAACTTCTATATGATGCACAGTCAACATTGATCGGCTGGCAGCAGCTGTGGTAGCAGATGTGGCCATTCCATCTGACACTACAGCTTGAATTATCCTATCCTCTGAGAAATCAGGTTGTACAGCACCATTGTGATAGACTACACTACGTAATACTTTATTGTAATTCTCCACTGAGTCGTCACCTCTCAGTGTTAGCTTTGTCCAGTTGGGATCAAACACCCAATCAATATTTGGTTCCCGAGATATTCTCAATGACCAACCAACAAAAGAAAGCCCATACTCCAAACCACCACTAATAACCAGAGACCACTGCCCTGAGGGCAACTTGCCATTCAACACTGAAAGTGGATTGGCTGGAATAAGTACATCAATGAGGCTGTGTTTCACTGGAATGGTGGAATTGGAATTGAGTACCTCATTGAATGTTGGAACATAGTATCGAGATGAATCCATTCCAAAAATACCACCAGTGCCCATTCCAGACCCCATACTACTGCCAGAGCCACTTCCAGACCCAATAACACCTGAACCACTTCCAGACCCCATACCAGACATTGCTGTGTCATTTACGGCAATACCAAACAGACCACGACAAGAGTAGTCTACACTGTCAACTGTGAGGTCATCAAATATAACTGATGTGTAGTTACCATATGCACAGAACTCATTTGATGACTGAGACAACATCACTCTGGTCCCATCAGGATGCTCCAACAAAATGGTGGGTAGATACAGTTGCTGGGCAGTATATGGGATTGATAATTTGATACCAACCGTTACCTGTGTGATGCGTCCATCACTAGTCACTTCACGTGCGTGACGTTGCTCCTTAGGAAACATCTCAGTTATAGGCAGGGATGGTACAACTGCTGGGGTGGAAATTAGAAGGTGAGGCTCTTGCAGGTGGATCACCAGACCCCAACTAGCCAATCGTCCATTATCTCTCTCTGCTAATAAATCAGTGACATGTAGCGTCCAGTCTCCTTCCACAGAATATTCTGAGTATCCTGACAAGTCACCATCAGCATCAAACACTCCTTGCATTCTAAACTGACACAGTCCTGGGGACTGGGGGGATTTGGATAGCTTCACACCACGGGAAAGGTCACTATCAAAGGTTGTTCTAAAGAGGTCATCTTTGCCACAATCCACCCCTCCAGGGTGTAACACCAGTAGCTCTCTGCGTCCACCATGTTCTAGCTCTAATTGAAGATCACCAACCCATGAATGACGAATATCAACAGTCACATCAACATTACCAACTGACCCAGTGACATTGCCAATACTGATGGTACTCGACACAGATGGCACCACACTGCCACCAAACAGAACTCCAAATGGTAAGTTAATATTAAGTGCTTCTCTTATAATAGGAGCGGTAACCCTCTCTGGGGACCTATACGTTACTGTGAGTTGCTCTGATGGAGCATCAAGGGCGTTCAGTATCTGCAGAGTAACATTAGTTATATGAGGACTATCACTATCTGATATGGCTGCCATTGTAGGACTGACAGCAGATACTGCTGGCTGGTTGGGGAAGAACCGATTGTTGTAGCTATCCTCTCCACCGCTGAGAGTGACCACAGGCAGTAGATTATGGATCACAACATTTAACAAGGTAGCTGTAACACTGCCATAACTAGTACCATCATATATCATCACCGACACAGTGCGATTACCTTGAGTAGGGACACTCTTAACATTCTTGTACACAACTGATTGTAATGCAGCAAGGTACACCTCCTCTGACACTGCACCAGTGAAGTAGAGAAGATTGGGGGCATCTTCACTGGTTCCCATTATCAGTCGAGGATCAGTGAAGGTGTTATCAACAAGTAGTTGCTCATCACCACCATCTGGAGGACTGAGTAACATTACTGTCATCCATTGTAGTGACAATTGTGTTGTTGTGATGTTTACAGCAGCGGTGAATAATCGTATTGACTCATCAATGTTTTTGACGTATGTCACAGAGTAATCATCATCCAGTTCCACAACTGGAGGCTAATGGTGTCAAAAATTCATGACATAATATGGGGACAATGTGACATAATATGGGCACAGTGTGACACAGCAAACTAAAATGGTCCACATAACACTGGGGAACAACTACTATTAGAACACACACAGAGTTTCTACCAGATGAGGATAGCTAATAGTCACCATATAGTAAGAGTTCATAAACAATAATGAAATCTACTTCATTGGGCAGTAAATTACTCATTACTTTATATTTTAGATGAGGTAATCAAACAATACAAGCAAGAGTGGAGAATCTCATAGACTCTTGTAGAAATAAGTGCTATAAAATCATGACGTAACAATAAGGTGCTGTGGTTTGTGACATACAAGAATTACACATGCAAAACTGTATGCAAATGGACTAGTAAGAAACATCTATGCTGTTTGTCTAAACCCATACTGTGTGTGCGTGTGTGTGTGGTTTGATGAGATGAGAAACGTTGAGAGCTCAGTTGCTAGCGATGTTGTTAGGTATGCATACAATTGATATGTTCAATTAATGACATTGTTAGGTACACAAAGAGAAACTTGGAAGTGTCACCATCATAATTTTACAATACGCCCTTTTATGGGGGTACATGTTAGCAGGACACAGTCGTATGAGAGTAACGTGTAAGTAAGAGACATTCTATTTATACAGTGGTAACTGCTTTAGGACATTTTAGACGTGACAGGTGGATTGTTCTATAAAGCTCAGGAATTAGTAGTTGGCCCTTGCAGGAATACCAGAACACTCCTATTAGAACACCTATTAGAACACTCACCTGAATGGCTTCTTCACCCACAGATACAAGATAACAAAAAGGCAGGGACCAAGTGCTGTTGTCCATCACCATCAAACAGATCACATGGTCTCCAACTTGGTCTGATGTTGGTGTCCAACGTAGCATCACCTCAGCTGTAATGAGATCACATGATCACTCTTACAGGTCATACCATGAGGCTTAGCTTATTGAGGCTAGCTACTGACTAGTGAAGGGATGCTCTATTCAATTGTTCTAATACAACATAAACAAAATACTCTAATAAAACAGTCATCATTTCAATGGATAAAGGCCCCAGCATACTTTAAGTCATACAATTTTAGCTACATACCTATCAATGAGAACACTATTTGTTTAATATTCATTTTAAACCAATTGGCTCACCAATGACACATAACAATGGGGAGCCAGACAGTCACCAAAAATGATTGTTCTATTAGCTAAACACTTATATAAATATTATACAGACATTTCACGCAAACTTCAAGAGATGTCAGTTATTACACTTTTCCATGTTTATTATTTGACCCCAGGGGTAGAAACAGTGATAGTTTAGGTACATAATATACACACTTGAAATGACTCTAATTGAATATCATATTTACTTGGTTAAATGCCGCAGCCCTTATTACCTTATTCCTAAAAATTGATGCGTTGACTATTCAAATTTGACCAAACACATCATACTAACCTGTATCATTAGCAGTGACTATTATGGGGTCTACAGTAACTCCAGTTGGTAACATTGTTAATGATGTCACAATGAGGTCATTGCTGATGTCATCAATGACAATGTCAAATGACATCATCACCTCCATTCCAATGGTGGCATATAAGGTGTTGGGTGGTGACACAAAAATGGGTGTGGTATCATCACTTCCCTCTGTTACTACAATCAGTGTTTCCATGGTGACCTAACCAGTTGTAACACATACTATTATAACACAAGCCCTACAGTAAACACCAGCTGTATAAGGTCATCTCACTGCATTTAGCAGGTCACTTAGTACACTAATGACACGTTTGACAATGGTCAGTTTACCATTGATGTTCACACAATTTTATTGGTTCTCTATCTGTAGGGACAGAGTAATGGACTGGCAAACGTTCAGCGTCTTAAACTGAGTAGTGCAGGAGATACAGTAATGGATAGTCAATTTGTACAGTACAGGCACTTACAAAACTTACTGATGCAATGGTATATATGGTGAGATGTGTTAATTCACTGACTAGTGAGGCCATAAACACTTGCGCAAGTTTTAATAGAGCTTGAGTTATTTACCTACTGTTTTAAAATAATAATAATAAAGTACCATTGTGCGTACATCAATGGTTTTGAAGTCATCATGTTGTTGCTGAATAGACGCTTCTATAAAAAGGCGTAGGTGACGGGATTTACCCAGACACTGAAGTTATTTTAGCTCTTAAACTGGCCTTGAATAATTTTCTAAAAGTAAAAACGACAAATAGTTTTTGTAGTTGTATAATTGAACATGTACAGTAGTTCTGATGTAAGAGCTCACTTATCAGAACACTTCTATCAAGAGATGTTCAGATAACTGAATCCCACCATCACAACTAACCTCTAATCCAGTGAAGATGTCAGTCAACACAAACTGTATGCTATAGTGACCAGGTGTAATGTATCGTGTATCCACGGTTACCACTCCAGACAGTTGCTCCACAGTCACCCCTTGTGGGGTACCAGCGTCAGCCGAGTAGTACTCTCGGGTGCTTCCCAGTTGCCATGACACTGGGTTACCGGAGGCAACAACAGGAATGAAGAAGGAATGTTGCGACATGTCCCCAGGTATGACAATGTGGGATAGTAAGGGTGGCATCAGTGAGGCATACTCTAATAGGTCCACCTCAGAGGACAACCAAATACTACACAAGGCACAAGGGATTACAGTGTCACTACAATCAAGTGCTACTTACATGGTGTCTTTGTTGTTTTGTAGTCTGTCACTCCTACAACAGTACTCGTATGTTGCCTGCCAGGGGTTACCATGGTTATGAGGTCTGGGATAGGTGTGCAAAATTGTTGTCTTGGCAACAATGAAACCATTGGTAGTCATGACAACCTAGTGAATATGATCATATGAGCTTTGACAATATCAAATATCATACAACTCAGTGTAATATGAACACTTTGGAACAAACCACTGAAGGTGTCCTAAATAATATTAAGGTGTCCTAATAATATCAAGGTGTAGTTTATGATACTTTGGGACCTAAGTGTCAGATGTAGTGTCCTCAAGTGTCCACAGGTTCAATATTGTACACTTATGATCATTCATCAATCACACTAACTACCTCCATCATGGCCTCTTCATCCACCTGACTGTTATCCCCATACAGTAGTAGTCCTGGTAGTGGTATTGTGTCATCCACGGTGACGTCATCATAGTAGGCATGGTCTAGTGACAATGTTAGTGTGAACTGTACTGAAGTACGACTGACCCCAGTGTTACGAGCCCATGTGAGCAGGCCAGCCAGCACAGCACCATCTATACAAAAACAATATTGTGGGTTACAATATTATCATTAAATGTGTGTGTGTTGTGTTAGCATGTTCAATAGTGGGTAACCTTCATCATTATCTTCTATTGTCAGTGTGAAGTCTTCTATGGGTACATCATCATAATTATCATCTCGGCTGATGGCTTTAATACTAAACGAGGCACTGTACGGTGAGTCACGATTAACGTCATCATCAACAGCAAACACAGTCAATTCTTGTACAGTGTTCCAGTCCTCTGGGTGAAATATTAGTTGTTCATGTGATAACATGATGACTGAGGTGATTGGTCGCAGCTGCAATGTCACCGTGTCCTTTGGTTTATTGAGCAGTTGTATCGCATACACAGCCCATCTACCTTCAGGCAGATGCTCTGGATAAGGATAAGTCTCCTTCGGCTCAATACTAATGCCAGCTGTGTAGGGAATAAGTGTACAGTTGTAGATAATAGTTTGTATTGTATCTATAGTAGTGAAACATTCCTTAGTAGCCTCATAATAAAGACAAACATTTTGGTCAACAGAAAGAGGACAACCTCTTTATTGCAAAAATCAAGTACCCCAATTTTTTTTTTGTATCATCGTTCATGAGATACAAATTTTTGTGGATTGTATGGACATTTTATTCACGTAAATCAAATATTTCACAGCCCATGTACAAGTTGTATGGAGATTAATGTCTCAACCACGAAAAAAATTACTATTATTGCTACATACATTTTGGAAATCCACGAAAATTGAGAAGTCTGTTCTAATTGTTACTCACCTGTATCAGCATCTATGATAGGTAGCGGTATGGTGACATTTTGGCTGAGCGACTCGTTACTGCTTGTGCTGTTAAAGTCGACTAGGGTGTAGTATGGTGTATTTTTAATTACATCATCATCTCGTGCAAAAATTTTAATTTCTTGTCTCTCAGCCCAGTTGGTTCGGGAGAACTTTAGTTGCGATGTCCTCACTTCACTCCTCTCATCTTTGCTGTACACATCTAAGATAATGTCTGCAGAAGGCTCCTCAGTGAGGCTAGCATGGTAAACTGCTTCTTCTCCTTCGAGTATTCCAAATGGTGCCTCTCTTTTTTGAAGCCGTATAACTTGCCCTGCAGCAATGAAACCATACAAACATGCGTGCTTCGTGACGCGCAGCTAAAGTAGGAGGGGCTGCAGCATAGCAACAATTATAACAACCAGCTAACCTGCAGCTAGTATCGGGGCGATGGAAAGCGCCAGGCAGACCAGAGACCACAACATCGCTGCAGATTGTCCCCTGCAATTTTTGCTTCTTTTTTGCTCGAGCAAGTTTCAAATCTTCACTATATTCACTATATAAATATTGACTCCATTTTCGTCTTCCTCGTCCGATCTTCTTGTTTATTTGTTATTTCCATGACAGCTACTATTGTTTTTACGTTTCTATGACAACCAAAATACACATTACTTTGAATTGTGGGTTAATTGAAATAACTAAAAAGGGCCCGCCATTTAGTGATGGAGGGGTCACCATCAGCAGCGAAAATTCTCAGGCTACCTTTCGACCAGCTACCCAATCTACCAAAGCCAGTAATTCCAGAGTTAGACTTAAACATTGACATGCTTCAGACCACTCCTTCATCGTACGTGAAGTAATATCCCATGTATCACCAGTAATTATTCTCTTGTAGACACTTTCTGGTAGGGAGGAGAAGGATTGGTTATCACGTAAGAGACAAGTCATGTCAAACAGACCAATCAGAAATGTTGGACCTTAAGCGAGTTACCATGGCAATGCAGAACCTCTCACAGGTGAACTAGTGTCTCTTGACTGTCTGGTGTATTGTATGGTATAACACACACTGGTCAGCAGACTGGTACTCAGTGTAATATAGTCATACCTTAGCGACTAATAATAGCCATGCAGTCTGCTTGCTGAGATGATAACTAGAAGTACTATGTACACATATTAAGTTATCATGGACTGTCAGTTAGTTGTACAGCTATACTTGTGAGAGTCAGTTGTTCATATGATTTGTCAAATAGAAAGTTTAGATGATAACTTCAGTGTTATTGTTAAATATGCATGCATAGGCTACAAGGATGTTAAACTTTCTCAAACATAAATGCTCAACTGATATCAAGGCATCTGCATACTTATTATTAGTTCGACCATTAATGGAATATGCATGTGTTCTGTAGGACCCACTGCTGTTGGAAGCAACAAAGACTTAACATCTTTACCAAATCAGTAATGTATGGCATGATTGGCTTGATCACTATAATAGACAACATCAGGGATGTGCCTGGATTTAGAATGGTGGTGGCTACAGGAAACAGGGTTAAGTTTTAGGATAAAATCTGTGGGGCCTTAACTTCTGTACTGGTAGTGGTTGGTGAGTGGTAGTGGTGACTATTTGATTAGAAAATGGAATGCACTGCCAACACCACTGATTGAAATGGACAAGACAATTCAGTTTCAGAAGCCAAAATTGAATGTTTGTAAAATATTCATACTGTACGAGTGTGTGTATATTTGTACCTTCTAGGTCCTGATTGGCCTCAGTTGTATGTCCATTTATAATAGCTTGTGTGCAATAATTGCGTCAGTCTTGACATGCGCCATCTGTGACACCACTCTAAACTCTGTGGATTTGTGTATATAGCATTGGGTCCCAATTAACAGATAATCATAGGTAGGCAATGATGATTATATCACTGCTGGCTGCTATTTAAACATTTACCTATGATTGTATTCAGACGAATTGTTCTTTTGTTCACTGTACAATCACATACAAATATTTAAGTCACATTGGTGTCTATACTGACTTTTACACATGACTTCCGTCAAACAGATCTACAATAACTTTTAATCCTGCTATAGCTATGGCTATGCTTATAGTTCCATTTTGAAAGAACAAATGCCCCGGATCAAGTCACCTTGAAATTAATGAACTACAATGTCTGTGTGTTTATATAGGATGTTTTGTCATTGAGGAAGGACCTCAGTTATGCCCAGAATGTAATGAAGGCAGACTACCAAGCTAAAATCACAGAGAGGGCTACTACATTGTAATAATAAGTATAGAATGGCCACTGCTGTTAACAGTTTTTGTGTACAGGTATTGTCGGATGAATAAGAGACTGAAAGATGTGGAGAAGAGCTATAGAGAAGTGAGTACAATGGATGAATAGTGATTACTATTGAACTGAAATGTGTAGAAAATCTCGTTACTTCGTAACAGCTACAAAACACAACTATCAGATGCTGTCAAAAAGATAGCAGGGGAATATAAGGTGTGTGTGTGTGTGTAGTGTGTGTGTGGTGGTAGTGGTGGTGGTGTGTGTGTGCGTGCTTGTGTGTGTAGTGTGTGTGTGGTGTATGTGTGCGTGTGTGTAGTGTGTGTGTGTGTGTGGTGGTGGTGGTGTGTGTGTGCGTGCTTGTGTGTGTGTGTAGTGTGTGTGTGGTGTATGTGTGCATGCGTGCTTGTGTGTGTGTGTGCGTGCTTGTGTGTGTGCGTGCTTGTGTGTGTGTGTGTGTGTGTGTGTGTGTGTGTGTGTGTGTGTGTGTGTGTGTGTGTGTGTGTGTGCATAGCCACATTGGCCTGGTAATTAAAAGATTCCCAGTTCATTGCTTGGTTACGCCAAATATGGTGTTGCTGTGGTTTCCTTGAGCAAGGAACTTAACTCACACAGCTCCAGTCTACCCAGCTGTTTAAATGGGGACCTGGTGTCAACTGAGGAAGCAGCCCACCCAGCTGTAACATTAATGGGTTCCTGGTATTAACTGGGGACTTTGGGTGCCCACACCTTCACCTGTGTGACATGGGTACAGTCTCCTGTAGGTTACTAGTCCTGCCCCAGGAGGATTTGCCTGCAACTCTTAGCACCTAAGTAGCACACTGTTGTCCCAGTGTTGGTTCATTGGGTAGGCGTGACCATGCTAACGTGGTAGCTGGAGGCTTTGTGTGTGTGGTGGTGGTGGTGTGTGTGTGGTGGTGGTGTGTGTGTGTGCACGTGAGTGTGTGTGCACGTGCGTGTGTAGTTTGTGTGGTATGGTATATTGCCACATCTCACACTATACAGGCATACTACGAGGAGCTACTGTCAGGGAAAAGTGACAGACATGACATTATCATCAAGCAACTCAAAGAACAGTAAGTCTCATCTGTCATATAGCCACCTACCAATGCCACTCCATCTTTAGAACATCAGAAATGGCTAAGTTTCTTGAGGTAACTAGATATAATTGACCTATGGTATAAGTCACTAGTGTCCTTTTAGGAGAAGGAGTCACAGTTAGAGATAGCTAACTTGCAGTTGAAGCAGTCACAAATGATGCTACAGAACGAGGAAGACAAGGTAGCAATAATGAGGGACATGCATTGGTCCCTCACTCAATCTCTTCACCAGCCAATCGTGATTATGGAGACTCCACCCACTGGAGCAGTATCAGAAGAAGAGCATTATGAGCTACAAGAGACAATGGGGTTACTTCAACAAGAACTAGCTGACCTTCAAGTCACTGCTTCCAGCAATGAGGCCACCATCAGGAAACTAAGTGAGCCAGTCTCTAGCCAGTTTATTATGTGTGGGAGTGGGAAATTTTTCTGTATTCAACAAGAATTATTTTGTTATGTGTCTGACTTCCATATCAGTAGCGTCCTTGGTGGGATGGTGATTGCCAACCATTTGTTGGAACTGTTAAAACTCTGGATGAGTCATTTCATAATATGGCACTTAGGACAGCACAACTATTTCTGCTGGTAGAAATCATAAAATTAATTATGATGTTCCACCTGTCAACAAAAATTGGTGATAGGGTCCTCCCACACCTACTGGAGTCCCTACCCCACCCAGCTGCTAACACTGTCATTCTACAGGAAGAGATAATGATGGACTGAATAAACAACTGAGCAAAGAGAAGGAGAAATTTTCTCAGGTAAACACCAATGCTATTTTTTTTTTTCAACCTTTATTTTACTCAAATAATTGGTTGACACTGTACACCTGGAAATTCTGCCGAGGGACAGAAGATTTGCTCTTTATCATTATAAACCTCAGATTGATGCTTGCATATAATATAGCCATGTTTGTCCCTCAGTTATTTCAGGCAGCCATACATGCTCCATGTGGTATGATGTATGGTCTCTACTGGTGTAGATGAAGAATGACTTTGATGCTTTTAAGAAGAAGACACTGGAGGAACAATCACGAGCAAGCAGACTGGTAGGTCACCATATATATAGCATCCAGTTGGATGTGGTCATTGATGATTTTCTCAGTTGTATAAAAATTATTAGTCTGTGGCCAGTAGAGCTGTGATCCGGATCATAACCAATTAGAAACTCCTTATAACTAATTAATTGGCTTAATGCACGTTTTCAATGTAATTTTGTATAGTTAACAGTGTTTTTAACCAATCAAACATGCTGTTTGACAAAAAAAAAAAAACAAGAATAAAAGTGGCTCTGTGACATGTAATTCCTATCAAACAATAAGCAATCTTGTGTACTTGAGTGCATCCTAAATGACCAAAACTGTAAAAAGTTTTGTGGTCATGTGATCCAACCGAACCTCAGCACTAACCGATTCATCCACCAGCCCTATAGCCAGTGAAAACAGAATCCTTTCTTACTTGTAACTGCTCATTGCGAATTTCCTCTTGGCAGCAAGTAAGTATGATTAGGGATCAAAGAAATGAGACAAGGGAGGTTTCCTACAGATGTACTATAATAGTGACCCTAATTTTTCCTTGTGCTTGTTTGTTGTAACTGATGAACTCACACATACCTGGCACTAGACATGCCATAAATGTAACTTTGCACCAAAGTGTGCAATTACTGATAAGTGAAGATTCCATTAAGCTTCATCTTCAGCTATGTTCGGCCCATTACACAGTGTTTCTAATGGAGAACAGTACATCTCTGCAATCAATCCAGTTACTACAGAAAATATGGTGATAGCTAGACAGTGAAACCACAAATGCACTACCATGAATTGACACCCAGTAAATAGAAATGAAGGACGCTATGTACTGTAGTATGCCAAAAGGCACCTGTCGGGCTGAAGACATTGAGCAAGCAAAAAACCATATCCTTAGCCGTTGTTGAGTTATGCTTGTCTAAAAGCATTATAGTAAGTTAAGTTCAGCAGAAATTCATAGTAACTTACATCATACTGGAGGCTTGTTGGTTACCTAACCAATGCTACCAAGGCATTCAGGATGGTATTGTGAGGATGGTTTATGGTCAATATTTTTTGTGAGAATGTGCAAACCTTCATGATTTTTACTGCTGGTAGAAACCTCTGTAGTTAGATGTTGTTATTGTAGCAAGTGTAAAACTGACAACTGAAGTCGTTTGCAAATTCAAAATCTTTGAATTGTATTGCCAAAACCGATCAAGAACTTTCATAAAACAATAAATTCAATTTTTTGTGAGAGGAACTATTGTGAAACACTATGAAGAGTACAAGCTGTGTGTTGTGCAGGCGGAGAGTCAACTAGTTGCTCTAGAAAAGGAGATGAAAGAACAAATGGAAAAAGAGAAGGAGCAGGTGTGACTACCGAAAGTGTACACTGGTGTAGTTGTTGTGCTGCAGGAATTGTTGGCACAGCAACAACATGCTGAGATGGAGAAGATGCAGAGTGAAGCACGACACTTGCAGGAAATCGCACAAAGGAAAGCAATGGAGGAAAAAATGGCTCAGGTAAATATTAATGATAGTATAGCAGACAAGTACCATGTGATATTGCAGGAGATGAACACGATGAGTGAGCAAGATGCATTAATGGCCTTGCAAACTTTGCAAAAGGTGGAAGCAAAGCAAAAGAAAGAAATTAAGAGGTTATACAAAGAGTTTCTGCTCACAGTAACTACCCGTTATGCGTAGATTGGAACATGAGCTAGACCGGACTAACAGAGCTTGGGAGATGAAACTGACAATAATGCAGAGAAAGTAATGGCTACAGTGAAACATTTAGTTTGGTTAAGTGATGCTTCTCACTTGATGTAGTTTCCATGCTATCAAAGATGAGGCATTTATTAGACATAGTCTACAGCGACAAGCAGCAACTCTGCATCATGCCACTGTTGGCTATGCTGTGAGTAGCCAGGCACACCACTAGCCATGAATGTAGCATTGTTGTATATAGGTACAAGGACTAGCTGGCAATGAAGAACGAGTACACTCCAACTTCCCTAAAGCTAAACCATTGGTTAGTTGTATGGTCCAGTTGTATATATCACCATTCACACTCTAAGGTATCAGAGACAACTGGAACAGTGCAGAGAAGTGGGAGGACCTCATCAGCTGTTGCAGGTAGGAGGGAAGGGCTCTGCTCACATGATCATTTTATCAATGATGTTGCCATCACCATAGCTACTGGCCTGTCATCATTATCATCATTCCTTATACCACCTGCCCCCTCGCCATCTCCTAGCCACATGCAGTGGAGGTTTGTTGTATAATTTGGGCTCACAAATTATCACGTGTTATTATTACAGACACGACACGTCTAAGGGTTCCCTGAAGTCAGACTCCGGGAAAGCATCACGTGCAGTACAATTTGACAACTCCAGCAACTCATGATATCATAGTTTATCATATTTCAGCAAATTTGTAAATACAGTCTGTAAATACGGAGGCGAGCCGGTTACTCAGAAATGTAGCTAGAGCGTGGAGCTGAAAGGTGTAAAGCCAAAAGATACATGGCGATGCGTGTGGAGAAGAGAAATGATCGAATAAGTGAAGTATCCTCTAGGCCTAATAGTAAGGATACCTCAGCACGTGCTGCCAAACTGAAAGACGAGTTTGTACGTGATTCAACTTCCAAACACGCTGAGAGGAAGGCTACCCCCTCGTCAGTCCCAGAAGTGACCAGCACTACGGATATGGTAAGAGTGAAGGTGTCTTAAGAACGGTTCACACCGTCTTTATAATCAGGTCTCCAGCAAGCATACTAGTGTGAAGAGAAGACGACCCAGGCCGCCTGATTTGCCGAAGAAGAAACGTCACAAAACAGTACAAATCCCGCTACCTAAGAGCTCAACACTCAACGCCTCTGTTAAATCATTCAGACCAACCATATCCCTTCAGAAACTATTTGCTGGTACATCACCCAGACTAATAGTACAGGACAATGACCTACAACCAGCTGAGGCTCTCAGTAAACAATTTAGTAGACTACCCAGACAACACCCCATACATAACTGGACTCCAGGTGTGAAGCGACACAAGTGCAGAGTGTACACAAGATGAATATGTTGTGTGTGTACATGTGCTAATTATAATTAACATTTTATCAATTTGTGATTCGGTTGTACTCAGATAAGTGTTTCTGACTAGACTTGATCAATCTATCATTTTCATACACTTCTGTTTTCTCCACTCCATTTTTTATCGTCCTAACAACAAGTCAGATAACATAACAGATAAGGCCATTTTAGTTGTTTCACAGGCAAAAATCTTGAGTGTGGTGTAAGGACACAGCAGGCAGAGAGGAACAAATTGGTATAGTCCATGTTGACCTGACTCCTTCTGGTCTACTACAATTGTGTGGATGGAGTACAGTTTATGCTTATATTTTTTTTAGTTTGATTTTTCATTTACAAAAAATATAATTTTTAAATCTACGTGGGTAGGCCCATGAAACAACTGATGATAGTCCTAATAAGTACTCACCTTTTTGTCACTCTCTTAGTTGCCATGTGCGCTCCAGGACCATAAGATGTTGAACTGGATGACATTTCAACTGTGCAGTCAAGTGTGTCATGAAATTAAGTTGAATAAAATTGATATACTAACCTTTTACATTGCCCATGCCTCCACCAAAGCCAGTGGAACTATACAAAATACAACCTTACATCTTCAGTGCATAAACATCTGAACAAGTTGTTTACAATTCATTGGAATTATAAATTAAGGGAAAAGGGGAGTTCCCAAATATTTCTCCATCAACATTTTCAATATGTGGTTTGCCACTAACCTAAAACTGGTGAAGGTTGCACCTCCTCCACCGCCAAATGAACTGAACCCCATGTCGGTAAAACCCATATCACCAAATCCAGGAAACCCACTAAAAAATCCACCACCCTGTTGTGAGGATCTCTGTCTGTGACCTGCCCTGGGGCTATCATCTGCAGTGATCACATTAACGAGGGGACAGAGTACATACTGTCTTACTGAAGAATGGATGGTCACTGAATCCACTTCCTCCAAAGATGTTGAAGTCCTCTCCAAAGAATTGTTTAAACAAATCATCTGCGGACATGAAGTTGAAGTGGAAATGAGCAGCACCAGCTCCTTGAGACAATCCCTCCTTGCCATAAGTGTCATATATTTTCCTCTTGTCAGCTAATACAACGTGATAATGTTGTTTGTACTGTAATGTTTTCACTCACGATCTGACAACACTTGATAAGCTTCAGATATTTCCTTAAATTTTTCGTCCGCCTCTTCTTTATTGTCCAGGTTCTTGTCAGGGTGCCATTTGACGGCCGCCTTCCTATACCTGTTATCACAATTTGTTACGCCTACTTCTTCGCTCTCGTAATGAATCTTACGCTTTTTTAATTTCTTCAGTTGTGGCAGTTTTCGACACGCCCAACACATCATAGTAACTCGTACTCGCCATTATATCCTCCTCACAAACTATCCTCCCTTGGTGTTATAATACAGATGGTTTAGCACACTGCCATATATCAAGTAATGCTACGAAACTGTCGAGGGAGTTTTTTCTAGAACTCAATAGTGCGCATGCGTGATTTAATTGCATAGTAACGATAGGGTCAGAGGGATGCCTGGTGGTAAAGACGGAAAGGAGAACAGCGATACTCCTGGCTCGGTGAAATTTGCTGCTGCGGCCACGTATAATTTAGGCTCGGATACTCCCCAAAGCTGTGTGAAGCCGGGTGACACCTTAAGCGCTAAGCATTTGCCTAAAACAAGCACGCCTTATCCTAAAGAGAAGCCCGACCACCAACTAAGTATTTCACGTATTGCACTAGAACAAGACGCAGAACACGCACAAGATGGGCCTGCGGCTAAGAGAAGAAGAGAGGTCAGTTGTATATGCCATTCAGTTGTCACGTGCACTCGTCTTGCCAGCAGGGTGACATGAGTGATGACAGCGTCCGATTGACCCAGTCTGCAAATAGTGAGTACTCCCCATAGTTGTATGTTTGTAAAAGTGTACCTTATCTAGTTAACAGTACGGAACACAGTATTGTGGAGGTCTTACAAGGTGAGCCAGACCATGCAGTGGTTCATGGCTACATGGTGCTTTCACTTTCAGCTAGAATCAATGAGCTTAAGTGTGTCAACTCCAAATGGACTGAACCATTCAGGTAATTGGTTATTATCATTGTGTGTTTGACTATGCCAGATTGCATGCAGTGCAAGCGAGAGGTTTGAGAGGTTCAGTCCTGTTAGACTGGATGAATTACTGAAAGAGTTTAATAAGATTGAACAAGATTTGAAGCAACGTGTCCACATTATTAAGAAGAGACTACATCAGCTGAGCTGTAGCTTACAAGAATTCTGACCTTAGTCAACCAACGATCTTCAAATTCTTTTTGAAAATGCCAGCTAAACTAAATTATAAATTTCGTCAATTGCAAAATATTTATTAATGTATCACATTTCGTGCATGATGTATTTCACTGAATTGAATTCTGTATAACTATTACAATGCAAAATGGGGAGGGCCAGAGTTTCACACAGCAGGGTATAGTCACGGCATGACAAATAGGGATCTGAATGCATTCATGATCTCGGGTGCAGATATTCATGCAGGTAATGATGTCAGTGCACAGATCCATGTGCATTAAAGTAATTGTATATGTTCTTGCATCAAGAGTGCATGATATATCCTCTGCTGTGTTATGAACTCTTGCATGCAAGCAGAGTACATGTGCATGACATTGAGGTATTTATATAAGTTCCTGATCATGAGTATCGTACACACATGCAGAACTGAATAGTGAGTATACTGTGGAAGAAATTAGAAATTCAATACTACAGTGTATAGCTACATGTTTTGAGCTATATATGGTTGGAAAACAGTATAGCTACTCTGTATATGCTGCACTATATGATGACTGTTCTATTAGAATATCTGTATGTTTTATTAGAATCATGCATTGTGAATTCACCCATATAAAGCACATTCTTGGTGGGACTGAAAAACAAACTATGGTTATAGCTAACATTAAAACAATAATAGGAAGTACAGAAATAATAGCAAAATTCACTATACTATATTATAGCTATATCCATACATTTGATGAATTTTCTCCTGATCCGCATGTATCCATGCGCATATATTTATAAAATTTCTCTGTCATTATACATGACAACATTATATAATCTTTGATAGCATGCAGGCATGTATGAGTATAACATGATCATGCAGTATAGGTGTGCAGGTAAACATCATACAGTAATTGACATGCACTGCATGTTAATTGGTTTGATAGCTTCTATAACCACAAAGCTAGAGATCAGGATAATGAGATGTCAGAATAGCTACTACTTGCCATGCACTACTACTAATAACCTGATCATGAGCAGATTTCAGCTGGTCAATATGTGCATGCAGTCTTTCATGCTGCTCACTCCTTTATCTGCATGGTCAATTTTAACATCCATCATTTGCTCCAGACAGTATGGGAACTCCTTGAATGTTAAATGAATGTTGTTTGTTTTAACACTTAATTGAAATAGTATCAAATGATCAAATAATAATGAGAACATGTACTATATAATGGCATTCTACTGAAAGTTCAACTCCAGTGTATATATGTAGCAGTATACAGTTACTATTTTGGTGCCTCAATTCATGCACTTTTGTGGGAACATTGTTTCAGATTGAGTGTAGAACAGAGTATGGGGTGTTGGTATCCATGCATGCAAGGGTTCATTAGTGTAATCGGTTACTCACAAGTGCACATCATCGAGACAGTGATATACGTATAGTGGTCCACGGTGGTTTATTATATTCTCAATAATTTTTATTGTCAAACCCATCATCTGATATAATTATTATGAGAACATATACAGAGGTATACATAATATAATAGATTCCAATACATCACATCACTACACAATTGCTACTAGTAGTGTTCTTCACTGATGATCCAAAAGACTCCTCCCCATATTTCTCCCTCCACTCCTCCATTG
This sequence comes from Dysidea avara, assembly GCF_963678975.1. Lineage (NCBI taxonomy): Eukaryota > Metazoa > Porifera > Demospongiae > Dictyoceratida > Dysideidae > Dysidea > Dysidea avara. Next base: position 811,154 of record NC_089274.1, on the reverse strand, counting down.
ACTGGACGTAGGATAATGGTGGCCAGCGATGTTCCTGTACATATGATAAGTTGTCTCCTGTCAAACGTTGAAATTGTTCAGTCGGTTCAAATGCTAGATAATTACTGGAGATGAAATGAAGCAAGAAGCCACTCAATTGATCAGCATTATGTAGTTGAGCATCAAATAGTAATCCTACAGTGTTAGACATTGTTGTCATGTTTAGTTACAAAAACATTATATAAACACTATAAGCAATTTGTACATATAGGATTACAATAAGAGTCAAAGTTGCATGTCTGCAAAGCAGGCCAGAGGGGTACCAGACATACAGTATGTCTAGTGATAGTCTCACCAGACATATTGTACTTCTTTTTAAAAAAATTACGGTTTGGCTACTTCAGAGATGTTGTGACTGCTTTGTTAGAGTGTGTGACTGTTCTATTAGGGTATATTAATAATAAGGGATGATTAATTCAGTAGGTAATTGGAGAACAGATATCCTCTCTGATTATGTACACAACAGACACTATTAATACACACCAATAAAATCCACATCTGATTTAGCTATGGAGACTTCAGTAGCCTTTTCAATGGTTTTGCTAATGTACAGCTCACAGAGAGATCTCAGCCTCCCCACACAATACTGGTTAGCTAGTACTAGTATTGCAGCTGGGTCACCCTCCTCTATGGGAGCATGGTCAGTATAGAGATATTGTAAGAAGGCCATGAAGGTGTTCACATCTGTTCCTGGTATCTCCACCTGTAAAACATGTGATGATCACATGTCTGCTGGATCACATAATCTCACCTCAGTAGTACTGCTCTCAGAGAACTGTCCACTAAACATAGCAGACATTACTTCACAACGAGTTGTCAGTACACAACGATGAGCTGGTATTTTCTTACCATCCACAATAAATGTCACATCAGAATATAGTGACTTGTTGAGGAACAACTGCTTCATCACTTCACTATTGCGGTCATTCAACCAGGTGCCCACACTGGGATTGAGAAACCCTTCATCTTTCTTGATATTCTGACAAACCATTACTAGTTCTGGCAAATTCAGCAACTCAGCAGCAGCAACGGTGTCTTCCAAGTCACTATCATCCTTCACATCAGCACAACCGGTGTAAAGGAAGGACAGACACCTCTCAAATGCTAGTCGTGTCACTTGTTCATCATTAACAGTTATAACAGTCATGTTCTCCCTATACAATACAACAATCACTCTACCACTAACACTAATTACACTACTCACTTGTCATAAATGTTCTTGAAGGCAGATATGGCACCATTGTTCACACTCTGTCTTGTAATGGCTTTTAACCTCTTCTTAGTCCAACTGTTACATTGTGATAAGCCTTCCTCTGATTTCAAGTCTGTCCCCACCTCAAACAATCTTCTGAACAATTCTGATGCAGCACACAGCATCACCTTGTGTCCATAGTAACAATAATCAGATTTGTAGTGGAACTGTACATCAGATAAGTGATCATTGTTGATCATCTTCTGCCACTCTGGTTGAAGTGTTGAAGATGGGATGTTGATCCTAGGAGCTTTAGTATTGACAGGTAACTCAGGTGGGAGAGGATGTGATGGCTCTTCAACCTTGACACCATCTTTGGTCCGTCTAAGACATACAACAACATCATATAACAATCACAGGGTTTCAATTGATATACCTCTTCCATGGCCATACAAATGTTTTCCTTGATGTAGAAGAGATATTGTCTAGTGTTGCAATAACTGCTGCTTGAACTATTTCAGTTACTCTAATCCCAGTCAGTGAACTGCACTCAAAGTAACCCACCATACCTATAACAGTGCCATGTTATGATGTCATATCTAGTGTAGGACTCACCATTATCTTTAGCTACTTGAGTTGCTTCACTCTGCTCCACCATACGACTGTTAGGTGGTGGATTATCAGTTCTCAGGTCACTCTTCATCCCCACAAGTAGTAGAGGAGTTCCTGGGCAGTAATGTTTTACCTGTGAACAAGTCATATAGGAGTTGTACAGGTTAGCAGTATAGACAATACCTCTGGGATCCATTTACTGCTGATGTTCTCAAATGAAGTGTGACTGGCAACTGAGAAGCAGATGAGGAACACATCAGTTTGAGGATATGATAGTGGACGTAATCTGTCATAATCTTCTTGTCCAGCTGTATGAAAAGAGAATTGTTTATGGTACAAATGAAATGATCTTCTAATGAACCTTCTGATTCAAAGGAGGTCCATGTCTTATAGCCAAATTTAAGTACTGGTATGAATATTTGCTGCAAGATAGGTTTCACACATGGTACATCATACTTTTTTTTCAGCACAAAAGCTCATGAATGTAGAAGTGTTTTCCTCAGACCTGTCGCCCAGAGGACCAAAATTGTTTATCTGTTGTGTCCTTAACTTGAGAAGTTAGCTATAGTATGTACGCATTGAGCTGGATCCTCAAAAACATTTAATAACTCATGGATGATGCAATTACACACGATCTTGAAATTAGGCTCATTTATAGTACTGCTTGACCTGGTTAAAAATTTTTTTTTGTTCAAATGCCCGACACAATATTAAAAAATTCTACCATACATTTCCTGTGAAGAAGCCATGAAAGTGCTGAATCCATTACAACTCTTTCTCAAACCACTTGTTATTGATGTAATTAATTTTTTGTTAATTTTTTGTTATGCAAGACTCAAATACGAGTGTAGTGCATATCAAGTTAACGTACACTTACTGCACCACTAATCATCTAGTTGGCTGAAATGCATGATGGCATGATCCACTTTTCACTTTAGCTGTTTTTCAGGATCCAGCTCAACTTGTACATACTACAAGAGAGGGCCCTGTGATTAGTGTTATGATACCGAGCAGGCAGTTCAGCTGGAATAAAATACAGATATTCGGTAGCTACTAGTATTTATTGGAGTGCTTGTAATTCTTTAGTTAGCTGCTACTCTTACCAAGAGTACACCCTCCCTATTTTTATTATGTACTCTTGCTCTTTATACGCAAACACATTTTCAAGCATGCAATCATAGATATACGACTCCTAAGACTAGTCTCGTGCCCAGCCGGGCTCGCGCTAATGCGCGTGGTGTTTGCGCATTAGCGCGAGCCCGGTTGGGCACGAGACTATCCTAAGACATGCTAAGAGTCGTATATCTATGATGCAATGCATGGGTACACAAGCGCCAGCGCGAAAACTGCGAGGCGCAAAGCAGCCGCATTGAAACTCACCCGTGTCCCAGAAGGACAGACCCGCTGTTCGTCCATCGAGCAGCGTATAATGATGAGTATAGTTGTCAAATACAGTTGGGACGTATTGGCCTGGGAAGGAGCCAGTACAGGCGGTTATGAGGAAACATGATTTGCCAACTGCTCCGTCTCCCACTACAACACACTTAACAGGAGTTACTCCAGAAGACATGATGACTCGAATCTCTACTCGTATTAGTGTAACACCAATCTTTCCACTTTTATAATAGCGGAAGGGTTAGCTTATGTCCCATTTTGGTATAGTGTGTGTTACTATTTTTAGAACAGTGGCTAAAAATAGAAGTAAAGGTTAAGTTGCAGAAATCAGTAATCAAGAGGTAGTCACTACCAATACTCCTGTAGAACCATTTGCGACTGGGATCAAACTATCAATAGGTCATTTTACACTAAATCAAGTGATCAAGACGTCCTTAGAAAGCAAACTGAGGCTTCTCTGCTAGATTGTCAAGGGATCAAGGTGCCTTTTAAAATGAAATCAATGCATTTTTGTCAATCAAAAATCTTGATCCCAGTTGAGTGGTTCTACAGGACTATTGCTAGGGACTACCCCTTAGTAATGCGTTCCTTGTAGAACCTGTGCTGCTGCCTACAATCAATTCTTATTTAGTACATTTGTTTTGTTTGGAACAAAAATATAAATCAAATAGAAAGCCATCTTTCACTGTTGTCACGCTGCTTACAAACAATTTTTGTTGTAGTTGTAACTTGTTTTGTATTGTGCGTGTTGTTTTTGTTATGCATGTAGTGTTATGCATGATCCGAGTCAATCTGTTATCTGATCTCTCTAGCTTCTCATAGTGGCTAGCTGGATCATGGTAGTATAGTATCCTATACATCAATACAACTGTGATCCTAATCACTTCACCAGCCAAATTGTCATGTGCTCTAGAATATACTACTTAATGGAGATCATCAGTAGCATAACATGCATACTACCAGATACATGCCCAGAATCTCAGCATCTCAATAACTGGCTTGAGAACCCACAGTTTATACGCGAACACCCTCAGGACCAAATGTGAACTGGTAAGCCTTCCTCTCTACCATGAATATATAGAAAGGGATAGCTCAATTGAGTTAACTATATTGAGACCACAAGAAAAGTGTCCCTTGGCCATCCAGTCATTTCTCCAAAGACAGAGTCTAGACCCTAATACTGCAGATTTCACGCAGTGCTCCACTTGCTCTCAACACTTATAATAGATGTTAGATGATGTCAATAATTACCAAGGTACATCTGAGGTAATTATTGCTCCTTCATATTGCAGTCATTCGTCTCAAGCTGTTCTTCGGTCTGCTGAAGTTGAGAAAAAAGGAAGTATTCCCTAGCTTGTCAAGCACGCCGTGCTAGTTTTACCCCACTGTGCTTTAGTGTTGATAGTCTACTTGGCGGTGTAGCAAATTTCTTTTTAAAGTGTCTAGCTGATCATTTGGCTGCGAGGTGGGAAAAGTCATAGTGTTGTCATGGGCTGGGTAATAGCAAGACTCTCCTTTGCAATCCTTCGTGCTACTTTGCTTTGAGTTCAGAACTCTCGGGCAAGATGGCGGTCATTGGGGGTGGTTGATGGAGCGTCCATCTCTGAAGCATTGTAACTGAACAATTTGTTTATTTGTTTTTCTAATTTACTTCTTATTGCTATGTTTTGTCTTTGATATCACCAATGATTTTTAAATCGTCAAAGGTAGCAGGTTTCAGTACACTCAGCATTCCAGTCTAATATAGCCACAGACAAGGCTATATGAGAATAGTCAGCTATTTAGCTACTGGTGATAAACAGCTTAAATTAGTTTTGTCCCCACATTTCACTGTATTATGAACAATGGAGTAGCCAGAGTGGAATGAATCTCTGACTGCTCTATTAAAGTATCTCAATCTTGTGTAACACTTATATCATTTTACTGAGCAGCCACACTATAGACCAATTTTGGTTGACTTAGCTAAATTGGTTCGGATGGAGCCGCTGGACTGCCAGACCAAATTTTTCAACACATGCTGACTTGCTTACATAAGCCCTGCTCCATGCATAAGAGCAGAAAGTTGGTAAAGTTGAGGTGCCCAAAGTTTATGTATAGGTAAGTGTGTGTGTGTGTGTGGACATATGTGACTAGCTAGTTGTTTGTATGCTTGTTTCAAGTAGGTAGGGCAATTAGATTTCTTTGTAGGAAGTGATCCCAGTATATAGCTACAATAAAGAAGTTAAATCAATGAAGCAAGTATCAGTATGCAACTGACTATACTCTACCAAACTCTGTGATTAAACTTTGGAACCCCCTCCCCCCCTATATAGTTAATTCCCCTTCCCTGGATAATTCTTGTAACAACTTATATCTGTGCGTTATAATCATTTGTGATTTCTAATAATAATAAACAGCATAGGTAGACCTATATGCAAACAGGAACTAGAGGTAGTTAGTCTCACCACTGATAATCTGATATCTTACCCGTGCCCTCGCCCGTGCTTGAATCTCTACCACAGTGGTAGTTTGCTATCCGCGAGACTACACGAAATTACTGGTACCGGTACACTTAGTAATAAACAATAGACTAGCTATGAGAGTGATAGCACTGCACGAAATAATTAGAGTTGTAGTAGACGTTATTTTATCATAGTATCCGGAATTTCCCTCCTTTGTTGTTTAACAGGTCTGGCTAGCTGGGGGGACACCGTTCTACACAAACATTCAGTTTATTTGTAGATCTGTTGTACAGTAGGATGCAGGTTGGTGAGATGATGACCCGCGCGTGTGTTATGCTAGTATTGATACTGGCGATGGGTAGCTTGTTGGCGAGCAAGAAGGTTAGCCACGTGAACAACGTGGACGATATTAAAGTATGGAATAAGCTACTAAGAACACGCCGGAATATTTTGGCTCTCTTCTCAGCGAGTGATGCCGCAGTGCAAGCGTTTATGCCAATATTTGAGAAAGTGGCAGAACGGGTGGTTGGACAGGGTACCCTAGTACACATCAGCTGTAGCAAGGCAAAGAAAATGTGTAAGAAACTAAAAGTATCTACAGATAACTATTTGTTGAAGCATTACCAAGATGGTGCCTTCCATGTCAACTATGAAAGAAAGCATATAGAGAAATCATTGTACAATTTCATCATGAACCCCACTACTGATGCACCATGGTCGGAGGACCCAACAGCTGATGACGTGCGACACCTTGAGGGACCGGATGATCTACAAAAACTTCTTCGCAAAGAGAAGAAGCCAATTTTGTTGATGTTCTATGCTCCATGGTGTGGACATTGTAAAGCAATGAAGCCAGAATATGCTGCAGCTGCTACTGAACTAAAAGGAACAGCAGTACTTGCAGGAATGGATGTAGACAATATGGAAGCATACTCAGTTCGTCAGGCATTTAATGTTACAGGATTTCCAACTGTTGTCTACTTTGAAGATGGTGAGAAGAAGTTTGACTACAAGGGACCTCGCACAAAGGATGGGATCATAACCTGGATGAAAGACCCTCAGGAAGCTCCTGCTTCAGCTGATGTCAAGGAAGATGTTGAGTGGTCGGAGGAGCCAAGTGACGTTGTCCATCTGACTTCTGATGCATTTGACAGCTTTATGGAAGAGAATCCCTCAGTGTTAGTCATGTTCTATGCACCATGGTGTGGACACTGTAAGGCTATGAAACCTGACTACGTGAAGGCTGCAGCCCAGCTTAAGGAAGAAGGTGTGGTTGGTGTGCTTGCAGCTGTAGATGCTACTAAAGAACATTCACTAGCTGACAGGTATGGGGTAACAGGTTTCCCTTCTGTCAAGTACTTTCAAGAAGGGAAGTTAATGTATGATTACGGGTTTGAGAGGTCCACACGAGTTTTGGTGGAGTTTATGAAGGAGCCAAGGGAACCACCGCCCCCTCCACCTCCAGAGCCTGAGTGGAGTGATGAGGTGACAGACGTTGTACATCTTGATGAAGAAAGTTTTAAGAGTTTCCTGAAAAAGAAGAAACATGTCCTGGTAATGTTCTATGCTCCATGGTGTGGCCATTGTAAGGCAGCTAAGCCAGAGTATGCTAAGGCAGCTGCTAAGTTTGCTAGTGACAAGAAGAGAGCATTTGCTGCAGTTGATTGTACCAAGTATTCAAAGATTTGTGATCAGTTTAGTGTTCCAGGATTTCCAACATTTAGGTATTTCTCTTATGGAAAGAATGACTTCCCTTATGAAGGAGGACGAACAGAGGAAAACTTTGTTGAATTTATGGAAGACCCAATGTTATTTTTCAGACATGAACTGTGACATTCAAGAACATGAATCTGTAGGGAATTGGTTTATAGAGAATTTGTTTAATTATCTATAGGATTTGTAAATCTAGTTGGTTACAATTAGCTGTGTCGATACTCACGTGTAAATAATGGAGGCGGTTAGCAGTAACGAGGGCATTAAACAGTACTACTTTACTAAGATAGAAGAGATACAGGTTAGCGTGTGGTGTCTTGCTTTAAAGGTTATTCTAAGTAGAGAGCACCATCATTGTAATACTGCTCTGACGGCACAATCTTGACAGTGACGTTATGTTATAGCTTGTGGTGTCGGAAAAGACTCAGAATTTACGAAGGCTGGAAGCCCAGCGAAATGAGCTCAATGCCAAAGGTTAGGTTATGGTAACGTTCTGTACACGTCAATGTAGTGGTAATACTATAGTGAGGCTACTAAGGGAAGAGCTTCAAACGCTCCAGGAACAAGGCTCTTATGTTGGTGAAGTGGTGAAGGCAATGGACAAAAAGAAAGTGCTAGTGAAGGTGACGTGTATATCCCTTGTGACACATGACATCACATGGGCACAATAGATTCACCCTGAGGGTAAATTTGTGGTAGACATTGACAAAAATATAAACATGTCCGATATCACTCCTAACCTGAGGGTTGCCCTGCGTAATGACAGCTACGTACTTCACAAAATATTACCAAATAAGGTATGTACATTGTTTACTTGTTTGGTATGTCACCATGACAACAGGTGGATCCCCTTGTCAGTTTAATGATGGTAGAGAAGGTCCCAGACTCAACTTACGAGATGATCGGTGGACTGGACAAACAGATAAAAGAAATCAAAGAGGTATACTGTGCTCACATGAGTAAAATTTGACAAAGTATCTTGTGGTTGGTCCTCTATCCCTTATTAGGTCGCATGTTTTGGTATATTTATAAAGGTCATATAAGCCCCCTATTTTTAGGGCACTCTGAAATGTGGACACCAAGGATACTTGTCCACGGTCCCAAAAATAACTTGCAATTTATTTGTTTATTTTTAAATTACAGTATGATAGTACTAGTATTGTATATCATGGAGGTTTGCACTTTCACACAATTGGAAAGGAACCAGCTATACCTTCATAGCGTTAGTTAGGTACAGTCAAGTTCAGAAGTGCTATCAGTATGACCTGAAAAGGTTGCTACAAGTTTTTAAGAATTTGATTCTGATGACTGACTGATGCCTTCAGACTAGCATAGCTCAATAACAGCTAAGGCTACAGGCTTGACTTTTAACAGTTAAGTATTACTCAGCCCAACAGGTGCCTTCAAGTTTGATTAGGGATTATAGAAAAAAGTAGTGCAGCAATGGAGGTCACCTACACCTGAAGATAGATCCCTAATTCAGTTGTGGCTATAGACTGAAGTAGGGATTAGTATGTCCCTATATCAGTATGTCCCTATATCAGTATGTGTCTAGGCAACCTATCACAGTTTACCATGAGATGGTACTGTGCACTGTACAGAAAAGGTTTGTCACACATTGAACATTTTGTGACCTTGAAGGAAAGTTTAGACCCAATACCTCAATATTCTGATACTATGCATCATACCCTTCTTTCAGCTAACCAACAATGTACGCTATGCTACAATGTGCCTCCCCCACCATCCCTAAATCCTAGATCGCCCCTGTAAGTGCTACATTTTGTGTTTCTCTTGTAAATCCATCCCTCCTGGAGGAGGCTGAGTGTGGTACTCGACTAGACATTGGGGTGGCCTGCAGTTAGAATCCTGGGGTAGGAGGGATTTTTTTTCTTTCCTTTCTTTGTCCCATTTTCTGTTTCACCTTATTGTAGCTACTGCAGGTTAAGTAATGTATAAGTCTATAGTTCCAGTTTGTTAGGTTAGGTAATCCAAAGGCTGCAGCACATGTTGCTGTCAGACAGTGTTGGGACAGTTACTTTTTAAATGTAACTAGTTACATATTACTTGCAACAGAACTATTTAGTTACAGTTACATATTACCCATAAAATAAAGTAACTATAATATTACATTACTTTGTGTCCACAGCCTTAAGCTGTCACATGTGAAACTACACATGACATGATTGCATTGTTGGACAATGTGCAAATCTTGGTTATAAATAAGAAGCTGGTGAATAAGCTTCATCAGTAGGCTTCGTTACTTCATTGTGGCTAGCAGTTGGATTACTAACGAGATTAGTAACTTCGTTACTTAAAGTAATAATATTACTTAATATTAGACTCGTTACAGTAACTCCATTACTTAGGTAATACGTTACATTTGCAAGTAAAGTAACTTGGATTATATTACCTGTTTTTACAGCATATTTTGTTATATTACTTTGTTACCACAAAAGTAATAATTATTATGTAACACGTTACTCCCAACACTGCTGTCAGACCTTCAGTGCTGGTCACTGTAAAGCTCTAATAACAATAATAAATGTAAGAAAAAGGATTCCAAGATGTAACAATCAACGCTTTCACACCTTTGATCAAAGGAGCTACATTTCATATGTAGCCCAGCTAGCCAGGCTACATACAAAATGTAGCTGAGCTACATCTGGGTAGCGAGTATATAGATGTTAAGGCTGAAATCAATTGTGGAGATTGATTAATATTCACATGATTAGGACGCGTGACTTGTATTTCATCATGAAAACTACCCAGACGGAGAGCATTTTGTTATCCTCACCATCCTATGAGTTGAAAAACGTTGGGCTAAGGTTTATTTACCAATCATTTCCGCACATTTTCAAATACGGACATGCCCCGGCCCACCACTCTGCATGGAGTAACCACTCTACAAGCAAGCTTACCTATCTAGGCGTTTAGTGAACTCCGTATATATATAATAGTTAGACACCAAGACCAAGGGAACTAAGCGATTTAGTAACCCTGATGGCCTGAGGCTGTACCGCCCCGAGCGCAGCGAGGGCGCTACTAAGGGCCAGAGGGGTTACTAAATCACTTAGTTCCCGTTGGTCGCGGTGTCTAACTTATTTAGACTATGGTTTAAAGTACATACCTTTATAGCCAGAGCATTAGGGTGGGGTGAAAGAGCAATGCAGAACAGTAGAATGGTTTCTTCCTGAAGTCCGTACAGCGCCTACAAAATAATTATTTAACCAGTAACCAGAGTAACGGCTAGAGCTATAGTAGATACGCCGTTTAGTGTACTATTTGTCCAGAATTATTCGCAGAACACGGAGAAGAATTGTATTACAGTATTATCAAGTATTCCAGTGTACATTTCGTGTTATAATTATTTTTCAAGTACAAAATTGCCTGAGGGCGGGTTACTAAATGAACATGTGTAGGTGACTAAATGAGCATGTCAGGTGACTAAGTGATTTAGTAACCCTCTAAATGAGCTGTACCATAGTCTAAATATACATAAACGATTCAATAGCACTGATTAAAACATTAAGCTCACATAACCGAAATTCTCCGTGATATCTCTAGGATATGTCCATTCATTACAACTGAATGTAACCAGAACGTACTAGCCATAATTGAAAATTTTAGGTATGCATATATAATATATCCAGTGGCTACACTCGTATTGGCTTGGGTGATTGATAGACTATCAGCCTGATAAGTGTTACATATTAGCTGTAACACAGGGCATTTGGGCTTTGCCTGATATGTATGCCCTCTGCCCATGGGCCTGCAGCCCTCGGGCAGTCAGGCATACATGCCTGTGTTACAACTATAACTGATAACATTGGGACATGTGAATAACCTCCTCTCATAATACATATGTATATGCAAGAGGTTCTAATAATTCTTGAGCAACAACAAATTTGAGTGATTTGACTGGTTGAAATCTTGTGCACATGATTTCTTGTTTTTATTGTCGTGCAAGAACTATTAGACCCTGTGTAGATATGCTACTGGACTACAAGCTATAATCCATTATAGGTCATTGAATTGCCGGTGAAGCATCCTGAACTATTTGAGTCACTTGGTATCGATCAACCTAAAGTGAGAATACACTCGACTGATTGGCTGTTGTATTGATCTCCTCCCCATTACAGGGGGTGTTGCTACATGGTCCACCTGGAACAGGCAAGACGTTGCTAGCCAGAGCTGTTGCACATCATACGGAGTGCACATTTATTAGAGTATCAGGGTCAGAACTGGTACAGAAGTACATAGGAGAAGGTAAGTGTGGCCTAAATTGTGTGTGTTTCTGTTTTGATCACATGTTTTATTAGGATCAAGGATGGTCCGAGAACTGTTTGTGATGGCCAGGTACCTTTTTTGTCAGGGTTTCATTTAAAGTGGGATGGGGGTGGGGGCTCCTCCCCATTAAAAAAATTAAATGAAAGTCTCAGATACAAATGTAATATTGAATGAAATACATGATGTGTGGATTTTGACAGGTACAGTATGTGGCCACAAAATTACCCACACACCTCATGACTTCTGCTCCATTTTGTTCCGTGCTAGTTCAGCTTTGTGACTACTAGACTTCAAACTCAAGGTGCAGATTGGCCCAGTGTTATACTATTGGTGGAGCAGTAGATGTCTGGGTTGGGTCAGAGTCAAAATGCTCATCAGAAATCCTGGGTATAGTGAGAATTGTACCCAAGAATGTACCAGAAGCAACCTGTGAGTCTAAAATACAAAAATTTCCTTTGGAGGGGCATACCCCTTATATGCTTATGGTTAGCCTATGTATCTTCACACCATTGCCTATCCTTTGACTTCATAAAACCTTTCCCTTCCAAGTGAAGGCCTGATTCTGTATATTGTGTGCACACAATCACACACACACACACACACACACACACACACACACACACACACACACACACACACACACACACACACACACACACACACACACACACACACACACACACACACACACACACACACACACACACACACACACACACACACACACACACACACACACACACACAAACTAAAGCCTTCAGCTGCCATGCTAGCACGATCATGCCTACTCAGTGAACCAGCACTGGGTCACTCAGGTGCTAGGAGTCAGTGCAGGCAAATCCTGAGGTAGATAGTAATCCAGAGGAGGCTGTACTATGTCTCACAGGTGAAGGTGTGGGCACCTGAAGTCTCACCTGAACCTGGACCTGCTGTTGATGCGTAAGACATGGACATTTGTTTGGCTGCTTCCCCAGTTGACACCAGGTCCCCATTTAAACAACTGGGTAGACCAGAGCCAGAGGAGGTTGGACGCGCTTTAAGTGCTACTTAAATATATTGCTCTTAATTGCATTCTTTTGTTTGGTATTTCACGTGACTCTCAATAGTCACAATACTAAACTGAAAGATGATGGGGCTCACTGGGGTTCGTTAGATATTCAGATCATTCTTCATGTAAGCTTCAAGGCAATGTACTTTGTTTTCTAAAAGCACTCTAGATTTGGGGTGAAATTAATAAATTGCAATTTGATGCGTACAGTTTCACCAGACTTGTCACGTACATTTTCTATAATGGAACAATGACCCTTCACTGCATTACACTGAGATTGTTGTATTACCCTCCTCAATAAAACAGATTTTGCCTAATTTATTTTATTGGTGCTTTAAACTCTAGGCTTTTTTACCAGCTTAATCAGTGGGGTTGACTGGGGTTTATCACGCCGTTAGATTTAAAAATACATAAGCTTTCAAATGCACTATAGTTTTAATAAAATTGTCTCGAAATGAAGACTTTCCAATGAAAATGTACAGCTCACTTGAACGTGTCCAACCTCCTCTGGACCAGAACAATGACACACAAACACTTACTTGGTTTCACTCTGAGGCATGGCTGATCTGTATAGCTAATAATCACCTCTCCTCAGCAATGTTTACTGCTGAATATTACCATCTTGTCCTTTTAAGAGTAAAAATTTATATCACCAACATGATAATGATGTTTATACATAAAGTAAAGAAAGTACTTTTTCCTTGAGGAGCTCATTTCCTGCACCAATTGTTTGTAAAACTTTAAGTGACAGTTCCTTGGCTCATTCCAAGGGGAGTTCCATGGAACCTGTATGTTTTTGTTCCTGCATACAATGTACACTTGCTTGTCATGACTCCATCTGGCCAATTGAGGTGTTCAGGTAATAGTGATTAGACAACTGAGGAACCACTGTACTACCCAGTGTAATGTATCTAACTAGTTTGTGTGTTTGAGGTCTAAAAACAAACTGTACTGCTGACATGTTGTAAAATATAAGGAGTTGCAGTGTTGTGAAATTAAAATGAACAGTTTGTTCACAGTAATGTTTCCCTTGTCACTTACTAAACTCTTTTTCCCTTTTATTTGTGAATTGTTGTTGTACGTCAGTCAGTGGTGCTGGATACAAGCCTCATACAGTATATTAGGGTTGATCATGGATATTTGCACTTTCTCACAAACAAACAAAAATCAGAAACAATACGTTCATGGCACTTTGGCAGCATTGGTTAGGTAGAATTGAGCCGCTGCCAAAAACGCTTCTGATAAGTTGCTATGGAGTTTCAAAAGAAAAGGAAGGAATTTTCTACTGACTACCTGCCTGTCTGATGCTTTCAGACAAATGTAACTCAAAGGCAACAGGCTTGATTTTTCACTGTTAGTCGTCGCTTTAGCCCAACAGGTGCTTTTTGGCGTAGTGCAGTATTGTACACATCATTTGTCCTCCTTGTATCCCATTTCTTTTGCTGACAGCACAAAGAGTCGATTTGCAGTAGCTAGGAGCTAGCATGTGACAGCTTCCGTACATTTGTAACGGAAATCATCTGTATTTTCTTGTAATGTTCTTCATTTGTAACACTGTGTAACATATATGTGTGCACTACATTTGACACCGTAACAAAAATAATGTAACAGAAAATTGGCACTTTTCAGTACAGTAGACCTTCAGCTTTCTGACCATCAGTTATCCAAAATTGGAAATAATCATTGTATCAAGAATATTGCAATAGAGGTCCCCGACATTGTGAATCCAGCAATTTACACAACAGGCCAATAGAGCTGGCATTACAACGAGATGCCAGTGACGAACATATTCAGCCTGTTACACAACATTGCAAATGATGAACAGTACAAGAACACTTCTGCAATAAATCCAGTCACTACAGAAAATACAGTAATTCCCATTACAAACACAGGGAAGCCAGATCATGCACTACCGTGAATTGACACCTTGAGGATAAATGGCAAAGATAAAAAGGACACAAAAGAGGACATAGGCAAGTTTATGATGCATGCATCATATGTACTGTGGTATGCCAAAACGGGCTAAAGCGAATGTCAAACAGTGAAAAAATCAAGTCTAACCCCAGCCATTATCGAGTTATGCTTGTGTAAGTATCAGTAGGTATGTGAGTAAGTGAGGGGGTCAGTCAGTCAGTCAGTCAGTCAGTATAAATAATGCAATAAAATAAAATTTTGTATCAGGAAGCATTTCAGGTCGTATTGAAGGCAAGTTGTTTATTGTAGTATATAAACAGACTATTCACATACACTTTATCATAATGCGGTAATATTAATGTTATTTATAGAACTTTGCGTGGGCGAGATCAAAGGGAAAAGTGTACTTTAAATTTCATAAAGTACACTGTCAGCCGGCCAGCTGCTTCATTGACCACAAAGAGTGCTTTATTCGTTCAATAAAGCACTCTTTGTGGGCAATAAAGCACAGTTGCCCACGTGCCTTAGTGTAGGCTAATAGCCTACGGGGCTCTCGCCAGTACGACTAATCACCCAAGCCGGTGAAGACTGATAGCCTCGCCGCGCTGAGTGATCAATCACCCCAGCCAATACGAGTTCCACCACTGGATTGCTTTTATAGACATACCTAAATGCTTCGATGATGGGTGTGAGAAGGTAACGTTGCTGTTACGTTTGTTAATGTAAACGGACAAGTCCTGGAGATATCACGGAAATACTTCACCATGTGAATCACAAAAGAATCGATTGTGGGTTGCGAGCAAAACCTGCCAAAAGACACAATGAACGTCTACTATGCCAAACTATGGTGAAATACGCGTGAGTTACTTTGTTAAACTAGTTTGTGTGTGTTCAGGCTGCTAATAGTTCGTGCAACGCTTGTTAATTACGAGTCCTAGTGTATGGTGAAGCTACACGACTAGAAAGTTCCATAAATCATTTAAAGCATAGCCTTGCTCGTGCTATATGAAAAATAAAGTACTTAGCGGCGCACCTCGTACTTTATTTTTCATATAGCACTCGTGGCTATGCTTTAACATATACACAATTATTTGTAATCTTTAGCTATTGTAATCACATGCATATCTACTTGAATGCAGGCTGTGTTGTAGTGTGCTTGATTAAGAATGTGATTGTTGCCTTCTTCTTGAATCTGTCCAATCCATGGTAGGACATTACAGTTATACCTATCCAATACTGTTAAGGCGTCATGAAGGAATTGTGACACTGGTTTCTGGCCAATTTTTTTTTTTGTCAGACAGTGCAAACCATAATATTTAGTTACTACTTTACTGTATAGTGAGCTTAAAATTCCTTCTACTTGTTATATCATGAAGTATACACTATTATAAAAATGGATTTGGTGACATCACAGGGTTACTATTGTGTTTATAGGGAACACGCTCCTTCTATAATCTTTATGGATGAAATTGATTCCATTGGATCATCGAGATTAGGGGGTGGTTCTGGAGGTGAGGACCAGCATCATGTGATGAAAGATCATGCGATCATGTGCCATTGCAGGTGACAGTGAAGTTCAGCGAACAATGTTGGAATTACTTAATCAGTTAGATGGCTTTGAAGCCACACAAAGTATTAAGGTAATGTCAATGCACTCTGCAAACTGTCATAACAGAGTTTGTACAACTTAAATGTGACTACCTTTCTCAAAGGCACTGACTATGAGCTTGTGTAGCTGTTAATATGATTATATATTATTGACTTCTCCAGTCATCTTTGACTAGTTATAATATGCATGCTATTTCAAGGCAATCACTTGGCAACTACTTTCCCCCTCCCCACTGTGTATCTTAACAGCAGTTACAGACAGTAGCATATTCCAATGATTTTTTAGTTAATTTTTCAGGGCTTTTAGGTGGCTTTTAACTGGTAAAGTATGGTTACTATAGTTACATTACACTGTGTGATGGTGAATGTTGTATTGTGCAGGTAGTCATGGCTACCAATAGGATAGACATACTTGATCCAGCATTGCTACGGCCAGGAAGGATCGACCGTAAGATTGAGTTTCCTGCACCAAATGAAAATGTGAGCCATAGTGGGTGTGGCTGCTATGCAGCATGTCATGCATTTGAGTGGCATGTGACACAGGGATGATTGATATGTGTCAGGAATGTGATATAATATAGCAATTGACATGTGAGGGTGCATGTAGTGTAACAAGTTTGATTGTGGGTTTAGACATGACACTCTCGTACGCAATTTTCACGGATGGATAAATTTCAAGATTTTTATGGCTCATTTACTTTAACTGAGATTATCTATTACAAGGCATAGAGTTAACCTGATAATGGTTAATTTTCGAGGATGAAAATTTCGTGGAGAGCTAAGCAACCACGAAATCCACAAAAATTACATACCTCGAAAAGTAGTATGTATACAGTATTTATTCTTTTTAGCATGTACAATACATTTGTGTGCTGGTTGACATCTGGTGTGAATGCTGGTTGTATCATGAAGGAGAAAAAGTTGACTTGAACTTGTGAAGATTCGAGCCACCACCTGTGCAGGACATCGTGTTTTGTGTGTAACTTGACCTCTACACCAGCTGCACATATCAACATACTTTTAGTGCTTATAAAACCACGGGCGAGTTGAATAGCAATGCATTTACTTGTGGTCATGCTTGTGGTATATAGAAAGAGTTTCACTGAGTTTAGAGTCAACACTCACATCTTCAACGCGCTATAGAGACGAACAAAAGATTTGTATTAACAAACTTAGAAGTCAAATCAACAAGGAATTTAGGGTCACCTCTCGGATTTTGACGAAACTGTAGTACCTATGGTGCTTATCACTCATGCAATTTTTTAGTTCCAAACATTCCATAATTTCTGATTTATGATCACAAATATTTTGAATATTTCATGAAAATTTGGTCCATATCTAGTCATAAAATTGACTGCAACTTTGCACTGTGTAAATATTTTTAAACACAATTTTTACTGATGGAAGACTGTTGATTGACCTATCCAGTGATCCCTAAATTATGGGATATCTACTTAATTATGTTTCAGAAGTACTTCTTTGAAAACTTTAATCCTTTATATTTTGAAAAATGCTGCTTGAAATTTTTCAAATTCTTTTGTAAATAATGATTGGGTCATAGTCTATGTTTGATAAAAAATTTTGTGGTGGGCTCAAGAGATATAATGAATTATGTTGTGGTATACGGTGGAATTTGCAGTCTATTATTGCTGTATTGGAGTGTACACCTCCAATAACCACTCACAACAAGACTATGCCAAGTTTGTCTTACAGAGTGAAGGTATCTAGGTACATTGCAACCTGTATTAGTGACCACCTATATTGAAAGGCCATCTATGTGCTGCAGTTAAGGTATACTTTTTATTGTATAGCACCAAAGCATCAACCCTTTCTGGCAAATCCAAAAATGGTCCTTATTAGATAGGTTGACTATATAAATTATAGATCTGACCACCATGTGTCCATGAACATCATGTAAATGTTATACCATCTCTTCACAAGTACCTTTATTATTAAGTTGAATCCTACTGTAGTGGACTTAGCCATATTTAAGTGCCGTATGTGGCTACATAGGTACATACAACAGAACTCCTCAGAAGGGATACCTGGAGACCTTGATAACCAGGATACCTGTTTGTGCACTGTACTCCCACTCTAGTGGTACACATACATTTAGACCAAAATATTTCTGTGGCTTCTGTAATATGAGCACTTTATTATGGTCCTAACAATGGATATATGCATTAATTGTACCTCAATGTGTGAAATTAATTACTACATTACTTTACATTCACGACCACTTTGAAGATCAAGTCATAAATTCATACACATACTCACGTAGGAAGTAAACACGTTGACCACATATTTAACGTTTACCTGTACTGATCTCAAAACGTGAACACAAAATACTTTGAAAAACCATTAATTTTAGTAATTACAGTACTATAAATCACGCATTGAGGTGTAAGCAAGTGTTAATAATATAAAAACTCTTGGTACAAGTAATGCATCTACTGTATATAGTGTAACTATTCTATTCCCTGGACCATTGATGAAGTGTTCATTTTTGAGAAACCACAGACTTGTCTTGGGTCCAAAATGTACGTACAATTATAAAGTAAGATCATGAGGCTATCAAGGTACCCAGATATCCTTTTTGAGGAGGTCTGTTGTACCTATGCAGCCATGTACGTAACTTGAATAGTGTAGAGTGGGGATATGTATGTAAGTGCACTACAGCAAGACTTTACATAATAAATAAAGTATAACTGAAGAGATGGTACAAGCGCACTAACCAATCCTCCACACATGCACTTATAAATGGATAAACACTACGTGAAGATCATGTCTGGGTCTAGAAGCGAAGGCTACTGTACAGAACAACGGAAATTAACTGTTGTATCAAACGGTATGGTACCATTTAAGTAGGGATTGTGGTGAAAATGTTGTGCACCGCCAAAAATTCCACCTTTAAAAGTCATCCTAGAGGCATTTTACATGATGAAATTCACCTTTACGGAATAGTACTAGTCCATATAATATACAATACAGCATTACACATAACAAAACACTTACAGGTGGCTGGATACAGAATTTTTAAAAATCACTAAAACTCGAATTTTAGTCTCACTGCCTCACTGCCTGACCACAGTCACAAGGCTAGAGGCCAAATGAAGCAGCGCAAGGTCACCATTTTACACCACAATAACAAACTCACCAGTGGATGTGCCTTTTGGGGTTCTGACGAGTGTAGGCCCTCTGCGCCTTGACTTTTATCTTCAATCAGGCTGCTTGTCGTCTTCTTCATCCAACAAAACCATATCGAGGTGTTAATTTTCCATATCAACACTTTCTTTCAGCAGCAAATTTAGATGCCACAGAATTATTTCAGAGCTGGATTTCAGAAGCGCTTTAGTCCCAGCGCTACTATAAGAGGTACACTAGCTAGATATCTGCATCTTTCACGATTGGGATATTGTTCATGATAGGTTCGGGCCACACCCCTCAAATAAAGACGTAGGTGGACTAATAGCAATAGATTACGGAGACCCCACCTCTTAACAATCTTTGATAATATATATATATATATATCTCGCACACCTCATGGCTGACCTGAGATATACTCTAATACAACAGTCATGTATGATAGAACAGTTACATGTTACATTGTTCTGGTAGACAAAATTTTGTAAGAAAAAGAAGCAAGCACAATATAAAAACATTATTGTTCTTAAGGAGACAGATGCCCCTCAGCAACAGCAAGGTCATCTGGAGATGCTTGGATCTAGAACGCAATCCCCTGATGCATATTATTGAAAAGCACAGCAAGGAGAACTTCATACTACAGCAAAGCCAGCCCATAACCATAGAATGTGGGGAACTCCACTTCTCACTGAGCAAATGGGCAAGATGTTTATATGTGATGGTATCTGCCTCCCCATACCTACAGATATGGAAAACACAAGTGGACTTATACAAGTTACAATGTATTCTAGCTGTGCCACAACAAAAAAAAAAACTAAACAAATTAGTATGTTAATTTACAGGTTTTTGCAATTGAATTCATCCCGTTTGCAATTGATTTCGTCGCTTTTGCAATTGAATTCGTCGCTTTTGCAATTGAATTCGTCCCGTTTGCAATTGAATTCGTCAATTTTGCAGTTAAATTTGTCCGTAACAAGAATGGCAGCTGGAACAAACACGAAAACATGATGTAGCAGCTGCTACAAGAACTTGTTCAAGTACAACAGTAGTAAACAACTCTTTATAAGGCAATAATTCTTCCTCTACAGCCTCTCCAGCAACATTCCAAATTCTACTACGCCATTCGCGATGGGTGTGGTCACTCACGAGCAAGCTAATTAACTTGTCAGACAGCCATCAGCTTCGCGTACTACCAGCTTCAATTACTTTCTAGTGTCTCAAGTGTAACTCTCCATGGCGTAAATAGTTCATCTCTTAATGAACGGGTTGGTTTCTTGGAGCCGTTTTGTTTATGACGAATTGTAATGCAAACGCGACGAATTCTATTGCAAAACCGACTAATTCAACTGCAAAACCGACGAATTCAATTGCAAAACCGACGAATTCAATTGCAAACGGGACGAATTCAATTGCAATACCGACGAATTCAATTGCAAACGGGACGAATTCAATTGCAAAGGCGACGAATTCAACTGCAAAAACCTGTAATATGAAGTAGGGATCTATGCACTAAAAGTAGTGAAACAAGAGATGAATGATGGTATTACAGCATAGCTCAGTGGGAAAGTCCCTACTTTGCCATTGAACAAAATAATAACTAATGTGCCAAAGTAGGGACTTTCCCACTGTGCTATGCTGTAATACCATCATTCATCTCTTGTTTCACTACTTTTTGTTGCATAGATCCCTACTTCACTTTAAATTAACAATTTTTTTAAAAATACTAGTAAATGTAAAAGTGCAATTTGAAAATGTCCGTGTCCATCCATATCCGCCTTTTCCAACTACCCCTGGGTTTGTCTGAACTCCTTGACCCCCCAGTAGTGCTAAACTCCTTGACTCCCCCCCTCTCCCAGTTATGGCCCTCATGAAATGTTTTCTGACATAGTAATTTTTTCTTGTATATGTGAGCACCGCCTGGAAGACAAATTTGCATACCATTGAAAGAGCTTTTATTTTGTGGTGATCACATGATCTTATTGCAGGCTCGTCTAGACATTCTCAGGATTCACTCTCGTAAAATGAACTTAACGAGGGGCATTAATTTGAGGAAAATTGCTGAGGTAATGCCTGGTGCATCAGGTGCTGAAGTCAAGGTACAGAGGGTGTGCACTATTAAGAAGCATGTCACTACTTATTGCCATAGGGTGTGTGTACAGAGGCAGGGATGTATGCCCTGAGGGAGAGGCGTGTCCATGTCACTCAGGATGACTTTGAAATGGCTGTAGCTAAGGTTGGTTGCCATGGCACAAGTATTGGATGTTTCTAACTGTTTGTTTAGGTAATGCAGAAAGATTCGGAGAAGAATATGTCCATCAAGAAATTGCTAAAGTAGTAACTACTAGTAACTAATTGTATTGTATATTATTGTAAATGAAATAATATCATATTAGTGCATGATCAACTGACATGTGTCAACACAGTGTGAACAACATTAACTGTCATCAGATGATGATTGGCAGTGAGCATTATGAGTGTTTAGTTGTTAAGGTAGCTGTAATACTTGCCTATGTGACTTGTATTGGCCAAGTGGCTTCTGTGTTACTACAAGTTCCAGTTGTGCAAGTACACAGCTAACACACTGCAGTATTGTTGATTGCACAATGAATTCTTGTATTAAAATAATTTGTTGTCACAGAAATTTCATGTGGTGTGGCATAAAATGGTATGGCATAATGTTTGACATGTGTGTTGAGGCTGGACTGATGGATAGTTGTTATTAATCCTACTTGGGACCTGCAAGTAGTCAAACTGAATATGTAGCCATTGAGATACTGTGAGTATTTCAGTCTGTTGAACATTCTCTTAATTTTAATGTGTGAAAGAGAACCCACTCACCTTGGAGTCAGGTACTCCTGATCCTGTTTAAATGTTGTTGGTTTATGTGCTACCTGAGTTACATTGGCTGAACTGTTGAAGTAAAATATCTGTTTGTTGCTATATGGGAGGCACCAAATAATGACTCTCTTTAAGTTGTTTATTTTACCAGGTCCTTCAGAAGAGATAATGAGTTGATTGAATAAGTGTTATCTGATTCCCACTGTGGTCCCTATAATTGCAAGAGGAAGAGGACTTATCAGTTTGTGTAACTGGTGTGTCTGCATGTCTAGCAATACACTCCCAGGTGGGCAATTGGAAACAGTGGAATGGAAAACAGAAATGGTCAAATCGTTATATAGAGTGAAAACCTCACTTAGTGGTCACCTCTGAAAGACCACCTCTGTACAAAGACCACTAGGTTGTGAAGATGATCTAATTGATTAGACCACTTCATGGTCACATTTTATAGAGATCGCCTCTTTACAGAGACCACCTTTTTACATGGTAATATTGGATAAACTCTAAACATGTATTTCATGACTCATAGAAAGGAGTCAATGTCATCTCCCATATTTTGGTACACACTTCATTCAAGTCATCAATATCTGGCTATCTGTATCATTATTGCTTAGTTTATAACAGAATGTGTCGTATACTATAACAATAGTGAAATGTAGCTAGTACACTATTAATCCACTACATCTACTAGGTCTGATGACCTTAAGAGCCTAGCCATTTTAGCTGACCTAGTGTTTTGATAAAGTAATAGATGTTTGGAACTTAGCTATTATTACGATGTGAAGAGGTGGTCTTTGTAAAAGCTGACCATGAAGTGGACTTATTTATAAGGTCATATTAGTACACCTTAGCCATCTCTGAGATCTAATTACAACATGGTCTTTGTATGGAGGTGGTATTTGGTCGCTAAATGAGGTTTTATTCTAGGGTACATTTATGTGACAATTTGACCTTTTCTGTTTTCCAATTCCCTTCCTAGGTGTCTCCACAAAAGTGTTTAATTAATAATTTTGGGTTCTTTGTTGAGACACCCAGGGATGTATGTGCTGTTAGACATACAAGACAAGACTAAGGACATCGGATAGTGCTAGAGTATGTCATTATGGGAAGACTGAGAGTACAACATCTTGTTTAGATTAGAGACTTCAACGAAAAATACACATGAAGTTAAGTGGCAAACCAGCTTTATTGCATGTAGTTTGGTTCATTGCATGTTCTCTGAACCATTGTAAATGTTGGGTACCAGTTGGTGCTGTAACTAATATCTATTGCATAGAAGCTGCCTATCCATCCAGCACAGGTTTGCAGAGTAACAAATTAGAAGCTTTGCCAAGTAGGACAATCCCCAGACAATAGCAGGGGGTACCGTTGATCCAGGTGCCACTCAATACAGCCAAATTATATGTGTTTGTAATCTCACTATGACTTATTGGTAATATGGCTGAAGATTACCACGGTTAGGGACCCGCCAATTATGCTGGCACAATTATGAGCATAGTAGAGCATGAGAACTGAGGCATAAATAATTGGGCATAATTTGAGCATAATAGGTAAATTTTTGAGCAGTGCAGCATAGCATAATAGGTAAAATTATGAGCATAATCGGTGGGTCCCTAACCATGGTGGGTGTTTTAAATATCCATACAGACACCTTACTGAGGATATGTGTTGTATGATGGTATGGTCTGTGTGACAGAAGCTGTGAAACTATTAATAATGTGGATGTGGCAGGATATCATACAGTACATGCAGTAGTACCATATAATAGGGATCATGCTACTGTTGATAGCACTAAAGATCTAGGGATAATAACACAGAACTTAACATGGGAGAACCACTACAAATTAATATCAGGCAAGGCCTACAAAATTCTTGGATTAATTTGTAGAAGTTTTTCAGGTAATGGACCAGTTGAGACTAGAAAAAGGTATATCTCACTTGTTCATTCACAAATCTTATATTGATCACAAGTGTGGAGACCTTATCTAATTAAAAATATCAATATGTTAGAAAGAATATAGAGGCGAGCTACAAAGTGGATTTTGAATGACTACCAATCATCATATAGATCACGCCTGGTCACTCTACATCTATTACCACTAATGTATGTATATGAAATGAATGATATTATGTTCTTCATCAAGTCCTACAAGCAACAGTCATCACATTTCAACATTACTGAATATGTCCAGTTTAGTACCTCTAATACACGATTTGGTGCATCTGAAAAAATGGTTCATCATAGATGTTCCTCCAACACTGCTCAAAACTGTTACTTTTATTGTTTACCACGTCTCTGGAACTCATTACCAAAAATAGACCTATCTCTGTCCACAAACATTATTAAACACAAACTGTACAACTACACGTGGGATCATTTCATGCAGCAATTCAATGATACAAACATTCATACCTTCCATTACCTCTGTCCCTGCTGCCACTGTTCAACAGCGTCGCCATCACCAATATATGCAGTTCTGTTATAAGTAATTATTTACTGTAATTAATTGTAGTAGAGTCACTGGCAGCACTTGTCAGTGGCTTTCAGTACCTTTTGTGTGTGTACTGAAAAACAATAATAATAATGAGGGTGTGGGCTTTTCTGGCCAAAAATATCACCCAAAAATTTCACAATACCTTCATGGCAAAATATCACCAATAGTGGAGAGGAGAAGATAAATAAACATCAGAGCAAAGTGTTCATGGTATATATTGACTTGAGGTAGATGTATGGCTACTATAGCAATGACAAAAATAAACAAAAGATTTAATGTCCAATATATTATCTTCAGATGTAGGCAACCTCCCTTGTTTCATTACTTTGTTTTCTGTGATCCTAAAAATTCTTTATTTTTCCTTTTTACTTTATTTGCAACATTATTATGACTATATAGTGGAATGGAAGGAATTGCGCCAGGCCTATTGTTTTCGTCTAAACGTGCGTCCCAACTTTTGCTGAATTAGAAAAGTGGTCATGATTTGTTTTCAGCCATGTTACACAGCATTACAAAGGAAGATCACTACATACAATGCATGCTTCATGGACTTACTTGTGTCCCACTTATCTTTGCTGACAACATGATGTGTCAATTTTCTGTTGCAACGTGTGATGGCTTCCCTACATTTGACAGAATTGTCCGAGTTTTCCGTTAATGCAGAGGTCCTTCTCCTACCGTAGTGTGCCTTTTTTAAAGTTTGTGGCAACTTTTTGGAACCATCTCAGGTCATACAGGTAATCAGTTCTGCACCCTTAGGAATATTCTTTATGAAGTCTAATCAGATGTCTGATAACAATTGACCTGACTGCATATCCTGGTGATAGCCCTGACTTGGGTATCTACTTTGATAAAAACTCAGATATTTTGGCAAGAAGTAGGTTACCTTTGGGCTTGGTTATACCTAACCAAAGAGGCGCCTTGTGAGGCTGGTTTAGGATATCAATAATAGTGTTAGATTAGTACTTCTGTTTATTGTAGAGACCTCAACAAGCTAACCATTACTTTAGGCATCTTATGCTGGTCCAAAATCTTCACAGATCACATCTTGGTACCAAGGCCTGGAGCACATACATGCTCTAATAGAACGCCGCCATATATAAGACACAGTTGCTGAGCATAGGCGGCGGTGCTGGAGCACCCCCAACTATCCCAACTATTTTACTGGGGATGTTCAGCACCCCCAATTCAAAGCTGTATTGTGCAATAGTCATCATGTGAACTTCCAGAAATTTGTCAATCACGATTGAGATACTCTAATAGAAGTCATCCTAATACAACAGTCAAGCATGTATTAAAATAAATTAACAGTTAAAATGCCACCAAATTCAATATCCTGACACCTAATTTTCAAATTTTTCCCTTGGGGGGCATGCCCCCAGACCCCCTAGAATTTTGCACACCTACTACTGCCACCATAAATTTTGGGCACCCCCAACTGTAGCACCCTTTCACCTCTTATGCTGAGTATGAATAAAACAGCATTATCCCATGCATGAACACACTCAGCCTGCTAAGTAATAATTGTAGAGCTACAGAGGCGTAGCTACAGATGAGGCAGTTGCCTATTGCCTAATGACATCAGTAGCAAAGCTATCAAAGCAAAAGCCTTCTTACAACATAATCTCTTCCAGTGTCCAACAACAGTGATATCCAATTGTTGCACATCCTTAGTGAGACCTATATTAGAGTATGCTGCTACAGTGTGGTCCCCACACCTTCAACACCAGAAACACCAAATAGAAAAGGTTCAGCGCAGTGCTGCTCACTTTGTTAAAAATGACTTCTCCTATCACAGTAGTGTAACTACCATTCTCAAACATCTTAAGTGGCCACTACTCGAACACCGAAGAAGTTTCTTAAAATTGATAATGTTTTACAAAATATTACATGGTCTTGTTGACATTTCATTTACATTTACACCCCTCTCAACATCTACCCATGGACACAACCAGCATTTCATCACCCCTTTTGCTAGAACTGATACATATTTAAATTCTTTCCTATGTATACCCTCTGCTATCAATTTGTGGAATTCTCTACCTGATTCATTAGTTGAACTGGATGATTTAAACCAATTTAAAGATGATTTATCCTTATATCTCTTCCCAACAGACTGATTTATTGTATGATTATCTGTGTGTTTATACTCATTTTGTGAGTACTACACAATATTAAACAATAATATTAGTGACTGAACTGACTGCATAACAAAGTTTATAATGCTGTTTAGTTCAACTTGCTGTATACATTAGTAAGAGTCCAGGTTACTGTCTTAAAGGTTTTCAGAAACTGGTCAAGCAAGATATATATAGATACCCTATAGAGCACTCACCCTATTAGAACAGTCAAGCAAATTTTTAATATGATAAACTACTTAAATTGCTTTTGCAATCAATCTCAGATGGTATAACTTTCCCAGGAGAGCTTGTATAGCTACCCTATACCCACTGTATTGACATGTTACGCATACTACATAATTATATTAGCTATGCTAGTACTTGCACTTCTACGTCATAATATGTCCATTATTTGCATTTACCATAATAGTATGTAGTATGGTTAAAATTATCTCCAGGCTCTATCTTGCAACTTTAAAATTTCAAAAACTTTCTGTAAGGGGTGCATGCCACCAGACTCCCCCACCCACCCCACCTCAGGGGAGCATGCTACATATACTGAGAGTATACTTATGCACTAGAGATCATGTATCATACAAAAGCATTGCAAAATCTGCCTCTCCTATTTAAAATTTCTAGCTATGCCCCTGAGCTATAATACTATACCCCTGCTAGCTGAACTACTCATGACTATCACTTATGAAACTTTTGATCAATGTAGTCCACTTAGACTGAATAGACGTTTGTGTATAAAACTACAACTACTCTAAATATCTGAAATAACGTTAGCTTGTTGGGGGGGGGGGGGGTGGGTGGGGGTGCGCCCCCAGACCCCTGCTCCATATACCTACCACCTGGTGCATCCCTACTTGCTAGGATCCACCCCTGCACTCATGCAGTTCAATCTAGTGTATTTCACACTGCCTAAGGGATGAATCCTGTGACAACTAAACCTGACCCTCATACCCAGGTTGCCACAGACAGGAGTCATCCCTTTGGTATGAAAGTCATATGCATCTGAATTTAAACTGTACAGTTACGCTTGGGTAGAGAAGAACAAAAGTAGAAAAGGTGGTCTGAGACTATATCCGTAACTTCCTCAGCATAATTATTTATTCTGAGCGTGACTTTATGGCCACTCTCACTTGTTGTATTCTAGTTAGGTTGTGTATGCATTCAGTAATACTTGTGTGTATATAGCATTTGTACTTTATTGTGTACACTCTGTCACTCTCTTATGGAAGAACGGCTCTGCCGAACGTGGAGTTTAAATAAAAAATAAAAACCAATACTAGTGCTCAAAATTAACCCTCATCACTGATTGGTCTGATATTCTCACCTGTGCATACCAAGGGGGTGGCGCACAGGCACTCACTGTAGGTCAATCTGCGACTGTGGTCAAAAAGTCATGTTTGTTAAAGTTCCTTGACAAAATTTTGTAACACTAATCTGATTGGCTGAAATGATGTGGTGCATTTTTATTGGAAGTACATGTCCAATTTGATAACTAGTATAGACTCCCAAACAACATGGTTGCTTAGCAATGGTTGTTAGGTTACTGGCCAAATTATCCTTGGAGTAGGGCTGAAAATATTGACATACTATAAATAGAACACTAAAATACCTAATATGATAGAACAGTCAAAGTGCTTCATCAAAACGTGTGTCCCTAAAATTTAAGTAATTAAAATCAACAACAAAAAATGTTTTGTCTACAGCTGAAGTCAATCCACTGACCTCCTACTTTGAGAGTTGGTATACTGTACCAAAGTATTTCCAGGTGTCTATAAAGGCTGTTTTTACTGCTTATAAATGCTGTATGTCCCAGAAGCTATAGTATGTTAGCTTTCACGATGTCTCAAAGTTCACCAGAATTAATTTATAGGTACAATTTGAAGCATTTCAATTAACTATTAAAGCACATCAACTTTTAGTCTCAAAAGTATATTTAAACTTGCAGTCAAAACAAAGTTTTTAAATGACTGTCGATTGCAAGGTTTATGAGGGCTGCGCCCCCCCAGATCCCGTGTTTCCAGAGATTCTATACTTTGGTCAGCCCCTCGTCACATCAACTACTTCTGCTAGTGTAGCTACCAGCTAGTGAAAAAGCAATAGCTAGGTGGAGACCAGGCTTGCTGGTCATGCCCATGTTGTGACACTACCAAAGCATTCAAACACCTTTATTGAGCCAGGATTATTACTAGTACTCATAGCATTACACCATATGACTACTGTAGCTAAGTCCATGGAAAATTCAACAAAATTGAACCACTAACACTTCCCATGTTGCTATACTTGTTAAGAAGAAACTATTTAAGTGTCATTCTTCCCCATAAAGAGTATCTATGGTGGCACAAAATTAGTGAAACATACTAATAGCATATAAGGTGATTCCCAAATTCCAATACCCCAGTTGTGGTGCTACACTATCTATACAGTACCCATATACTAGTGACATTGTGAGGGCTCTTGGAAGCATTATAAACACTTGGTACCAGTCACTATCAGTACCATGTGGTACCTGGCATTACCATCTATTGATTAATAACTGTAAATATCATGAAACATTACCTACAACAAATCTACTAAGTACAGTCCAATCTCATTATGAGAAGCAAGAAAAAATAGCAATATTTCCTTCAAGGCCACCACTGTTTGTACCTTCCATACACCTACTCCTTGCCACAGTATCTGAATTTTCATCAAAGTAGATACCCAAGTCAGGGTCACCACCAGGGATAGTAGTCAGGTCAATTGTTATCTTATCAGACATCTGATTAGAGTTCATAAAGTCAGAGACAGTATTGTCAAGAGTACAGAACTCATTGCCTGGCACTTCACTGCCCATGTTCAGTTCAACTTGTAGTGTCACATTAGTGGTATTGATTGCCCGTACACATGCCACTCTCGTGGTGACAGCCATAGAGTTTGCAGCGCAGCTGATTGGTCCATCCCCAGATGTTGTTGGGTCTTCATCTTGAGATGTACTGTAGTCCTCAGTCTCGCTAATTGTGCGGCTACAAATAGCTAGTAAGTTGTTGTCAGAATCTGCAGAAATGGTGGTGACAACGTTAGACTCCAAACACTCATACACTTGTACCCTGAAGTACCAGTAACCAGTGGTAACATCAGGTTTAATAGGATTATCTGCTGGAGGATTTGGAATGGGAAGATCAAATCTTGCATATGAACTGGCTGCTATGCAGTCATCCTCATTGTTAAAGAATGGGGAAGAAGGATTACCCTCAGTGCTACTAGTGAAGGTAATTGTAGTTCCCACTGGAGTAAGGCCATCAGGTTGGGTTTGGTAAGCATCAAGGTAAGTTTGGTCAATAGCCCTAATAGTACCATTATCCACATTACCACATAAAACTGGTACACATGCTGAATGGCTGACTGGACCTTCTGTTGTACGTGAGTGTCTAAAGAAAAATGGTTTACCAAATCGTGTAATAAACTGTGTGATTACAACTTCTGCACCTGACAGTGGGTTACCTCTTGAGAAAGTACGCACCTGAACATAACAGATCATGTTGACAGACAAAGGAGTAGCAATTGCCCACAACAAATTGGTGTTTGAGAGGACAGCTGTTGCCTCCACTTCACCAGTAGAACCAACTACATTTATTGCAGAGTCAGTCATCCATTGACCATCAGAGTTATTGGCATTAATGACTAACAGTTCAAGTGCAGTACCATCAGGTTGACCATTGTCTTCAGTAAATGTTGTATTTACCTCAGCCATGGAAGTTAATGGACTTCCACTATCATTCATCAACCCAGTAAATGCTATGATCCTTACTGCATAAAATGTGCCATCAGAGGTAACCACTGCAGGTGGAAAGTCAGCATCAAATGAGCTAGGGTTTTCCTCAGCAAAATAGAATGTGCTTGATACTACATCTCCTGTGAATACTTCTCCATCAACATCCATGACATTATTAAGAGGAAAACTAGAAGTGGCTATCCCTCCCACATCAATCATCCCATTGGTTGGATTAGTTGTCGTAGTGACGTTATTGAGAGTGACACTGATTCTGATTGGTCCCGGAGGGATCAGATCAATAGTGAGTATGGAGGGTATATGGTTAGGTGATGATATACTAACAGCGATTGTGTCCTGACTGACTGGGGCAGAAGTGGTGAGCATACCAAGCGTGTTAGTCATCATCAGCTCTCCATCATCAATTGTTATCATAGCTCCCATTATTGGTAACATGTCTGAAGCACTAGTAACTGTTAGTTCAACATCAATGGGGACATTTTCACAAGGCTGGCAAGAACAAGTTGATGGTTGGGTAAGGACAAACGGATTGAGAGCATCACATGTGATCTCAATGGTAGTAGGGGAGTCCTGTCTGTAACAACATGGTGTACCACTGCCACTAGCACAGTCACCAAATGGAGTAGTACATGACACTTCACTACAGCTCTGACTGGTGAAGGAGACTCCATTGTCAGTCACACAACCTGGAGGTAGTGTTACTGGTGTTGTTTCCAGTACACCTGTGAAGTTAAGCATGTTATAATAATGTGTTACCAATAACTAGCTTACTGTCAACTTACGTTCAAAACATTCAAACTGTACAAAACTTCCTCCAAGTGGAACAGGCTGGCCAATGTTATTTGTGCATCGAAGCAATGCAACTTCTCTGCTGGTAGCATCAAAATATATTCCTTGACTTGGATCATTGCCTTGTAGAAGAGTATTATTAAGGTCAAGTGTTACATTGAAAATATTAGCAGTCAGTAGGTCAGAGTTAACTTGATCTGATACTTCTCTTAAATAACACAAATCTCCATTAGCAGCATTTTCGGTATTCTGTTCAGCTTGTATTGTAACTCTTGTGTCAGCTTGTAGACAAACAGTACGAGCTGTTACCCTACCGGTGCACATTGACGGATTGATATCAGTTGGAATGGGAACTATGGGAGCTCCAGAAGTAGAAGTTGCTGTGTCGGTGTCAACTGAAGCCTGCGATCTATTATTCACTGATGCAGCTGTTACGCTATTGGAATCAAAGCAACTGAGAACTTGAACCTGAATGAACCAGAATCCCTGACCAGTATCCTCTTCTTCTGGTGGAATAACAATTGGTGGATTAGGGTCTACTAATGGCTCAAAGCTAACAAATAAACCATCAGCTGCATCCATACAGTCAGTTTGTGTAGAATAGAATGCACTACCCATTGTGCTACCAGTGAAGGTTATGGTGTTAGTGCTTTCTTCCACAAAAAAGCGGTCGGGTTGTACACCACTTGGGGTTAGGGTTGCCTCATTAAATCTACCTTGGATTGCTCCATTACCTCCAACGCCTCGCCTCACTTCTATACAGACGGAGTTGCCCAAAGGACCACTTCCATCTCCAGTGGTTGCTGAACTTCGGAAGAATTCCGAGTCATTTGGAAACTCCACATCAATAGTTGCACCTGTAGTATCTTCAGATACTCTGACTTGAAGATAGACAATATCATTAGCTTGAATGGGGCGGGAAACAGACCAGAGTTGGCGAGCATTAGGAATTGTAACAGCTCCACTTACTTGTCGTTGTGCTTGTCGTTTTTTAGATACATCATCAGTAAAAGTGAAATTACCACCTATAGTCCACAAACCAGTAGTATCATTGAAGAGAAGCAATAATAATGTCACATCAGTTTGATCAAATAAATCAAGGGTTAGTACTACTGTAACTGGCCTATCAGGATCAACATCTAATGAGTTACCATCATCATCAAGTAGCTCTGTCCTGGCTAACACTAGAGACTGATAGAAGACTGTACTCCCACCAACTTGTTCAGTGACAATTTCTGGAGGAAAACTGTCACTGTATGAGTCATCACTACCAGCAGTAAAAATGTTAATTTCAGCTGTTACATTTCCAGTAAAAGGGGTACCATCAGTGTTAACAACTGAGTTAGCAGGTATATCAACAGTAGCTATATCACTGATAGGTACAGTAAGATTGTCACTACTACTACCAAGAGATTCCCGAACTACTGGTGAGAGAACCACATTAATTACAGTGGGACCAGGTGGCAATATTTCTACAGTGACCATTATACTAGAGTGGTTACCAGCTGTTATTACTACTGACACTTGCTCATCACTGACTGGTCTGTTTGTATTAGCTATACCAACATCATCAGTGACCAGTGTAGATGATCCATTGATCACTATCTCAGCTCCCATAATAGCACTGTTATCTGTTCCACTAGAGATAATAAATATCAGTGTGACATTTAGGTCTCCACAAGGCCGACAAGTACATTGTTCTGGTTGAAATATTGTGCGTAGATTTGATGCTTCACAGGTGAAATTAAAACTTGTCACACGAGCAATATCATCTTGGCAGCAACACAGGGTACCACTGGTACCGTCACAGACTCCAAATTGGCTTGTACAGAGAGTGTTGTCACAAGCTGTCCTGTTAATCATCCTCAAACCATCTGTCCCACTTAATGCACAGTCAGCTGGCAGGAAACCTTCAGTGATTCCAATATCACAGAGTTCAAAGGAGACTATAAAGAAAATCATATAAAATATAACATGCTGCTATGATTGTGTACAGCAAAATGTCTTACTAGGGACTGCAGAGTCACTGTCATGATCATCATCATCAAATTCATTGCGAGGTTCTACCAGCAGAAATCCAATAATGAAGAGAGCGCCAAGAAGAGATGCTACTCCCACTAGTAAGGAGAAGATCAACTGTAGCAGGTTTGAAGCTAAGGACATTCTCTCAGTTCTATACAAATGAACTATTCAATACAAATTCAAGAGAATATATACATAAGGTATGTTATCTCAATTGTTACAAGTTATATATAGGGCTGCTGTACCAGGCAGGAACTGGCACTGCAGAAGTTGTTAACAAGCATCACTATCACCTTCACTGGCTGCTAATTACCTCATCACATAGTTCACCAGTTGAATAGTCACTACTATTTGTACAGGTGGGGATCATATAGAATGAAATTACTGATTAATGGTAGCTATGCTACTTTATCACATCTTCAGCTCAGTTAGTCAGCTGGGACATGAAGACAGTAGATGATTTTACTTTATAAACTGATTATATAATAAATAGCTACATGCATATAGTTAGCTACATATATGACAGCTAGCTAGTTGTCAGGTTATCACTTTAGCTATCTACAAGTCTGACTAATTATAAGGTATATTTCATGACCTCATTATAGTGACCATGTCAAGTAGGTCCCAAACTGTCAGAGCATTCTCCATGTATGTCTACACGAGCAGGATGTATGTCTACCCGAGCAGGAAAGATAACTTACAATAGCATACCACAGAAGCCTGTTGTTGTGTCTTACACAGACATTTCACCGTGGTGAGGTAAACTTTCCTTCAACCATACAGGATTAGTGAAGCTGTTCTGGTGCCACTACAAGTGACTGGTACAAACCCACACAACAAGTCAGCTCTGATGGTACGATCAGGTAACTAGTAAAATACCATTCTTGTAGTCACAGAGATTGGTCAGTGTTGTAATGGACCACTTATAAGATCACCTTCAAAACCATCAGAACTGATAAGATATACGGTGCAGACTGGAGCTAGTTTGTATACTCTAACTATGATTGTCTTTGCACAACATAATAAACTTCTTCTGTTCAATTGCCTCCAGATCAAAACCTTGTTTTTCAGACCAAAATTGCTCCCACATTCAATCTAATTGTGATTGCCAGACATCTTTAGGGGGTGTTCCTCTACACTAAGTCACTATACTAGTCCCTTCACTGACACTTGAATAGTTATGATGACACAGTTGAGTGTGTTACGTCAATCAGTTAACATTGTAGTAATTACCAGCTCAGCAACCCGATCATGTTACCAAGAGAAGGCTAGTCATATCTGAGGTACTGTCTGGTAACATTACAATAAACAATTTGGTTGATCAACAATACATGACCTACTAGTATACACTAACTAGAAGCTTCCCAGGAATTCATAAGGTCTCACCATCAGTTTCAGTGGGTGTACTACAAACTACAACATGTAAAACTCAACTTATCAACTATTGTTATAATGACAGCATCTGGTAGTCACAAGGCTATACACAGTACAAGTGTATTATTGATGACACTATGTCACTGGTGAAGACAGGATGTTGGTTACACATCATATCTCTTGGCATGTATTACTGTGCAACCAAATATGGTATCTTGAATTGTATGAATTAGGTTATGTAGTGCATTTGTCCCATTCACAACAAGTATGGATAATGTAGTACTTGTTTCTTAGCTAGGAAAGTGATGTAATGTGTTGGGATGGCTGAAAGAAGGTTTGTGAGGGTTCTGGGACACACAAGGATACACTACCAATTCACACATTAGAATACTTGGTATTGATACTGAGGTGTTGGGGTTGGACCATAATTCATTCACGATGAATTGCGAAGTCTTCTGATAGAATGAAACATTTCACCCCTCCCCTGGTATTAACATTGTTCTCAGATAATGAAATAATCCCAATGGGATCATGACATATGAAGAATATAAAAAAAAATTGGTTCTAATAAATTCATTCACTGCAGCACTACACCAACCTGCAAATACAAGGTCACTCCATAACGTGGCCATTTTCCCTCTAAAAACTGACCTTATCAGGTGGAAGTTCTGGACACTTGAAATTGTACAAGTAGTAATGAAGGTGACCGTCTCCCATTCCAAATTTCAGTTCTTCTAGAAACGATTTATTCTCCATTAGATCAAGAGCATTGAACACATCAAAGTTTTCCTGCAGGGGAGTAGTTAATCACATGTTGTTATAATTAATTGCACAAAACTCAATCGTGTAGTGTGTGGGGGTGAGTGCGTGCATAATCAAGTGAAGTAGTCAGGTAATGCTAAAACAACTAGTACATTTAACTGTTTTATTACAATATTGAACATGGCTGTTGTATTAGGGTGACTGCTTTATTAGAGTATCTTGAGTGTAGGGCGTGATCATGACATCAAAGTAGAGGCATGCCCCTTGATCAGCTGTACTAGATCATAAAGGGGCGTGTCGCTCAATTTTAATGGTCCAGCTAGTTCGTAGAGTCCTATCGTGCAGTTTCAGTGTCTACCACTGGTAACATATCACCGTGAGGGATTCAAATAAATTTGTGGCATCAAAGTGTTAATACACCTTGATATGGTTCCCTAGCATGAAGAAGACTACAAACAGATTGAAGATAAAAGAAAATGCAAAGCGCAGAGGGCAAGTGCTCATTGGAACCACAAAAGGCACCTGCCACTGGTGCCTCACCACCAACCAACTAAACATGACAACCTGCAGTATACCAGTCTAGATTAACACTTACATAAAAGTCCAAGAAATTCACTCCACAATTTTCAACTACGAATTAGGGATGATCTAGCATCGGACCGGTGCTGATCTGGACGATTTAAGCAAAATTAATTTTCTGTAGAAGCTACGTACTGATTCGATACCGATCTTTCTAATCACTGATTCACCTGTCTTCAAACATACTAAACTTATTCACTAATAGTATACTAATAGTACACTAATAGTATACTATCATTTATTGGCTGAATGACCATTGAAAACTACAAGAAGCCATACAGACCCAAGATTATTGGTTTATCCACTGAAACTTAGTCCCTTGAACTTACCAGAGATCCTTGGGAGAAAAACAATGAATAATAGTACTACACCATATCAAATAGTCTAGAACTATAAAAATCTCTGCTACCAACAGCCTACAAGTTTCATGCAATTCTTGGTAGGAGTATGTATTAAGGTATTTGAGGGTGCTGATTGTCTGGGTGGTGTCCACACCACCATTGGTATTGATTCCAGTAACAATACTGTGATCTAACAATTGACCAATAAGCTTACTAGTCTGAGATTATAAATACTACAAGAACTACCTGTCACACATCAGTTGTCACATATAGTTATTAGATAAAAGATGTCAGATCAGTACAAAAGTTATATTGGTACATCTCTACTACGAATTATAAGCTGACTGTTGCAGCACTACAACATGCAAAGGCAATTGGATCAGACTAGAGCAATGTGGGTAGTTATTGAAGGAAACAAAACTTAAATGTAGCTGACCTCTTTTGCTAGCACTAGAGCATCAGACATCAAGTCCAGTAAACTGTGCTTGCCAGGAACATTGTAGAAAGCGTATGCAGCCTTCAGTTGCTTATGGACAGGATGGCGGACAATGGTTGATGGCAAGTTGTAGTAGCTAATCAAGTCTGTTATTTTGTGAGTAACAGGATCCTGTGGGAATTATGTGATCTCTAGTGTACAATAGGTGGGTGGGGCTACCTCAACCACAAAGCAGCTGATGATCTCAGGTCTGGGTAGGAACCAATGAGCAAACTCCTCCTACGTGTTAATGAGTAATAATAGGAAGTGACATCATGTGATGTCATCTTACCTCATTGGAGAAGATTGGGGTGAGCTCAAATTTGCTCAAGTACTAGCAAAAACCAGTAATTAAATCATCACCATGGCAACTATCTAAAATTTACTCACTTCTTTCATTAGTTGATAAGCGTCCGGGATGTCTCGTACTTCTAATCTCCTCAGTCCAATAATTTTTGTTGCCTTTACACAAAGAAAATAAATACAAACAAAAAAAATAATGTATGGCCTATAGGTCCAGTTTAACACACTTAATATAAGAGGCTGTAGGACCAGGTGTGCTACAGACTTTAAGTACTTGTGCCTTCATAAATTATCATGGTGTCATGGTGTCTAGGTGTTTTTTTTTCTTCCTGGTATTAAGGGACCTAAACTAAGTGTCTGGAATATGTAGGTGTTCTCAAGTGTCCACACTAACAGGTTCAGTGTAATATGAACACCTTGGGACCAACCAATAGTATCCTGATTATCAAGGTGTCCTGATCATCAAGGTGTCCTGATTATCAAGGTGTCCTGATCATCAAGGTGTCCTGATCATCAAGGTGTCCTGATCATCAAGGTGTCCTGATCATCAAGGTGTCCTGATCATCAAGGTGTCCTGATCATCAAGGTGTCCTGATCATCAAGGTGTCCTGATCATCAAGGTGTCCTGATTATCAAGGTGTCCTGATTATCAAGGTGTCCTGATTATCAAGGTGTCCTGATTATCAAGGTGTCCTGATTATCAAGGTGTCCTGATTATCAAGGTGTCCTGATTATCAAGGTATCCTGATTATCAAGGTGTCCTGATTATCAAGGTGTCCTGATTATCAAGGTATCCTGATTATCAAGGTGTCCTGATTATCAAGGTGTCCAGATTATCAAGGTGTCCTAGTTATCAAGGTGTCCTGGTTACTAAGGGATACTTTTTGAGAAGTCCAAATTATGGTTCCCATACTACACTCCTTATAAGGTTCATACCTGAGGGATGCGGTATAGCTTGATCATCCTTTGCATGGTCATGTTACGAGGGATATGAGAGAACTGAATATCCACCAGCTTCTTTGGGTTGATGTTGCGATGCCAATACCTGCAGTAATGGCAGCCACACTCACATGAGAGATTATGTAATCAACAAGAGGAGGGGCTCATACATTAATAACAGAACAACAGCTCTTCACCGTCCCCAATGGGAACTCAAAGAGAGCTGGGACTATTCCAGTCACAACTACGTCTCCTACAAATGTGACCAGATGTATACAAACCAAACATGTCACCTCAGTCCCTGGGGTAATGTAGGCAACTGACAGGTGAAAATTGTATGGACAGAGCATAACATTACGAGAACATAAATGTGTCTACATGTTTAGTTTGAGCATCCAGTCACTAGTACATCACTACATCCAGTCACTAGTACATCACTACATTCAGTCACTAGTACATCACTACATCCAGTCACTAGTACATCACTACATTCAGTCACTAGTACATCACTACATTCAGTCACTAGTACATCACTACATCCAGTCACTAGTACATCACTACATTCAGTCACTAGTACATCACTACATTCAGTCACTAGTACATCACTACATTCAGTCACTAGTACATCACTACATCCAGTCACTAGTACATCACTACATTCAGTCACTAGTACATCACTACATTCAGTCACTAGTACACCACTACATCCAGTCACTAGTACATCACTACATTCAGTCACTAGTACATCACTACATTCAGTCACTAGTACATCACTACATCCAGTCACTAGTACATCACTACATTCAGTCACTAGTACATCACTACATTCAGTCACTAGTACATCACTACATTCAGTCACTAGTACATCACTACATCCAGTCACTAGTACATCACTACATTCAGTCACTAGTACATCACTACATTCAGTCACTAGTACATCACTACATTCAGTCACTAGTACATCACTACATTCAGTCACTAGTACATCACTACATTCAGTCACTAGTACCTCACTACATTCAGTCACTAGTACATCACTACATTCAGTCACTAGTACATCACTACATCCAGTCACTAGTACATCACTACATTCAGTCACTAGTACATCACTACATTCAGTCACTAGTACCTCACTACATTCAGTCACTAGTACCTCACTACATTCAGTCACTAGTACATCACTACATCCAGTCACTAGTACATCACTACATTCAGTCACTAGTACATCACTACATTCAGTCACTAGTACATCACTACATCCAGTCACTAGTACATCACTACATTCAGTCACTAGTACATCACTACATTCAGTCACTAGTACATCACTACATTCAGTCACTAGTACATCACTACATCCAGTCACTAGTACATCACTACATCCAGTCACTAGTACATCACTACATTCAGTCACTAGTACATCACTACATCCAGTCACTAGTACATCACTACATTCAGTCACTAGTACATCACTACATTCAGTCACTAGTACATCACTACATTCAGTCACTAGTACATCACTACATTCAGTCACTAGTACATCACTACATTCAGTCACTAGTACATCACTACATTCAGTCACTAGTACATCACTACATCCAGTCACTAGTACATCACTACATTCAGTCACTAGTACATCACTACATTCAGTCACTAGTACATCACTACATTCAGTCACTAGTACATCACTACATTCAGTCACTAGTACATCACTACATTCAGTCACTAGTACATCACTACATTCAGTCACTAGTACATCACTACATTCAGTCACTAGTACCTCACTACATTCAGTCACTAGTACATCACTACATTCAGTCACTAGTACATCACTACATTCAGTCACTAGTACATCACTACATCCAGTCACTAGTACCTCACTACATTCAGTCACTAGTACATCACTACATTCAGTCACTAGTACATCACTACATTCAGTCACTAGTACATCACTACATTCAGTCACTAGTACATCACTACATTCAGTCACTAGTACATCACTACATTCAGTCACTAGTACATCACTACATTCAGTCACTAGTACATCACTACATCCAGTCACTAGTACATCACTACATTCAGTCACTAGTACCTCACTACATTCAGTCACTAGTACATCACTACATCCAGTCACTAGTACATCACTACATTCAGTCACTAGTACCTCACTACATTCAGTCACTAGTACATCACTACATTCAGTCACTAGTACATCACTACATTCAGTCACTAGTACATCACTACATTCAGTCACTAGTACATCACTACATCCAGTCACTAGTACATCACTACATTCAGTCACTAGTACATCACTACATTCAGTCACTAGTACATCACTACATTCAGTCACTAGTACATCACTACATTCAGTCACTAGTACATCACTACATTCAGTCACTAGTACATCACTACATTCAGTCACTAGTACCTCACTACATTCAGTCACTAGTACATCACTACATCCAGTCACTAGTACATCACTACATTCAGTCACTAGTACATCACTACATTCAGTCACTAGTACATCACTACATTCAGTCACTAGTACGTCACTACATTCAGGTATCAACA
Organism: Dysidea avara; assembly: GCF_963678975.1. Taxonomy (NCBI): domain Eukaryota; kingdom Metazoa; phylum Porifera; class Demospongiae; order Dictyoceratida; family Dysideidae; genus Dysidea; species Dysidea avara. The sequence continues at coordinate 770,372 of NC_089274.1, read as the reverse complement.
CATCACAACTAAAGACCACCTTCCAACTTATTTTTTTTAAATGCTTTAAAAAAGGAGAATTTATATCCAAACAGTACGTACTGTATAGTAGGATCCTCCTAAAGTAATGTGTGCCACTAAATAGTCATGTCTTAAATATCATACGCAGTGAAAAGGAAAAAGTGTAAATTTCATACAGTACAATTTAGGGGAAAGAGTGCTTTATTACCCAAAGAGTGCTTTATTGCCCAAAGAGTGCTTTATTGCCCAAAGTGTGCTTTATTGCCCAAAGAGTGCTTTATATACTAGCTAAAGCACCGCTGCGCGTACAATATGGAAATAAAAGCACGAGGGCATGATCTCGTGCTTTATTCGCCTCGTGCTATATTAGACTCTCGCCCACGCCCTCGTGCTTTTATTTCCATATTGTACAAGTGTAGCGGTGCTTTAACTGGTTTAGAATGCTTTCTTGTCGCCCTGCTTGGAGCATTCGTTTCGTGAATTCGAACTGCGTCAGTTTTCAGCCATCAGACAATCGGTAAGTGTCTGTGTAGTACAGGTGTGGTAGTAATACAAGCAAATAGTATCTTTTTGGCTACTTTTGGTGATTAGAAATGTTACACACGTGATCTTGTTTTTTGTATTTATTTTCCAATCAATGCTCAACTGTTCTTTATTTTCCACAACTGTACTTTATTGTGATGCAAACAGTGTTGGGACAGTTACTTTGTAAAAGTAACTAGTTACATATTACTTGCAACTGAACTATTTAGTTACAGTTACATATTACCCATAAAATAAAGTAACTATAATAATATTACATATTATATTACTTTGTGTCCACAGCCTTAAGCTGTTATGTGAAACTACCACCTTATCATGTGACATGATTACATTGTTGGACAATGTGCAAATCTTGGCTATAAGTAAGAAGCTGGTGAATAAGCTTCATTCAGTAGGCTTCATTACTTTGTTGTGGCCAGGCGTTTACCATGCCAAACTATGATGAACTACACGTGAGTTACTTTGTTAAACTAGTTTGTGTACATTCAGGCTGCTAATAGTTCGTGCAACACGTGTTAATTACGAGTCCTAGTGTATGGTGAAGCTACACTAGAAAGTTCCATAAATCATTTAAAGCATAACCTTGCTCATGCTATATGAAAAATAAAGCACTTGGTACTTGGCCTTGATGCTAATATAAAGCACTTGGCTATGCCTTGTGTTCTTATAGTACTTGTGCCAATACTTTAACATCTACGAAAACGCTTACAGGCATCCAACGCTTACAGGCATCCAGATATTAAAATTTTTTTACATCGACAATTTTCACTATGCAGGCAGGCAGGCAGGCAGGCAGGCAGGCAGGCAGGCAGGCAGGCAGGCAGGCAGGCAGGCAGGCAGGCAGGCAGGCAGGCAGGCAGGCAGGCAGGCAGGCAGGCAGGCAGGCAGGCAGGCAGGCAGGCAGGCAGGCAGGCAGGCAGGCAGGCAGGCAGGCAGGCAGGCTGGAGTCTATTATGCCTTTTAATCTTCCAATTATTCTTTCTGGATTTACCTATTATTCCCAAAATTATTCCTGGAATTTGTGCAAAAACTAGTTTATTATTAGTTTTACATATGTGACTGCTATATTAGAATTATGGACTGGAAGTTGACTGTTCTATTCAGGGGCGGAGAAATGGGGGGGGGGGGGGGGCAACTGCCCCCTCACTTTTTCCAATGCCCAGTTGCCAAAGTAAAGCAACTATTGTAGTCATTAGCGAACTTAATTACCTTTATTTACTGGGGTTTGTGCTAAAGGTTATGCAAACATGAAACACCGCATGGCAGTGCACGAGATCGATATACTCTAATAGAGCAGTCACCTAACTACTCTAATAGAACATTCAGTGGAATCATTATAAGTTTTCCCTGCTATATGCAATTAATTCAAAATGTCTTCACTAACACTAATATCAATCAACAGCACGAGTCTATCTGAAATGCCTTCATTTACTGATGTATCTAATTGTACAGTGTCTCAATGATAGTCATTGCATAGGAGTGTCCTATTCAAGTACACATGTTCCACTGAAAATGCTCTCAGATTCAATCTCAAAGCATACAAATCTCAAAATTTTCCTGTGGGGGCAGACCCTCTTAGTATTGGCATGCTTTGCAAGCTAGAGTGCAAAGTACACTATGGTAGAGTTAATGATTTTGTAACTTACAGCCAACCTACATGACTTGCCCCACTTTTGAGTACTGTTCTCCTCCCCTGGTTCTATTAGAGTATAAGTGACTGCTCTATTAGGGTATCTCGATCTTATTAACCATTTTTATGCTTGCACTGTTTCAGTGGTGTATTAAAAAGATTTTTGCATCACATTACAAGAAAAGCTTATAATTTTGCACTAGAACTCATCTGATTATTTCCCAATTCTGTTCCACTACCTATTTTATTCCCAAATTATTCTGGTATAATAGACGCGTCCCTAGCTAGAGGCCAAATGAAGCAGCATGTGGCCACCATTTTATGTCAAACTCACCAGTGGGATGTACCTTTTGCAGTTCTATTGAATGCCTGGCTTCTTCGCTTTTCCATTCCTTATATCTTCAATTAAATGGTTGTCCTCTTCTTCATGCCAGAACAAGGAGTCTGTATCGACACTTTCCTTGAAGGAGTGTATTTAGACACCACAAAACTATTTAAGGTAGTTAATAGACTGTAGTATTAGGTAGCTGTGGTTTTAACCCTTAAACCTGCAGAGAAGTTTTGGGAAATGCATGTTTACACAATATGGGCACACATGGCGACACTAGGTGGGGTAACTTAATTCTTATAGCCCACAACAACACTTTGATTAAAAGTCTGTTCACTGGGCTACTTGGAGAAGGTTAAATGAACACTGTAACTACAGCAGCTTACTTGTTGTGAAGCAATGAACAACAGCAAGTCACGTCTCTGTGTTCCCAAATTCTAGCCACGTGTTTGATTTCAATTGTGGGTTTACTCACTTGAGTTGCATATGGCCTGTTGGAAAATTTAATTGCCCTACCGAAAAGTTACTTACAGGACTAGTTTTGGCCTAACTGTTTAGTGTTAGGGTAAAACCCTAGGTATCATATTCCTTGTTACACCACGAGTAGAATGACGCAAATTACATAGGCGCTTTGAACGTTACAACGCTTTGTGCAAGGCATGCGTATTTACAAGTTTTGGATTATGTGGGTTTAAGGTGGCACAGAAGTAATTGTGTGAAGCCGTACAATGCCCATTTGTCAAAATTGGAATTAGCCCACACACTTAATTAGCTATTTTAGGGTGGTGGAGAACTTCACTTGTGAACCATGTAGTCTAGGTCTAGAGGGTTGTTATGATAGTCTGTAATGTTGTAGCTTAACATGCCAAGTTTTGTGAAATCATCCACTTTAATTTCATGCCTATTAAACTCTGAACTTATAAGCCGAATTAAATACCTTGACCTAGAAACAACCTAACACTAAGCCGCTTAGGCTCTTATGGTTTCTCACGTTCTAGAACAACTGTATGGATTCCTTTTTAACAATAACAACGTGGAAACTGGTTAAAAAGCAAACCCGCATCTTTCAACATGGGATAACACACCCATCAAGAGCGAATCTCGAAAAATCGATCCATGGCCCTATAAAGAAACGCTTCTCCAGTGCCTCTACCAAATTTTGAGGGTCTACAGTACATAAATATAAAGTTATTTTGTAAATTGTGAGACAGTGTAGCTGGCCAGGACGTGCTCCGTAAAGCAGTAATCATGCGATGGCAGCTGATGTTGTTCGCCTGTGAAGTTAGCAGAGTTTTGACAAGGTGATGAAGTTAGTACGTGAATATCGTTACTTGTATCAACAATAGTAGCCTGACAGTCTGATAGAGCTGGTTCTTTCAATATTTCAAAGCGCTTTGCTTTGTTTTATAGTTTTCCGTGCTTTTTTCATGCTTGGTCACAAACATGATGTCCCATTATAACACTTTGCAGTGACCAGCACTGAAGGTCTGACAGCAACATGTGCTGCAGCCTTGTAAGGCTTCATTTGATTACTTCAATGCCACCTTAAAGGTTAAAACAATTGCCACGCCCTCTTAAATGATCAGAATATGCCGCGACAATGATCTAGCTCTGTAGGAAACAAGGAGTTGAGCCACACCCACTAACTTGATCTACTGCGTAGCTGAATGGCAAGATTTAGATACTCTAATACAGCAGTCACAGCCACATGAGTATCTCATAGCTATGCTCTAACAAAAAGTTAAAAGTTAACAAACCAGTTGCTTTAAAAATGAAGTATGTAGGGTTTCAGCAATAAACAGTAGAGAAACAACAAATGATGGTAGCTATGAGGGGAAATCCCTAGCTACTAGGCATTGTAGCAATGTGGGAAAATCCCTACTTTGGCATTACTCCTACAATGCCAAGTAGTTAGGGATTTTCCCTCATTGCTACCATCATCTCTTGTTTCACTACTGGAACCTACTTCATTTTTAAATCAATAATTTTTTAAATGCATTAGAAGTACAGTGGAACCTGTCTAAAGCGGTCACCTTCGGGCCAGAAATATTTGGCCTTTATAGAGAGGTGGATACCTAACTCAATATCCTCCATAGAGTAGCCATAGGCCATAAACTGAGGTTTGACCTTTATACAATGGTTCCTGGGACTTATATGTAGTGGAACCTCTATTTAACGGACACTTTGGGACCAACTAATTTTGATAAAATTTTACTGTTATAAGGAGGTTGTCCTCTTTCAGAGGTAAAATTGTATTGGTAAAGGTCTATAGGGACTTCAGTAACTGTCCTTTATAAGGAGGTTAAATGTACAGTGTCCTTTACAGGGAGGGTCCATTAAAAGAGGTTCCACTGTACTCAGGTTTAGCTATAAAAATGCATTTAGCTATACTCCAGTACATCGCTTACTTACGTAGCAGACAAATTAGTGGAAAAGAGCCTGAAGCTACTCTGAGTTTGGAGACAGCAATTGAGCTGATTATGATCCCTGGCTACAAAGTCTGTGAGTAAAAACAGGGACTTCCTTAAAGACGGTGAACTGTGAACTACACAATTGCAAATCCAGGAATCAAAATAGTAAGGTGAGCTTTAATTAGAATCACAAAGCCATGGAGTGGCCATGAGCTTTTCTATACTGTGAGTTTATAACTTTTCCATATTACAGAAGTATGAAGTAGTGCAGCTAGTTTACTCACCGTAATGGCTATAGCTGGCTGCTTTGTGAGAGGCCTTTTATGTAGCGAAGTGCTGTTTAGGACTGCTAAAGCTGGCTGTTATACGTGTTATAGAGGTGACCGCTTAATGCAAACTATTTCTGTACAAACTGATTGGGAATTGGTTGGGACCGTAGTCATGTTGCTGCTATGTTGAGGTGACCGCCCAACTCAGGTGACCGTTAAGGAAGGTTCCACTGTAATAGGGTTTGCACACGATAAGTTTTGTGGTGTGTATTATAAAAACATATAATAATCGTTGCTATTCTTGACATTTGTGAGGCATAGAGCTGGGCGGTATCACAATTTCCTACCAACAATGTATCACCACCTGAAACATCACTAAATATCACGATATCCACACTTTAGGTGGTATAGCAAAAATATTTTTCTAACAAATACATAACCAGCACATTTTTTGGATATAATTTGACTAGCACTTCCATCAAAGAATTGCATAAAAATGTGTAAATATGTATAATTACACTAAATACAGAAAATTACTGAAATACAATATTGCAATTCGAAGATGGTATCAGATGTAAATATCCCAATATACGATAATATCATGATATTGCCCAGAGGTATACTTTTCAATGGTACGCAATGGGGTGAATACACTCACTTGGTTACCACACTTTACCAACTACAAGTGTACGATTATCTCTGTCAAAAGCTTTAGAAATAAATATTAAACAAGTAGAAGGAAAATTAGGAAGATTAGGAATCAAAGAGCAAAAAAGCAGGGTATGACTGAAGAGTAGGGATTACGTGTCCACTAGTATATCTGCAGGTATAGGCAACCTCCCTTGTTTCACAACTTTTCAGCTGTTCCCTTGTTTCCCTGCTTTTTTGTTCTTTGATCCCTAATCCAGCTTAAAATTCCTAATTTTTCCTTCTACTTGTTTGTTTACTTTTCTAATAACGCAATTATGACTACTGAATCCACTTGTATCACATTAAAATAAAGAATGGCACCGGCCAGACATTCCCTAAAATAATTTTGCATCTGAACGTGTGCCCCAATAATCAATTACGCACTGAAAAGTGAGGTGGCCATTATGCTTCGTTTGTAGCTATGTTCTGCTCGTTACACACTGTTACAAATGAAGAACAGTACAAGAAACTTCTCTGCAATGAATCCAGTCACTACGGAAAATGCAGACGAAAAGCATGACACAGCCAGAGGGAAGCCGTATCGCACTATCGCAAATTGACACTTTGCGTTGTCAGCAAAAAGAACTGGAACACAAAGGAGGACAAGAGTAAGTCCATGATACGTGCATTGTACGTACTGTGGTTGGAGAAAAGGCATGTCTAGGGATGAAGCGACGTCGAACAGTGAAAAAATCAAGCCTGTAGCCTCATCCATTGTCAAGTTATGCTTGTATGAATGCATCAGTTAGTTAGTTAGTCAGAATAAAATTCTGTTAAATAGAAATTTTTAAAATTCCGTAGAAACTTGTTGGAAGGGTTTGGAGTCACTCTGAAGACATTTTTTGGGCTTGGCTATGCCTAATCAATACTGCCAAGCTGTTATGAAGGAAATTTGAGGCTGGTTTTAGGGTGATATTTTTGGGCAAGAAAGCCCAAAACTGCATGATCCCTAATATAGTAGCTCTAAGTCAGACAAGCATAATATCAAATTTCATAGATTAGTCAGGAGTGTTAACTATCCTTGTTTATACAAGTGACTAACCTAGCAAACGTCTTTCGTTCTACACTGAACCATTGAGAATGGCTGTAGCCTTCACTTGCATACCTCACAAATGTCTGACAAGCAATGGTTGTTAAGCATTTTATGAAAATACGTTATAATACATTTCGCGTGCAATCCCTCTATTAGAGGTACATTGTTATCACTTAGCTGATATTCCAATAACTGATTTTATAGAACTTTGTGTGGTCGAGATCAAAGGAAAAGTGTACTTTGAATTTCATAAAGTACACTTTAGGGCAAACAGTGCTTTATTGGCCACAAAGAGTGCTATAAAGCAATCTTTGTGCAATAAAGCACTTTTGGTGGGCAATAAAGCACAGTTGCCCATGCACCTTAGTGCAGGTTAATAGCCCGCTGTGCTCACGCCAGTACGACTAATCACCCAAGCCAGTGAAGGCTGATAGCCTCGCTGCGCTGAGTAATCAATCACCCCAGCCAATACGAGTTCTACCACTGGATTGCTTTTATAGACATACCTAAACGCTTTGATGATGGGTGGGAGAAGATAACGTTGCTGTTATGCTTGTTAATGTAAACGGACAAGTCCTGGAGTTATCACGGAAATACTTCACCATGTGTCACAATAGAATTGATTGTGGGTTTTGACTAAAACCTGCCGAAATATGTGATGAACATCTACTATGCTAAAATATGGTAAACTACGCGTGAGTTACTTTGTTAAACTAGTTTGTGTGCATTCAGGCTGATAATAGTTTGTGCAACGCATGTTAAATTACGAGTCCCAGTGTATCATATCGCCAGGTGAAGCTACATGACTAGAAAGTGCCATGAATAATTTAAAGCACTGCTTTGTTCGTACTATATGAAAAAAGTACTTGGCCTCGATGCTAATAAAGCACTCAGCCGCGCCTCGTACTTTATTTTTCATATAGCACTCGTAGCAGTACTTTAACATATACTAAAATAATATCATCAAGTTGATAACCAAAGCTGATCTGATATGGTCACACAGACTTTTCTACTAACAATTTGCACTCTAAATTCAATTGGAAGTGACAGCGTGGGACTTCACAACAGTTGACATTACATACACCATTTTAGTGTGGGCATTCAAAGGCGTGGCTCGGGGTTTAACTTGCATATTGCCCAGCCAATATCATGGGAATGTGGTTTGCTCATGGCTTTGATGCCCAGCCAGTTCAAAGCTACAATACACTTTGACTTTGAATGACATGGAGAGTGTTTGGGTTTACGGGTTAGGATAGGCTCTGTGCAGAGTTGATAGTTACTAAACGATCATTTGCACAATGCGTGGAGATGTGTATTTCTACCCATCACATGAGAGCCATTGAGCAGAACATGGAACAACACAAAGGAGAGACAACTAGATTTAAATAGGTGAGTAACTTAAAGCCCACGCTAGTTTACACATGTTGCCAATCCAATACTGATACACAATATAGGACTGAGCAATAGTATCGATAGTGTGATATATCGTGATAGTAAATCACTATCGTTATCGCAATAGTAGGATATCACTATCGTGATAGTTATGATAAGCTCAGATCTGCATTAAAATGGTATTAACAACCCTTCTATACTGTTTTACAGTTGGTATTACCAGCTTTCTTACAAAGGAGTGGCCTGTAAAAGCTTTACCAAAAGTACATATTCAACGGCCACCCATGCAGTTAATTAACAAATGTCCTATACATGCAAAATAACTTTCTATATGACTACAAATCATAGCTATACAACTAAGACTTTGTTAAGAGCAAAGTGTTTCATAAACTATCGGGATAGTATTCACTATCGCGATATTTAATGAGTAACTATCGTGATAGTAAAATTTTTACTATTGCTCAGCACTAACACAATAACAAGGATATAGCCGATAACAGATCTACTCATTGGTATGCCTCTACTCAACCTGTGCTAACCACCTGCTAGCGTACAGGTACACATACAGTATACATTGGTAAGTCATATATAATTTAATCATTTCAGGCACACCCACCAACAAATACCAATCTACCTGCTCAGTGTTGGGAAAGTTACTTTGTCATTGTAATATATTACATATCACTCTTTACTTTTGGACAATGTAATAAGTTACAGTTAGATATTACTCCAAATGAAAAGTAACTTAATATATTACATTAAGTTACTTTTGCTCTGACCATACACTTTTCCTTTACACCTTGCATATTAGTTACTGAGCTAGCATATAGTAACTGTAAATATAGCTATTGGCTTCTTGTACCTGCATAGAGATGCTCTCTTTAGCCATACTTAAACATTGCTGGCAAATCACGTGACCATTAAGCTGTTGAGTAACACTAATTGGTTAGGAATGGACCTGGTAATGTGTTGTGAATATCGTTACACGTCGCTAACGAATTGTAATAGTAACGTGTTACGTAATAACACATTACTAATATAACGAACTGTGGGTACCTTGAAAGTAACTCAAGTTATATTACTAGACTATGAATAGTAACGTGTTATATTACTTGAAATCACAAAATGTAACAACTATTACATAACGTGTTGTTATTCCCAACACTGACCTGCAGGATGCTATAGGAGTAGGTAGCTTCACTCCAGCAGTGTAAAGTGCTTGAAAAATATTCTCTAAATTGACTCGTCTCGTAATCTCCCTGATCAGGACGGGAGCCATGCGTTTGCTGCGTAGTTTCTTGTGCACACAGAGAAAATTGATTTCTGCCATTGTTTTGACCCTAGAGGCAGCAAAACATGTCATACATAACAAGAGGACACACTTACTGGCCCTTCACAGAGACCACAGCAGGAACACCACTTATGAAGCCAACCAATTTGTTACTACCGATCACACGAATACCACAATACCATGACAGCTTGTAGTGAGGTGGTTGTAGGGCCCTACATGACAGGATCACTACAGTGATAGGATGTCACAGACAACTGACCATCTGAGGAATTCCTTGGAATAGTTAAACCGAAACATATTGTCCTCATCTTCAACATAGTTCTCGTAGAGAAGCTGGTGTAGCTCTGTCAACTAAAAAGGGAGGAATATGTCAACAAATACAGTCAGGGGTTAATCTATGGGGGGTGGGGGGGGGGGGGGGGGGCACAGGCCCCCTCTGGGTTAGCTATTGCCCCCCTAGGTTTATACCTAAAGCCTTGAGAAATGGAAAGGTTTAATTGATCCCAAGGTTGTATAATCCAATGGTCAATATTCAATGGCATCACGGTAAAATTTCACCAAAATTGAGTATATTTACACCTAAATTTTCAAAATTTTCCTGGGGGAGCATGCCCCCAGACCCCCTAGAATCCGAAGCGACTTATTTCGCCCCCTCTAGGTTAATATTCTGGGTTGAGCCCTGAGTCAGTGAAACCTCATTAGTAGCCATGGTCACTATAATGAGGTGGTCTTATTAATGAGGTTACGAAGTACACCTTAGCTATGTTTGGGACCTACTTGACATGGTCACTATAATGAGGTGGTCTTATTAATGACATCATGAAGTACACCTTAGCTATGTTTGGGACCTACTTGACATGGTCACTATAATGAAGTGGTCTTATTAATGAGGTCATGAAGTACACCTTAGCTATGTTTGGGACCTCCTTGACATGGTCACTATAATGAGGTGGTCTTATTAATGAGGTCATGAAGTACACCTTACAGTGTTTTTGTGCATGTGTATGGAAAATACAACATGCGGAGACATGTCAAGAAAGTTAATACAGCACAAAGTGGAGACGAATGCTGTGTTTGCCTCAAGACACCCCCCAGTGGTGCATTAAGTATACTTCCTGGGTCATCTTGGTCACAACGATTGTCTTGAATTAATTTTTGGTAAACAGACTACCAGTAAGTTATCATATTATTCTATTTGTAGTCATAGAATGAACTGGTAGGATTAGTTTTAGTGATTTACAATGTCATGCAAGTTGTCCGTCGTACTGGTAGTGGGGGTTGTTGCTTTGACTTTTGGCAATCGGATCATCAGTAAGTGTTCATGTAGTCCATTTCTAGTTGAAGAACAAATTTATTGGGTCAGTTTGGCTAGTAGTTTTAGTAATATACAATGTCACACATGCATTTAGTAATATTCCTTACATAAATTGTTAGCCCGTATTTGCCCAATTATCCAGATAACTGTACTGTATGACTCATAGTGTACAGTTACACAACTAATTGAAAATACAGTAAATGACGGAGCTTTGATCCTCCCACACAAAGGACAATACATGCGGTATTACAAATAGTTTGTAGGGACTAGGAAGCCATGTTAAAATCACCACATAAATTTGAACTGACTTGTTTATCATCATCAAGATTCAGTGAATCCCATTTGAACTTGTCTGGTAGAGAGTACGGATCTTCTCTGATCTCACTCTTGTCTGGCTCTACTGGTCCAACATCATCTACTGTCTCATCTGTAACATCACATGATTGACACATGATCTTATTTTAGATTGCTTGTGAATGCAATTGAACAATTTTCACACGTGATTTTTGATGAATGCTTACATGCAGTGTTTTAATGTATTGAATAACTACCTCAGTATGTCCCTAATAACTACCTCAGTATGTCCCTAATAACTACCTCAGTATGTCCCTAATAACTACCTCAGTATGTCCCTAATAACTACCTCAGTATGTCCCTGATAACTACCTCAGTATGTCCCTAATAACTACCTCAGTATGTCCCTAATAACTACCTCAGTATGTCCCTAATAACTACCTCAGTATGTCCCTGGCATTGTCTAACAAATGAAATGTTGATCAAGGTGAATAATGTAGTTGTGCTACTAAAAGGATCATGATTGAAACGAAGCAGCTCGAGCAATCATGTGTGCGAATTGTTCAATCACATTCGCAAGCAACCTGAAATCGACTGTATGTTATTGATGACCATGTTCTGACTTATTAAATGTGTGAGCCAGCCAATGGCTAGTCACTCAGAAATTGCCCAATCAACAGTTCACAATATTTGTATGGAAGTTTCTGTTATAAACTCTCGGTACAAAAAGCAGCTAATTTGTTCCATCATCTGGACGTGTACTGTTAAGTTTTGTCAAATATCACCAGAAGGGTACTGTATTGTCTCAAATTATGGCCCAGGCATTTATTTCTTTCAAGCAACTTTTTACCCCGGCTACTAAACCAGACCGGCATTTATATACCTGATCAGCATTCTCAAGTCTCAACTTCATACCTTGGTGTTGTACTCTCCTGGACTCTCCTTGATGTTCCCCTCAGCATATTTTACAGATTCAAGCTCAAAAGGAACTCATACAAAAACGTTCTTCATTTCATCGCTTATAACACCACCCAGAATTGTTAAAAATAATGACTGCACTAAACGTTTATTCGAGACCTGGCATTTATTTTTTTTATGTATAGGTAAGACATGCATTGCTAGGAGTCTTCAGTGGATAAACAACCTGACGGAATGATGTAATAATCACCGAGGCGGAGCCGAGGTGATTATTATATCATTCCTGAGGGGTGTTTACCCACTGAAGACTCCTAGCAATGTGTGTCTTAGTAATTTAGACAATGGCCTGTGGTGACTGGAATTTTGTTATGAACCCACAAAGTATGTAATTTGTTAAAGTTTGTGGCTAGGTGTCTTACTAGAATAAAATTCCTGCATACTTTGTAAATATCAAAGCATTCTTGAAATGCCATTGTCTAAGATGCTGTATACCATGACTAAACCGGACCAGGAATTTATAGAGACTGGCCGTAATTCAAGGCAATACGCTAACACTAAATACATTGACAACCTTACAAACAATTTTAGACAAAACTTTCGAATTAAAAAAGAAAAAATATATAATTATCTCTCGATCCATTAACAGCTCAAGAACTCAATAATCAATGTCACCCGAAATCATTTATGTTATTAGTACAGCCCCAGCTATGGAGGAAACTAAATGATTTGGTAGTAACAAGTATAAGGAAAAATTAGGAATTTTAAGTTTGATAAGGGACATGGTACAGACTGAAATAGGATTAAATTTTCACTAGTATGGTGACTGGATTGACTGCAGATATGTTTCTACTGTTTTTTTCGTTTGTAACAATGTAACAGGCTGAACATAGCTGAAAGCAAAGCATAATGACCACTTCGCTTTTCAAGTCAGTAACTTATAGTTGGGGAACATGTTTACAGAAAAACATTAACTCTGTCGTCACTTTTCTTTTGATGTGGTATGTGTGGCCATAATTATGCTACAAAAGGAAACAGACAAGTATAAGGAAAAATTTGTTCAATTAGGGCAAGGGAGGCCACCTACACCTGAAGATACAATAGCGAACATTTAATCCATAATTCAGTCTATACCCTTTGACTGAATTAGGGAGTAAACATTCACTAGTATATCTACTGACCTCCCTTGTTCCCTACTTTTTTCCTATGATCTCTAATTGATGTTATTCCTTACACTTATCGATGTAGTGTTGTTTGAGATTCGGTTAATGATGTCAATAAAACAATGTAGTTCTCTGCTCATGTGACTGATCTGCAAGAATCCCACTTGTTTTACACAAGCTTAATTGTGAAATTCTTACGACTTATTAAAAAAATTCTTAGAACGCATGTTTCATAATGAAGAAAGGTGCCATCAGCAAAAACTGGAATCATTGTACCGTACGATAGGAAATATTGACGGAAAAATTGACATACTTATAATTAATCAACTCTGACGAAAATTTGATGAAATCAAGAAATCACATATACTAAACACTGACTTGACATCTGATGAATTTAAAATTTGACAAATGTTTTCTTTCATCTAAATGTCCTGTCATACAGTATTCTCCAGGAGTCTGATCAAACTTCTTTATTTAGACTGGACACTGACAAAAAGCACCTCCGTAACTTACCATTTGAGTTTACTAATTATGAGAGGAATGTTTACAAAGTAGCTACAAAACTAAAGCTACAATAAAATTGGCAAATATTTTTAGAGGTGCTTAATACAGATGGAGAGGACATGAAGCTGTTCTGGGTGAAAGAAAGGTTAGATAAGTGATTTTAACTAGGACTGTACATGAATGTCAAATTTAATATCCAGATATTTGGATGGCTTAACGAACGAATACTGAACTATTTAGCAACATTTTGATTAACACTAAAAGTGCTAGAGTTTAGCTACATATTGCCACATCTACTTTCTCTCTGAAATATATGCAAAGTTAATGGTGGTTAAATGGCAGAACAGTCCATCTTGTAGAAGTATAGCTGGTAACCAACACCACTTTAACTACAAGTACTAGTAAACAAATATCCGAATGGTAAATTTAGTATTCAGATAAAATCTTACCAAACGAACATCAGAACAAAGAACAAATCGAATATTTGTTGCAGCTCTACTTTTAACTTCATCAAGTTTGTGAGGCCCTGGCCTCACTGGTCACACCTACTCTGACGGCCTTGATTGAATCCTTGTATTTGCTACAAAGGGATCGAAGAATTGATGAAGTGACTTGCCCATCCTATTACCACCACAATGAAATTGTGAGGATATTCCTTCACTTACTATTGCTATAATCTCATCTTCAGCACAAGTCACTGAAGCGTCTAATACTTTTGACATCACCAAGGATACCAAGAGTCAGTATAATAAGGACATCAAAAAGTAACACTTCCCCCATTTGATATCATATCATAGGAAATATACTCATGAATACTTCGGGAGGGCTTCATCTCAATAAGAGTTCAAAAACAATGATGTCACATAACTACCATGTATCTCTTGTAGCTTGGCATTTTACTTGCTGTGACAGTGAATTGTTCAATTAGAGCTCAGCACTTATTGATGTCAATGGAGAATGTTACTGAGAAACTATTACATACAAGACTCTTCCTGCAGAAGGATCTAAAGGCCACTAATGGTAATGGAGGTAGTCACCGCCTTTGCCTTCACCAATAGTTACGATGGTGATGATTATAATGGTTGCAATGGTCACCTTCTAATGAGTAGTGACGACCCTGGAAAGCAATGGCTCCAGTAGCCACTTCCAATTAGGCAAAGCTCTCTTAGAGGCAACTTGTGGCTGGAGTGGTAGCTCAGGCCACCAAATACGGCAAATCAGACTCCAAGTAGATGTTCTGCCCACAATGGTGGCAGCAACCCTCTGCAAGGACACTGCCAAAGATGACAAGGTGGCCTTTAGGACCTAACAGATGTATATGGAAGCTCTTGTCCTACCAACTGCTCTCTTAGAGAACACTCTACTTGAAAAAGGCCGTCCAGTCTGCCATATGCTCATGCAATTCAATACCACTTGTCACTGATATGGAACGTTATACTTCAGCCTTGAACCCACAACTGCAGATCTTGGTGAAGGATGCAGATTTAAAGGATCCCAACTCTTTCTGGTTGGAGAGAATTTTGGATAGAAGGCCAAGGCAAAGCTTGAGGCCGCTGCAGTATTGAAGCTCACCTTAGCCTTCTATCCAAAATTCTCTCCGCTAAAGCCATGAAGAAGGCAGAGAATCCACCTGTAAAAAAAACAAGAAAGGTTTTCAGGCAAGCCACAACAGGGGCCGCCAAGGTGGTAACACTACGGCTCCAATAAACCAAAGAAAAAATACAACCAAAGACCAAGAAGCTAGAGAGAAGAACCCTCCAAAATGACTAGAAACAGAACATGTGTCAACACCTCATTAAGCAGGGAAAGACCTCCAAGGAGGTGAAAGAACTACTGTCCATAGGTACAGTAGAGGAGGCTACTATTTCCCAAGAAAGCTTTTTATCACTAGTGGAAAGAAGCCTTTGACTGGTGTAGAACCAGTGTATTGTCCAAGTATATGACTAGATGAATAAGTGGCAAAGTGCTACTATCACAGGTTTCATCACTTTAGTGGAAACCCATGGGGCTGATATTAACCAAAAAGGGAGGCACTGAAATTGATAAAGCTTGTGTTCCCACTGGTGTTGTCATTATTGGTGGATTGGTACTTGAAGGTAGACTTCAAGTCTATCCATTAATTTGAATTGGATGAGGTCTGGGAGGGTATGTAACTTTGAAATGTTTGCTTTTCACAAATGTACTGAAAGCTTTTAGGTTTACTACTGATCTTTCCCCTTCCCCTCCCCCAGGAGCCAATTCCAATGATCTACCAGGTTTGGGTAACCAGAAGGAATTCTTGGGGTTTACAGTGGATGCATTAAATCTCTAGCTAATTTCCCACCCGAGAAACTCAGCAACTATCCCAGCATCTTGTTCACCAACAAAATGTGTCAGTGAGGGACCTGGCGAGGAAGGTCTCAGCCTTGGCACAAGCAATATGACAAGCTCTCCTCCATTACAGAGCACACTGTAATTTCAATCAACTCAGTCACTTCAGAGAACCATACCATGGAGTGTGAGAGTGTAAATGAGACTCAATGTCAATCTGACACTGACCACAGAAACAGTGAAGGCTTTGAACTGGTGGGTTGCCCTATACAGGAAACCCCAATAAAGTCCTTAGTGGTGCTGTATGACACACCTCCAAAATGGGATGGGGGAGCCCATGAAGGCAGACAACAAACAGGTCAGTAGAGAAAGCTCTCACCATATCAATTACTTGGAGCTGCTAATGGTATTCTTGGCTCTGCAATGCTTTGCCAACTTGCAGCGGATCACTATTTAGACAATGACACATCCCTTGGTATTTTGTCAGTTATCAACAAAAATGTGGGACTAGAGGAATATCTTCCTACTAGATGAATGTCTGCCCAGGAAGGACAATGTGACAGCGGATCAGGAGCCGAGATCAATGAAAGACCGCTTAAAATAGATAGATGCTGAATCCACAAACATAGGTTTTACAGCTGGAGACCAGACTGGCAACAACGTATTCACCAGGACTGGCCTCAACCCCCCCCCCCCCCCCCCCACGTGATGTCTGAGCCAGGTAAAGGGACAGGCAGCAAAAGTATTAGGATATCCTAGTCATGTTATCCAACTATCCTGGGAACTCTGGAAAATTGTCCCAGGAAACTACCAGCTCAGGAAGTCTAGTGATCCTACCACCAGCACAGGAGATCATAATGAATCAGGGGGTACTGTATTAGTGGCATGGCCCATATCCAGCAATCCTTTACGAATCCTTTACACCATAAGGACTTTCTTCAATAGAGCTTTAGACCGTCTCTTGGTTGGCATCATGGAGACTCAAAACAGAGTCAAAATATAACTCCTTGTTTGCTAACTGGTCTTGCTGGTGTGTGCATAGGAACAGGGGTCCCATTGTAGAGAAATGTTTTAAACATTTTAGCTGAATTATTCAAACAGGGATATTGTTATCAACCATTAAACTCCTATAGGTCAATATTGATGGACATAACAGTTGGTCAACACAAAGATGTTCGGTGATGTGTACAATGAGAGGCCACCATTGGTTAGATACTCTACCTTTAAGGATGTAGGAGTGATTCTGAGGGACTGAGTAACAAAGCCTTGTCACTTTGTGTACTTATTCTAAAAGTGCAATGCTTCTAGCATTAATAAGACTTGCGAGGGTAGAAGATCTAAGCATGCTGAACATCTGTGCTCGCTCATTTACCGCAGCCGGGGATATCTTTAAAAGCTCAGCATTTGTCTAAGCAGAGCAGGGCACCAAGACCCTTAGCAGATTTCTTCTACCCCAGGTAAGCAGACAAGATATTTATTCCAACCTTAGGATAAGAAAAGTAAGATATTCTTGTCTGTTGGGAGAGCCTGAAATTCTAGTGTTCTAGTCTTGTAGGGCAAATTAACATCTATGAGCCACTACGGCTAGATGGCTGAAGACATGCTTAAGCAAGGCAGGTATTAATACTGATATATTCAAAGGGTCACTCAGAGTTCAAATGCTGCAACAGCTGGAATAACATCAGCAGATAATTTGCAAGTAGCAGACTGGCCATCAAACTTTACCTGAGGTAGTCAGGTGACAAGCCATCCTTACAGTATTGCCATCTATCGAAGGGTCAAACTTACATGCTGATATGAGATGGAGCCTTCCGAAATGTAATTTCCAAATGGCTCAGGGCATGCAGGCATATTAGAGGAAGGTGAAGTATCAACATTTCCACCTTCCCACCCAACAATAATTAGTATGCCGTTGTTGTCTTCAAACTTCACACAGGTAACTACCGATTAATGGACAGCGGTCAATCAGGTTTCTAGTGAGAGCCAAGTTACAATAGACACATGGCAGTTTGTAGAGCCTGGAACCAGAAAAATGACATCATTATTGTTTTGAACTCACATGAACTCTTTAAATTGCTGTGGTAGTGCGTAATTACATATTGATATTTCAACTTCACCTTCCTCGTGTAATTCCTAATAGCATGCAAGAACTGCATGCCCTGAAATTATCAATATACATACTACACCAGCAACTATCAAACTGTTGTGAATCGGCTGTTCCTATTTCTATCATGGTAGCAAAGTAAACAACCAAATGACAGGAGGACAGATAAGGCCACTCCAAATAAATTTTCTGCTTCTCGCTCGTCCTGGAATCAGGTATATTTGTGTGCAAGCAGGTGGTCCACTTCCATTATAAGATTGGCAGCTTTTCAAGCCATTATTTGCCAGGCGTAACCCTACAAAGCTGCTTAAGGTTGTACCTTCCTTTCCAAGTTGCAAAAATAACACAAACATGAAGTTGAGCCGACTTGATAGCACTACCGACATGTGAGCGAACACTGTTACAAGATGATCCTGTACAGAATGCAAGAAATAATGGAAGAATACAGAATAATGGAATATTTAGAGCTGACAGTCACCAGGATGCAGGTGGTGGACAGGAAACAGAGAATCTTTTGGAGTGGACTAATTCATGATAGAATAACTTCACTTATTAGCACACTGTGTAGCTAGCCAGGCATCATAAAATAGTTTGCCACAGAGTGGATGTATTTACAAAAAATTTTAGTCTCGCAGCGCCTGACCCTAAAAAGAGGGTCTGGTGAAACTTTGTACAAAAAGTTTGGCGCTGCCAGAATGTTGGTGGCTCCAATCAGATCGCTCCATTTCAAATTGATTATGAAATGCATACATTTCAAAAGATTTGTGGCTCACGGTTAATTACATCTGGTGACTTATCTGCTTAAAATTGTGGCGAAAAATGTCTGTTGGGTTTGTTTTAATGTTGTACAAATAAAGTAGTGCCATTAGTTTAGTGATGCTGTAAACGGATCTGGTTGAATCGATGCGACGTAAACACACTGCACTTACGTAGCATGTAAACATCATCCAATAAACATTCCAGAGTTCAAACTTTTTGTACCAGACCCTCTTTTAGGGTCGGGGGCGCCAAGAGACTAAAAGAATTTATACATACAGTAATAAATAGAGTAGTTCTGCAGAAAGTGTGCTAAAATTCCACCACTTATGATGTGGCAGGTGTTAATACAAGTTATTAGCCTCTTACCTAGTTTGGGTACTGGTTGCGTGTCCCAAAACTCATGTCCTTTAGAGGGCCCGTCCGTTTCCGACTGCATGCTGCTAAGTTTGGTAATCAGCTCTTGCAAATTCTTTACGTTAGACATTGCAATAGATGCTGCATCCTCCGCCTTCTTGGCATCCTCCACTTTCTTGTCTACTGGCTTATCTTTCTTCTTTTTCTTCTTAGACGAAGTAGCCGCCGTCGCACGTGCCTTACTCGTGTCGTCATCTTGCTGACCCGTCACCGTATCGGATTGGTCTTCTAGCTGTGGTGTTTTCCCTTCTGATTGCTTATCTGCTACTGCTGCAGTCTCGTTTTCCTCGGCAACTCGGTCTGGTGTGGGAACCTCCGCCATTTTACCTTTCTAACCAATTTAGGGAATTTACCAGAACTAGTAATTAAAGAATTCCGCGAGTCAGGTTACCATCTAGGGAAATCACGTGTCTACCATAGTAACCTTCATAAACTGTAAAATAAAGATGGCGGACGAGGCAATCAGTATTCCAAATCGTCCCAACGCGGTGGAAAGGAAGACGTTAATTAAACTGGCCAATTCATTATACAAGTCAACGCATTGTGAGTTTTTTAAAATACCCGAGTGTGATGTGGGGCATTGTAGGCTGTCATTCGTGCATGCGGCTGCCGGGTACTGCGAGGGTACCTGACGGGAGCATTGGCCCATTGCATGAAGGATTGAATGTAACACCTCCGGTTGTCTCAGTAAAAGAAGATGTTTTGCGTGTTTCAAATTTTGCACTTGTCAATTTCATGCCCCCCCCCTCCCTACACCCCAGGGGTGTCCCCACACTCCAGGTGGGGATTTGACATTGCTTCTTGTCCCCACCCCTGGGGCAATTGACAGTTGTCCAATTCACTGACTGATTTTCGGTAGTTGCATTTCTAAACAATAAAATTGCACTTGCTATAATTTTACTAGCTACAGGACAGGTTTATTACTAGTCGCATGCATGAAATATGCGCTTAGTCATCCTTGAGGTGTTGTCAAATCCCCTACTATGGGGGTGGGGACATAGTGGGGATTTGACAGCTGATTTTGCCCCACTAGTGGGAATTTGACAACATGATTTGTCAAATCCCCTGTATTCCCCCACCCCCCGGGGGTGGGGCATGAAATTGACAAGTGCATAAAGGCTTTACAGCATGACACATTTGCAAAACTCAGCCGGTCCTGAAAACAGTTACAAATACTATACAGCTACATGTGCTAATACAGTGTGTGGGTTACGAGTGTATTGATTGTGTGGAAGTAGACCAGAACAAATATGTGGATGTATCAGTAATGTGATAGGCTCATCAATGATAGAGGCTACCTCACCAGTGACTAATTTGAGTCTTGTTTTATGCCCAGCACAAAAACAGTTAATAGTAGTGATCTTTGGAAGTTATTATTGTCATTCATTTTTTACGCCAAGCTGCCCTTGCCTACCACCCCAGCACCAAAGAGAAGGCGGGGTATGCTAGACAACTGAAAAAAAGGAAAGGGGACATCTAGAGCCAGCAATATGGCCTGTTTGCAGGGAAACATCCAATTGGAAATTGATCATGTTCCCCAGGTGCACATTAGCAGATTAAGGACTAGCATCACTGTGTAGCAAATCCATGTCAGAACTGTGGTATACAGATGGTACGCTAAATTAAAGTTAGGTAACTAGGTGCATTAAGGTGAAATACCTACATGTCAAAAAGTTCCTTTGTCACCACCCCAGAAAACCATATCAGCTCTGGAATCATCCTGTTGTTTGATGGATTCGGGACATCAGAACAGACCTTAAACCAACTGTGATGTCATGCAAGTCATTTGGTGAACAAACGTTAAGTAACCATGTTGGCAGACCATAGCTCAATGGTAAAGGAAGCCCCACAGATACAGTGACTAGGAACATTTTGTAACTTCCACATGATCTAAGGATAGACAGTATCCCATAGAACAATGTGTTACAACTAGTTGCAAATCATGCATTACAGTTACGTGTCATGATCATTCTAGACTGTATTAGCTGAATAACAATTATATATTATCACTTCCATTGTATTAGATTAATAACCTCCAAACTGTGTTAAGCAAAAAACCAACTCCTTAAAAGTCCCTAGGGCCAGTTACAAGGTTGGGGCCAGGAATCATTACAAGGTGTACTGGGGAGATTGCTACTTCCTGAATGATCTCAATAAGTAATAGTTGTAGGGATCTATGACAGTGGTGGTATCAGGTGTCTGGTTAAGGACAGCCACTGCTCAGTACATGTTCTGTTCTATGACTGTTCTATTAGAGTATCTTGTTTGAAACAATTTTTTAAAAATTATTAGGTATGGGGGGTTGTGCGCCCTTCCACAGGGGTACTCCACTATGTATAGAGTTGTCCATACATTCATATGTTGAGGTATTGCTGTGTTCTTTCAATTCAGTCACTAGAGAGGAGACAGAGAAACTGTTACTGACTTATCGCAACTTAGCTACTGTCAGGCTTGATAAGCAGAAGAAAACTCCTAACAGACTGTCAGGCAGTAAAGATGAGAGCTCATATCTTATAGACCGTAGCCACTTTAGGGACTTGTTACATAAATCCTTTGGAATGACCGATGACTTTCTAATGGATAGAGGTATGTGTGCTACTCTAATAGAACACACAGTATTAATCAAGGCAATTCACAAATACTCTAATAGAACATACAGGTCATTATGTCCTAACCTGTTTTGAAATACATATTGATTTAATTGCTGTATATAATTCATATACAGCAATTAAATCAATATTATTGAATCAATATGTAATTCTTATATATTGATTTAATTTAGGACAGCTGGTTTGATAAAAACAAAACCTTTTCTTAATGCAACTTCCACATACAGGTTTAGCATGTGGCATATAGAACTGTTGTTTGCCAAGCTGTAGATCATGACCCTACAGTATTGCTACCATAAGCCTTTATTTGGTATTGCTGAATATATGCAATGCTTGACACCCTATATTACTAATGGGAAAAGAGTTAGTAAAGGTAAGGAAAAGTTTGCACTCAGCTGTTCCTAATTATTTTTGTTTACATTAATCATCATTATGGTATTCATGATTGTGACTTTGTTAATTAGTTAAATTTGTTTGCATTGCACACTTTGTAACTATCGAATCATTTGTAGTGTTCAAAGTGTTTGATGAAGATAGTGACAGTCACTTGGACCAGAAGGAATGGATTAAAGGAATGTCAGTGTTTCTCCGAGGTAACCTTGAGGAGAAAACTAAATGTGAGTAATATATCATAATTAATATATCATAATTAATATATCATAATTATTATGTGCAAAACCCATCCAAATCACAAAATCAACCAGTGGATAGGTAAACTAATATAGTATTGGTTTTGACCCTCAAACTACTCAAGTTTAAAGAAATGTCTTTTCTGGGTGGTGTGGTGAGCTTGAATAGTGATTTCTGGCCTTGTGAAAGACTTGGTTTGGCAAGAATTGGTGCTGGATGGCCTGATATAGTTGGCCAAACATTTTCACAGCCCTGTAATCTCATGTCTGGACTTCATGAGTCATGGTCTGCTTTCATTTTGGAGCCTATCTCTTACCCACCCTGTCACCCACACTTCTCACCCCTTTGTGAGCACTCGTGATACTTACTACAACTGCTCACATTTTCTATCTTATTTGATGGGAAACTCTGTAAGTACTGGAAGTGGGGGGAGGTATGTGTAATAGATTGATTCATCTCTTGTGTGCCTGCTATCCTTGGCAATTTCTTTAAAATTGTTTATCTTAAAACTTCTATTGTGTGATTTGGACCGTTTTTCCACAAATATGATCAGTACCTCTTGGTAGATTGTTTTAGGATATATGACCTAAATGATGATGGTTATTTACTGAGGGATGAATTATTCTACATATTGAAGAACTCTATGATTAAAGTATGTACATCAAATGAGTGAGTGACATTACCTTCTGCCATACCTAGCAACCAACTGAAGAAGATCCAGATGAAGGGACTAGGGATTTGGTAGAGATCACCTTGAAGAAGCTGGTGGGCATTTTGTTGTACTGTACTGTATACTGCTTTTGTAGTGTGTGAAGGCCAACAATGTCTGACAGAATGGGTGTGGAACCCACACTTTCACTTGTGGTATACTAGTTTTGGCACTGTCTTTTATTTCAGTGCTAAGTAATGCACAGCTGGCTCAATCTTAACTGGCAATATAAATACAGCAGCTGAAGGTTTTATTTTCAGTTGTGTGTAGTGTGTGTGTGTGTGTGTGCGTGCGTGCGTGCGTGCGTGCGTGTGTGTGCGTGCATGCATGCATGATCCGCATTTACACACAGGATTTGTTGCTAACATAATAATTCCTAACACATTTCTAAGCTCATATGTTCTTCGGAGTTCTTGCTTTCTATGGAATATGAATACGTAGTAATAACATATTTTATATCAGAGTACGAGGTTGTCACTAAATACTACCAGCCTACCCAACAAGACTAACATGCTAAACTATGTAGCTATGTTCCCTTAAGATGAACTGTAGGATTAACCTGACTTGCTTATATGGGGCATTCCAAGTCATCATATTACTAGTGCCATACACAGCTTGTCACAGTGTGGATAGAGAAGTTTTCAATTTACAGGACTTGACACTTGTACTAGATGCTGATATTACTTATCATTGAATATACTAACATTTCAACAATCAAACAGTAAACTTTAACATGAAATATTTCTGTACTGTAACAAATGATATTTCTGTTTTTTCATTTTGTATACTTCACCGGCACTTGGGAAATAATCCATATGATACTTTCCAGACAAAAGAACCTCATCAGTGGTAATGTCAATACTAACAGTATGTCTATTCCTTTAGTACACAATTGTCAATCCTGATATTGTTGGTACTAAAAAAGCCACTAATGGATAAGTTCTTATGGTCCAGTCAGGCATTATCAGAACTATACATGTATCCTAATATTGACATTCCATAGTTTACAGTAGTATTTAGATATTTGATTGTGATAACACAATCAATTAATCATAGCTCCTTTACAGACCACAGAGTCTACCTTGGCACACACTCATATATGCAGTCTTGTGCATAACGAAACAAGTGTGGTAATCATTGTTATTTTCCACCAGTTTCACATCTACCGAATATCGTTTTTTAGTTTGAAACTTGTTTATAAGCATAAACAATATATATATATATATACTTTTAGTATTATGCATGTACTAAAACAACTGCTACTGTGACCAACCCTGATACCACAATAATAAGACTGAGTCCTAGACTACAGCTTGTAGTTGTCAGGCCAATTCCTTGTTTGTCATTCCCTGCCTGGAACACTTTCCACCCTGCCACTTCACTATTGCTGTAATTGTGATTATACATGCAACTGTTTCGATAGCTGGGGCCATCATTTGCAGAAGTCTTCCTGCCTAAATGTAGTAAAGCATAACCATAGGCTTTTAGATGGTATTGCTATTGTAGTGACAGAAGTAGCCTGCTGTTGTGAGTGTTTCCTTCAGTAACGAATAATGACTGCCCACCCACATCAAGTCTGAGAAAGTGACTGATGAGGAATCTACTAGTTTACCTGACCAAACCCCGCAGTGATCTCTTCAGTAATCATCTGGAGTGTACGCTATAGTTAGATGGATTCCCTAGTATACACTGATGTTGTGATGGGCCAACATTACTCATTTTAGACTATTATGATAACCAACAGAATTCCCAACTATGTTAATGTATGGGCTGCACATGTATGGCTGCTGTTACCCCATAGGATGCTGATGGTGACCTGAGGGTATCCCTGGATGACTACAGGACTACAGTACAGAAGGTGCCACTATTGCTTGAGGCTCTAGGCCAGTGTCTGCCGGACAAGAAGGTATGTCAGTTGACTGACCACACTTCCAATTTGCTTGATCAAAATAATTGTACTGATTACAGCAAGCCACTGTGTTCCTTGATGATGTATTCAGTCAGGAAGGATTAAGATGATCATATAACTGTATCATTGTATGTATATTCATCACATCTTGTGTTGTGATATGACATGTTATGAAAACTGATCACTAATGCAGTGTGTTACCCCCTCTTCCCACGTCCAGCGGTGCTGCTCTCCGCCTGGTACCGCGGTTAGGATAAAATATTACGGGGCACTCAACAGCATTCCTGTTTTCCAAATGTTTATCAGTATTGCAGAAGTCTGGCTTGTGTTGTATAGCTATTAGTGTAGTGGTCAATACTCTAGTGTATATAGCTATAATGCAGTTGTCGTGGCGGCTTGTAGCAAGCATCGTGCTTTCCGCTCTAGTTGTGATATGTTCGCTGATCGTGTTATCTGTACTACTCGGTGTATTACTGCACGTGGACTCTGATGATTCCTTAGGTAAACCATAATAATTAGCTATCATTACTACCACGTTAAATGCTATAGCTAAACGCGACATTTATAACAGTGACTTTCTTCCCTCCCAGCTCCCTCGATAGAGGAAACACCCACTCTGACATCTGTAGGTGAGTCTTACGGTGCGGTGGTAGTCTTGTATATTACACTACTCCGTATACACAGCTCGATGTGGTAGTTCTCCCTTACCATCGACAAAGCTACTACCTGAAGGCTGCAGGTTGACATACCCAGATGGCACATCACAGTCAGGTCCAGGGATGTACGATAGTGGCAGCTGTTCTAACTTGCTGTGCCAAGCTAACAACAGTTACTGTGGTGAAGGAGAACGTTGTTGTTGTCAAGTGTTTACTACAGCTATAGCAATAATGGAGTGTTCTGATGGTGTGATGACAGAAATTATAGTGACATCATGTGGTTGTCAACGATGTAATTCCACCATTTTGGTCCAGTTCACTGGAACAGTACAAGGTGCTTCATTGTTACCCATACAAGCTGCTGAAGTTGTTATCGACGATGGAGGGATTAGTTTAATAAGTGACATTAATGGGATGTTTAGTTTTAGTGTGCCCTCCACTCAGGCCAGTGTTAGTGTAGCAGTAACAGCTACTGGTTATGTGCCATTTGATGAGGTATATGATGTCAACCCTGGAGAGAACAATGACCTTGTCATATCACTGGTCAAACTTGCTGTCAGTCGTCCTGTGACACTTTCACAACAGAGTGTATTACTGGTGGATGGAGGAGATGCAACAGTCGGTAACAGTACAACTGCTATATCTATTACCTCTTCTGATGAAGTGTTGAATGCTGTAGCTGATAGTGGTAATG
This sequence comes from Dysidea avara, assembly GCF_963678975.1. Classification (NCBI taxonomy): domain Eukaryota; kingdom Metazoa; phylum Porifera; class Demospongiae; order Dictyoceratida; family Dysideidae; genus Dysidea; species Dysidea avara. Next base: position 743,800 of record NC_089274.1, on the reverse strand, counting down.
TATTCGTTGGCATTAGTTCTGGTGCATTTACTGCATTAGACAACAATGAAGATGATTTTGTTGTTATGGTTCAGTCTACATTCATCAATTTTACTAATCCTGACTCATTTGATCTACTGAACACTGATGATCTATCAACACCAGTGATGGATAATACCACTAATGAGACTGTGTTGATGCCAATTGAGGCACTTAGTGCTGGTCTAATTAATGTGCAGAATGAAGACGGAACAATTTTAGATGAGGCTGAAGTAGAGCTAAACACAGCACTGGATGATAATGATGTTAACGTCACTGATCCTAATGAACAAATAGGAGTATATCAAGTTAATGAAGTTACTGGACAATATCAGAGGTTGGAGGCTAATGTTACTATTGAAGATGTAGATGTAACTGGACCATCAAGTAAACGTCGACGACAAGTTTCCCGAAGAAACGTGCAATTGATTGTCATAAGAGTGACGATACGATTCTCTGTAGTGTTTGTCATTGCCTTTACACCACCCTCAATGATGACATGTCATGCTGCAGTGCTGGTAGTACAAGATAATGGTGGAGTGGATGAGGTTGTGAATGGAATTGACGTACAGCTAGAGCAGCGACCTAACCGTCGGAGGTTCCTTAGCCGAACAGAGAGCTCTCCTGCATGTGTAGTAATCTCCTGTACTGGCAGTTTGGTTGTTCGTGCTAGTAGAAATGGTCGATCATTATTACCAGCCTCATATTCTGCTGATGTACCAAAATCCATCAACATTACAGTGTTCACATCTCTTGATGAGTGTCGGTCCAAAGGTCTTAGTTTAAATAACTTACAAGAAACTTCAGCATTTGTCTTTCGTGATGATCCACTTCCTGTAGCGACCACTGCCACACCTTCCACCACACCTCCCCCCCGACAGTTCTGTGTAATGAGACTCACTGTAACCTCTTGTATGCACCTTGATGTAGAGGTGGCGACCACTGACATAGATGACACCTCTAGTTTGACTGTTATGAGATCTAACCAGAGCATCACTGAGTATCAGTCAGGCTTCACCTGTGATGACAACAGAACTGCTTGTATAGAGATCTCCTGTACTCAGCTTACTACAGTGATGGCAGCATACATGAGAGGTGGAGCTATTGGAGATGCTAAGGATTGCAGTCTGATGTCCGTTAGTGTACCGTCAGGATCCCCACTTTTTGGGAATGAGTTCACATTTAAGCCATCGGCTGAAGACAAGGGCATATTTGAAGCTGCTTCATTAGATAGTGCTACACAACAGTGTGAAGAGAACTCAATGGACAGTGCTGCTCATTTCCATTGTGTGGAGAGACTGTGAGAGATGCCGGCAGTAACCTCATCACTACATAATAATTATTTATACCTATTTTAATTTTCGTAAATTATTGTTGTGATTGCTGAACCACATTTGTACTGTTTAGTATCCAAAATAGTGTAATTAATATAATTTTGTCATTTCAGCAAATAGCAACATGGTACATAACTACTCTAATGAAACAGTCAATTTCCTACCAGGACTGCAAAAAACAAAACAAAACAGTTATGTTTGCACAAACCACATCACTGATCACATCACAAGTAATATCTTCTGACTACTGGAATTTACCCTCTGTAACTTGCCAAATTGCATGGCCATAGTTTTGCTAGGCTGTAGTCATAATCAAACTAGATTATTCATGAACTATTTTCAAGTCCTTACCTAACTAGTTAGCATGACTTTTTGGCTGGTAGGCATATATTATTAGTGGAGATCCTGATCCAACTGCACCCCAAATTCTCTATATAATTGAAAATGAAGACCTATCCTACTTTGAATAAATTCCATTGTATCCATACTACAACTGACTGCTCTATTAAAGTCCATAAACTTATTATGATACCTATTTCTTGAGCTTCCTGCTCTGTACATTGTTCTTGTACCTTTATGCTCTTTCATGCAGTGATTGGTACATATCTCTGCAAGTTCAAATTTCAGAGAAGGGCTTCCATAGAATCCACCCTCCTAATATGTTTGCTATCATTTCGTGTTTATTTTTGGATATATGTAGCTATTGTAATATGATATACCTTTATCCGAATGCATGTGTATTTTGCATGCATGGTTCTTACTTATACCATGATTTAAAATTTCTCATAATTTCTATAAGATCATTCTGGAGCAACTTCCTTCAAGTTTGATATATGTGGACTCCCCTATACCTGGTAGGAAACTCTACAGCAAAATTGGTTCCAATTGGTTAAGGGATCACGGAGCTGCATATGTGTGAAATCATGTTTTCTTTCTTCCTGTCAATATACCCATACTGTGACGAGTAGTTGGATACACAGGAGGTCTGGGGCATGCTCCCCCAGTGAAATTTTTGAAAATTATATGTATTCTGAGATTGAATCTGCTAACGATTTTTACTGATTTAACCATATATTATGTTGAGAATTGATTGATATAAAATATTGATTGATATAGCTAGGCTGCTTATGCTTGCTTCTGCATAGTATCAGAAAAGAGTTTGAAGCATACAACAGACATGGATGCTATTCTGGGGGTGGGATCTGTGGGCATTACCCCAGGAAAAAATTAGGTTTTAAACATTCCGAGATACGATTTTACTGCAGTAACTATTAACTAATTGTGTCTGCTCTATTAGGGTATAGACTGCTCTATTAGAGTATTTCGAATTGTATGCAACAAGTCACCCTGTAGAGAGTTCAGCTACAAACAAGCCACTCTGTAGGAATTTAATTCATACATAACACCCTGTAGAGATTGAGAGTTCAACTAAAAGAAATTGATACTGATTTGCTATTCACTTTGTATAGAGCTAATAGAGTTCATGCAGTTATGTTACAAGTCACCCTGTAGAGAGATCAGCTACAAACAAGTCACCCTGTAGAGAGATCAGCTACAAACAAGTCACCCTGTAGAGAGATCAGCTACAAACAAGTCACCCTGTAGAGAGATCAGCTACAAACAAGTCACCCTGTAGAGAGATCAGCTACAAACAAGTCACCCTGTAGAGAGATCAGCTACAAACAAGTCACCCTGTAGAGAGATCAGCTACAAACAAGTCACCCTGTAGAGAGATCAGCTACAAACAAGTCACCCTGTAGAGAGATCAGCTACAAACAAGTCACCCTGTAGAGAGATCAGCTACAAACAAGTCACCCTGTAGAGAGATCAGCTACAAACAAGTCACCCTGTAGAGAGATCAGCTACAAACAAGTCACCCTGTAGAGAGATCAGCTACAAACAAGTCACCCTGTAGAGAGATCAGCTACAAACAAGTCACCCTGTAGAGAGATCAGCTACAAACAAGTCACTCTGTAGAGAGATCAGCTACAAACAAGTCAGCCTGTAGTGAGCTATAACCCTGCATGTAGAGAGATCAGGTCACAGGGGCCCAAAGTGTATGTAACAACTTTAAACAGGCTGTAGGTCCAGATGTTCTACAGACCTTCAGCACTTGTGCTGTAAAGTCTTAATAAATAAATAAATAAAATAAAACAAAGAGTGAGGGGGCCAGGCCAGATGTAAGCTGGAGACCAAATAAAAAAGGTGACAAGTATACCCTCCACTAACTAGCTAGACTATCTATATATCTCCTTATTAGCTAAGTAGCTTGCTACACTGCTTTTCTGAATACTGTGACTGCTCTATTAGAGTATCTCTATCTTTTCTTGCTAACATTGTTCCATGGGGGGCCATGGCCCCCCCGCCCCTCCAACCCCCGTCTCCACCGCCTACACCCTGTAGAGAGTTTGGCTACAAACAAGTCACTGCATGTAGAGAGTTTAGTTACAAATTTTTGCATGCATGCAGTTGTAATTTGCATGTGTTTTGTTTTGAGTTATCATATTTCCTTTTGCAATTATAGGTATTGTGTGCATGTGCTATATAGCTAGCTATGGTGTTCTTTTGCATACACTCCGGCATGAAAGGAATGGCCATTGGCCGAGTATTTGGAGTCTAAACGAATCAATCAATCACAAACAATTAGAGTTCTGTTAGCTATGTGCCATTTATTCAGTTTACAAATATTTCATTAGACTAGATACACACAAATATATATTATATGCCTTGTTCAACAATTCCTGTGATAAAGAAAAAAAAAAGTTTAAAGGAAGCCCTATATGTGCAGGGCCGCCCACAGGGGGAGGGGGCAACTGGGGAATTTTTCCCTGGGCCCCAGCCTGAAAGGGGCCCCAGGAGGCCCTATGAGTACCTGTTTAAAAGATCGATATACTCTAATAGAGCAGTCAGATCTAGATACTCTAATAGATAAGGAGATATATGGTTGGTGAGGAGTAGCTATTGTCATTGCCAACATGTAATGGCCTTTTTTTTCTTTTTTTTTCTTTCCTTTATTTTTTTTGCTCTTCGACTTACAGCTTGGTGAAGTTGCATGTGATTCAGAGGTGGAAACCTCCTTGCCCCTGGGGCCCCACTTTAACTCTTTGCCCTGGGCCCCTTAATTTCTCTGGGTGGCCCTGCCTATATGCACAGGGGTGGATCCAGACTTTTGGAAAGGGGTGGGGGATCAAAACAAAATGACACTACAGGGAAGACACACCTTATATAGTACGCAAAACATATGATTTCAGCATGGGTCCATCACAATGTTTATTTGGCTGTTGTGTTAGTAGTAGAGTGGCATAGTGTGATAGTTATGCACTTTTTGATACAATTATGAAACTTTCCATATAAGTTGTACTCCTTGTGACATAATTTTTTGGATATAGAGCCATCACATATTTGACCTTTGGTGGCCTTTAAAGCCATTTCTGTATTGAAATTTCATTGTTTTTGTCTTCATCTTCCTGAGGCATCATTTTGCACAATTTCAAATTAAAAGTGCTGCTAAATTGAATTACTCTGCTTTTATTTGAAGTCAATAGGTGACTGCATTCCAAAGTTAGGCCCCTATTCGGTGATTATTAGTTTCTCATCCACCGCCTGCATCCTTCTTAACTGAGCTACCGCATGGTAAGCCATTATTACACTGTGCATGCTCAGAAAAACATGTGATGCCAAACTCTTATAATTTTTTGTTGATGAACGCTACAATGCGCTATATATCACCAGGAGAACTGTTGTTTTCCTTAGCAAATTGCTGCAGTGCCAGTTGCAATTGTGTTCTATCGACTTCGCTTTCAGTTGACTGTCGAAAAACAGTTGGCGATTACGAAAAGTAGAATCAGCTAGTGAAGGAAATGTTTGTAGTAAGAAGGAAAGACAATTTGAACAAGGTCTGTACATCAGTGTGAAAATAATGGCATAATGGTAATACCCTCCCGCCCGCATCATAATAATTAGAAAGGCTGGATGAGAAACTAATAATCACCAAATAGGGGCCTTGATCATTTATATTAACCATGAAATTCTATGAATTACTTACCCATCAGTAAAAAATGGCTCTAAAGTTCACCAAAGGTCAAATCCGTGATGGTTCTAAACAAACATATGTCACAAGGAGTACAACTTGTGTGGTAAGTTTCATAATTGTATCACAAAGTGTACGAAATGCTCATTTTTTGATGCTACGCTGCTCTACTATAGAGGTGACTGCTCTATTAGATTGGGGCATCTCAATCTTGATACCGCAAGTTTAATTATAATGTACAATTGTTGATGGGCCAGGGTTTCCAGCTACCCTCCTGCTAAACTATTTTATATAGCCTGTACAGCAGCTCTATATGTGCACTCAAATACAATGGTATAGTTGCTAGATGGGGAAGAATGCACCACTCAATGTAGCTCCTTTGGTGTGTACAGCTATATAGCTATTTAGACAACAATCAAAGGAAAGTTACTGTCAGTGGCGTAGCCAGAAAATTTTTTTTACAGAGGCAAAGTTTATAAATTGACGTAATTGAGAAGGTCTGCTTGTGACTCAACTGATTCACAAACACTTTCAAGCATGGGTGGTACAACATTTGCAGGTTGATTCTCTGGTTGGATGGAAGAAACTGTTTCAGAAGACTCTGAGCATTTTTCTACATGTCATGCTCCAGCTTAGTTAATGCAACAGTGTACCATGCTTCAATTATTAGACTAGCACTCAATACAAAAAAAAACTGACTTACTCCGGAGATATTTTGAGTGGTCAGGCCATCCATGGACTGCAACGGAGGTCATAGTCATGCACACTATACTTTTCATTGATCTGATATGATATTTAAGTCAGAGATATCTCTTTCGTGAAATACTCAACTGCATGTGCTAAGTATGTCAAGCTAGGGAGTCTGGGGGCATGCTCCCTCAAGGAAATTTTTGAAAATAATATTTGCTTTGAAATGGCATGTGGAGGCTATGTCAAGGTATACATGATCAAAGGACTCAATGCAATGCCATGTAGTTGATTCATTGGAACACTTTTGAAAAGTCAATGAACATGTAAATGATTTAGACCAAGCAGTGTAAGAGAGCACAGGCTATAATTTACACTGAATGCTCTATTAGAGTATATTACGATGACTGTTCTATTAAAGTATCTCGATCTTTTTCCGCATACAAATTCAAGTAGCTGAAAAGTGGCAGGGCTGTGTCACCATGGGCTCCAGCCTGCTTAGTACTACAGCCATAGATTCTATTATGTGTGGTACAGTAATGCTATATAGTAACGTTTGAGTAGAATATTCGGGGTGCCAAAACTCAGCCTGGCTTGCTCGACCTGAATTGTTGAGCATTTTTTACCGAGGCAGCTGCCTCGGTTGCCCCAATGGTAGCTACGCCATGACTAACTGTTTGTGTTAAAGAAACTTTGTTTGATATGATACAATGCCACTCATAGCTATATGCACAGTTAACAGTGTTCCAACTCTCAAATATATTTAATTGTGGGTTTTAATTAACATGTAGGCTGGCTTTTGGGAATATATGGCATTATATGATATGTAGCTATATACTAAAAATTTTTGGAGGGGGTCAAGAGCCCCCGGCACTTGGCCCACCCCTAAATCTGCCACTGCATGCATACAATTTGATGCAAAGCCACCGACTTTTGTGGCTTGCTACACATAAAGGTGCAAGTGGCCCTCAAAAAATTAAAGGTGAAAAAGTTGTGAAATTAAAAGTGGTGGCCAATCGACTGTGATGGTAGGTTAATTTTTAATAATGACAATTAATTCAGTGAATTTGTGTTCACATGAATAAAATTTTCAATAGGCCACTGTGACAACTTTTTTTTACCCTGGGCCACACCCTTTTTTACAGCTTAGTGGAAAAGTGGTCCTGAGAATAGCTTAACTGTGCATCTCCTAAACCAGCTAGCTGCTTTTGTTGTTCTGCATGTCAAATTGTTGACCTACATAGCCAGGACTAGAGATCATCAAATGAGGTTCCTATTAACACTCATCTTTTACTTACAGTCAATGATTATACACTGTCACACTTATGTGTTAGATCACCTGGATGCATGGCTTGACTTAAGTGAAGAGTCTAGTTTTATTAACTCTTTGTGACGTTATTACATTTAGTTTTTGAGGTCTGCATAATTATTTAGTGTACTGCGGTTTTTCAAGTTCTTGCAATGCAAAGCGTCATGTGTTATACAAGCATGTACGTGCGCAGTTGTTCAACAGTAGATTTTCAGTGACAACTAGCTACTGACTCACAGGACTTCAAGGATGCCTACGCATACAACTCAACAGCCACAGAATATTACAGGTGTATTTAAAGAACTGCGCATACTGACACATTATTAGCGCATGATGCTTTGCATTGCAAGAACTTGGAAAACCGCAGTACAGTAATCAATCAGATTCTTGGTGTAGTCCTTCACGCATGCGTACAACGAGATTGGCGCGTAATCTCACCGAGTACAGAGATACAGTAAGCAGCTCGCTAAGATGTCTGCGAATAATGTGGATAAGACAGTCGCTGAGCGAGACGACTGCATATTAGTGAGTATCCTGTGTGGTAGATTTGTGACTGTATCGCTATTGTTCTACTCGTAGTTGAAGGATGATTACATTGGTTTTAAAAAGGACAAGTTTTGTCTACCAGCACATTATATTGACGACCTGGACCGCGTGTTGATCCCCAGAGGGCTAATATTGGACAGGTGACCTTTACTAGCTTGTGTACTGGACGAGTGGGATTGCATTGTCAGCTGTATCACTTCACCTGGAGTAACCGGTTGTGGGATTTTATGAATTTGTTTATTGTATGTCCTGAACACGTGCTGGTAGCGTGCAATAGCTTGCGCGCTTTTTGTGGGCGTGTTTGTTTATGTACCCTTGCCACATACTGAACTGAAGTTAGTAAAGATTTTCAATCATCCAATGATTTGTACACCCTATCAGTAAATCCCCAGTAGATTAGAGGTGGGCTTTGTAACATTAGTTTCCAGGGCTGACTTGATCTTTATGATTTTAACTTTGCTGTTCTGCCATGTTTGAGTGCACACACCAGTACAAAGAACACATCATAAGGTCAAGTAGCTAAACAACATGATTAATATGCACATGTTTGGAATGAGCTGACACATGTTCTTTAGAGACCTGAGGACAATGTTGACAAGGTTGCACATAAGCTTATCTACTGAGGCTGTAGGCTGAGATAATTGATTGTGGGTGGCTGAGTTGCAGCCTTGGTAATTGTGTTTGTGGGCAACCACTTTAAATAGAGTACAAGCCGATGTCAGCTTGTTCTATGTGCTATAAAGCAGATAAAGAGTGAAAGTGGCATACTATGTGTCAGTACCACACTGTGACATTGGTGAGATTGGTGCTATTAAAAGTATTTATCAATATTTCCTTTGATGTATGAGGTTAGTTAATTATAAACCTGTGGTGGGGTTACTAAATAGTAACCTGTGGTCTATCTGGTGGCTTTGTCAAATGAAAATTGGCAAAGCCAAAACAAAATGTCCTTACTGTTAGTTTACTTGCTGGACAAGACAGGCATCATTAACACTCAGGTGTTCAATAAGTTATAGTTAAAGTACTTTGCTTGGCGAAAGCATAAAGTGTTCTTTATTTTCTGTGACGCATTCAAGTGTGCTATATTTTCCATTTGCGTCATAAAGTACAGCTATGCATTGGTGTGGAAAATAAAGAACAGTAAAGTTATGCATTGATTGGAAAGTTATTTACGAAACACAAGATCACGTGCATAACATTTCTAATCACCAAAAATGGCCAAAAAGATACTATTTTATTTGCTTACTGCTACACCTGTACTACCATATAGTAATAAACTTTGGCGGTAATAAAGTTTGGCAAACCCACTATTGCCCCAAAATTGACGAAAAAAACTTTGGCGTATGGGGCTTCACCTGAAATTTTTTAGCTGCGATGTTCTGTACTACTTGAATGCAACATTGCTACACGTGAGTGCGAATTATTAACAACTTGCCAATTGAGGGGTGTGGCAGCCATTTCAATTGTGAGTCTTTATCCCTCACATTGAGGGATGACGACTCATGGTGGAAACAGCTGCCACACCCCTTAATTGGCAAGTCTGCACGTAGCGATGTTGCATTTGAGTGGTAGCTACCATACAAGTGTAAGCATCGTTTGCTGGGTTCTTGTGTCGAGAGCAATGTTTGGATTTTTGTGAGCTCTTTTGGGACTTAAAGCACTGCTACGCTTATACAATATAAAAATAAAAGCACTCTCTCAAGCCTAATATAGCACTTGGCGTCGCCTCATGCTATAGTCTCTCATCCATACCTTTGTGCTTTTATTTATTGTACACGTGGGGGTGCTTTAACTAGCATTTACAGTTACGCAACTGTTCGATTCACTATAGTATGTTCACGTTGAGCTGAATCCTGAAAAACAGTTAAAAATTAAAAGTAGATTTTTTTTCAACAGAGTTAACATTTCAGCCAACCAGATGATTTTTGGTAACAGCTAAGGTGCCAACAACAGACACGTACGGTTTGGCTCCATTACAAGTTCGGGAAAGGGCTGTAATGGACACTGTACTTATATGGCTTCCCGATAGGAAATGTATTGTAAAAATTTTGATTGGCCATAATATTATATCAAACATCTGAACAAAAAGATTTTGAAATTTTTTAGCCGGTCAAGCAGCACTACAAATGAGCCAAATTTCAAGATCGTGTGTAATTGCACCCATGAGTTATTAAATGTTTTTGAGGATTCAGCTCAACGTGAACATACTATAGATGTTATTATAGGACAGAGCGGTTAGCTCAGCAGATATGTAATGACATGGGAGGATCGTTGGTGGCATTGTGTGTACTCAAGGGTGGCTACCAATTCTTTGGTGACTTACTAAACTGCATCAAAACTTCAACAGCTACCAGTGGTAGGTTGAAGTGTATGTGATGACCATCACATAGTAGCAAATATGCTCAGGTAAACGTCTTCAGCTACAGATAGATTTCATTCGACTGAAGAGTTACGAGGGGGACCATTCAACTGGACAAATCCGTGTAATAGGTGGTGACAACCTCTCCAGTCTTAAAGGAAAGGTGAGCTATAATTGATGCTTGTTATCTGTTAAAATGATTTCTCTTGTAGAATGTTTTGATAGTGGAGGTAAGCTGGTCAACATTATCTAGTAGTACACTAGCTATTGCCTTTTGCCTTAGGATATAGTTGACACAGGAGCGACAATGCAGAAACTGCTCTCACTTCTTGCTGAACACAAACCAGCTTGTGTGAAAGTGGCAAGGTGATTACTACGGCTATATTGTTGCTAGTTAATATATTGGAATACAGTTTACTGGTGAAGAGGACGCCAAAGAGTTCCGGCTACAGGCCTAACTGTCAGTAACATGGTGTGGGCTATTTGAGGGGAGAAAGTTTAGGTTATTCTTGCTGCAAGAGCCTTATATGGTGATTGCATTAAAAGCAGACCACTCTGCTGATGAAGGTCCATTTCCTGTTGTGACTTCTTTGGTATAATTATGTGCATTTGGTGCCTTAGTGAAAACAACTCCTTCAAAATAGCTCACACAACCTAAATGTTATCTAGTAATTTATACTGTGACTTTCTTCTAGATATAGGATTTGAAGTGCCGGATGTATTTGTGGTAGGGTATGCGTTAGACTACAACGAATACTTCAGGGACCTCAACGTGAGTGGTTAATGTACCTCATAAGCTGAACTAGTTTCTCATCTGCTGTAACACTGTTGGTGGCTGAATATAACTACATACCTTAAACAACTAATAAAATGAAATTGAGCTATCTAATTCAATTGTCTAGTTAACATGCCCACTGATTAATGGTGGATGAGAACTAGATCTCCCTCCTCTCTACTGTTACATATGTTTTACCTCAACAGCATATCTGTGTACTGAACCAACAAGCTGTTAAAAAATACTCTTGATCATGTGAGATAAGAAATGTACTGGAACACACAATGTTGTAATTTATCTTTTACAAAAAGAGGATTGTTGAAAATACATACTGGCCAATCAGATTCTTGTTGAAGTAGAGACAATGGGATGTGATGAGTCATCATTAGTGGGTGGAGCCTCACCATGGTGATCGTAATAGGAGTCTCTGCCCATCTCACTAGTAGTTCTGCTCCTAATATAACGCAATTCAACAGTATTGCTTGGGTCATAGCTATATCTGTTGGACTGGGTAGCTGATGGCGGGGGCTGCTGATAATTAGTTGCTGAGGGGTTATATACTACATTTAAATCTTGCGGGGGCTGCTGATAGGGCGGGGTTAAGGGAAGATCCACATTACCAGGGGGCACTAACGGTTGGTCGACGTTGCCTTCATATGGACTAGTGCCTCGAGGCATCAAATGATTGTCAGTATTGTTTAGCTCGAGGTTGCTTCCAGTACCGTCTTCTCCGCGAGCTCGTCTTTCCTCACGCTCTTTTCTCTTGCGCGACTCTTCTGGTAGTCGCGGACACTTTATCACTCGAAACAACACTACAACTACATGGGATACGCTTAAGTACATGGTAGGGTTTATGCGTGTACGTACTCACTTATTGCTAGCGCGATTACAGCCACGATCAAAATGACGTGCCATACTCTAAACAACCCATCTCCTAGTACGAACAGGCAATCCCTATCCCTGTCGCATTCATCTTCTGATGACAATGTCTCGTTACTTGCCATGTAGCCACCTCACCTCCGCACTACAAGGCGGAACCAATCTTCCCCGGATACTCAGACGGTTCATTAACACTGTATCCAAATGGTTTCAGTCAAAATTGTGCAGCAGCGGGAAATTCAGTTGATCGCTATTAAATAATGTCCCATACCTGAGCTATGCTGTTTACAGCTAAGAGTGTCGTGTTCTTGGGGGTGGGTTTTATGCTGGGTTTTTTACTAAATGGATTGTTTCATTATCAAGATAAAGAAGCTGTTAAACAGTTGTGTACCGAACAGGACTCAGTTTATCAGTTGTATAAGAAATGTATCAAGCGACAACGCGAGGGATGCCCACAAGTTACAGAGCCATCCTTTAAGAACATCAAAACGCCAACAGAGATAACCAGCAAGAAGATGGTGAATAGTGAGTTAGAACACGAAGTGAGGGCTCCTTCAGATACTGCCAAACGGTCCAAATTATTATCGCAAGAACTCTCGCCTCGCAAGTTAGTATTGGTGGGCGTGGTCACTGCACAAAAGTACCTGGATACACGCGCCACCGCCGTCTACAACACTTGGGGCAAACAAATGGCTGATATTATCTTCTTCTCAGAGCAGCCCAACAGTACGCAACACGTCCAATTCTCAGTGGTCACTCTGCTAGGGGTGGATGATCACACTTACCCTCCACAACGTAAGGTGTTCAAAATGCTGGAGTACATGTACAAACATTACATTGATCATTTTGACTTTTTCATGCGAGTAGATGATGACATGTACGTCAAGAAACAAGATTTGTACAACTTACTTCTTGCTACTAATCCTGCTCAGAAGATCTACATGGGTAGCCCGGGGTTTGGCAAGCCTGAGGACCGCAAGAGACTGAAGCTAGAAGATCATGAGCACTATTGTATGGGTGGTCCAGGTGTGATTTTCAGCCGAGCGTTGTTGAGGAAGCTTGGACCTCTGGTGGATGATTGTTTAGAGAATGTTGTTGTGAGTTATAATGAAGATGTTGAGGTTGGACGATGTATCAGTCGGAAATTGAATACACAGTGTACGTGGGCCTATCAGGTTTGTTTGTGTGTCAGCTGTTAAGTGTATAATGTAGTGAAGAGAATGTTCAAAGGGTAACACACACACACTTAATCCTTGTTAAGTGTGTGTTCATCCTTGAGTGTGTGTTCATCCTTGTGTGTGTGTGTGTTGTGTGTGTGTTGTAAGTGTGTGTTCATCCTATCCTTGTTCACACACACTTAATTTCTTGTTTCATTAATTAATTGTACTATTTTGTTAACTTTTTTATCATAGCATAAGTACAGTAGTACTTTTTAAGTAGGAATCCCCCTAAAATTGCTGCATGCCGCCTAAAATTCTGCCTTTTTAAAAGCCATCCTAGAGACATGTTGCACGACGAAATCACCTTTATGGAATAATATTAGTCCATCTAACAGCAAATTTTAAACTAGAAAACATAGTAAAACTCGAATTTTCGGCTGCCTGACTGTTAGGGTGACTGCTGTATTAGAGGATCTAGAGTCAGCCTATCATATTTTCGCATTATGAATGTGTTAGACCAATAATAAGGGTGTGTGGTAATTGTGATCAAGTAAATAGATTGAGAAGTATGGTTCCCATGCTCGATCATTATCCAGTGCCAGAAATAAGAACTCATCACTGATTGGTCAAAAATGTCCTAGGAAGATTAATTAAATTTGGTAGGCCATTTCCACAATTGATTGACCATTTTGTCTCCTGGGAACAGCAAGTTATATGTAGCTGACATGCTTCAGAGGACAGGATCACAGGATAGTATTGGACACCACAAGTAATCCTTCACAGGTCACCAGCACATGGAACACCTAGAACTTTTCTGACTCCACAACATAGCCCATTTTCATATGGGCTCCTACTAAATTTTGTTAATCAAAAATGTGTACATTAACTAACTATTGTAATGTGTACAACTAGCTACCTTACAGCATGATGACTAGCTACCTTACAGCATGATGACTAAGATAAAGCACGTATATTTACTAGGTTAAACATCACAGCTTTGGTAATAGCCACACCTCAGCTTAGAAATATGTTCCAGTACATAGATTACACATACTAACCACCACATGACAATGATTCCACTACAACAATAACTGCTACCATCCTTTAAGTTATCCATGTCGAGCTCAGTCAATCATTTTGCCAGACCACATTGTACGGCTTACCCTTGGCCATGAGTTTTCGTCTGATATTTCACTGTTTTACTTCAAGATTAATCACTAAGTATATCCTTGTCAGTAACACCTGAGGGCACATCACTCCCAGCCAACTGTGACTTAACTGGATCCCTCCAAAAATCAAACACAAGTCCCTTTGCTCTCAGTAGACTCAAATATCCTGGAATGCAGATAGTACAGTCTAAATGCTTCCACTCTTCTGAAGTCTTCACAAAACAACGTAACCGATCTGTGCACCAAAATATTAGAACAAGTCTCCTGTCATCTGTGATCACATGGTAATATAGTATGGGTCACATCATCGCTGGGATGTTGAGCAGCTGTGAGGTACGCTATCAACTTGATGTGACATTTGCTAGCTATAGCTTGATTGATTTTTAGTTGAGCTTTTACCAACTGTGTCTTGCTGCTGGTCAGATGTTTGACTGAACAAGCCTCCAAATAGTTGGTCAAAATGTGATTTTGCTCGGAAAATGCTGATGGCTGACTGTTATCAATCAACCAAGATTGGTATAATGGGTATTGCCAGGGAGTTACAGGAATCTACCAAGCATAAATGCTTTAAATAATTTTGTGGTGTTTACATATGCTGCTCGTGTTAATATGGAAAATTAGTGCCTCAATATGTGTTTCATTGCATCGTGAAGAAGGCAACCAGCCTGATTGAAAATAAAAGGAAAGATAGCACACACTCGTCGGAACTCCAAAAGGCACATGCCAACTGGTGAGTTTGTTATTGTGGTGTAAAAATGGTGGCCATGCACTGCTTTGTTTAACCTCCAGCTTTGTGGCTGGTGAGGCATGCAGGCAGGCAGGCACTTGTATAGCTGTATGTTATAACAAAAAAACCCAAACAAACTAGTATATTAAATAAAGTAGGGAAACAAGAGATTACAGCATAGCTTGGTGGAAAAAATCCCTACATTGGCATGTTATAACAATCATTTTTTTCAATGCCAAAGTAAGGGTTTTCTCACCAAGCTCTGCTGTAATACCATCATTCATCTCTTGTTTCACTGCTTGGATCCCTACTTTATTAGATGAAGAAATGAAAGTTTATAGGGATCACTAAAAAAAGCCATGAATCAAGTAATGTAAACCACAAATTCCTACTTGTCTCAAAATAATGAATGAATGGATGGAGCATGTAAACTAAAATTTTATGACAGGTCAAGGGATTTTACCATCTCAACATTCCCTTTTTTCAGTGATCCTTATTCCCTTTTGAAAATTTCAATTTTTCATCTAGTGGATAACGTAACTCTTCAGTGCCCCTGTGAAATGGCTGGTAACCGAGTTGTTTTGATGGTGACAGTATGTGTTGGCCTTGAAATCTTTGTGAGGGATTTATTGTTCATTGCGAGGGATTTATTGTTCATTGCAGTGTGTCCATCCATTCGTTTTGTCGTTTTGTGACTGTGTGTTTGGGGGTGATGGAAATTAGTAAATACAGTTTAAAACTAATCCATGACACCTACTAATCCATGACACACCTACTAATCCATGACACACCTACTAATCCATGACACACCTACTAATCCATGACACACCTATAGGTGAACAAACAAAAATTGTTAGCACTTGTCAGAAATATGTATATGCACCAAAAATGACTCACCATATATGGATTAAACAGGAATATGTGTGTTGTGATTTTATGGTCTCATGCTGAACTACTATCAAGGGGCTTTTCTAAAGAGTGGTAGAGTGATACAGCATCACTCTAGTTTGTTCAAAACTCTTTTGATGTGGTAAAAAGATTGTAGATAGCAAATTGACAGTTTTACTACTCTGCTTTATTTTATTGGAGGAAGATCTGCTACTCCATAACTGTCACTAAGACCTGTCCTACACCTTATCTTCAGTCATGCTAGTTGTCATCTTCATTCAATGAAACCATATCGAGGTGCCAGTTTTCCGTATCAACAATTTCCATATTTAGACGCTGCAAAATTATTATTTAAAGCACCCAGACTGCTGTATAGACATGAGTTGTTCTGATATATTGTGTGCCTGTACTATTTATGGTACTTGTAGCTATGTATAATAAAATTGGCCAAGCCCCTTTACAATCTGATCTGGCCGTACATATTACATATTGACCACACCTCTTACTTATTTTACAGTCATAGTTAGTGGTAGTGTCTTGTGTATTATTTATGGTACATTGAAAAGCAGGTATGGAAAGACCACACACCCTGCACCTGTGGTCCACTCAAGATACTCTAATAAAGCAGTCACCCTAATACAACAGCCACATTCAATGTTCTAATATTACAGTCACGTTTATACCATAGCTATATGCTAACTAGTATATTTAAATCCAAAAATGAAGTGTGTCATGCCCAGATGGTGTTGCTGTTTCTTTGAGCAAGAAATTTTACTCACTGTTCAGCTGTTAAATAGGGGCCTGGTGCCATAAATGGGGAAGCAGCCCACTTCATTTTTAAAATAACACTAATTTTTGAATACATCATAATGACACATAGTTCAGTAGTGTAACCCAAACAGTATGATGTCTGTAGGGGGGTGGGGCTCAGATAGCTGTACACTGTGTAATGTGCTGTGTTCATTGTAGACCAGAGACTTGTTCTTTATGGATTATTCTAAGGAGATGGTGACTGACCAGCTGTATCAAATGGACTCTATTAAGACAGCAATAACATTGCACCCATTAAAGGAGCCCAGCCACATGTACAGAGTACATCAGTACATTCTGGAGTTGACAATCAGTAAACTACAAGAAGATGTACAAATGAACACCTATGAAATACAAGCAGTGAATGACAGAATACTACCCCACTTGCAACGATACCAGGCAGAAGCTTGGACCGGCCATTATACAAAGTTTCAACCCACCAATCGATTTGAGGTGTTGACTTGGTATTACTTTAACTCTTCTCGTTTGTTTTCTGACGCTGAAGGCCGACAAGCAGTAACTCTGCCAAGTGACTTAAAGTACAGTGTCAACTCTGTAGCACTAAAAATTCTTGTAAACCATATGAATCACTTCTCCTCAGATGGACGCCAATACACTTCTCCCTACCATCTTTATGATGGATTTGTAGTGCCTGATCTCTCTCGAGGTCTTGAGTATGTGTTACGCTTGTCATTGCACATTCAGGGCAACTCTGATCCATACAGGGTAGTAGCAAATGTGTTCATACCACTGTCATCTGCTCCTATGGTACAGGTGAAGCCATGGGCAAGTATTGTCTCTTCTGTATCACTTGTAGTGCTAGTTCATATTGATGAGCACACAAACCACACCCAATTCTTTTTACTGTTTGAGAAGGCTTGTTTACAAAGAAGCCTTACAGTGTCATTACGAGTTGCTTTGACACCATATGATGGTAGCAATGATGTCATTGATCAGATTACATTACTTCAATCACGTTACCCCAGCCACAATATCACTTATGAGGTCACCACAAGGCCAAACAGGGGACATGCCCTACACCTCATTGTACCCAAAGAAGACCAACAACGGTTACTGTTATTCCTTGATCCTAACTACTTGCTGACCGAGACATTTATTGATCATTGTTTGATGAACGCGATTCCCAAGAAACAAGTTTACTTTCCAGTGATCTTCTCCCTCTTCAACACTGCCATTGCTAACAGTTTGAATATACCCCGTAAATCACTGGTGTCCCCAGAGACAGGATTCTGGAACAAATACAATTATCAAGTTGTTTGCATATATCACTCAGATTACATTAGTGTGGGAGGGTTCAACACAACCATGCAATCTGGGGAAGATGTAGCTTTCTTTGAAAAGATACGCCAGTCCCCCCTTGGAATATTTAGAGCATTAGAGCCCTACTTGGTACGACCATTCACGCAGAGATCATGTCATGGGTTGTCTGAGACAGAACAAGTGACATGCCTAAATGCTGTCATGGATACTGTCGGCAGCCGAAGACAACTTGGATTACTAGTACTAAAACACAAACTAGTGTAATTTTGTATTTCATTAAATTAATGCAATGAATCATACATGATATAATTAAATGAAATATACAAATAACAAGGTAGAAATGTCAATTCCTGCTAATCTGGTGATAGTCCAAGGCATCATAAATTATCATCATGATGTCATCACATTCACTGTTGCTATGAGACTTGAGGTCATCAATGATGTCATTGACCTTGCTCAAAATGTTGGGATATTCAGTGGCTCCTTTCTTCTGTAAGCAATCATGTAGTTTTTGTCTTACTTGTGAAACAACTGGGGCTTGATGTATGGGGTTCCCTGTATTAGCAAGTGAATCCCCTTCATCACTAATGGCAATAGATCTCCCCTCATCACTAATAATAGCCAGGGGGTCCTCATCATGACACGTATCACTAATTATGACATCACGTGATGCTATTTGACTGTCTGGTGTTGCTAGGGTCAAATAGTCATCACTGTCACCATAGGAACATGATTCAGTTAGATAATGCATTCTGTCGCTAACAGGTTGTTGGGGACCACACCCACTTGTAAAGGGTATTTTTTTGTTAACATCCATGTCACTGGGATCATGTTCAGCTATCAAGATATCACTGCAATCCGATTGGCCAATATCCGTAGGTGGAGCTTCCATTTCCTGCAGCTGATTATTACTGCAATCTGATTGGGTAATTTGGATAGGTGAGGATTCCACTTCCTGGTTATTGTCACTACTGCAATCTGATTGGTTACCTTTGGCAGGAAGGGCTTCTACTTCCTTGTTATTATCAGAACTGCTGCCTGATTGGATTTTATCTGTAGGTGGAGCTCCCACTTCCTGGTTACTCTCACTACTAGAATTTGATTGGCCAATACTAGTGGGCAGAGTTGTGTCAACATCATCCACTGGCTGTGTCACATTGGGTGCCCCAGGGATAGAGGGCACATTGTTACCCTCAGTGATAGGAAGTGCATGTTCCCCTCCAATATCAACCAAGCCGCCACCACAAGTCATTTCAATGGCTTCTCTCACAGTGGTGTCTTTTGATGGCTGCTCACTATAGGCCATACTTTCTGATTGTTGTTCCTTTGGTAACGGTCGGTCAGTGACGTTGCTATGACCACTTACCTGGAATGACACACAGACAGACAATATGATGTAGTTATTAAACAGGATAACTAAAGAGGTTGGTCTCTCATAGTTTACCATATATACATATTGTTAGTTCTATAATTTCTAATAGGCAACCTCAGTGAAAAACGAGTAATAAAAACACTGAAATTTGTCAATCCTCACAAAAAATTTTATGTACCTTGAAAATTTGTACATATATGGTAACCCTAACAACTCGCAAATATTGTAATGTATGAATTGGTAATGTGTCCATGTCTCTACTGACATCACAGAGAGAGATCAACCAACCTCCTCTTGAGTGACATGCACAGAAACTGCAGTGATGGAATAGACCACTGCACATCAAGATATTGCATAAGATATTTCTTACTTGTACAGAAACTATACCATTAAAGTGCTGAGCTAGTTTACCTCAAAGTAATATAGTGTTATGGCCCAGCAGTAAACCCGTTATTAACAGTTGCATGTAAGAGAAATTGTTTTTAAATCCTTAAACATGGCTATCGATGGAATTCATCCCTTTCAAGAATAGATAGATACACATACCAATGATGGTGAGGTGGGGGTGGGGGCAGGTGAGGATGATATTTGCTTATCAAACAATTCCATTGTGTTGTGTAGTGTCCGTAACTTTGGCTGTTTGATAGGTAGTGATTTTATCTGTAATAAGAACAGTGTGTCAACCCCTTAACTTGCACTACACATGCACACGTACACACGCTACACATCAACAGACAGACGCCAACCTGGGTTTCAGTCAAAGCTGCCAAATTTCCAACAGTTCTGATATTCCTGGCATGAAGCAGTTGTCCAAGTCCTCTGGCCCTGTACATGCGTAATAGTTAACAAAGTGCAGAACAGTGGGTGTGGCTGTACTCACGTTGGAGAGCTCATTAACCCATGCAGGATCTCTTCCACTGGAGCATCACAAGATGTTAGTGCTGGATAAACTTGTCTAGCTAAAGGGCGTGGCTCAGTTGCTGCAGCAGATTTGGTGGCCTGCATTTTGCACAGTGCCTTCTTGTCTGACCTTGACTTGTTTAATTTGGATAGCAATCGTCGTGGTGACGCCTTACCTGTTAGTAACACAGGAACAATTGTAAGGACTGATGTGTGTAATAATTCCAAATAAGGTGCAACATTAATGAAGACATCATTAGACATTGACAATTGAATGTGTTGACTGAAAGCGAACAAAGCTTCAGATATTTGATCTTTACAATGATCAACTGAATAGTTGATATTCCAGCAAACACAAAAGTGATTATTCTAAGCTCAGGTACTCACTACAAGAAAAACATGTTCAAAAAGTGGTTCACTTGCAATTGTACAGGTATATGTCCCAGCCCTATCAGTTTCTCCTACATTAGTTTGCTCTGGTGGCATAGCTACAAATAAGGCAGCTGAAAGAAGACAAACAAAGGTTGTACTAAGCTACTATGTTTGGTTTGGTCATGTGAGCTAGCTACAGCATTAGTGTTTGGTCCTATTTAGCTTACTATGAAGTTTTGAACGTGGTGAAGTGAAGAACCTACTCTCTCCAGGCATGTCATCGTTGCTACGGTGCTCTTCCACAGACTCAGCAAATGAAACCCGTCGACGCTGAAACAAACAATCAACACAGATATGAAGTTCATGTCAGTGACAAGCATTAGTCCTAGTAACCACAATGGTGGTTGGGACACCACACACTACACTACACACACACACACACACACACACACACACTACACACCTTTCCAGATGTGCTAGGGGTGTCAAATTGGCTGATTCTCTTTAGTATACCACTGGTAGGAGTGTGGGGAGGGGAAGTGTTGACATCACCTGACTCCTTAATGAGATCATGTGATACATTCAGATCACACGACTTTGAATCATCTTCAGCAGCATCATTATCACATTTCCCATTTAACACAGCTCCGACAGTTGGCACTGAAGCAGAAGTAAGCGAAGTGTTACCTGTAAAGCTGGAAGTGTTAGCTGATGTTGATATCATGTTTTCAGGCGTTAATTCAGTTGAAGGTGGTAAAGTGTTAGCTAAAGCTAATGGAGCAACACTGGAAGTATTAACTGGTGTTAATGAAGAACTGGATATATTAACTGGTGTTAATGAAGAACTGGATATATTAACTGGTGTTAATGAAGAACTGGATATATTAACTGGTGTTAAAGTATTAACTGACGTATTACTTGACAAAATGTTCATTAAAGGTAGAGAAATGCTGTTGGAAGTAACACTGGATGAGTTAACTGGTGTTAACACAGGATTAGCAGTGTTACCTGATGTTAGTAAAGCAATACTGGGAATGCTAGCCATTGTTGGAGTTAATGATGTAAGATTGTTAACTGGTGTTAATGTATCTGCTGATGTAGAAAAAGTGGTAACTGAAGTCATTGAAGTATCATTGCTAGCCAATAAAGTGTTAACTGACACATTATTAACTGACAAAGTGCTAGACATCGCTAATAAAGAGTTAACTGGTGGTAGTGAAGTACCAGATGTGTTAATTGGTGTTAGTGAAGCACTGGAAGAGTTAATTGGTGGTAGTGAAACACTAACTGATGGTAGTGAAGCACTGGATGCGTTAACTTGTGTTGATGTATTAACTAATATAGTATTATTTAATACAGGGTCACCTGAAGGTTCAGGTAGGGAAATGTTAGCAGAAGATATTGAGGTAACACCAGAAGTGTTAGCCATTGTTAGTGATGTAACACTGTATGCTGTAGTATTTGATACAGTGTTAGTTGAAGGTAGAGAAGTGTTGGCTGAAGTGACACTGGATGAGTTAACTGGTGTTAGTGATGTAGTAGACACAGTGTTAGCTGAAGGTAGAGAAGTGTTGGCTGAAGTGACACTGGATGAGTTAACTGGTGTTAGTGATGTAGCAGACACAGTGTTAGCTGAAGGTAGAGAAGTGTTGGCTGAAGTGACACTGGATGAGTTAACTGGTGTTAGTGATGTAGCAGACACAGTGTTAGTTGAAGGTAGAGAAGTGTTGGCTGAAGTGACACTGGATGAGTTAACTGGTGTTAGCGATGTAGTAGACACAGTGTTAGCTGAAGGTAGAGAAGTGTTGGCTGAAGTGACACTGGATGAGTTAACTGGTGTTAGTGATGTAGCAGACACAGTGTTAGCTGAAGGTAGAGAAGTGTTGGCTGAAGTGACACTGGATGAGTTAACTGGTGTTAGTGATGTAGTAGACACAGTGTTAGCTGAAGGTAGAGAAGTGTTGGCTGAAGTGACACTGGATGAGTTAACTGGTGTTAGCGATGTAGCAGACACAGTGTTAGCTGAAGGTAGAGAAGTGTTGGCTGAAGTGACACTGGATGAGTTAACTGGTGTTAGCGATGTAGCAGACACAGTGTTAGCTGAAGGTAGAGAAGTGTTGGCTGAAGTGACACTGGATGAGTTAGCTGGTGTTAGTGATGTAGTAGACACAGTGTTAGCTGAAGGTAGAGAAGTGTTGGCTGAAGGTAGAGAAGTGTTGGTGGGAGTTACTGAAGTGATACTGGATGAGGTAGTAGACACAGTGTTAGCTGATGCAAGTAGGGTTATCCTAATTCTACTATTAGTAGAGGAGGTAGTTAAAGTTAACGGTGTAGCAGTACAAATGGGACTGGTGGTATTCGATGGTGTAGCTGTACAAATGGGACTGGTGGTGTTCGATGGTGTAGCTGTACAAATGGGACTGGTGGTGTTTACGGTAATGTGTTGATTAGTAGAGTGCATTTCCCTATTGTTCACACCAGCTGATATCAAACGTTGCGATGAGCTATTGTTAGAATGCATATAATTGTTGCGACGCACAATAGCTGGTACCAGTGGTAATCGTTGAGATGGCAATCTAGCAGAGGCAGGTGCAGCAGTTAATGGCGGGGGGACAGATGACAGCATGTTCAACATATTGGTCACGTGATGATTACTAGGTTGAACCAATCGTGGCAGAGGAGGTAGCTGACTAGATGACAATGGTATCCTGTTACCATAGAGATGTTGAAGAGCAGTTAATGACCCAAGTGTTATATGGTTTATAAGTTCACTATAGTTACGACATGAATGTTGCAACCATGATGCCTGAACAGTTTGTAGTGGCGGCCTAGAGCAATCCGATTGGCTATTTAGTAACTGAACATTGTGTGCTGCAGGCTGTGTTACTGTGTGTCCTGGATTTGCCACAGCTTGCGTCACTGTGTGTCCTGGATGTGTCACTGGCTGTGTCACTATGTGCCCTGCACCTCTTGTTGTTTCAGCTTCAGTTCTGTTGTAAATCACTTTGTCTACTGGCTGCATTACATTTGTATGCTGTGCCATTGTGTCCACTGGTTGTGTCACTTTATTCACAGGCTGTGTCACTCTGCCTGCAGGCTGTGTCATTTTGTCTACTGGCTGTGTAACTTTTTCTCCTAGCTGTATCACTTTGTCCCCCGGTTGTGTCACTTTACTCCCCGATTGTGTCACTTTACTCCCCGATTGTGTCACTTTGTCCCCTGGTTGTGTCACTTCACTCCCTGATTGAGTCACTTTGTCCCCTGGTTGTGTCACTTCCCTCCCCGATTGTGTCACTTTGTCCCCTGGTTGTGTCACTTCACTCCCTGATTGTGTCACTTTGTCCCCTGGTTGTGTCACTTCACTCCCCGATTGTGTCACTTTGTCCCCTGGTTGTGTCACTTCACTCCCTGATTGTGTCACTTTGTTCCCTAGTTGTGTCACTTCCCTCCCCGATTGTGTCACTTTGTCCCCTGGTTGTGTCACTTTACTCCCCGATTGTGTCACTTTGTCCCCTGGTTGTGTCACTTCACCCCCTGATTGTGTCACTTTGTCCTCTGGTTGTGTCACTTTGTCCCTCGGTTGTGTCACTTCACTCCCTGATTGTGTCACTTTGTCCCCTGGTTGTGTCACTTTGTCCCTCGGTTGTGTCACTTCACTCCCCGATTGTGTCACTTTGTCCCCTGGCTGTGACATTTTGTCCGAAGGCTGTGTCCCTGTCACAGCCTTGCATGGACACTTGTTGACAGATACAGGTAGACACCTTGCAGCATGAAGACCATTATCACTCAACAAAACTGTTTCACTCTTCTTCACTGGACTAATCATACTAGAGTAGGGCAGCACCTTATCCTTAACTCTGTCTACCTGTCCATGCTGTACAGCAGTGTAGCTGTGATCTTGTAGGGGGTGTGATGAGCAACCTTCACCAGCCTGCTTGCCTGTTAGTTTAGGGAAGGGAATCAATTCTTCTGTGGAGGGTATTTCCCCATCAGTGGTTGATGCTTGTGTGGCATCACAATCCTGTGATATGATTGGCTGGGTATCCTGCACACATTTGGGGGAGTAGCTAGAGTCTGCAAGAGATGCTATAAGAATAGGGGAATTGTATTCTGCATCTGTGGACTGTGATATGGGAATGGAAGAACGTGGTTTGGAAGTTGATGCATCTTCATAATCAGATAATAAGCTTGGGGAGTGCAGATCCATGGCAACTGGTGGGTGTGGTGACCCTACATCAATACCATTACATGTAATCACCATGGGAACAGCTGGAGACTCTTCTGATTGGCTAATCATCATTTCAGCCGACAATTCCCTGTACATCACCATGACAATGAAATATACTCATTACACATAGTAACTAAGACAACAGATTACAGGAACCAATTCATATATCTATACAGTATATAGGGAACATGATGGATTGGACTGTTTGTCAAACACCACCCTCAAGACAAAATAGTAAGGTTGCCTTTTAAGGTCAGAACCTTTCCATGACACTCTCCAGGTTTTGTGGGTCAAAAAATGTATTACAGCCTAATAAGGTGGTGACAAACATGTCAGTTAGTTTGTAGTGCTAGTCAGCTCTTAGTACGTACGGCAAGTTGGTCAAGAAATTAAAAAAAAAATGTTTTAGTAAATGATATGGAATATTGTAAGGTACGTAACAGATAAATGTAGTGGTGGTGAAGTCTTATGAAGAATATTTTCACTCAGTTTTCACCGCCCCTAACACCCAAGATTAATGAGTCGGAATTGTCTCTTTGTCTTACGCTATAGATATACTATAGCTCAACCCTATACCATAATATACCATATAATGATACATGAAACAGAAACACACACACACTCTATAATCAAGCCAAAACATGTATCCCTTCAGATGGTTTCCAAGAAGTTTCTACACAATTTTAAAGACCCTTTAACCACATAGCTTTTCTTAAGAGAGCAACTTATCTTTACAAATCCTCATATCAAAACATGAAATACCCTAAACTTAGGAATTTGATTACACACAAGAAATTGTAACAATAAGGCTGTCAGCTTTGTGGGCATTAGTTAGCAAACAATGTTCCTTACAATACTACTCATCGAAACAAGACTGCAGTTTTACAATCGCACGTGTCCAAAATCCGTCTGACAATAAAACGAAATGATTCACATATCATAGCAGATTAGTTACTTGTTGTATGTTGAAAGTTTATAGACAGGTAGCTTACTCTTTACCAATTAATAAAATCTGTTTTAAAAAAAGATCAGACAAATGCTTCATGAGATATGCCTGTTTGTAACCACCTGTAAATTGGCCAAAAGTCACACACACACACACACACACACACACACACACACACACACACACACACACACACACACACACACACACACACACACACACACACACACACACACACACACACACACACACACACACACACACACACACACACACACACACACACACACACACACACTTTTCAATTATTTTGGAAACATTTTGTAATTCCCCAATATTCAAATATTATTTTCAGAGGCAGATCCAAACATTTGAAAAGGGGATGGGAGGCTGGTCAGTCTCTAGTTCAGCTGATACAATAGCAAGTCAACACAATAATAATATTATATTAAATCTTACCAATTAACTCTCAGAAAGACATAACAAAGTAGCAGTATGTTACGTCAGTGTAGTTTGCAAGCTTTATTGGAGTATCCCGTGTATCACAAATTATGTAAAAATATCCCTTTATTGCTTTGAACGAATTCCCAGCAATTACAGTGTTAAGTTCCATTTTGTCACAATTTGGTACTACACAAATGGCAAACCTTCGAACACCAAACCTTCTATTCTGGTTGGTCAAATTTACTGGATGTTTTCAAAGAGAACTATACTAATATTAGGGGGTGTGCAATAATTATTATTGCGATAATGTACCTCATTATCATGATACTTGACTGCACATGTAAATACTAAATAAATACTGTAAATGTCTCTATAAATTATTACTGTGTCACTCATTATGCAGTTGTGCTTGTTTTATAGCTATCTGGAAACCAGTATCATGACAAGCCAGTATCATGACAAGCCAGTATCATGACAAGCCAGTATCATGACAAGCCAGTATCATGACAAGCCAGTATCATGACAAGCCAGTATCATGACAAGCCAGTATCATGACAAGCCAGTATCATGACAAGCCAGTATCATGACAAGCCAGTATCATGACAAGCCAGTATCATGACAAGCCAGTATCATGACAAGCCAGTATCATGACAAGCCAGTATCATGACAAGCCAGTATCATGACAAGCCAGTATCATGACAAGCCAGTATCATGACAAAATATTAAAAACTATTAGTTAGAATTATACCTGGAATTGTAAATGTCTCATTTTAGGTAGTTTACAGAGGTATCCGGAAATTTCCTATTATCACAATAATGTGATAAGGAAAATTTTCGAGTTAACAATGATTTTTCACAATAATTAAGTATTCACGATTATCACACAGCACAGGGATTTTTCTAGGGGGGGGGGGGGGGGGCATTTGCTCCCCTTGAAAATGATTTTGCCCTCCCCCCCCTCCTCCCCGAACTATGCCTCAACCAGCCCAATGATGAAACAATGATAAATTGATTTGAAATCATAAAATTTAGTCGATGGCTAGCTAGCTACAATAAAACAAATTTAGCCTAATTTAAGTTCTGCCCCCCCCCCCCCCCCCCCCCCCCCCTGAATTTCTGAAAAAACTCAGATCCCCCCCCTGAATTTATTTTCTAGAAAAATCCTGTAGCACTAACTAATATCTAACCAATTCCTTTCTACCATGCCCCCCCCCCCCCCTTCCATATTAATTAATTACACAATACAACAAGCAGCTGGCTCTTACTGTGTGTGGCCATTTTGTGACAGTTTGTCCAGAGTGTTAAACATTTTAGGAATATCACGTGATCTTCGTCGCTCACGACGACACTCCTTTTGGTGTTCTGTTAATAATCGTTTCTTCTTCGTTGCTGAGGCTACCTCAACATAGTTCTCCTAATGATAAACACTGATTAAACAGTTGCCATAATAACTAGCACTAACTGAATTGTCCCAATCAAGTGGTAGTTTGCGACGAGCACGTAAATAGCGGCTTCTGCTAGCAAGAGCTTTCCCCTCCTCCCCTGAGTCACTCCCATTGGCTAATTTCTTACGCGAGAAGCTGCCCTTAACAGGAACAATATCATGGTGCTCAGAATCCAGCGAATCATCTATCTGCTGTTTGACACATCTACTATTAGCCACACCCACATTTTCTGCAGTACATGTTAATTACCTGGTGTCCATTAATACTGTCTGCAACTATTGTAACATTTGCATCATCATCACATGGGTCATCCTGCCACCCTGGCAACTCGATACGGCCTCCTTGACGACGGAACAGTGCTAGTGATTTGCGTAGCTTCTCAGGGTACACTAGTGTGGCTTCCTTAGCAAAAGTTGCACACCAAAAGGTTAATATTAGTGAGGACATTGAACCTGCAGAGCGTCCCCGATCTTTCAGTGACAGCATCAATACCTGCGTGAATATATAATGTATCATGACAAGCGCAGGGGGTAGTGGTGACATACTAGGAGAGGAGAGAGTAATCCCAGTAATTGTGGTGAGTAGCCACCAGTGTAACGAGCCTGTAGACAAGTTGCTATGGCAGCCCATATCTTACGAAGTGATGAGCATAACGCCCCACGATCTCCGTCACTCCTACAGTAAATAAGACTGATGATCCCTCATGAGGGGGCAGTGACTGACTTTCCCCTCATGGGGGAGTTGTGATTAACCTTAACTGTAACTACCCTACTCATGAGGAAGTTGCGCTATGAATAGACTCCCTTGATCAGCTACCAACATATTCATTTAAATACTAAAATTTATGGCTTTATTATTATTATTATTGGGCCAGTTGAGGTTAGCACATGTTTATTGAGAGAGCTTTCTCAGAGATTACATCATGATGGATCACCTGATCATCACTTACTGGTTCAACAGGTTATCAAAGAAGCTAGTGAGAGGAGGGATCAGCTGATCCAGACTTGCAAACACTAGCTCCACCCTCTGCAACTGGGAGAACAACTTGACAAGTACTCCAGTAACACAAGTCAAGTAGCTTGTTGTGATGGCACCTTGTAGCAGCTCCTATAATATGACAACTCTAATTAATGAACACCTTAAAACACAGGTTATAATTATAGTGCCACAAACTTGTACTACAAGATCTGCCACTGTATGTGGCTGTGGGCATACACTTGGTTTCATATGTATGTATGTATGTATGTATGTATGTATGTATGTATGTATGTATGTATGTATGTATGTATGTATGTATGTATGTATGTATGTATGTATGTATGTATGTATGTATGTATGTATGTATGTATGTATGTATGTATGTATGTATGTATGTATGTATGTATGTATGTATGTATGTATGTATGTATGTATGTATGTATGTATGTATGTATGTATGTATGTATGTATACTTCGTCTTTCCACACTTATGTGAGCAAAACTTTGAAAATAAAGTTGCATTGAACTTTTAGACAGGTAAGCTTTGCTTAATTCTTGTGTGTTTCCAAGCATGGCTTACTTACTTCTGATTGGCTCCCTTTGGACAGCATCCACTTCAAAAGGTCTAGTTGGGCAGTAACAACATTGCCATGGTTACCTGGTGGGAGGGGTTTTAACGGATAAGGATATGACAAACACAAAACTCACCTTTACTGAAATCTGTCCGCTCCAATACAGACATATTGACCTTACCAAGTGCACATAACAGGCTTATCTGTATATGAAGCATAATAACCTGCATTTATTGGTTATAAGTAAGCCACGCCCACCTCAACTTGTTGTTCCTGCAACATTGTCACCAACTTGCTAATCACCATAGCAATGAACTCATTAGCTGTCATGTTTGGTTCCAGTATTAACACCATGGCAACAGCATCCAGTAGTTTATTCCAGGTGGGGAGCAGTTTCACTCTCACTTCAATGGGAACTGAACTGGTTGTGTCTTGTATGTAGAGCAGTTTGATTGGGTATAATAACAGTTGACATGGAAACAAGAAGTCCTTCTCCAACAAAAGATCACCCTCAGCAATTTTACTAAGCTGTAACCCACAATCACATCTCAAATAATACGTCACATGTGTATGATATGATCAAAGAGCTTTACAACAGTTAAATTTTCCACTGGTGGACTGACAGTTACACAACTAGTGACAGTTACACAACTAGTGATAGTTACACAACTAGTGATAGTTACATAACTAGTGATGGTTACACAACTAGTGACAGATACATAGTTATACAACTAGTGATAGTTACATAACTAGTGACAGTTACACAACTAGTGACAGATACATAACTAGTGATAGTTACACAACTAGTGACAGTTACACAACTAGTGAAAGATACATAACTAGTGATAGTTACACAACTAGTGACAGATACATAACTAGTGATAGTTACACAACTAGTGACAGATACATAACTAGTGATAGTTACACAACTAGTGACAGATACATAACTAGTGATAGTTACACAACTAGTGACAAATACACAACTAGTGACAGATACATAACTAGTGATGGTTACACAACTAGTGACAGTTACACAACTAGTAATAGTTACATAACTAGCGACAGTTACACAACTAGTGACAGATACATAACTAGTAATAGTTACATAACTAGCGACAGTTACACAACTAGTGACAGATACATAACTAGTGATAGTTACACAACTAGTGACAGATACACAACTAGTGACAGATACATAACTAGTGATAGTTACACAACTAGTGACAGTTACACAACTAGTAATAGTTACATAACTAGCGACAGTTACACAACTAGTGACAGATACATAACTAGTGATAGTTACACAACTAGTGACAGATACACAACTAGTGACAGATACATAACTAGTGATGGTTACACAACTAGTGACAGATACATAACTAGTGATGGTTACACAACTAGTGACAGATACATAACTAGTGATAGTTACACAACTAGTGACAGATACATAACTAGTGATAGTTACATAACTAGTGACAGGTTCTTTAACATGGAAGGTGCACTTATCTCTCCTGTACCCACTGAACACAAAAGTTTAGTGTTTTGCTTTGTGTTTAATGGTGGTACTGGAGGACAAAGTGCAACATCCATAGGAAAAGTTATGACAAATGTCAACATCTTGAATTTGAATATTTATTGTGTATCATGAGTATTAGGTGTTGATCATTCAATCAAGCATTGTAAACTATTTAGTGTGTCTGATTACTGTTTAATGGTCTCTCTGGCTAATTAATCATTAGCACTATGTCCTAGTGTACACACACACACACTACACACGCACGCACACTACACTAACTTTTGTTATCCTCTCTGCTAACAGACTAATAAAGGTGTTCCATACTTCAAACAGTAGCCAACGTTGTTCCTTGTTGCTAGGTGATGCATGCTCTAACATGGTTGCTATGGATAATGCATTCTTGAGGTAACTCCTACAATTGCTGACGGCAAACTTCAAAAGTGTCAACACTGTTACCATAGGAATTTTCTGCAATATCACTGGCTGATGTAATATCATTTCCAACAAGAATTCCCATGGAAACAACACCTGTAAAACAACACTGTGTACAAGACTTATCTATTAACTGTACAAACACAAATTCACTGATCAATTTCTCTCTAATGGTGATAGAGAACTATTGATAACAAGGTCAGTTTATCACAAGTATAAGAAAAAATTAGGAATTTTAAATGTGCAGTAGGGATATTCACTTCTTATTGTTTTACAGTATTTGGACATTACGTACTACTCTGATCCAGCTTGTTTCAGTACTTTTTATTGCAGCACTATACACTGTCCCTACTCTAATTTAAATTCCCTAATTTTTTCTTATACTTGTTTGTGAAGTTTTTTTGTAAGCTCATGACCACTAAATAGCCTGCTTTTCACAAAACCAGTCACAATATTATAGAGTTAATCACAGCACTATATACTAGATTATGACTCATACAATAACAACTGACAAGTGGGCGTGGCTCTACATAAGCCTGTAGACAATAATGGACGTGGATCCGTGCATATCTACAGACTAATGAATGGGTATGGTTACCATATGTCTACAGACAGTAATTTACACAAGTGGGCGTGGCTCACGAAAGAAGACTATGACGTTCGTTACACTAATTAATTTAGCATGTGGGGTCAGACCCGGATAATCTTTATAAAGTGGGACCTAAATGACCTGGCTCAGTTTTAACACTGTTACTAAACTACATTTATTGACTACACATTGCTAGTTCACCGCGAGTTGCTCTCACTGATTGATATCAACTACCAACTTTGAAAACCAGCGAGCCACGTGTATTCGAATAGTTTGATGCAATATACACTGGTAGATGGAAACCCTACTTTAGTCTATTAACACTCCGTGGTAGAACCTTGACTGATGGCCATGGTAAAGAAGGATAAAAGGTAAGACAATAGCGCAAGCATTGTATGTTTATCAATATACCAAAGGTTTTTTCTTAAGCGAACTAGAAGCGTTTCTGCGAAAGAATTAGGACTGTAGCTGTAGCCAGTTTTCTGCTATGCTTGACTGAAGGCGTCAGGCAGGCAGGCAGTAGAAAATTCCATTGAATAAATTTTTAAAAATTCTGTAGCAACTTGACGGAAACGTTTCTGGTCAATCTGAGGACAGTTTCGGGCTTAATTTTACCCAACCAATACTGTCATCTTGTTGTGAGGAAAAATTGAGGCAGGTTTTTGGGTTATATATTTTATAGTTATATTCTACACCCTAGTAGATGAAAACGATTATAGATAGTGAGTTATAGTGAAACAGCACCTCCTGGAGATGGAAATCAATAGAAATTCTTGATGGATCAGATGTTTTACACTTTTAATGGTGCCACGCCCACACAGTCGCGATTAGTGAGTTATCCACGAAGGAGACAAGAGTTCATCAAAACTTGTTCCAGTTCCTGAGGTGAATAATTGTTGGTTGATTTAGGCGCTTGCTATTGGAGACTTGTTTACCGTTTAGATAAGGATTTCGCAGAATGTGTGAAGTTACACCATATATGGTAAGCGTAGCCACAAAGCATGGTATATCAGTTATATACCACAGCGCGGCGCTTTTGATCTCAACCACAGGTGTGGTATATATATATATATATCACTGGCCACGCCCACACCTTAGCCCTCAAAATGACAGGCACTCCTAAAATGGCATCTCTAATAGCCATCATAGAAACATCATAGAAACATCCATGATAAAAAGCTTGTTTATAAAGAGTCCTGGTCTAATATAGCACTAAAAACAAAATAAAAATTATAATAACAGCACATAAATACTATTAATTCTTCAAAGCACTTATGCTAGTGTAAAAGATACTAGACACCCAACAGATACTTGTAATTTCACGATAGACCACACCTCTTAACAATCTAGCTTGACTAGTAATGATTGAGTGTGGAAACCACACGTCTTGGTTAGGTGAAAAAAGGAATAATCACCACACCCCTTCACCCTAATAGAACAGTCACACATGTATAGCTGTATGCTGCTATAACAAGAAACCAAACAAACTAGTATATTAAAAATTAATTTTAGGGATCCAAGCAATAAAAAGTAGTGAATCAAGAGATGAATGATGGTATTACAGCATAGCTCATTGGGAAAATCCTTACTTTGGCATTGAACAAAATCATTGCTATAACCATGCCAATGTAGACATTTTCTCACCAAGCTATGCTGTAATACCATCTCTTGTTTCACTAATATACTAGTACTACGGATACTGTGGGACCTTAACTAAGTGTTGGGTGTCCTCAGGCTGTGCAGGGTTCCACAGTATTCAATGAGCCTTATCCGAAATTATGTCACAGACATAAAAATGGCCACTGTAGTGGGGACTCTCGTAAAATTTGCATGGGTGACTATGGGAAGAAAAATTTTGAATGACAATATCTCAGCCAAGAAGGAAGATATCAAGCTCTAATCAGTGGGTATGGTTATAAATTAGCTGAAAGAATAGGAATCTAGCATTTTGATAATCAGCCGAAAATTGCTTGTACGTACTTATTGTAAAGAGTTTGCTTGGCTGAGATATTGCCATTCAAAATTTTTCTCCCCATAGTCGCCCATACAAATTTATGAGAGTCCCCCCACTACAGCGGCCATTTTTAAGTCTGTGACGTAATTTCGGATAAGGCTTATATGATTGACTGACTACCTGTTAACAAGAGTCAAATGATAAATGATTGGAATTCTTAATATGACCATTGAAATCAAAATTAATTTTCACTTGTCAAAATCTTAGACATATAAAACAACAGGTTCAATGAACTTAACAAGAGCTACAGTAGGTTGTCGCTAAACTCAACACAGTGGCTAGACTGGGACAGTGTGTTCATGAGTTATACTGGGGACAGTGTGTTTGTACAGGTTATACTGGGGACAGTGTGCTTGTACAGGTTATACTGGGGACAGTGTGTTTGTACAGGTTATACTGGGGACAGTGTGTTTGTACAGGTTATACTTTGTATGTACTGCAGTTGGTGAAAAGGCACATCTTGGGACAAAGTGACATTGAACAGTGAATACAGCCCGTAGCCTTATACATTGTCGAGTTATGCTGGGCTGAAGACATCAGTTAGTAGAAAATTCAAGTAAAATAGGGAACTGATTCTTAACCAATACTACCAAGCTGTTTAGAAGGAAAAGTGAGGGTGATTTTGAAGGACAAGAAAGCCCAAAACTCCATGATCCCTAATCTGCATGATAAGCACAGTACTAATCATTAATTTTTGGGAGTAAAGTTTTGTAGACAGCTGAACAACTGCAAAACAAATACATCTCTTGAAAATTTGCATATACAGTGGTCCCTCCATTATCCGAACTCATTGAGCCCCAGGTGTGTTTTAGATAATGAAAAAGTTTTGGGTAAACAAAGCCCATACATTGAGCTTAGTTAAATACTCTAATAGAACAGTCAGTTCACAGTTTGGATAACAGAAAGTTCGTGGCACCCGAAGAGGCTAATGGGAAGGTCATTCAAAGTCACAACATGTGTATTTCAAACTGACAAAAAGAAACCACATCCGTGCAAAGAATACAAGCTAGGTAGATAGGTACACGTCACACACATGTTTTTACAATTTCAGCAAACCATGGTGTGCCCACACGCCAACCTCCATAATAGCGGATCAAATCCTCTGGACAATTGTCTCATGCCCAGACCCCACCCACTGCATTGAGTAGGGTCTGGTGACATTGTTTATGCATTTGTATTCATGGTTCCAGTCAGCCATCTTCGTTGTTCTAGCCTATCAAATCACATTGTAGCTGAATTAAAGTGTTTGATTGGTTAGAAAAGGAAAAATGGTGTAGGGCCCAAAACTCTAGCGTTTTTCACCAGACCCTACTCAACACAGTGGGTGAGGTCTGGGCACGAGACTATCTGGACAAGGGGGAATGTAACTCCATAAACAGCGAAATTCAAACATGGCTGCTGTGTGCTATAAAAAAACTAATTTTATAAAATTTGGGCATTTACAGAGAGGCATGCTCAAGTACGTCACATTACTGGCATCACTGAAACAAAGCTATGGAAACTCAAATAGCATGACGGAAGAATAGTAGCACAACCATAACAGGGTAGCCTTTCTGCATTCACAAATGATGTGAAATAACTTAACTTGACCATTGTAGAGTTATCCTTCGAACTGATGGCTGCCTATTGAAGCCAGCTTGGCTGCCTTCACAGAATATGAAGTGGTGGTCCATTCTACACATCCTTATTGCATGTAACCAATGATACATATATAGTACACTAGACGCTATGCTTGAATTTTGCCTGTTGTATTGGTAGTGTACGGAGTTACATGCTCCCTTATCCATAAGATTCAATGCGCTCCTGATAATGACAAAGGTGTTGTTCCCAACAAATCTGGTTCAACCATTTAGCTAAAATTTCACTCTTAAAGTGTCCACTACAGAGAGGTGTCCAATGGACATTATAAACCGTTGTTATAACAACCACACAAACCTTATTATTTAGTGATGATGTCACAGTCAATTTCTCAGATGACAATTTGAAGGGAATTTGATGGTAGAAATGACACAACTCTGATACCATCTGATAAGCTAGGTGCTTCCTGGTCTTCATGGCAATACAAAGGATACTTATTAGTGGCAGAGCCAGCTGTGACACAGATAGTATCCCAGGGTCTGTCAGGATCTTTGTGACACACCGGTATACACCTTGCCAAACACTGCGACAAACTTCCTCTGTATAGGGGGTAGGGCGTATGTAACAGTACATCACTTGAGAGGAGGTTGGACACATGTCATAACTCTTTGATGTGTGATTACACTGCCAAATATGGCACCAGGTGTTAACACTTGTTTATTAGTTAGGAAAGTAAATTAATGTTGTTTGTAAGAGATCTGGGACAGACATATGACTTCATCCAGTTCAAGATATGACAGGTCACCACCTCCTCTGATAGATATCTTACCAGTAACTAATGGTGACAGTTGCAGTATGGCTTCCATAAATAAGAAAAATGCCTTAGGGTGCTTTAAAAACAAGGTGTGGCCATCACCTAGGTAATGATAATGTAATTATAAACCACACATGTGGGGACAGATCATGTACTAGTGATTCGTCAAGTAGGCTTACCACATTTGATAGCAGGTGCAACAGCTCCACTGATATGACTTCCTGACAACCCACATAGCGATGTCACTAACTGACAACAACTTAGTAACAATGATCGGTATACTAGGCCAGGGTGTAATCGTGGTGATGAGACCAGTGTTGTAGTATCACCATGACAATGCACAATGTTTACAAACACATTCATGATGTCATTTGAAGTGGTATGACATGATGGAGGTGTGGTGGGGGTAAGGCTCACATGGGCACCATTAAACGCCCACTCATCAAGCAACATATTAGCACAACGTGTGTCAACACCCACACAAAACAGCAATAATGGGGAGATCACCTGAGACAATGACCACACCCACATGAGAGTATAACGTACAAGTGTATTCTTACTTGTTTCATGCACTGTGGCCTCTTGTTACCAAGACAACCGATCAAATGCTGCCACACACAGTATCGCTGCATGTCAGCATCACGATGTCGTACAGGTGAAGGGAAGCCCTACATGTACACTACATCACTATGGTTACAAGCATATAGCCCACTCACAATTAGAGGAGTCATTATCAACCTGATACGACGACTGCCAGTCAACACTCCTAAAATGAGAACACAAAAATAGTGACTACAGTATTAAAAGACTGAACACCAACTGACTGTTCTATTAGAGTATTTTGTTTTGTCAACAGGTGTATACATGCTCAATTAGAGCAATTGAACAAATCAACAGAGCTCTTAATACTGGACCAGTGACATCTTAACAAACATGTTTTCAAAGTGAACTTGAAATGTATTAACACACTTTATAGTTACATATATTGAATTTTCTACTGACTGTCTGACTATTTGTTCCATAGTATATTAGCAGCAAACAAAACACATCTCTCCTGCCAGGTTGGTTATTCCTACCTGTGGATTGACACTTGAAAAGACAGGGCTCAATCCAAAAATTTCACAAAGTTGTTTTGGAATGTAAGGGGCGCGGTATTTGGTTTTAGCACTACTATAGGATGAGAAGCAGTAAAACCTGGAATACAAAACAACGGAACAGCAGAATAACAGAATAATAAAAAATTGCATTCCAAATAATTTACACTCTATAGTATTCAGCAACTCTGCTGAGAACACTTCACAATAGCAGAACACTAGATGAGATCCTCAAGGTGTTCATCATACACTATGATAATACTGTATAGTAGGGACCATAAAGGTTTGGGTGTGGCCCATGAAAAACGCCACCCAAAAACCAGCCTTACTTTTCCCCGATGAAGATGAAACAGTATTGGTTAGGTAAAACTAAGCCCAAACAAACCTTCAGATTGACCCAAAACGCTTTCAACAAGTTGCTATAAAAAAACATTAAATGGAATTTTCTAGTGACTGACTGATGATACCTTCAGACAAGCTTAACTCAATAACGGCTGAGGCTATGGGCTTGATTATTTCACTGTTTGACGTTGCTTCAGCCGGACACATAACTTTTGGCATACCACAGTACGTACAATGGACTTACCAGTGTCCCATTCATCTTTGCTGACAGAAAAAGGTGTCAATTTGGTGGTAGCGTGTGATAGTTTCCCTTCACAATTAACGGAAATCATCCGTATTTTTCATAGTGGCTACTTTGATTGCAGAGGTACTTTTCGAACAGTTCTTGATTCGTAATGCTGTGTAACGGGTTGAACATAGCTGACAATGAAGCGTAATGGATACTTGCTTTGTTAAAACATGAGCAACTGCTACTTACTATGTTTGCATGAAAAAAATCGAAATACTCTAATAGAACAGTCACTGCACAATAAAATATTCTAATAGAGCAGTCACACAAGCTAACTTGAGAGGTGTGTAAGCTGTATGGCATTAGTAACTATGAAAATTTACTGTTAGGTATCGGTAGGTATTTTTCTGTATTGGTGGAACCCTATTTTAAACTAGAGTAGGAACCATAACACATCAATAAAAAGTACTGAAACAAGCTGGAGTAGTGCATGATATTGTAAAACAATAAGAAGTGTTATATCCCTACTGTGCTAGAAATTCACAGTAGGGATACAACACTTCTTATTGTTTTACTGTGGTTTAATATCATACACTACTCCAACCTGTTTCAGTACTTTTTATCAATGTGCTATGGTCCCTACTCTTTTTGAAAATTCCATATATATATATATATATATATATTTTTTTTTTTTTGTGCGTACTTGCTAAATAGAATGCAGACAATACTATCCTACCCTAAACTACTCCCTAATACACTTCACTATCATTACAAAATTTTAAGTTCTTTCTGCTATACCAGCTGTTCACATGAGTAACTAATTTATTAGAGTCAAAGCAACGAGAGTTTTCAAGTAGTGCTTGACTTTAGAATATACTTTAAACATGTTTGGTGATGGATGACTATCAGTGTTAGTAGATTACTCCAGGGTAGATTGTGTGGGAGTGGGAGTGTTAAATTCGGGCAGTTACTAATATGTGAAAGCTGGCAAAAGCAAGCAAAGTAGAAAGAACTTCCAATTTTGTAGTGACTGTGTATTGAAGTGTATTAGAAAGTAGTTTAGGTTAGTTTGTTCTAGGGTTGATAGTTTTGTGTGCATTTTATTTAACGATCACCCCGAGGCGTTATTCTGTTATTGCGATTGTGTTGTCAGCAGAGTTGCTATAAAGAGCACAAATAATTTAGAATGTAATTTTCAATTATTCTGTTACCACGTTTTACTGCATCCCATAGGACTGCACAGCACACTCTGAAATGTAAAGCATGAGGTTTCTAGGGGCATGCTCCTCCCAGGAAATATTTGAAAAACCAGGTGTGATCTTTCTATTGAACATTTTGATTATAGAATATTGGGAAAATCTACATGTCAAGGCTTTACCTGAGGGAGAGGGAACAGTTAATCCAAGGGGGGGGGGGGGGGGGCTAGTCCCCCTAACCCCTGATTTACCATATAGGCAGAATTTTTTTTTTTTTTTTTGCAATTGGTGATAGCAGCTTCATGAAGTATGTTTGTAGAGAAAATTTCTACCGATACATCATAATAATAATAGTACACTTGCTGATTTGTAGTGTTTACTGTCTAGTATTAAGACTAAGGCTGCAGTCCACTCCTTTATTGACCAACAGACAAACACACAAACAGCACCGCTGAAAAAAATGGAACATGTCAGTAGTTAGCTTTTCACTACATAGCAGCTGATCATGTGATGATGGCTTAAACAATTAGAATAACTACCACTGTTTCAAGCTGATTCACTAAATAAACTATTTTAATGTTTTGTTCATCAGTAATGTGTAGCCTAGGAACAAGTACTACAGACAAGTTTATCTCAGCTGATACATGAATTATTTTTATGTTACTTACTTGGCTCCAGGGCATAGTTGTCAAGGAGACATTGCCACGCCTTATAAGCTGCCACCTGCACTTGACTGTCATTATGTTTGAATGCCTAGCAACACATCATAACACAACTGGTTGTCATAGCAACATCACACCTGTTCAACAATTTTGAGGTAACCATTAAACCAGTTGCCATAGTTATGAAGCTGATCATCTAGTACTCGGACAAAGTGTTGCCATACCAACAACACAGTAACCTGTTTCTTTGCCTCATTAAATCTTTGTTGAAGTAATGCAGTCAATTTCTAAGAGATCACATGACCAACATGTATAGATCACATGTGCTCACCTCCCTGAGGGTGTCTATCAACCAACTGGCCACTTCCTGGTTGTGTATTAGCAATGTCTCCAACTTCCTGGCCAGCTGAACTGTAGCCATTACATTCTGCAGCAGGACATACAGACAGACAGACAAACACATGGTTTCTATGGGGGAATTTGTGAATTGTGCATATGTACATGTTAGAGACACAATGATACAGTGTGTAGGTGTATCGATATATTGCCTCTGGTGTATCATGATACAGCGATATATTGCGTGATACAAAGTGGAGTTTAAGCAATGGTCTATGTTATTGTTTGTTTTTTAAAAGAAATAAGTGAGCTAATTTTTCTTCGAGAAGCATTACATACTACTCAGTTTGACCACAATGTACAATAATTTGATTGTCAGCCATGTTAACAAGCCACGGTATGTCGATATATATATATATATCATCATGATACACGATATATCGTTGCATCTCTAGTACATGTGTCACAAAAACTTATGACTCTGGACATGTACGACTTTATTGTCACTGGAGAAAACATGAAAATATAGCTCTATATTAACGAAGGTTTAGAATTGGTTACGTGCTCTAGTGGGATATTCTGTGAGAAAACTCACTAAGAGAGTAGTTTTACTCATGCGAAAGCATTGGTGAATTGGTTAACAACATCTCGTGTTCAATTACAAAATCAGCTGCTTAGTTCAGTAGAAACCTCAACCCTCAATATCACCACACACTCATCATAGAATTATAATGGTGATATTGAAGTTGATGTTTGAACCGAACAATCAACTGGTTAAATTTGGTACACATAAGGGATGAGGTTTAACAACAAATCTTGGTACCAAGTTTGGTTTGAATATGATAAACATTCAAAGAGTTATTAATGCACACCATGACAAAGTTTCTATGGAGATTGTAACAAACATCAATTTGATGTTTCTGTATTGTAAGGAGACTAGGGAGTTATGCCAAACAGGGCCGACCCTACTGCTCCTTTAATAATATCCCGGGGTTGTGAAGATGCAGTACTAATTACCAATGCCTTCGATAAGAACCTCAGTGCAGCATTACAACCCACAACCGATTAAATGATAAATGGGACATACTGTAGTCTAGTGAAGTTTACTGCACTGTTCAGACCATTACCTCAGTGATGTATTGTCCTAAGCAGAGGCAAAGAGTGTAATTGCACCACCCCTCCCCAAATAGACATGACCAGCTTCACATGAATATTTCCCCACAAGTCAGCCCCCTCCCCAAGCGTTACATCAACTAATTATACTGTATATTAATACTCATAAATTATTGACTAATTGTAGTGTTAGGTAGCATTCATTACTTGTGGTAGGATCATTTCCACACCAACTAAACTTCCATCTTGTATACCTGCCTCATCATTTACTTCAGCAGTAATACACTATGAACAAAGTCTTTTACAGGAACCAAGAAAATGCTGTTTTCACACATCCGTAGCTCAATAGTACCTGACTGGAAATTAACTATTTTTTGCTGTGGAAACTCTCTCGGAGTGGGGCATCCCCTGTTTCAAATTTGAGCTGAATCCACCAAGCCATCACTGAGATATGCATCTTCAAAATTCATCTTAGTTTCTTAGAAAAATCACTATAACTCGTTACATGCTTTAGTCAATTTTCTTCAAATTTGGAGGGCAGTAAGAACACAATAGTCAGGTTTACTATGTCAAAAATACACTTTCGCTCAAAGTTTATGGAGATTAGCAAACCTATACATTTTTGGAAAGCTTAGAGCATGAGGAATCTCAAAATCAATGTTTACATTTGCACAGATTCCTGCAAGGTCAGCATTTTTTTAAATTTCAAAGTGACAGCTAATAAAATAAGAAAACTCTAATATATCAAGTTAAATTTGACATAAAAGTTTAATAAATGAACTCAACAAATTCTCTGGTGACATTTTTACACCTCTTTTCATTAGAGGTGAGACAGTTAATCATGAACAATTGAAAGTTTTTACAAAGGGAATAGAAGAACATCTATTATAATATACTGCAATAATTCAGGAATAATTTATAGTGAAAAGAATTAATGAATATTCTGGATTATTTGGAGTATAACTGGTGCAAAGTATAACTAGTGCAAAGTATAATATGACTTCTACTAAAACAGTTCAAACCTAAAAAAGCTGAAATTTTAGATACTCTAATAGAGCAGTCGCTTAAAGGCAGTCAACTTTTGAGCCCATTTTTTTTGCTAATGTGCTTACGTATGTTTAGCATAATTAGCACCAGATGAATTTTGAAAGAATTTTCATTTTAAAAGTAATTGGAATTAGCTCTCTCCTAAAAGGGAAGTTTCCTTTTTACATAAACAATGAATTCACCATGATCAGCAAGAGCAATTTTATGCACCAGATAGACATGCACCAACAAGTTAAAATTGATACATGATCTTGAAAATTAGTATCCACTGTTACCTAACTGTTAACCCAATGTAAATTTCCTTTCTGGTGACAGAATGATTACCATCTTTAAATAATCCAAATATTGCAATTGTCGATGGAGTGATTCTTATCCAGAAGATGACAAAGATCTAGCCAAGATGCTTTTAATGACAGGCTTACAAGTAACTGCTCCATGCTAAAATGCTGGTGCTATTGCAACGATTTACCTTGCACAGAATTGTGTTTGTGTGGTACAGATGCACAAGTGACGGAGATTTATACATACAAGTAGAAGGAAAAATGAAAAATTTTAAAGTTGGATTACGATCAAAAAAGTAGAGAAACAAGGGAATTGCTAAAAAGTAGTGAAAGAAGAAAGGTTGCCTATACATCTGCAGATATACTAGTGGACAATTAATCCCTATACTTCATTCAGTCTATAAATGACTGAATTAGGGATTAAATGTCCACTGCAGAATATAGGCAACCTCTCTTGTTCACTACTGTATAGACTGAAATATAGGGATTAAATGTGGGACTAACATAATTATGACTGGTGAACCCGTGCATATACTGCATCAAAGGAAGAAGGGCACTTGGAAAACTATACACCTGGACACATGCCCCAAGCCCCCAACCATCAATTTTGTAGCAAGCCATTACGATTCATTTTCAGCTATGCTTTTCACATTACACAGCGTTGCAAACAAAAACAGCGTGAGAAGTTTCTCCACTATCAATCATATTGCTATGGAAAATACTGGCGATAAGCTAACACAGCCACAGTTAAGCTGTATCACGTTATGTAGCGTAAATTGACACCTTGCATTGTCAGTGAAGAGAACTGGAACACAAAGGAGGACAAAGGCAAGCCCATGATGCATGTATTGTACATCTACAGTTGGCAAAATCAAGCCAATATGTCAAATTATGCTTGGCTGTCAGTCAGTCAGCGTAAAATTCTGTTGAATAGAAAATTTTTAAAATGCTATAGAAATTTTGTTGGAAGAGTTTGGGGTTAGTCTAAAGACATTTTTGAGCTTGGCTATGCCTAGCCAATGTTGCAAAGCTGTCATGAAGGGAAATTGAGACTGGTTTTAGGGTGATATTTTGAACTAGAAAAGCTCAATTCTGCATGATCCCTAATATATATATAGTACTATAGTACTGTATAATACATCAAAAATGACAACAGTGACAGTGCTGATCATTGTTAGGTTCATATCTTTGAATTAACTGTAATAGATATAAATACATGTATATGTACATACCTACATAGCCATGACGTCTTTATACATAGCTGTACCCTACATCTCAATGTTAATAATTCACTTATTCACTTTGTTTCATGCAATAACTATTTGCCAAATAAATTGCTTTTAAGTTACTTAGCATTTTAGAGGCTATTAATGGTTCTATATGGGTGTGAGAACATAGAAATAGTGTTTGTTACAATTCTCTGTCAATAAGAGGCTGATATATGGAGAAATTTGCACCATATGGACTGCTATTTTCAAACTGCTAATTAACTAACATGTAGGTATCTGTATAAATGTAAGCATTGATCTCCATGCTCTAAGCTTTCTAATAATAATTATGTAGGCCCATAAATTTAGAGCAAAGTTATATTTGACATAGTAAACTGTGTCAATGCATGCCACCAACTGGTACGTGCAAAAGTGCTCTTGGATCTGGTCAGGGTGAAGTCATAGTTGCCAATTGCTAATTAACAAAGTTCCTTTTAAGAGAGAATATTTTATGCAAATGACGATTATTCTTTCAAACCTAGTATTAGCTAATCTCCTGAAATTTATGTCTAACATAAGCACACTAGCTAGGAGTTTCATAAAAGTGACTGCTACATTAGCAATATGGACTCAAAATTGACTGCTTTATTAGAGTATGTGACTGCTCTATTAGAGTAACTCAATTTTTTCTGGCTTGAACTGTTTCAGTGAAAGCCAAACTTATACTTTGCTCCAGTTATACAAAGATCTCATTAAATTAATCTGGAATATTCCACAATTCTTTTTGCTTAGAACTATTCTTGAGTTATTGCAGCATAATGGATGCTCTTCTATTCCATTTGTAAAAACTTCTAATTATTCATGATTAACTATCACCTCTAATAGAGATGTAAAAATGTCACCAGAGAATTTGTTGAGTTTATTAATGAACTTTTATGTCAAATTAAAATTGATATATCGGGAATTTCTTACTTTATTGGCTGCCATTTTGAAATTTAAAAATGCTGACCTTGCAGGAATATGTGCAAATGTAAACATTGATTTTCAGATTCCTCATGCTCTAAGCTTTCCAAAAATGTATAGGTTTGCTAATCTCCATAAACTTTGAACAAAAGTACATAGTGAACCTGACCACAATGCAGCATGTTTGCAGTCCAAA
Organism: Dysidea avara; assembly: GCF_963678975.1. Lineage (NCBI taxonomy): Eukaryota > Metazoa > Porifera > Demospongiae > Dictyoceratida > Dysideidae > Dysidea > Dysidea avara. Next base: position 698,961 of record NC_089274.1, on the reverse strand, counting down.
TTCGTACACACCAGATAAAGAACAAGAAAGTTACACGCAATTTGCAAAAAAATGCAATAGCAATTTTTTTGTCACGGCCACAGAGTAAACTGTTTGAAAGAATGACTTGAGAATCTGTACATGGAGTAACCGTTGTAGTGCAAACCTTTAGTGGTTTGAAAGAAGTCGCACTAACAGTCATGGAGTTATTACAAAAATGTCAACCATGTGCAACATGATCCAGTTTTAATTTTTTTATTATAAAAAGTACAGTTAATGGAATCAGCTGAAAATCAGCTGAAAATACGTAGAGGTAGATTATTTTAGAACAATCTTTCAGTGGTTTACAAGGAATCAGATTAAAAACTACTGAGTTACACAACGAAAGTCAACTAGGTGTAACAAGTGCAGTCACCCTAATAGAACATTCATCAGTGTACTGGTAGTGATTGATACTCTACTAGTGCAGTCACCCTAATAGAACATTCATCAGTGTACTGGTAGTGATTGATACTCTACTAGTGCAGTCACCCTAATAGAACATTCATCAGTGTACTGGTAGTGATTGATACTCTACTAGTGCAGTCACCCTAATAGAACATTCATCAGTGTACTGGTATACTTTGCCAGTACAAAACATTAGTGGCAAATTTGGTGAATCGTCCCTTAATTTGCCAAAGTTTTTTTCGCCAAAGATATTTTCAACCATGTATGCATTTATAATAGTTATAATTATGATTCCGTCAGACTGACATGTGACGAAACGTGACTACCTCAGGCTGCAATTATGGTGACAGGATCTGCTGATTCCGGCATTCTAAAGTATTTCAAACCTGCGTCATCTAGTAGCTTGCCTGATCCAACTGGTCTGCTAAGGAAGAAGGTGCCACCTAAGGCGATTGAAATGGCCAATGTTGAAGTAGAGGCAAACTTGAATGAGAAACCATCTGGTGGAAGATCTTCATACTTGATTCTTACTCCAACACAGGGGCATTGGAACATGGTGTTACCTATGCAATATTATGCTAGTAAATACCCAAAGTACAGACTAACGAAAACCTCATAAGAAGGTGGAAGAATCAGTACCGCTCTACATTCAAAAGGCCCAAACGATCGTCAAATGAAGCTACTGAAGACACACCTGACACTGTTGAAGGCAGTACCAAGCAAATTCAAGAATTGCCATGAATGAAGACAAGGCTGCTGTTAATTGGAGCAGAGCTGGATGTCCAGGAGCAAGAGTACATTAAGCAAACCAGGAAACATGGAATAGCCATAAATACTTCTGTTGTCATAGCTGCTGCATCTGGGATCATCAAGAGCCATGATGCAAACCAACTTGCCAAGAATGGTGGAGGAATTAAATTAACAGATGCATGGACAAAGAACATATGGGATGTGTCAAGTGTAGGCTTGCAGTACAGTCAAGATTGATGTTGAAGATTTCAACAAAGTGAAGGAGGAGTTCTTGTTAGAGATAAAGAACATTGTTGCAATGGATGAAATTCCTCATGAACTCATCATTAACTATGACCTCATTAACTATGACCAGATGGTATTAAACTATACATCGTGGACTATTGGAGAAGGAAGGGATTAAATGGGTTGAAGTGGTAGGCAAGGATGACAAAAGGCAGATTACTGCAGTGTTTGGTGGATCCATGACTGGAGAGTTTTTACCACAGTTGGTAAAACTAGCCGAAGCCTGCCACATTACCTTTTCTCTTCATCTTGACATGTGACACACAGTGACAACCACTGGTCAAATGAGAGAAGACAACAATGAAATTGTACATTATGTTGCCTTATGTTAATGCAAAAGGAAAGAGATGAAGCTGCCCGACAATCAGCCTGCTTTATTGATATTTGATAATTTTATTTAAAGCTCAGACTACTTCAGCCTTTCTTAAATTACTGGATAGCTACAACCCGAATGTCGTTTTACTACCTGCTAACTGCACAGATAGACTCCAACCAGCTAGACCTTAAGTGTTAATAAAGCAACAACAGACCATCTACATTCACAATTCCAAGAATGGAATGCAAAGCTATTATTTAGCCAGCTGCTTGATTTAAAGCTAAGTGCAGTTAATCCCTTGAGTGCTAGCTGGATCAAGTTACTTTATACAATTACATAAAGACAAAACCAAGTCCAGTGCGAAATGGGATCAAAGAGACAGGAATTTTGAATTGTTTATCAGCTGATAGTGTTGACTACTGTAATAAACTTGTAAATTTTGTGTGACTATAACATTCTCTATTTATCAGTATACAATAATTACAGGTAACCAGGCTATTTAATCAATCTGTAAAATGAGTATCATTACAAATAACCTTTTCATTATAATCGTTAGAACTTTCAAAACTGAATGTTATTTCAAAATATATAGATTGACAAGAGAAAGTCATCAAAGTGGGAAAATGAATGTCATTACTCATAATGATGAAATCACACTTGTACTAAGTGGGAAAATGAATGTCATTACTCATAATGATGAAATCACACTTGTACTAGAATGTCAAGAAATGGAGACAATTTTATTTTCACTGAAACAATATACTAAGTGTGCTCTCATAGCCTCTTGCTTTAACTTCTGGGATGATCCCAAAAGCAGTAACTGTTGCAAATGCGATGGCAAACACACCATAGTCAGTGGTGCCCTTCTGCTTTTGAGAATGACCAACCTGCATAGTGATCTCTTCTTCGCCATGCTGAAACAGATTTGAAATAAGGTGTTCTATTACTTTGTCGCAGTGATTAAATATTAAACTGTATGTTTTAACTTCACCACATACAACATCAAAATGTTGAACCCACTATCCAATGGTGCCTGGTCTTACAATAAATGATTTTGAACCAATTGATCCTGTAAGGTTTGCTTTCTTTTCTTGATATAAAGTGCATGCCAAACTATTTATCTTTGGAAATTGTGATTTCAAGAGTTGCTGTGCAAAGTTAATTTCCACATCACATATCTCTGCTCCCATGATTAAAATCAAACAGCTTTGCTTTCTTTTTCATGGGCGATTCAACATCTGACACATCAATCACCTCTTCAAATTCTTTGCTCTCAGGAACAGTAGCGGCAACAACTGGCACGGGGAATAATGGTTTTAGTGGAGCATCTCCCGGGATCAGACAATGCGAAAGCCTACCAGGAATCAAAAATAAAATAGGCAAAAAAAACTTTGGTAAATAGTGATAACCTGGCACAAGTAACTACAAAGTTACTTTGTATTTACTCATGCACTACTATTTCTTGTGATTATGCTCTCGTGTCCATAACACGTGGACGTTATGAGCGACTAATCTCTCTGAGCAATTCGCCAAGTTATTTATGCCAATTCCAATTCGCCAAAGTTTTGTGCCTCGAAAGTTTCCTACTATATGGTATAAGTCTCTATTAGAACGTTCAACTACAATGAAGTCACCTTGTAGAGAGTTCAACTACAATGAAGTCACCCTATAGAACATTCAACTATCACCTACAAACAAATCACCCTGCAGAGAATTCTGCCACAAACAAGTAACCCTATAGAGACTTTAGTGAACAAGTCACCCCATTGGTATTCAACAAGTCACCCAGCACAGAATTCAGCTACAAACAAATCACTCTGTGGAAAGTCCAGCCACAAACAAATCACCCTGTAGAGATGTTCAACTGCAAACAAACAACCCAGTAGAGCATTCAGCTACCAACAAGTCACTCGGTAGAAAGTTCAACTACACACTAATCACTCTGTAGAGAATTCAGTGTTAAACAAGTCACCCTGAAGAGTTTTCAGCTACAAACAAGTCACCCCATGGAGAATTGAGCTACAAACAAGTCATCTTGTAGATAGTTCAGCTACAACAAGTCATTCTGAAGAGAATCTAGCTACATTGGAAGTCACTCTGTATACAAACAAGTTACCCTGTAGAGATTTCTGGTCTACCTGCAGGAGAGAGGACATGTGATAATTTTCATACAGCATTAATTTTTGTAAACAAATGCATCATTATAAAAATATCTTCAGAACCCAGCTCTTGACGTCTTCATCCTTTCTGCAGTAAAGAAAAAGAAACCTCAAAGCTGGCCACAAACTGGCTTAGGAGTATACAAATACAAGAAGTGATATCTACAGTACCACCCAAAGGTAACGTTACAATCCTTCGCAAGTGCTCAAATCCAGGCCACGACTTGACACGACACACAACTGGAACATGTCATGTGCGAAGGCACGCAATTACTGGAGCAGCTACCCAAGGGAGCTTGCATTGTGTGGCTACACGTGATGAGTTAGCTAGCGCAAATATGCCAAAAAACAACAATTCAGGTGAATTTGGTGCTGAATCCTAGTGAAACTTGGAGAAGGCAAAACAAATTGCCATTAACCTACCATCACAGTCATTTCTTGGCCACCACCTTGGAATTCTTATCTTTTTCCACCTTGGCTTTTTGGGGGCCGCACCCTTTTTCACAGCTTGGCTGTTGTAGCTTATTCTTGAGTATTTGTACATGTGTAGCTAAGAAGTTTAAACACAAAGCACAAACAAACTCCCAAAAAAGTTTCACCTATTTTAATACAACAGATGGGACAAACAAACAGACAAAGTTTTCTCTGCCTAATTATGTTGACCACATTACCACACCGGTAGACTGCTAACCAATAACATCAAACCATAAACACATGTACACTACTAGATGGTTAGGTACAGCACACAAGGACAAGTACTAGCAGGAGAGGCAGGTGTGACATTTTTTATGACTACTTTTGTGGTATGAAGTCATATTACCATGACTACAATCACATTTACACAACATCTACTAGTACACAAAAGTACTAGTAGTTGCAACATTTCAGAACTGGCAAACTTCAACAATCTTGTTCCCTATGGTGATCCTGGAGGGTGGGGGTGTAGCGACAATATCTTTCGCTGCTGCTGCTGCTGCTGCTGCTGTAGTTACTTGTAGTATTATTGTTGCTTGCAGTTGTAGTGCTACTACTGCTTGTACCTTACAAGGAACAGCAGCACTCATTATTGTGAGAAGGTTAGGCAAAGACACTTTTAATGAAGTTTGGGCTAATCGGTGAACAGCTTACCTGATAGTTGTGCCGGGTATTCAGAACATGGTATGGTACTTGTAACCACAAATTATAGTGTGCCCGTGTAGCCGGTTAATCTGGTTTGGGTACCTAGTTGTGAGCTGACTTGCTGACTGGTTCAAACTTTGCTCTCATGCATTAAATTACAATCCACACCCCAACACTGCAGTGGGGTGAAAAGTTAGTTATCACTCAACATGGCCTTTAATCATCCGAATATATTTATCAATCATTCTTAAGCGATACATGCAGTGTACATCTCTACACAAAGTGGATTTTTTTCTCAAGAGAGTTAACATTTCAGCCAACCAGATGATTAGTGGTGACAGCAAAGGTGTCAACAACAGACACATATGGTTTGGCTCAATTACAAGTTCGGGGAAAAGGCTGTAATGGACACTGCACTTTTGTGGCTTCTCCACAGGAAACATATGGTGAAAATTTGATTGGCTGTAAATCTTTAATTTTTAGCTGTTTTTTGAGGATCCAGCCCAACATGTACATACTCTAGTACCAAGAGTTAATAATAGTGGAGAGTTGATAGTACCATATAGTAGGGACCAGCATGGCCCATGAAAAAACATCGCCCAAAAACCAGCCTCACTTTTCCTTGGCGACGATGAAGCAGTATTGGTTAGGCCATTTAGGTGCGAAATGCTTTCAACAAGTTGCCATAAATTTTCTTTTAAATTATTTTTAAATGGAATTTTCTAGTGACTGACTGACTGATGCCTTCAGACAAGCATAACTTGATTATGGCTAAGGCTACGTTTCACTGTTTGATGTTGCTCCAGCCACCTTTTGGCATACTGCAGTACATACAATGCATTCTTCATGGACTTACCAGTGTCTTCCTTTGTGTCCCATTCATCTTTGCTGACAGCAAAAAGTGTTGATTTGGTGGTAGCACATGATGGCTACCCTTCATAACGGAAATTGTCTGTATTTTTTATAGTGGTTACTTTGATTGCAGTAGAGGGAGAAGGTATTTTACTTATACTGTTACTGTACTGGATGAATTTGGAAAATACCACCATACTGTCTAGAATTAGATGGCAACTGATTCATAGCATCATCCTGTCATTTCCTGCTGTTACCAATGTGAAGATACTTTGCCAATGTAAAAGATAAACTTCTTATTACCTAAAGTCATTTTAGCATGTTTCATCAACCTTCTATCACCCTTCCCATAAGAAAGTTTCACTTAATAACTTTATTCATAATATTTTCAAAAATATAATCCATACCGTGGTATGTATTTGTACCGTGATATTTTCTATAATACCGCACCGGCTTTGACAAATCTTATACCGCCCAGCTCTAGATTGCAGATTCAGATGATAATTGATAGCTGGGGCGCACGGCGCCATTTATTTTTTTTTGATGTGGTATGTGTGGGGTCACCAGTCATAATAATTTTAATTTACAAAAAAGTTTACAAACAAGTATACAAAAAATTTGGAATTTTCAACTAGAGTAGGGACCATAGCACATCGATAAAAAGTACTGAAACAAGTTGGAGTAGTGCACGATATTAAATCACAGTAAAATAATAAGAAGTGTTATATCCCTACTGTGTATTGATGTGCCATGGTCCCTACTCTAGTTGAACATTCCAAATTGTTTTGTGTACTTGTATAATTAAGTAACTATCCCTTGTGCGTAAGAAGTACTAGCTAGTGTTATGCATGCTGTCAATAATGGATCTGCCAAATCAGCTAGTAGTGATCATGTAGTACGAGTTGTTAGTTGCTTACTATGTTATGTAAACATTGTAGCGCGTAGTTGAAGCTGATGTGATTACACATCTCTTTCCCTCTAAATTCATTAGCATGCACTGGCTGCTGGTTGACGATGGTAAAGTAATGCAGTATGGGCAGTGTTACTTGTTCTGTAGAAATATATTACGATAACGGTGTAATGCATACACTAATACACTTTAGAACATCAGTCTAAAGGCAGCCTCACACAACCTTGTTAAATGAGCCTTCCTGTGGCCTGATTTTAGGGTTCCAGTCTTTAGACTTGGTGTACGCATATTAGTAAAGAATGATACAATCAAGTTGAACGGTTAACATAAAAAATTCTGGGACCCTGTACACCTACCAAAACAACTGCCATCAGCTGGTTGATTTCTTCATATAGTAATGGTAAAATGTACCTCATTAACATAATGAGTAAGTAAAAATTAGAAGTTTTACATATGAGTTGGGATCACAGAAATAAAAAGCATTGAAACAAGGAAGGTCACCTACACCTGAAGATACATACTAGTGGATCTAATTGCTAATTGTCCACTACCATATAAGGCAACCTCACTACATTTTCCTTCTACTTGTGTGTTTACTGTTTTTATAACATAATTATGACTAATGAACTCACACATACTGTATCATCCCATTAAATTAATTTTCCTTCTGAACGTGTACCCCAACTATCAATATTTATTACGGAATATCAAAGTAGCAATTACACTTCATTTTCAGCAGAACACTAGAAGGCTCTCTGTAATCAATCCAGTCACAACAAAAAACTCAGACCATAACATGGAAGCCATCACAGGTGAATTGACACCTTGCGCTGTAAGAAAAGGTAAAAGGGACACAAAGTAGGACACAGGTAAGTCCATGAAACATTGTACATACTGCGGTATATCTTCAGGTGTAGACAACCTCTCTTGTTACTTTTAATGACTATGATCTCTTAACATTCCTAATTTTTCCTTCTATTTGTTTGTTTACTTTTTGTAACGTTACTATGACAGTACATACCGCATCACAAGAAAGAATGTGTCACACTTAATGATTTTGCCTGAATGTGTACCCCATGTGTACCCCATGTGTACCCCATGTGTACCCCATGTGTACCCCATGTATCAATTACAAAAAGTGAAGGAGCTTCATTTTCAGCAATGTTCAGCCTGTTACACAGCATTACAAATGAAGAATATTTGCCTCTGTAATCACTATGGAAAATATGGACTAGTGTTTCATCAATATGTATCTTTTTCATATTTACTAATTATTTACCTATTCCTGTAACTGATAACCGATACACCGATTTTAACCAATATTCTTCAAGTCTTCAGAACAGGGGAGGAGGAGCAGAAAATTACCTAAAGTTTATTGGTAGAGTGGTTACCCATTAACGGCGGTAGCCACCACATGGCGGCATGGCATTATAAATCACGCAGGAAATAAAATCTAGCTTTGCTATAAACTGTTTAGTGCGTGTAATAGTGAGGTGCGCTAGTGCTAAATTGGACACACCAATAGGTCCCGTTTCTGGGATAACTGGATCCTTTCCGGACTAATGTGCGATTGTTATGTAATCGCAAGTGTTTGCTGCTAAAATAGACGAGTTAAATCGTTCAAGTTGAAATCTATCGTACTACCAAGAAGACACTTGGTAATACAGCAATCCGGCTAGTAGTCGCCAGAAAATTCAGCTGGCAATGGGTTAAGCAAAGAAATTGTTCACTTTTTGATAAAAGCACCAAACTTGGTACAACATTTGCTTAATTCATACTATTTCATATTAGATATGGCGCCACTTAAATTACACATCATATCACGCTCAAATAACCTGGTAAGTAAAATCAATCGAAATTGTATTATGGAAGCCATAAAAGTAAATATACTGAAACTTTGTATCAAGCAAGGGATGGTCATATCCAAAGAGAGGTGTCCATCCAGGTCATTTTTAGCTTTCCATGTTAAGAAGCACGGAGGGTGATGGTTAATAGTTGACAATGTTACAATTCTAATGGAGCCGATATAAAAGTAAAGGCACAATCCAATAGAAATAAAGTGTTGTATATCCATGGCTTCATATATACTACATACTATTCTATATAATGCTTTACGTTGTAGATGCGCATGTGCTAGTGTGTTTTAATTAGAACTTTAAGCTGCCAACACAAGGTGCTGTGCCACTTACATTGGAGGTACTACTGTGTTTGAACAAGGATGAGCACAGAGTCTACACCGAAGAAGGTTTTGCTGGAGAGCGATACCAATATCCAGTTAACAGTCTTAGTGACTAAACAGAGTGAGCTGAGTGGGAGAGAGACTGACAGTACAAGTTATGACAAGGACACTGAACTACCTAAGAGGGATGCACTGAACTCACGACGTCTAAATGCAATTCATCTACAGTGCATCGTTGAGATACTGTCACTTCTGAAGGACGGATTGATGGCGACCACGACACAGTTGACTGAAGGGAAGCTGATTGAATTGGATCGCGACCCTTCGAATGTCCAAGTCATTTTACAAGGTAAAGATCAGTCTTTTTCTTTTTGATAATGGAACTATTTGTACATGCACGTATTCACGTGACCACAATGAGCATATGATGAGTCAACTGGTTGACATGATTTTGGCTAGCGATCACCGCAATGCATTGCGTGATAGTGATAGCGAGCTAGAGCATTTAACACATGAATTAGACAAACAGTCACAAGAACTAGAGAAGGTCACAGAGCAGTTGCGCACAGCACAGTTGATGAATGTCAGATATTGATCGAAAGAGCAGAAGAAACTAAACGACTCCTGTTAAGCCCACACAAGAAGAAACAGAAATCCAAGAGATTTTGGTGACTGAAGTGTGACTAGCCCATGAAGAGGTACTAGAAGAAAAGGATAATGAGATTGTTCAATTGATTAAACTTCTCAACTCCAAGACAGCTGACATAAGGACCAATGTTTCATCTGCAAGTGGCGACGATAAAGAAGAAGAGTCTAGTGTCTCCGTCACCCCTCGACGTGGGAAATCCCCACCTTTTAACTTGTTTTGTGGAGAAAATTTGGATGACTCATGGGATGACTGGATACTTACATTCAAGGGTGCCGCAGAATGGAACGGCTGGAATGTTTCAGAATGCCTACTGCAACTTTCGAGATACCTCTGAGGCAAAGCACGACAAGAATTCTTGTTGTTAGAACAATCAAGCAAATCTACCTTTACCCAAGCTACAGCTACACTTAGTAAGAAGTTCAATTTTGGGAATAAGACACTAGCTGCCCAAGACTTTTGGCATGCCACACAGGCAACAGATGAAACTGTCTCGAACTATATTCTCCGTCTAAAGAAGATCTTCAGACAAGTGTATGGCCAGGACAAAATGAGTGTAGAGACACGCGACATGCTTTTATATTCTCAATTGCAGGAGGGACTTCAATATGCCCTTATGAAAGCACTGTCAGTATCTGGTGCTAGGGATTACCAAGAATTATGCATTGCTGCTTGCAATAAAGAGCATTGCTTGACCGATTTTGCCAAACAGCATCAATACACCAAGGTTCCCTTACCAGATTCCACGGGCCATCGTTCCCAGAAATGTTCATTTGTACATGAGAAACCTCAGAAGGATTGGCATACTCTCAACCATCCACAGCCAGTGGAGCCTCAAGACGTCACGTCAATACATACCAGGCTTGTTGTAATTGTAATCGTAATTGTAATTAATTACTAATCATTAGCAATTTTCAAGTAATTGTAATTATAATTGTAATGGCTCACTGAGCATAAAAGTAATGGTAATTGTAATTGTAATTAGCTGTTCAGTCAATAATCATTATGTAATTAAATTTAAGTAATCAAAGTTATGCTATATAAAAGTACTACTCCATAACTTGACTACACTATGTACACAATCCCAAGTGTATAACATGTGGCCCATGTAGCTACAGTAAATTATTGACATCATATGTCATGTATTTGTTGACCATATAGTTAAACATTTTATGTACAGTATGGGATACCCATGGGGTACATAATGTTCAATAGTAGAGAAACATTTAAATGTATCTGGATGACGCAGAGTTTACAAAGGATGAAAGCCCTTTAAAATTTTGGAAGATAAAAGCAAATAAATACCCCCATTTTAAGTACAATAGCAAAGAACAGTAGCAACATTTGCACCATTTGAGTGTGTATTCAACCATAGTGGCAATGTTCTCAGACCAAAGTATATGTAGACCATTACCAAAAAAGTTTGAAGAGTTAATAGACGTACCTTAAGATTAATGCTGGAGAACTGTAAGTAAGTTATTGTTGTACCCCAATTAGTGCTGGGCGGTATTGAAAAATAACAAACGGTATACCTTCCATAAAAAGTATCACAGTATTAATGTAAAAACTATTGGTATTAAAGTAACTGCCATTTACCACAACAAAAGCATCAAATACCAATGGTAGCTCAGCAAGCCTCAGGTACAAACTACCACTAACAAACTTGTTTACATAGTTTGGTTAGCTGACTACATCAGCACCTGCCTACAAACATTAATTGTCACATGTCTGATTACCTTCTAAATATGGGATGAAACAAGCCCACAGGGAGGCCATAGTGCCCAGATGGTATGGCGGTATTAAAAAATGCAGGCGGTGTCAAAACCAGTATGACTTAAATATCACAGATTATTAACAATACCAGTATATCACCCAGCTCTAACCCCACACGTACAGTAGTAATTGAAAAGTAATTGTAATTATTAATCATTATTTTACATACTGAAGTAATTGTAATTGTAATCATTAGATTGGCTTCAAAAAGTAATTGTAATTGTACTGATTACTTTCATTGGGTAATTACAACAAGCCTGATACATACCAATATGCCACTATGTATGTGAGAAAACTGACCACATGTAGTTGCAACTATGCAAGGGAGAAGTGTACCGTAAATCACGAAAAATTCGTCATCAAATTTTTTTTGTCTCCAGCTGCATCGAAGAAAATTAAAACGATGAATTATTTTTAACCATATGAATAATTCGCACATACAAATATTAACGTATAGTTATTCTGTCAAAATTTTTTCGTCATTATGCTAGCAATGAAAATGTGTTGCGTCGAAATTTTAAGACGAAAATTTTCTACGTCAAATTTTCCTGATTTACAGTATCTAAGACAGACATGCTCCCAGTACTATGAAGGATATCACAAAACATCGACAAGAAATCCTCTTCTAATCCTATTGATATGCTTTTCTCAGATTCAGATGACAGTACTGTTGGTGTGGTATGTGTTAAAGATAATGGCAGTCAGCCCAGGAAAGTCGTAGTTGATATTACTGGTGTACCTGCTCAGGGCTTGGTTGATACAGGTGCTGATATTACCATCATGGGCCCGGAGCTGTTTAAAAAGGTTACATCTGTAGCAGGTATAACACAGAAGCAGTTCAAGGCTGCAGATAAACTTCCATTTACTTATGATAGACAGCAGTTCCAGTTGGACGGTTACTTAAATCTTGACATCACATTTGACCAGCAGGTTATGTGAACACCTGTCTACATCAAAATGGATGCATATGATGACCTCCTTTTGTCAGAAAGTCTATGCCGGTAATTTGGAATTGTAGCATACCATCCCAAGGTACCATCAGATAATCCAAAATAATAGTGTTGAATGTTCTGCCAAAAGTGTAAGAGTAAACCTGGTAGTTTCTGTGCGTATACCACCTTGGTCAAGTGCGATCACCATTGCTGCACTGAACAATCGTAGTGTCAAAGGAGGCTCATTCCTATTCCAACCTGTAGAACTTCTGAACTACAACTTGAGGAACCCTTCGTCCAAGTGAAAGGAAATGCTACCATTGTGTTAACCAACCCTAGTGGTTCTACCTGTAAACTCCCACAAGGCACATGTGTAGGGGGTGCTAACTCAGGCAGAAGCAATGGACACTGCTTCATCTTCAATAGAAAATAAAATTAGCCACAATACAGCACCTGAACACCCTGAAGATCAAGCCCAGCCACTATTAGAATATTAGAGTGGTATGTGCATCTATCACTGAGAACTGTAAGAGGAAGTTACAGAAGGCTGTTGCTGAGATGGGGTGTGTTTACCATGGTAACATCAAGCTAAATTGCTTTCACTTTAGTGTGATTATCACATTTGTACTGGATGAAGGAGAGAGGGGTGAGACAGTGATGCACATTGACACCGGAGATGCAACCCCCAAATACCAAGCTGCTCGACGTACACCATTTGCTGCTAGACAAGAAATTTCCAAGCAACTTCAAGCAATGAAATAACAAGGTATTATCTATGCCCCTGTTGTTTTAGTCCAAAAAGACGCATCATTACGATTACTGTCAGCTAAGCTCAGTGACTAAGGATGACATGTTCTCACTCCCAAGAATAGACGACGTACTGGACCAGCTGGGTGAAGCCAAACATTTCTCTACTTTGAACTTAGCTTCAGGATTCTGGCAAGTACACCAGTCACGGCTTATTTGAATTTGTATTTGTTGTGATTAAAGAATGCTCCTGCAGTATTTCAGTGTCTCATGCAACATGTGCTGATGAGACGTAATCCCAGTGATGGACATGACTGTGTGTCAGTGCGCCTGGATGATGTCCCTGTGTTTTCTGATACATGATTCCCATCTGGAGTACCTGAAACTGCAGGACTAAAGCTGAAACCAACCAAGTATCATTTTCTTTGCCAGTTTGGGCCATCTCATTACCCCAGCTGGCATTCAATGAATCCCAATCCTGTTTCTGCTGTTAAAGATTTCCCCCCAGCCATCAACAATAAAGGAAGTAAGACAATTTCTAGGAATCTTATTATAGAAGATGTTTTGCTGGGTTTACAATACTTACATACCCACTACACTCCTTAACACAAAAGGATGCAACATTTCACTGGTCACCAGACTGCCGACTGGCTTTTGAAGTCTGAAACACAAACTAACCCCTTCTCCAGTGCTGTCTTACCCCAACTTTAATATCAGAATGGAGACCAGTGCATCAGTTCAAGGACTTGAAGCGGTTTAGTCACAGTTGCAAGACAGTGGTGAAATTCACCCAGTAGCATATGCCGGCTGAGCCCTCTCAGTGACAGAGAAGAGATATGTTATCACAGAGCTTGAAATCCTAGATGCTGTGTGGGCAGTTAGTCATTTTCATGCCTACTTATATGGGAATGATGCTACCATTTACACCGATCATTCTATTGTGAAAGCAGTTCTGGAAACTCCAAGCCCTACCATGCTTGATGGTGGTGCAAAGTATACAGATTTTTTATAAGCCAGAGAGGAAAATTTCAATGCAGATGCCCTCTCACGTAATCCGCAAGGTACACCAGCTAGAGAACAGCAAGAGGAAATACAAGTTGTACAAATTATGACAACAGATGACCTGCATCATACCTTTCCTTGTGTTGGAACTATCTCCACACTGGACAACGACATATCCTATTAGCTGTAATTCACAAACCAATGACCTGCTCAGTGGACAGATCCTGAGTTCAAAGACCTTATTGACTTCCTAGCAAATAAAAATCTACCAGTGGATCCTCCTCAGGCTAATAAGGTGGTAGCTCAAGCCCCACACTTTGCACTGATCGATGGAATACTATATTTTATTGATTCAAAGAAGGATCACTGCAAACAATGTGTGTAGTCCCCAAGCAGAGGAGAGCACAAATAGCAGAGGAAAATCATAGTGGCCACACGGCAGGACACTTCTCTGGGGTGAAGCTGTACAAGGCTCTTTTGAGGCACTGGTGGTGGCCAGGCATGTATACTGACATTGCATTCATCATGCCTTCAGTGTGCCATAGTAAATAGCATAGGACGGGTTAATCCCCCCCTGCACCCAATACCTGTTCAGAGGCCATTTCAAATTATTGGGGTGGACATAATGGACTTGCCAGTAAACACATTAGGCAATCGTCATGCAGTAGTTTTTCAGGACTTCCTTACCAAGTGGCCACTAGCCTTTCCTGTACCGACCAGAAAGCTATCAGACTAGTAAAACACTTACAGAAGAAGTTATACCATAGTTTGGGCAGCACTACTCTCAGATAGGGGCACTAACTTACTGTCACATCTTATGTTAGACATCTGCAAGAAGTTAGGAGTGCACAAACTGAACACAACGGCCTACCATCCCCTGTGTGATGGGATGGTAGAGCAGTTTAACCATACCCTGAAGACAGCTTTACGTAAACATGCAGCCACATTTGGATGTCAATGGGACCGTTATCTCTCTGGAGTATTGTTTGCCTACCAGAATATACCACGCGACTCCACTGGAGAAAAACCATCATACTTACTGTATTATTTGGACTTGACTGCCGAATTCCAACTGAGGATGTAAATTAATTAACAGATTGAATACTGCTTAGTGGTGCAGTAAAGTGTAACAGCTACTGTTTTCATAATAACAGCAGCACTTATAAACATATATCTGTATGGCTTCCTGCAATGTTGCACCGGTAATAGAGAGGCTTTGTCTAAGAAAGAGATCACTGCTGCAGTAATAGACCAATCACTGACTGTTTCTAATAGAAACTTTGATATATTGATATTTTCTAAGTACAGTATTGTATTGTGATACTTATTTGCTGTATTGATATATTGCTGTATTGATATGTATTGCAGATCCCTAATCAGTCTAGCCATGTCCCCAATTTCCCAGCTGGTTATTATTGGTATGGCGGTAACAGCGAAGGGCCAGGAAAACCACCCAAACGGGTGGAGCAGCTTTTAGAGGAGAATTCTATACAAAGTGACAATTGACAATAATGGTGGTAAAAATGATACTGAATCTAGTGATCTAACAACCAGTGAAGATGAGGAATGGAGTAATGATGAAGGAACACTAGAACCTCAACTTTTACCTATGGTGGATAGGAGAAGGGACAAAGCTCACTATGGACTTCGACAGAACCCTCAACACAATCGACATTCTACACTTGAGGACAAGCTCTCTACAGCAGAGGGTGATGTAACACTGTAAACTAACTATTCTATGCTTTATGTTGTAGAGCTAGTGTGTTTTAATTAGAACTGTAAGTTGCCAACATGAGGTGCCGTGCTACTTACAGAAGTGTTTAAAAACTGTTTATTTTACCACATTTTGAAAGATTTTGTGATTGAACCCGTAAATTTGAAACACGTTTATGCTATTTAAGCAAAAATGAAGGTTTTGGATGCATTTGTACGGTTTCCTGATCAAATGGACTTATAACCTAGTTTAAAAGTTTCGAAACATGCCCTAAGGCAATGATTTTGACATGGCACTGTATCTCAAATGATTTAGTATACCTTACTCACTTCCACAGAAAATTTGGTACTTTTATCACAAAGCGAACAATTTCATCAAATTTGTCACTTAGCTGCTCTACTATATGTTGCATTTGTAATGATAATGTAATCTATGTAATTAAATGCGTGGGCAGCCTCTTTCTTTTGTTTTTCATTTTGTTGCAATGTTTGCTATATACAGTTTGGAAAAGGAAGCCAAGAAGTTATAAAACAGCTAGGCCAACTTATCAAACAGTGTTTTTAGTTGGATTCCAGACCCTTTGTGAAGAGTGATAGACTAATTGTGTGGGCAGCCGATATATAATATATATACACAGCCTGGTATAGTCTTGCAGTCACACTTTGCAACCAAACAAGTTTAAACAGTTACAAAACCGTTACAGCAAATATAATGTTGTACCATTTACTGCTGCAATCACTGCATTCATTGATGTCATTAATGGTTGATTGTGGGTTTCGGTTAATCGGCAAATTATTTGTACTTTGTAACCAATGCCAGTAACCAATACCAATACTTGTAATATTGGCTAATTCAACCGATTATTGGTGCAACACTAATATGGACAATTTCTGATACAAACATAAGGAAGCCATCACGCACTAGCTTACCACTCATCAACACCTTGCACTGTCAGCAAGAAGAAATGGAACACAAAGGAGGACAAAAGGTAAGTCCATGATGTGTACATTGCACATACTGCAATTTACATGTGAGCTAGTGTAGTACTTCAGCATTTTCAGTAACTTGTAGCATGCAAAATATATTAAAATTATTGTTATGTACTTTGTTTGCTAGTCAAACATTAGGGTTCAAATTTACACCTTGTTTCAAGGCAAGCTGCACCTTGTATTGTCACACCTTGTACTGTTGGTATAAAGAGCTTCTAATAGGAAATATTATATTAATAATAATACATTGCTCCACCACACTTCGATTAACAGAAATTAATAATGACCCTATGTGGTGCCTGCTATCTGATTAAATGATCACTAAATACTAATGGTTAGGCTAGTGCCCACCTATTCATGGATAACAGGCTTGTCAGGTTAGGGCTGGGACCAGCATTGTATGGCTGCTAGCATGAAACAATGAAACCATTGGCTGGGACAGCCTTGGATGTCATGTTTGCATACAAATCAAAGATGTGAATTGACAAGTAATTAAACAATTGAAATTAATGCCAGCAAACTGAAGTTGTGATACACTGTCATGTGATCCACTATAGAAGTGGATAGGCAAACAAGAGCAATTGAGTATGTCAATGTACTCTATTCACAGTAAAATTTTGTTCATTTCCCCATAAATATAGTTCCCACTTATGTTCATGCGTTATTGGAAACAAAAGGAAAGTTTCAAGTAGAGCAATTCACCTTCCTCAATAATGGCTTGTGAAAATGGGGTGCAGCAACACAAATAATATCATGTTTCATCCCTCCAGAGTTTTAACCAACAATCCTTCCTATACCAGTGAAGGATGTTTACTGGGCCAGTCAAATCATCTTGTACTACACACTAACAACACAGACAGCTGGCACACCAAACACATGTATGACACATGTATGACACATGTATGACACATGTATGACACATGTATGACACATGTCATATTCAGCCACCATAACTTGTTGGGGGCAGTAAAATTAGTCAAAAGAAGTGCAATTAAGGAGGAGTCAATACCATGCACATCCCAAACTAAAACTATCAACACACACCATTATTAGTAATAACACAGGACAGTACTTGCAGTGTATATTTGCCCATTAAGAATTCATATCTGTTGCGCAGGATATACAAGGGTTAAAACTACCATGGTGACCCCTCTAAAATATAGACCAGCATGAAACCAGGTTTTGAATGTTAAATGGTGCAGGTAACAGTACTATGTAACATTTTCCCATCTCAGATCAAAGGAGCCACCCACAACTACGTATGAGCATGTGATCCTTGGTGGCAGCGCTTTTCTCTTCTTTGGTCTTTTTATTCCAGAACGTCACAAATTTGTCAAGCTGTAGTGTCATGGTGACTCTTAATGGTGCCTGAGAGGATCTGACATATTATTTGCAGAGTTGTTCACGTTTGCCTCGTGGTTTGTGACAGAGAGTGCATGTCAATTGGAACAATGAAGGCATGAATACAAGAAACCTAAACTAAGCATCATTGTCTCCTGAGGCTAATCAGGCAAAGAAGTATCAGGGAGGTTCATCCCCAGAGAATAGAAGTGATGCCTACTTGGTGACCAATGTCCATACTGCAACAAGGCTTGTCTTCCTGAAAGGCTGTTCAATGCGACTTGTGGCTCACACTCTCTGAAGACATGTCCCATGGAATGTATGATAAATTCAATGCTATGCCAAAAAATGTATCTTAATATCGTGAGGTTAATCATTGTAACAGTCTCATGAAGCAACTTGTGTGCATTCTCACTATGGGAACCAGCAAATTCACCTTCCTTCCTTACAATCCTTACAAGTTGAGCAAGCAAATCTATGTCTAACAAAGCTGATACACTAAACTCCCGGAATGATGACCATCAAGCAGTTTTGGGATTAATCAGTAAAGAGAAGCTTCCTATCATACCAACTGAACCTCTGATCCTGCATCAACACTTCTAGCTGTTGCTCAAGAGTTAGATGACAGACACAGAAAGAAAATAATCCTCAAACTAGTTTATCGCAAGATAAGAATTGGTTTTCTGACCTCTGTAAAAGTGCCAAATTTTCAGTATATACAATATATCCAGTGGTTGTATTCATATTGTCGTGGTTGTATCACGCGCATGCATAATTAACAATATTGGCTGGGATGAATGATCACCCGGCACAGGCTATTAGCCTGCTACAGATCAGAAGTGTTACTTGTAACATGGGACGTTCAGGCTTTTACCTGATATGTACACGTAAAGTTATGCAGCTCTGGCATTTAGTAAAATTATTAATAGAGTTTTGACACCTGAAGTTTTGATACTCCAGAATTTAAGGCGTCAGGTGTGTATTGCATGGAAATAACAGGTGTGCTTTCACCAATAAAAATGTTTATTCCAAAACAATATACTAATTGGGCCAATACACAGTACCCACATGATATTACGATGGTAGACAAGTTTGGGTGAGGGCTACCCACAATGTACTTAATAAGGTCGTGCCAATTTGTATATTGTCTTCATCTGAAAATTCTTGCTGTAAAGACCCTCACACAGCCCAGCATTGTAGGGAGGGATCCACTAGTGGTGTTCAGGCAGCGGCTGGTGGAAGTGTTACTATCATCTTAAGACATGTTATTAGATCATGGGAAACTAACACTGCCGCAACTACTGTCTTTATTAAGTCTTCGGACAACAAAGGAAATTACTCATATCCTTTGTAACTATTGAGAGGGAAACTACTGCAGAGATAACTAATGTAAAATTCAGGATGTAAGGAATGTGTAATAGAAAAATTTTGTACTGTTTTGTTCTGCAGTTTGAAAGAACTGCCCTATGAAGATTCTCCCTGACAAGCAGCCATTTCAGTCAGGTCCTAGCAGTAGTCATGATTGTATCACTTGACAACAACTAGTGTTCATTTAATTAATGGTCGACAATGGGCTAGTTCTTAAGTACTCTATGTTCTTGCATTACCTTCAAGCTGTTTACAATCTTCTACTTGGCATAATAACCTATCCAGACATGTAATTCCACAACAAAATGATTCCAAGGTGTTGTGACAGGCTGTATGGAAGCATAAATATACAAAGGTTGGGAACAGTGTCACGTGCCAGAAATAGCTGTCTTTCATACTTGAATGTGGTTTTCGTGATTCCATTGATGGAGTCAGGTTTAGCGAGAGGAACTAGATCATGTGAGCAAAGTGTGTCACTAGCTTTGCTTGAACATTTGATTTAAAGACAAATAGTTACACCAGACAACTGTATGGAGTTACAAGAACAGAAACACGACTTGAGCAAAGTTGTAACAAAAGAAATACAAAGCATTTAAATTAAGGGTGTGGCTTACAAACCATTCTGTTAAATTCTAATGATCAAAAAAGCCACGTATCATTGATAGTCATGTATTGTTGATACAGGAAATGTGTACAGAGGCTACAGGAACAGAAACGTACCTTGGTGTAAAAAACGGCACAATATAACAAGTTTCTGTTGTGCGAAGGCCACTCACCACAGCAGCTTGTGTCGCTCAACCTTACAGAACTTTCATATTAAACTAAACTCACAATAATAGTCTACAGTAGGAAGAAATGTTAGCCTTTTTCAAAGCAGTAGCAAGCGAAACACACCTCGTATCCAACCAGTAACATCCAATTGTAGAGGTAAGCACACGACACAGTTTCCAATCCCCATTGAGAGTTGTATAGCTATGATGGAAGTGAATGTTGTTCACTACCAAACCACAATCTCTAGTAAGTGACCACACAATGCTTGTTGCACTTGTGTGACTTCAGCAGCACTCTTACTTGTAATACTACCACAACCCTGTCCAACTATAATTCACTTTGTACAATTTTCAGAGGAGCCGCTAATGACCTACTAATTTTACAAACAGCTAATCATTATTATCAGCACTGCCACACTGTCTTGTTACCATGGAAACACACATCATGACCACAAGTTATCACCTTTTGGTGTTGTCCAGTCAGCAATGTAACGATAGTTGGGTACCACATCATCGGCTCCAGTGACAAAAATACTGCCTCGTGATCCTTGTACAATCTGTAAGGATAGACCAATAATGTGTAACTAGAGCTGTTGGGGAACCAAATATTAGATCACACAAGTTAGTCTGTAGTAACAATGTAACTCACAGACACGGTTAAGATTTCTTCAAATACAACAACAATACTACAACTATTAATACTACAACTCCCCAGCCACCACATTGGATTTTCTCATTGGGGCCAGTGATTTGTGTATGATGACTGAAGGATAGTTTGGGAATACATTGACTACAACAGCACTGGTCGATAAACAGGTTTTAGCAAATTTTGTAGAATTAAACAAGTAACAACACAGGGAAGTGGTGCCATTGACAACCAAAAGCAACACAGCTACATTACTTCTTTACACGCTTGACAGTCATAAACAAGAGTACCCTAAACTAAACTCAAACAACTTTAATATGAAAATACCTACACAATACAATACTCTAAACGCTGTTTTGCCCTGTGAAAAAGTAGATCACAATTACCATGACAACACGATGCTCACCTATGTAGCAGATTAAGGCACTCAGCTTCAACAGCAAACGAGGAGTGTTTGTGAGTCATTATGAGCTGTGTTACCATCATTACTTGGACCTTGACCTGGATCATGTGACCTCACATGAGCACACATTATAGCCAATGTTATACTCACATGGGCAGTCACCATGGAAGCTGAACAGCTCATCTTGTGATTGGCTAAACACCAGAGGAGGTGTGTTATGACATCAATACTTGGACGTTGTTGTGCCAGCTCACACAATACTGTCATAGCACATAGTAACAATTGCTATCACTACAAGTGAAACCTCTTTTAACAACCTCTCCCATTTAGAGGCTCAGTAGAAAAGTCTTTAATAACACGAACACTCCAGAAGCAAGGGAAGGCGCAGCTGTCCCATTCATTAGAAATTAAGGATCCGATCTGTCTAGCACTATGTGCTTGTACTAGATTACGAGAATCAGGTGCAACCAATCAGATTGCTTGGTTGTGAATTAATGCATAACTCATACAAAATTTTCTCGTGTTTTGTAATGGCAATGCTATGTGAAGACATCCGGTCTGAACCCCAAGTACACAGTAAAAGGCATTTGTTAAGAATATTTGTGTTGACCTTGACTAGGAAAGACGTTATTGATGACAACGGAAACAAAGGTTTAATTTAAGTGGTTATCACGACATTCCATCTGCACAGGTATGTGATGCTACAGACCATTAATCTCTAATCAAAGGGGCAGTATGCACAAAGATTTTGGTCTATCCCCAACAATTCTTGCCCCCACGAAAAGAGGTTCCACTGTATTAAATCACTTACTGGGTACAATCACTTCAGCTTGTGAACTGTAATGATGCAAAATGACATCACTGCAATACATTAGGGTACTCACATTTTGGCTAGTGGCTGATCAAACAAGCTATGTCCTAGGAATTGTAATGATGCAACAGCTAATTCTTGATTAGAGGCGCCCGCATCATTCTACGAGGGGAAGTGTAATTGGTGCAGGTACAGCACGTGAGCTATACTAACCAGGGCCAGAGGTACAATTTCACAGAACTTATCCAATAGTTGAGGTAGTAGGTTGCTCCCTGATTGTTTGAGATGGCTGCAATGGTGGTAACCATGAAGAATACGGTGTACACTGAGTACCGTCACCTGGTCAGTACGCGGTAGGCTTCAATCTTATTTTCATCATCTTCGTTCTCTTGACTGGTTGACTGGCCGGGTCTTTTCGAGCATATCGTCAGGATCACTTGACTTTCGTTGACCGCCATCCCGGAATGCGCCAGCCACCAACTGAAAAATACCGCGAAAGTAAACGCATGCGCATTGACATCATCAAGTAATCAATTCTGCGTGGAATTTATAACGGGTGGACACACGGACAATCTTACCAGGATTAGGGACAATTAACGGCGACAGAACCGTGATGAATCGGAGAGAGACTTAGTAAACAATTTTCACTCGACAGCCTAGGCACGTGATCAAAACACGTGCGCTATAATACGTCATTACGCGATACAAGCACTAATAGCTACACGCAGTATTGAGTTGGTTGCAAATTGCAGGTACAATTCGTGGCTTGAGTACACTACTCACCAGTTACATACTGTTAGCTACCAAAACACAATCAACAAAATTGAATGAAGGCATTTGATTGATTAGCTGAAACTATTTTCCATTGCAAATCGCCTCATGCACCCGTAAATACCACAATTGTGCTGAAGGTAGTCATTTATATGAGTTCAGTTGTGGCAGCTGCCACTGTTGCTAGTGGCATCATGTGACAGTGACTACACCTCCTAAAAGCCATGAACTTACCTGCTAGCTATAACTAATGTGTGTGTATAGTTTTTTGTTGAATAGATTGTATACATAGGTCGGTGGCTGTATTGGTATGGCTGCAACTACTGCCTGTATGCATATGATAGTAGTAATGTGAAACTTCTGATGTTTGATGGCCTCCCCGACTCATATATCACAACTCTTTGATGTCTTCCATCACTGAAATACCAAACTGACATATACATAGGATTTAATTCTCTATAAACTAATTGACTTGGCTACATTAATTAACAAGTTGGTGATATTCATATACTATTATCAAACACTCTCCACTATGAATTTCCTCTAACAAACAGGTTGGAGTGGATCGGCATTTCAACCACTGAAGCATTTCCTTGACCAAACAACATTCCTTCACTAAAAATTATTTAATGTTATCTATTACAGTATTATATGTACACTAGTGATCATATGTCCGGCTGGTTAACTATATAAAGTTAAAAAGTCACTCTGCCATCATCAAATGTTTCCGCCGAAGTGAAGTTGCAAGATTCTTCTTTGGTATGGATCGCTGAAGCCATGAAGTAGAGCTAACGGGTTTAATATCAGCTCAATGGCCTTCTTTACAGCCACCTTATCTCCCTATGCAAAAGGTTAATTAGTCATGTTTAGCTAAACCAGCCAGTAACTGACCTTTATGATTTTCATTACTCCTCTGTTGTACAAGATACTTTCAGCCATTGACCTCTTCTGTTCACCTGTTGGCCAGCAGGTAAAATCAGCTGGGCATAAATTTCCAGCAGTACTTACTTATGCACAAGAAGTGCACATCAAAACCTGTGTTGTTACCAGCCTTGCCAGAGAATAGTACGCTGACAGAGTGTTGTTTTCTGAACACAATGGACCATGGAATATCCAGTGTTCCATTGCATTGCTCATCTCTGAACTGCACGAAGTCACCTTCTGACAAACTCATGTTCAGTAAAATGATCCCAACGAGTTCATCAGGATGACAGTGAATCTTCCAATATTGTATTGTACCCACTGGATAATGTTCAGGGTAATTCTTAGAAGAGAATTCTCCTTGTATTTCAACTAATCTCACAGTCTTCACATCTAAGGGAGTAGTCACAGATGCCCTTCACATTATCATCAGAGCACATTATAGTGTACTCTACCTTTTGGCTTTTTTGCTGGCTTATCCACTTTTATGCGGGTGAATGTTGACTGTGGTTGAGCCTAGAATGTACCTATTATCAATTTAGTGACTATGTTATGCCAATAAACGTACCGTGATATCTTCCATTGTAGCATTGTGAGCCGTGCAGTTGACAGCTCCTTGTGATGTTGTGTTAGACCCTTCTGGGCAGATAGCACAAACTTTTTGGCCTTCAAATGGCTGATAAGTTCCAATGGTACACTTTGTACAAGGTTTGTAACCCGAGGGAGACACAAATCCCACCAGACAGGGCTCTGCAATATACACCAATATATGCCCAACCACTTATCATCACTTAAACAACATGTTGTACCTAGTAGTCTGAACTTTGTGCAGTTTTTTATGTGAGTGGCTCCGGTAGAGGTGGTGGTTCTTCTTGAAGGACAGGACAGACAAGTAGTGGTATTGACACTATAGTGTCCAATAGGACACTTATTACAAGGCTTATAGCCGGTAGTGGAGTAACTTCCAATGTCACACGATTCTGTATGGAGTAATTATTCATTATAGAGGAACTATCTACATTTATTACATCAACATACCACTTTTGTTGCTGCTAGTAGGTGGAACACACTGGCTTCTAGAGATTGTTGCAATTGATGGTGTGGTGGTATTGGTAGGACAAGCCCTGCATGTCTTCCGAGATGGTTTGTGCTGGTAGGTACCCAATGGACAGGCCACACAACCTGGGAACTTTCCGTTATCTGATATCCATCCAGGAGGACAGGCTACAGTAAGTGTTGTCACCTTAACACATGACTACATAGTATGATATACTCACCTATTCTGCCAGCCTCCAACCAGCTAACTGCTGCCAACACCAGCAATATCAATATCTGTACTCTGAACACTGTCATGTTTCCTGTGTAAATGCTGTCACCAGTTCTGGCTGGTTATTTTATAGGCACAAATACTGCAGTTGTATGGGCTCAGTTATGTGTGTGTGTTCTCTATACTGGCCACATCCCATCTAATTGTTAGTGAGGAATTTTAATTATGTAAATTATTCACTCACAGAAAGAATGAGTGGGTGGTTGTACCATGCTATCCCATAATAATACTACGTTTTGTTGTAAACACATGCACAATTTGTTTAAATAATAATAATTGTAAGGATTGTGAAATGGCTTCCTAGCTACTAGTGTATTAGTGCCTAGCAACTGTAGCTCTTTCAAGCTTTCTCATGTTAGTAATTAGAACTTCATTGTTGGGTTCTTGTTCCAGAGCTATCTCATAGTGTACTCTTGCCTCGTCATAAGCACCCTATAACAGTGGTATATCGGCAGTTGACATGCTACAATATATCAACTAACCCTAAGGTGTAGTAATGTAGCAAGGTTATGATGAGCCCCTACAATATCTGATGACACTTTCAAGGCCTTCCTGTAGTACTGTAAGCAAAACACTTGCTGGACCACAGATTATAAAATATTTTACTTTTTCAGCCTCTAACATTTCTTTCATGTCTCTTAATATATCTCCCTTCATTTTCAGTAGCTGGGCATTGTCAGGATGTAGTGTTAATCCAAGATCAGTAGTGGCCATGGCCTGGTGAGATAAACACCAATTAACGATCTCTCTGATCTATTGTATAGCAAAGAACAATGAGTAGCAATGACATCATCAACACTACATAGCCATCTATCCTCACTTCACACTTCTCCAATAACCATAATAATGATAACCATAATAAGACGTTAATGTATAGAAACTGACTAGATGATCTGGCCACTCACCCACCCACTAGGTAGTTATCAAGTTAACGACAAAAGATTACACACAACTGATGTCTGGAGTATATAACGGTCTATTAATTAACAATTCAAATAGTTATGTATTAATCCAAATAAAGTCAACATCCCCTTATTGCTGGTATGATGTTACTGTCACAGAGAGTATCCTGTTCTGGAGGTGGTGGGAGATGCTGCAGTAAATTTCTTTGTTGTCTTACTTGTTTTGACTATTTTGGTAAGAGCTACATCCCAATAATGAACAAGTTAGGGTTGCATGAGTTATTGGTTTAGTGCAGTAGCAGCCTTTACCAACCTTGCTCATTAACTAATCAAGTCTACCTTGTTCTTTCTTTAGGATGATAATTAGAAAATAAAAGGTGATAATTTCTAATGATAAGTGTCACCAACATTTCATACTCCTCAATACTCCATGTTTATAACTCAGAGGATGTTGTATTCTGTGAACTGTGTATTTGTATTACTGGTTGCTATAAATCATTTTTGAAATAGTTGTTGGTGCACACCTGCATGGTTGAGACATGCAGGCAAAATAGATAAGACCACTTCAACTAAATCTTTTGTTTCTTGGGCGAAATTCAGCCAAATAAAGGTATGTAGGTCGGTAAAATAAAATTAAAAATAGGCTATTTTGCTAGCTGAAGAGTGATATTGTGAGTCAAATGGTGGCTAAGCTACATTACGGTTGCTGTATCACTTGTGAGTAGGTAGCTATATGTTGAGATATTTAGTGTTACTTACTTTTTGAGAGCTTAAAGATAAATTTGCAACTCCTTCGTGGCATTATCACTCTTTGCATAGTGATCACGTGATTAGCACAATTATTTTATGCTGAAAAATATAGGGTCGGTCGGGCCCGAGAAACAAAGATTTAGTTGAAGTGGCCTAAGGGACAGCTAATACTGATTAAACATCAGTGCTGGACACTGTAAAGTACTAATAAGAAGAATTACAATAACATTACTTGTTGCAGTTCTCCTCTGCTGGCATGGATTGCTCCAAGGTGACGAAGTGGCTCCACTCTTGATGGGTTGGCCCTAGCTAGTTGACTAAGTAACTCGATACTCTTCTCTGATTGGCCAAGCTTAGCCAGCACTTGTGCCTGCAACAGAACAGCAGCAATATGGCTTCACAGGGTGGAGGGACTTCTTCCTGTAATAATCTGTTACTGTATAAACTAATAAATGATCAGACATTTAGTTCAAAAGGATCTCCTATCAAACTTCAAACCAATGTTACAGGATAAGTCTCTCCACTACAAAGTTAAATGTAGAACAAGGGAAAGTATAAGTCTAAACAAATTCTTAACACTACTGCTCATTAATATTCCTTACATAACCACAACTACTGTCAATGCGACTTGGCTCCAAGTTTAGTGACTGTCCAAGTGCCAGTTTGGCTTCCTCTAGCCTTCCGGTATTGAAGTAGAGTGCTCCCAGGCCATGGTAGGCATCAGCTGTTGGCTCCACAGCTAGTGACCTGTATATATATACACCATATAAGGTAGTGTTTATTCTTAGACAGCTTGGTATGAAGAAGGTGTTCACAGAGACAAGTGAACATCTGTGAACTAGCTAGCTATAAATAACAAGTTATTAATTACTGTTGTACCAGTACAGGCGTGCCTGCCCACTACAAACTAGCCCATTCACACACACTATATAGCCAGCCAACCAACAAGCATAACTCACATTTTGTACATTTCTTCACAATCACCATCATTGCCAAGCGATTTATAGATACCAGCAAGGTTTCTCATGGCAGTGAGATGTCTGTTGTTAATTGTAATGGCTTTTTGATAGGCTTCAGCAGCTTTAAACTGTAGTCCTAGCCATAGTGAAGTAATTTACACACTACACATCAGCAGCTAGGTGTGTGCATATGGCACATATGAATTATGACACACAAAATGATACACATCCACCACAAATCAGAGATTGTGTCTTTTGCATTAACCAGATCCAAGACATAATGAAAACCATCCTAAGCAGTGAATACACTTAATTAACACCCAACAACTGGCCCCTATACTACCAATGGTGTAGCTGATAACTGGCCAAAATGGTCTGGTAATCACAGCCTACCCTGGGCTCAATCTGTCAGTACCTGCAGCTGAAGTAGACTGCACACTGCATAACCTAATACAAACACTGCCGTTATCCCATGGACAAACACTCTACACACTCTACACAACACACATACTGTTGTGACTACAAATTTGGTGTACGTGTACCTAACTACATACCCAACTTGCTGAAAATAGTTCCATAATTATTAAGCAGATCAGCATTATTAGAGTTGATGGCCATAGCCTTGTCAATTGTTTTCTTTGCATCATCTTCCATCCCTTGGTCAGCTTGTAGATTAGCGTAGGCAACTAGTGCATCAATGTAATCATCTCGGAGCCTACAGGTATATTTACAGGGTGGACACATTCAGTGTAAAACTAATGAATACAATTGAGCCGTCTCTAGACATTGTTGTTATATTAGGGAAGGTCTTATATGTCCATTGTGAGCGGGACAGGACGTACTACACTAACTAATTATATAGTGACAAGTAATTACATTCAGTGATGGAATTGATAATACTGGAACCTGCTGCCCTGCCCTAAGCGGGAAATACGATTATTTCATCACACCTTCCACTGGTACAGTCTGAACAGGAATACTAATACTATAAACGTAGACAAATAGAAAATACTTTTCCTACTAGCATCCACTGAAGTCATGGAGCTGGGCTAAGTAATGGAGCTGGTGTTGGTATACAGAGTCCTCATTAAGTAAAGAATATTATATAGCAAATTAATGATGGCACAGAAAGAATAAACAAGTCTACTTTAAGTATGTTACAAGGAAGCCTTTTATCTATTTGGAAAAATTAA